>NW_026652281.1:134105986-134705986 GCF_009828535.3 Hylobates moloch
TCACCGAATGAATGAAAGGACATGAGTCCTCCTTCCTGTCAGATCAACTAGGAGTTCCAAGGAATGGAGCTGGGAATGTGTCTATTTGGTCCCCTTCTGTGCTCCCAGCACCAAACAAAGTGCCTGGCACACAGTAAGCACTTAGTAAGTATTTGTTGAGTTAGCAAAAAAGCTTAATGATAAAACCACCTAATTCTTTTTACTTGCACGAGTGTATTGACATAACACTGTAATCAACAATTCCCTTATTGATTGTAAAAATCTCCGCAAACACCATTGCAATGATCAGCCTTGTACACATACCCTTATTTAAAGATTTTGGTAGGATAAGAATGTCTTTTGAGGGGGACCATTGATCTGCTTCAAATGTGTCCTGAAGTTTCTTCTCACTAGGATTTCATGGCATTAAGACACTTATGGGCTGGGCACTATAACTCAACGCCTGTAATCCCAGCACTTTGGGAGGCCGAGGTGAGTGGATCACCTGAGGTCAGGAGTTCAAGACCAGCCTGGTCAATAGGGCAAAACCTCATCTCTACTAAAAATACAAAAAATTAGCCGAGTGTGGTGATGTGACCTGTAATCCCAGCTATTTGGGAGGCTTTGGTAAGAGAATCACTTGAACTCAGGAGGTGGAGGTTGCAGTGAGCCGAGATTGTACCATTGCACTCCAGCCTGGGCGACAGAGCAAGACTCTATGTCAAAAAATTAAAAAAGACATTTAAGATTAATTTTTTAGCCTGTATGAGAACTGCTCCCTACAATTAAGTTTGCAAAATGATCTCCCTTACGTATCTCCCTACAGAATGCCGGTCCCTCCCGAAACTAGATGCAGCCCAATACTCTAACTCACACAAGACTGTCAGAAAGACTTCTAGAAACAAGCAGGCTGGCTACAGCCTTGCTGGCCAACATCTTCTGCATGCAACACAATCACAGCTTAGTCATCACCTGGGGAGGAGCAGTTTTTAGGTGGTGATAGGCCCATATTGTTAATTCATTCCTATGTGCTGAGGATGGCTCAGCAGAAAGAGGGAAATAGACAAAAGAGTAAGACCCCAACAAAGTCCTGAGCTGAACAATGTTGAGAAACAAAAGCCACTTTGTCCTGGATAAGAGTTAATATGGGGCTGGGCACAGTGGGTCACACCTGTAATCCCAGCATTTTGGGAGGTTGAGGCGGGTGGATCATGCAGTCAGGAGTTTGAGACTAGCCTGGCCAACATAGTGAAACCCTGTTTCTACTAAAAATACAAAAATTAGCTGGGTGTGGTGGTGCACGCCTGTAGTCCCAGCTACTCGGGAGGCTGAGGCAGGAGAATCGCTTGAACCCAGGAGGCACAGGTTGTGATGCCGAGATTGTGCCACTGCACTCCAGCCTGGGCGACAGAGTGAGACTCTGTCTCAAAACAAACAGAAGAGTGAATATGGGAGCTTCTGGGTATTTGTGAGTTCTCTAAGAAGTGAACTTGCAGAGTCACACTCTCTCTGAGCTGTCTAATGGAAGTCTTCCAGAAAGCTACCTTTATGATTATTTAATTTTTTCACTCCGAAAATATTTAGGCCGGGCACAATGGCTTACGCCTAAAATCCCAGCACTTTGGGAAGTCGAGGCAGGGGGGATTGCTTGAGCCCAGGAGTTTGAGACCAGCCTAGCCAACATGGTGAAACCTTGTCTCTACTAAAACTATGCAAATTAGCCTGGCGTGGTGGTGCATGGCTATAGTCCCAGCTACTGGGGAGGCTGAGGCAGAAGGGTGAATTGTGCCCAGGAGGTCAAGGCTGCAGCGAGTGAAGATCATGCCACTGCACTCCAGCCTGGGTGACACAGTGAGATTCTATCTCAAAAAAACAAACAAACAAACAAAAAACAGTAAAAAAAATTTTTAGTAAGTTCCAATTGTGTGTCAGAATTGTGCTAGGCACTGGGGGCAATAATAAGCAAGAAGACCAAGTCTATACCATCTTGAAGTTTAAGTTTAGGGACCACTCTGTGTCAAAAGATCCGGCGCTGGCAATGTAGATTGCTGAAGTCCTTTGACTTCTTTCCACCAGGCAACAGAATTTGTGTCCCCGTCACTGCTTCTTCTTCTGTGAAAAATATAGCTTCAGTTTGGTCCACGAATACAGAAGTTGGTCAGAAATATTTTCTTTCAAGCACACAACAAGCAAAACTTGGCCAATACGCACCAATTGAATGCACTTCCTTTTTCCCCGGGAGCTCCTGCCACATCTCAGCCCTGCAGGGCAGTCTTCATAAGGGAGGCAAAAGAAGGTCTGTGCACTGGCACTGACAGTTGGACAGGTAGTGCTCAAATAAGCCTAAACCTCAACATTCCAAGGAAATCTTCAAGATCAAGGTAGACCTGGTCCAGTCATCTCTTAATCTTTTAAGGATCACCGGCTGGATGCAGTGGCTCAGGCCTGTAATCCCGGTGCTTTGGGAGGCGAGGCGGGCGAATCATGAGGTCAGGAGTTCGAGACCACCCTGGACAACATGGTGAAACCCTGTCTCTACTAAAAACACAAAAAATTAGTTGCGCATGGTGGTGCATGCTTGTAATCCCAGCCACTCGGGAGGCTGAGGCAGGAGAATCGCTTGAACCCAGGAGGCGGAGGTTGCAGTGAGCCAAGATTGTGCCATTGCACTCCAGCCTGGGCAACAGAGCAAGACTCCGTCTCAAAAACAAAAAACAAAAAAGGAATACAGATCTCCTTGAAAATCAGTGGCCCCTTTAGACTTTCTGTGCCAAAAAAGTTATGCTTTCACCTCAGCACCTAGTTTTCCCTAGTTTATCTGAAGTTTCATGGACATATGATGTGCCTGAATTTCCTGGAGCTCCAGAGACCCCCACGTCAACAATTCCTAGTGTATATAAAAGCCCGTTTGAGCTCTAACATCCATGATTAACAGTCTCTGGGTTGGGTAACTCTGTTGGCTTAAATACAGAGGCAATGACATGCCTGTTTAAGTTCGGTGCAGTTCCCAGTTCAATTCCCATGTGAGTCATTATCTTCTGAAAATGGGAAAACTGTTCCATAGCAGTGGACAGAACCTCCAAAAACAGTCAGCTGACACAGCTCATAGTTTCTGAAAAAGACAACACCAAGCTCAAAAATAAGGTGGTTGGATCTATGGCATTGCAAAGCGACAACCCAAAGGTTGTGAGGGTTGCTGCCCGTTGCTGACATAGCAATAATACTCATTGGGCGCCTCCACTTCATATACGTTCTCCTCAATGGTATAGATGTTTTCTTCTGAGCGAATTCCCTCTGCTACTGCATTTGCCAAACCTGAGGGAGGGAGGTTGGCCAAAGAGATGAGGCTGTGGAAATAAAGGGTTGCAGTTGAGTTAAGCATTTCCCAGGTAACATGGAATAGAGTTAAGAGAATAGCCTTTCCCAAAGAGACAGCAACTAAATATAGTGCATGATCTTTGATCAGATGCTGAACAAGGGGAAAAGCTAAGAAATAGCAATAAAATACTATGGGGAAACAATTGAGAAAATGTCCATTAATTTTAATTTTCTTAGATATAACAACAGCATTGTGATAGCTAAGAGAATATCTTTATTTCTAGGAGGTGCAGGCTGAAGTTTAGGTGAAGTGTCAAGATGTCTGCAATTATGTACACATTTAGATTTTTTAAAAATGGGCTGGGTGCCGTAGCTCACGCCTGTAATCCCAGCACTTTGGGAGGCTGAGGCTGGCGGATCACGAGGTCAGGAGTTCGAGACCAGCCTGGCCAACATAGTGAAACCCCGTCTCTACTAAAGATACAAAAAATTAGCCAGTGTGGTGGCATGCATCTGTAATCCCAGCTACTTGGGAGGCTGATGCAGAGAATTGCTTGAACCCGGGAGGCAGAGGTTACAGTGAGCTGAGATTGTGCCACTGCACTCCAGCCTGGGTGACAGAGCCAGACTCCATCTCAAAAAAAAAAAAAAAAATTAATGCTTTAGATAGCATTCAATGGACAGAGGTTTTTGTTTTGTTTTGTTTGATGCTGGGTCTTTCTCTGTCACCCAGGTGGGAGTGCAGTGGCACAATCACGGCTCATTGCAGCCTTCATCTCCTGGGCTCAAGCAATCCTTCCACCTATTTTTTGTAGAGAAGAGGTTTCATTATGTTGCCCAGGCTGGTCTCCAACTCCTGAGCTCATGTGTTCCTCCCACCTCAGCCTCCCAAAGTGCTGGGCTTATAGGCGTAAGCCACAGCACCTAGCCCAGAATCATTTTTGTAATCCAAATATATTGCATTCCATTCATGTGCCAAACATCACTAAAAGTTTAAAATCTAGTAAGTTATGTAAGCCATACCTATTTGAAATGGATGTGTGTGTGTGCATAATCAGGAACGAAAGTCAAGACAGGAGTCTATAATAGACTAGCAGTTCTTAGCCCTGACTGTTCACTAGAATCACCTGGAGAGCTTTTAGAACAATTTCTATGCTTAGGCTTCATCCCCAGAGATTCTGATTCAGTTGCTCTGGGGTTGGCCCTGCATTAGTACACTTCAATGCCCAGGTGATTCTAATAGGAAACCAAAGTTGAAAATGCCTGGGCTGATTTACAGAAATGTTGAGAACAGATACTGGGTTTCTTGCTCACTTCTGTAACGCCTAAGTTCAGCCCAGACCCTGGATATAATAGGAGCTCAATCCATTGACGTTTCAGTTCACTGGAAAAACCATGAATATCGAGATGAATAAGCATGTTGTATTATTAGGGTGATAAATTCTATACCTTAACTTTAGAACTAAAGAAGCTAGAGGTGTCAGGAAGTACACACAGCAGCATATGTTACATTTTCACTTTATAACTAGACCTAGAGAAAGAAGGAAGTATAAACTCAGATCTCAAAGCCCCAGGACAAGACTTCTCAGAGTAAAGATCGGACATGTTAGAGTAGGGACTTCCAAGATTCTCACCTTTTCCCAACCCCATTCTATTATTCTTACCTTAAATTCTGTATCTTCTCTTTGCTATGAGAATACCCTAGGTAAAGGGGGAAAGAAAAGCCAATAAAGATGCCTTCATAAAATAAATGAGACAAGAAATCAAATAGGCTCACCGGAAGCACGCATTGTTTAGGGAAATCTGGTCTCACCTTAGATTGAGTTAAATGAAACTCTCAACGTGTGCCTTAGATAATTATATGGACTGTGCTAGAAAATAATAATAAAGGTGCATTTTTCTTATTTAACAAATATTATGAGGCCTCTACTATGTGTCTGGCAGTTTGCTTGGCACAAGAACACAGGAACATAAAAGTGAATTGTCAGCCCTAATTTCATGAAGCTTGCGCTCTCCTGCGGGAGACCAAAGAAATAAAAGAAAACAGTACCCCAGACCCAAGACTGGCCTGACCAACACGGAGAAACCCCATCTCTACTAAAAGTACAAAATTAGCTGGATATGGTGGCCCATGCCTGTAATCCCAGCTACTCGGGAGGCTGAGGCAGGAGAATCGCATGAGCCCGGGAGACGGAGGTTGCAATGAGCCAAGATTGCGCCATCGCACTCCAGCCTGGGCAACTAGAGCGAAACTCCGTCTCAAAAAAAACAACAACAAAAAGGAAATAGTAAATAGGAAAACAAAATAATTTCAAATTATGATGTATTATAAAGGAAACCAACATCATATTGAAACAGATAATAGAGAGAGTGGTCAGGGAAGGACCCTCAGAGATGACCTTTAAGCTGGTTTCTGAAATGAGTCAGCCAAGTAAAGAGCCAGAAGGAGCATTCCAGGACGAGGAAACCCCTTGTAAAGATCTTGCTGAGTGCCTGAAACTGAAAACATGGCTGGATTAAGGGAGCGGCCCAAGATAAGGTCTGAAAGGTAGGCTGGGGCTAGGTCCAATAAGACCTTTCCAGCCATAATCAGGAGTCTGGATTTTATTCTAAGACCTGTAGGAAACCTTAGATTTCCTTGAAGGGCAGAGATGTGATCCTTATTTGTTTTGGGTTTCTTTTAGCCGCTGAAAACAACTTGGTTATCTCACCATTTCTGTGTTGTGGGTCAGGAATCCAGGTGTGGGATTACTGGGTACCTCTGGACCAAGGTCTTTCAAGGTGTCTTCTGGGGATGCAGTTTCAAAAATTTGAAACTTAAAATTTTTCTTTTTTTTTTTTTTTTTTTTTTGGAGACAGGGTCTTGCTCTGTTGGCCAGGCTGAAATGCAGTGGCAACTTTGAACTCCTGGGCTCAAGGGATCTACCTGTCTCAGCTTCCGAGTAGCTAGAACTATAGGTGCACACTACCACAGCTGGATAATTTTTTTAAATGTTTTTGGGCTGGATGCAGTGGCTCACGCCTGTAATCCTAGCACTTTGGGAGGCAAGGCAGGCGAATTTCTTGAGCTTGGGAGTTCGAGACCAGCCTGGGCAACAGGGCGAAACCTCATCTCTACTAAAAATACAAAAACTAGCCAGGTATGCTGGCACATGCCCATGGTCCTAGCTACTTGGAGGCTGAGGCAGGAGAGTTGCTTGAACTCGGGAGGTGGAGGTTGCAGTGAGCCGTGATCACACCACTGTACTCCAGCCTGGGTGAATCTCGATATGTTGCCCAGGCTGGTCTCAAACTCCTGGCCTCAAGTGACTCTCCTGTCTTGGCCTCCCAAAGTGTTAGGATTATAGGCGTGAGCCATTGTGCTCAGACATTGATTTGGGTTTTCATATTGGATTTGAAGGAGGAATAAAGAAATGAGAAGACAAATTAAGTAGAGATAATGGTGCCTTGGAGTAAGGAATGGCCAAAAGAGATGCAGAATAATGAAAAGACTTTAGATATATGTTGGAGGAAGACTGCAGGAATCTTTTGTTGTTGTTTTTCTCTGAGACAGAGTCTCCCTGTGTCACCCAGGCTAGAATGCAGCAGCAAGAACATAGTTCACAGCCTCAAACTCCTGGGCTCAAGTGATCCTCCTGCTTCATTCTCCTGAGTAGCTGGGATTACAGGCATGGGCCTGTTTTTTATATATATACATATATATATATATATATGTATATTCATGTGATCAATTCAAAAATTCCATGGCTATCTCTGAATAAACCCAGGTAAGTGTCGGTGGGGTAGTGTCTTTTTCTGAACAATCCATTTAACAATAACGGCAGAAGCCATAATGATGAGGAGCAGGACAGTACTGGTTTCAAATCCTATATCTATCAATTAACTGTGTAAATGCAGGCAAGTGACCTAACCTTTTAGGATGCTGATTCTCCATTAGAAACATATTAGTACCGGCCGGGCGCGGTGGCTCACGCCTGTAATCCCAGCACTTTGGAAGGCCGAGGCAGGCGGATCACGAGGTCAGGAGATCGAGACCATCCTGGCTAACACAGTGAAACCCTGTCTCTACTAAAAATACAAAAAAATTAGCCGGGCGTGGTGGCGGGCGCCTGTAGTCCCAGCTATTCGGGAGGCTGAGGCAGGAGAATGGTGTGAACCCGGGAGGCGGAGCTTGCAGTGAGCAGACATCGAGCCACTGCACTCCAGCCTGGGCGACAGAGCCAGACTCCATCTCCAAAAAAAAAAAACAAACAAAAAAACAAAACAAAAAAGAAACATATTAGTACCTACCTCATAGGGTAGTTACAAGAATTTAATGCACGTAAAGCACTTGGCAGCTTCAGTCCACAGTTAGTGGGGTGACCAACTCATCCCTGTTTTTCTTGGACTGTTCCACTTTTAGCCCTAGAAGTTCCATGTATCTTAGGAACACCCTTTAGTCTTGAGCCAATCTGAGGTGATTGCTCACTCTACACACACAGTCCCTGTTTGTGTATTAGTAAGAAAGGCTGCTATGTCGTATTACACTCTGGGGCATAAGGACTTGGTTTCTGCCCTAAAAGAAAATAAAATAGACACAATTATAAAAGTGTGTGAGTGGCTGGGCGCAGTGGCTCATGCCTGTAATCCCAACACTTTGGGAGCTCGAGGCGGACGGATCACAAGGTCAGGAGATCGAGAACATCTTGGCCAACATGGTGAAACCGCGTCTCTACTAAAAATATAAAAATTAGCCGGGTGTGGTGGTACATGCCTGTAGTCCCAGCTACTCTGGAAGCTGAGTCAGGAGAAACACTTGAACCCCGGAGGTGGAGGTTGCAGTGAGCTGAGATCTTGCCACTGCACTCCAGCCTCCGTCTCCAAAAAAAAAAAAAAAAAAAAACAGTGTGCAAGGTTTTTGGGGTAATGGAAGTATTTAGCTCTTGATTGTGATGATGGCTTCCTACTGTAATTCTCCATCAAAATTATCAACTTGAACATACTTTTTTTTTTTTTTGGAGACTGTCTTACTCTGTTGCCCAGGCTGGAGTGCAGTGATGCAATCACAGCTCACTGCAGCCTCCTGGGCTCAAGTGATCCTCCCACCTCAGCCTCCTGAGTAGATGGGACTACAAGTGTGTGCCACCATGCTCAGCTCATTATTATTGTTATTACTTTGTAGAGGCAGGATCCTGCTTTCCTGCCCACGCTGGTCTTGGTCTCAAACTCTGGGCTCAACTGATCCTCTCACCTCAGCTTCCGAGAGTGTTGAAATTATAGGCATGAGCCACTGAGCCTGGCCATTGTACTTATTTATTTATTTATTTGCTTACTTATTTATATTTTATTACTTTTTTTTTTTAAGACAGTCTCACTCTGTCACCCAGGCTGGAGTGCAGTGGCATGATCTGAGCTCACTGCAACCTCCACCTACCAGATTCAAGTGATTCCCCTGCCTCAGCTTCCTGAGTAGCTGGGATTACAGGAAGGGGCCACCACACCCGGCTAATTTTGTATTTTTAGTAGAGATGGGGTCTCACCATGTTGGCCAAGCTGGTCTCGAACTCTTGACCTCAAATGATCCACCCCCCTCAGCTTCCCAAAGTGCTGGGATTACAGGCATGAGACACCGTGCCGGGCCTGTTTTTTGTTTGTTTGTTTTTGTTTGTTTGTTTGTTTAAAAAAAAAAAAAAGGATAAGTAACTTAGAAAAAGCTATGTGCTAAGTACCATGATGGAGGAAAACATTCTGTAACACCAATCATGACCCAGCGTTAAAAGGACTTGCAGTCTACTCCCAAAGAGGTATGCCTGAGAAACCAATAACAGAAAAGTGCACAGAAGGAAATGTTTTTTGTTGTTGTGTTTCCTAACAAACCTAGACATATTCATGAATTAAAGAAATGAGTTTACTGGAATCAGCCTGCCTGGATTTGAATTCCGGTTCTGCCAGGTACTGATGTTGAAACCTTGGGAAGGCAGCTGACTCTAAGCTCGACTTCCCTTCACTGTAAAATGGGGATGGTACTATTCCTTATCTCATAAGACAGCAATGATGATAAAATGTATGTAGAACATTTAACGCAGTGCCTGCCTGACACACAATAAATATTAAATAAAAATTAGCCATTATTGTTAAATGGACAAAAGGGTATTTAGTCTAATCATCTTTGGGTATAAACATGAATTTGCATTTCTATCTAGGTTTTTGTTGGTTCTCATTTAATAATTTGTTATCAGAGGGAGAGAGAAACAAAAACACTTACATTTGAAAATTAAAGCGCCGAAGATAAGAGCCAGAGCCAGGCCAGCAGAGATCCCTGCTCCGATGTAGATGCCTATTCTGATGGTTGCTCCAGGGTCCCGTAACTCATTGGCCAATCCAGAGTCCCATAACTCATTGGCCAATGTGGATATTTGCTATGGAAACACAAACAGGACTTAAGCAGAAAACAGCTAGAAATCGCTTGTGTAATCAGTTTCAAGATTTGTGAATTGGACCATCCCTTTTACAACATCAAAGGATGGCAGAGTCCTTGAAATCACTTTTGATCTGTCACCTTGTAGCCAACACTCAAGCCAATCCAAGAAAGGGACTCCCTTAACCTTTGGAGTTAGCAAGGAAACAAAATGTGCCCTTCTGTGTTATGGGTAGAGAAGGAGCTCTTAAGACCCTTTCCCTGCCCCTGCAAAAATTGGCTTTAGAGTGGAGTCTTGCTAGTCCAAGATCCCCTAAGATTCCCCAGAGAGTTTTAGAGTAGTTTAGTGTCTTGCTATGAAAGTTCTATTTTTCACAAAAAGACAGTGATTCAATAGCCAAGACTTTACAGCCAGAAGGTCATGGATTCAAATCCCAGCTCTGAGGCCGGGCACGGTGGCTAATGCCTGTAATCTCAGCACTTTGGGAGGCCTAGGCAGGCGGACTCACCTGACATCAGGAGTTTGAGACCAGCCTGGACAACATGGTGAAACCCTGTCTTTACTAAAAATACAAAACTTAGCCAGGCGTGGTGACACATGCCTGTAATCCTAGCTAGTGGGGAGGCTGAGGCAGGAGAATCACTTAAACCCAGGAGGCGAAGACTGGAGTACTCGAGTTGAGATCATGCCACTGCACGCCAACCTGGGCAACAGAGCGAGACTCCATCTAAAAAAAAAAAAAAAATTCCCAGCTCTGCCACTAAGGGCTGAGTAATCCTGTAGAGTTATCAGGAAAACTAAGTGAGAGAAAATATAAAATGCTTAGTACAGGGCCTGGTACATAATAAATGTTCAATCAATCGTAGCTATTATTGCTATTGCTCTAGTTAACTTGATTTTCTGATAACTGAGAGCCACACAAAATAAATCCTGTTTCTAAAATTTCAGTCTATGGGTTCTCTCTTTTTCTCTCTTTAAAAACAATGATTAGGCCAGGCGTGGTGGCTCACGCCTGTAATCCCAGCACTTTGGGAGGCCAAGGCGGGCAGATCACGAGGTCAGGAGTTCAAGACCAGCCTGGCCAACATGGTGAAACCCCATCTCTACTAAAAATACAAAAATTAGCCAGGTATGGTGGTGGGCACCTATAATCCCAGCTACTTGGGAGGCTGAGGCAGGACAATCGCTTGAACCCGGGAGGCAGAGGTTGCAGTGAGCCAAGATTGCACCATTGCACTCCAGCCTGGGCGACAAGAGCAAAACTCCATCTCAAAAATAAAAAAATAAATTAATAAATAAATAATAATTATAGGCCAGGCTCACACCTATAATCCCAGCACTTTGGGAAGCTGAGATGGGACGATCACTTGAGACCAGGAGTTAGAGACCAGCCTGGACAACATATTGAGACCCCATTTATGCAAAACACACACACACACACACACACACACACACACACAAATAATTATAAGCATTTTTAAAACAATGAATTTAAGGAAGTTAAATCTTCCATTTATTCAATATACATTTACAAATTGATTCAATACACATTACTCCTGCAATAACAGGAGTCCTATATGCAAGATATTGTGCATTAAGCATTATGGGCACATACAAGTCCTTAAAAAGCACTGTTCGATTGCAAAGAGAGAAGGAGCAAATACAAGATGCTGAGCATCAGTTGTGAATACACAAGCAAGAAACTGAGTCAAATAAATGTAGGCTCCTGGATATGTCCTCAAGTACTTTTTTTTTTTTTTTTTTTGAGGCAAGGCCTTGCCCTGTCACCTAGGATGGAGTGCAGGGGCATGATCACAGCTCATTGTAGCCTCAACCTCCTGGGCTTGAGTGATCCTCCTGCCTCAGCTTCCCAAGTAGCTGGAACTACAGGTTTGCAGCACCATGCCTGGCCAAATTTTAAAAAATATTTTTTGTAGAGACAAGGTGTCACTATGTGGCCCAGGCTAGTCAAAAACTCCTGGTCTCAAGCAATCCTTCCAACTTAGCCTCCTAAAGTGCTGGGATTACAGGCACGAGACACTGTGCCCGGCCTCCTCAAAGAATTTTTAAGTCATTGCTGCAAGCTTGCCTTCTAGTGGTTTTTCTTTTATGAGGGAGTTTCGCTCTTGTTGCCCAGGCTGGTGTGCAGTGGCGCGACCTCAGCTCACTGCAACCTCCACCTCCTGGATTCAAGCAATTCTCCTGTCTCAGCCTCCCGAGTCGCTGAGACTACACAGGCACACACCACCACGCCTGGCTAAATTTTTGTATTTTTAGTAGAGATGGGGTTTCACCATGTTGGCCAAGCTGGTCTCAAACTCCTGACAGGTGATCCACCCTATTCAGCCTCCCAAAGTGCTGGGATTACAGACGTGAGCCACTGCGCCCAGCCAGTTTTTCTTTTATTCTAAGAAGGTAGCAGGGACAGTAAAATTGAGGTTAATTAAGGTATGGCTTTATTTATAGTTAAATACATAAAATCGGCTGGGCGCCATGGCTCATGCCTGTAATCCCAGCACTTTAGGAGGCCAAGTCGGGAGGATCACCTGAGGTCAGGAGTTCAAGACCAGCCTGACCAACATGGAGAAACCCTGTCTTTACTAAAAATACAAAATTAGGCCAGGCTCCATGGCTCACGCCTGCAATCCCAGCACTTTGGGAGGCCAAGGCGGGTAGATCACCTGAGGTCAGGAGTTCAAGATCAGCCTGGCTAATGTGGTGAAACTCTGTCTCTACTAAAAATAAAAAAATTAGCCAGGTGTGGTGGCTCATGCCTGTAATCCCAGCTACTCAGAAGGCTGAGGCAGGAGAATCGCTTGAATCCGGGAGGCGGAGGTTGAGGTGAGCCAAGATCACACCATTGCACTCCAGCCTGGGCAACAAGAGCGAAATTCTGTCTAAAAAAAAAAACCTCTTCGCTTTGAATATTCCTGACTGGTGTCTTGTCATATTTAAAGAGATAAATTTAAATACTCTTTCCCATTAGGGTTGCAATGGAAGCAAGAAGAATGGTATTCTAGGGAGATGAAGAATCTTTGAACCTTCCGCAGGGTAGACAGTTGTGAAATTGAAGAATAAGAGGGACAACATGCTAATGTTTCTTCTTTGTGGTTTTCAAGCTCTTACTATATGCCAGGCACTTTACACGCATCACCTCAGTCCTTTATTACAACAGGCCTATGAGGTTAGAACTGTCATCATCAACATGTTACAGCCCAGGAATCTGAAGCTAAGGGAACTTAAGGCTTTTTACCCCAAGGACAAGGTGAGCATGAAGGAAGTCTAAAGCCATACTTTTCCCCTCCAAGTTCAGCACAACATAGCTCATAAAAAAAGTTACTTACTGTTAGATTTATATCAGGGAGGCTCCCCAGTGTCTGTGTCTCTGCTATACAAAGAGAGAGAAAGAGAGAAAGGAAAAATAGCCAACAGTATACTTAAGAATGTTTTCTTTTATCTAAGTTTTTAAAAAATCCTAATGACGCCTATAATCCTATTTGAAATGAATTCAACTCCATACTTGTCACAATAATTAATGGAGAGACAAAATTTACTGAACACCCAGGAATCAACTTTAGGATGGCCACATTTTTTCATCTAGATAATGAACCGTACTGTTTTATGAAATAGAGACTTCTGCCAGGAAGTCCTACATTAAATATGTGCTTTGTTTTTTTCACAGGACCCTAATGAGTTCTACAAAAATCTAGCAATATTGATAAGACTCAGATATTATTTATTTATTTATTTATTTATTTATTTATTTATTTAGAGACAGAATTTCACTCTGTCACCCAGGCTGGAGTGCAGTGGCATGATCTCAGCTCACTGCAACCTCTGCCTCCCTGGTTCAAACAATTCTCATCCCTCATCCTCCCAAGTAGCTGGGACTACATGCATGCACCACCATGCCCAGCTAATTTTTGTATTTTTAGTAGAGATGAGGCCATGTTGGCCAGGCTGGTTATGAACTCCTGACCTCAGGTGATCTGCCCACATCAGCCTCCCAAAGTGCTGGGATTACAGGTGTGAATGACCAGGCTTGGCCTCAGGCATTATATTCTAATTAGATTTTAAAAGACAACAAAAATTCATTTCCTTCTTTTTTTTTTGAGACAGAGTCTCACTCTGTTGCCCAGGCTGGAGTGCAGTGGCACAATCTCAACTCACTGCAATCTCCATTTTCTTTTTCTTTTTTTTCTTTTTGTGAGACAGAATCTCACTCTATCACCCAGGCTGGAGTGCAGTGGCATGATCTCGGCTCACTGCAACCTCCGCCTCCTGAGTTCAAGCGATTCTCCTGCCTCAGCCTCCCTGGTAGCTGGGACTACAGGGGCGCACCACCACACACAGCTAATTTTTGTATTTTTAGTAGAGACAGGGTTTCGCCATGTTGGCCAGGCTGGTCTCAAACTCCTGACCTCAAGTGATCCACCCGCCTCGGCCTCACAAAGTGCTGGGATTACAGGCGTGAGCCACCGTGCCGTGCCCAGCCTCCATTTTCTTAAATAAGTTTTGCATTTACTCATGAGAAGGGAGACAGGGTTGCCTACAAATGAAAATAATCAGTGTGGCCACGATATAATAGGAGCCAGGCCTTGCGCTAAATAAACTCTTTCAGTGAAGGAGCTCATTTTAGAGATACTTAGAAGCACTTACTTTAGAACTACTCTTCTAAAGTAGAGACTGTTAGTCCCATTGCACAGATAAAGAAACTGAAAATTAGGGAAGTGAAGTGACTAACGCAAGGTCACATGACTTAGCAAATGACAAAATGGCCTTCCAATTTAGGTCTGCATAGCCTTAAATGCACATTCTTAATTATACTGCCTTCACTAGCCTTTACCTCAGTGCTGTCATTATGAAGAGAGTCATGTTGCCCAGCCACCCGCTCACCATCTTTCATTCCTGTTCATTTGTTTATTTCTTCATCTCCTGATCCATTCCATGAATATGCACTATGCCCTTACTCTAGGCACAGGGGACAGAGCAGGGAACAAGAGGGGCACAGGCCCTGACCTCACGAACATTGAATTCTAAAAATAAGTACATTGCCAGTTTTTGGGAAACTAAGCATGCTTGCTCATTTTTATGGCTGAGTCAGAGATGTTGAAACTTCTTAAATGTCACTGTCACCTTCTGGAAGCCTTAATGTGTATAAAGGGTTTGACTAAATGCTGGTTTAACAAACTATAGTTTAAATATTGTAAAGGCATAGCCTCAGCCTAAAATTATTGAAGAAAAAAAGATTATGTTCCACTTACTTTTGCCCTAATTACCAGAAAAAAATTTAAAGTATAAAAACCGCAGGCTTGGCGAGGTGGCTCATGCCTGTAATCCCAGCACTTTGGGAGGCCAAGGGCAGGCGGATCACGAGGTCAGGAGATCGAGACCATCCTGGCCAATATGGTGAAACCCCGTCTCTACTAAAATACAAAAAATTAGCCAGGCGTGGTGGTGTACGCCTGTAGTCCCAGCTACTCAGGAGGCTGAGGCAGTGGAATCGCTTGAACCCAGGAGGTGGAGGTTGCAGTGAGCCAAGATCACACCATTGCACTCCAGCCTGGTGACAGAGCAAGACTCTGTATCAAAAAAAAACAAAAAAAAAAACAAAAAAAACCCTCATCAGTACAACTGCTAAGTAAACATGAATCTTAGGTGCACATAAGATTTTCAAACGTAAATCCAGTTTCGGCCTCCTTATAATTATTTTTCTTGATAAAAATGGTAAAACTAACTTTTTAAAAACTTCATTTTGCTATGAAAATAATCAGTAAAATCAAGCACCGTTGTGTCATTACAGCTTTTTTTCACACAGATTTGGCCACCAACCAAGATGGATGGGACAGTTGAAGGGAGTGGCAATGTTCTTTCTGGAGAAACCAAGATTTGCCTGGTGGGGCAGGTGGCAGTGGAGGTGAGATGTGATGGCCTTAACAGTGTATAAATTTAGTAGTTACCATCTATTTGGCACTTATTAGGTGCCAGACATGGTGCTTAGCACCGTATACATACAATCTCATTTAATCCTCAACCACAATAAGTAGGTACTACTATTTTCCCCATTTTTCAGATGAAGATACTGAGTCTGAGAGAGCCACTTTGCCCAAGATCACACAGCTATTAATTGGGAAAGCTAGGATTTAAAGCAGATCTACTCTAGAGCTGAGGACTCACCTGTGACCCAGTCCTTACTCCTTCAGGTAGAAGACAAGTTGCATTTGTTCTGTGTTCAAATTCCAGGCCCATGGATCTCTTACTTTTAAAGGCTCTACTCCATTTTTTTTTTTTTTCTGAGAAAGAGTCTCGCTCTGTTGCCCAGGTTTGGAGTACAGTGGCACCAACTCGGCTCAGTGAATCCTCAGCCTCCTGAGTTCAAGCAATCTTCCTGCCTCAGCCCCGCCAAGTAGCTGGCACTACAGGCACATGCCACCATGCCCAGCTATTTTTTTTTTTTTTTTTGAGATGGAATCTCGCTCTGTTTTCCAGGCTTCAGGACAGTGGTGAGATCTCGGCTCACTGCTCCTGGGCTCAGACAATTCTTCTGCCTCAGCCTCCTGAGTAGCTGGAATTATAGGCATGCACCACCATGCCCAGCCAATTTTTTTATTTTTAGTACAGACAGGGGTTTCACCATGTTGGCCAGGCTGGCTTAAACTCCTGACCTCAGGTGATCCATCTGCCTTGGCCTCCCAAAGTGCTGGGATTACAGGTGTGAGCCACTGCACTCAGCCTGATTTTTTGTATTCTTAGTAGAGATGGGGTTTTGCCATGTTGCCCAGGCTGGTCTTGAACTCCTGAGCTCCAGTGATCTGCCTGCCTTGGCCTCCCATAGTGCTAGGGTTACAGGTGTAAGCCACTGTGCCCAGCCTCATTTTTATATTAAATGCTCCCACATCCCACATTTTAGAGTTGGTTTGCCAGCAGCCAATTTGCATAATGTTACATATTATAGACAAACCATTAAATATTCATTCATTTCAATTTTTTATTTTCCTATTTAGGAGCTACTGACCTATTTTTGGTTGTTTCAATATTTTTTCTCAGTCAGGCCCTTGAGAAGCTCAGAGAGTCAAGGTATTATTCCTATATTCCCATTTTTGTTGCCCTAGAGGGAAGGAACTAACAAGCAAAAACTAAAGGGAAGGCTGGGCGTGGTGGCTCACACCTGTAATCCCAGCACTTTGGGAGGCCGAGGCAGAGGGATCACCTGAGGTTAGGAGTTCGAGACCAGCATGGCCACCTTGGTGAAACCGCGTCTCTAATAAAAATACAAAAATTATCGGGGCGTGGTGGCGTGCATCTGTAATCTCAGCTACTTGGGAGGCTGAGGCAGGAGAATGGCATGAACCTGGGAGGCAGAGCTTGCAGTGAGCCAAGATCGTGTCACTGCACTCCAGCCTGGGTGAGACAGTGAGACTCCATCTCAGAAAAAAAAAGGAAAGAAAAACTAAAGGAAAGAAGACTTCTGTCTGTGGTAGAGGCAAGTATAAGGAAATGCACCACCTCGACAGGGAGTGAACTCCATCTACAGCAAATGCCCACACAATGGTGATGTAGTAAAAAGTACTGGCCGGGCGCGGTGGCTCACGCCTGTAATCCCAGCACTTTGGGAGGCCGAGGCGGGTGGATCACGAGGTCAGGAGATGGAGACCATCCTGGCTAACATGGTGAAACGCTGTCTCTACTAAAAACACACACACAAAAAAAAATTAGCTGGGCTTGGTGGCGGGTGTCTGTAGTCCCAGCTACTCGGGAGGCTGAGGCAGGAGAATGGCGTGAACCCAGGAGGCGGAACTTGCAGGGAGCCGAGATTGTGCCACTGCACTCCAGTCTGGGTGACTGAGCAAGACTCCGTCTCAATTAAAAAAAAAAAAAAATGTACTGAAGCAAAGGATGGGAAAGTGAGACTAAATGACCTTGAAGTCCCTTCTAGCACTATGGTTCTAAGATTCTTTAAAATATAACAATGGCATACAATAACTATCTGGTATAACTTTATTAGCCCACAATGTGGATGATCATCTGTCCCCACCATATTTAGTTTCCTCTCTAATTGCATAAAAGATGTTGGCTACCAATCACTAAAGACTAACCAAAGACTGAACCTTTGGAGAGCTAAAACTAGTAACTATAGTAATAATAAACAGTTGAGTGCTTTTTATGGGCCAGGTACTATGCTGAGCATTTTACATACATTATCATGTTTATACATTACAACGACCTCATGACATGGGCACTGGAATTATCCTCATTGTAGAGATGAGCAAACTGAGCTTCAGAGAATTTGAGTAACTTGACTGAGGTCACAGAGCTGTCACTGAAGTACTTCCACCTGTCACTGAAGTACTTTAACCACAATCTCACTCTGCCTCCTGATCTTATAATATTAACGACAACAGCTAACATGTACAAATTGTGGTCAGACATTGGGATAAACGTTTTAGACATTTTCTTATTTAAAGCCCATAAGGTGTGATTTATGAGATTTATGACATTATGAGGTGGGACTCACCTATTAACCTCATTTTACAGAAGAAAAAAAAAATGGAGCTCCACAGAGATTAGAAGAGACCAGGACACTGACAAGAAATAACTTAAAATTAACCTTCATGATCAATGTGACCTGACTTCTGCTTTATGCCCAATGTTCTCTTCTGGAGCACTCTGAGTACATCCTTGCTGAATTACATGAAGAATTTAACTACTCCTTCTGTGGCTGGAATCCAGGGAAGCTGATGGGCTTTATTCTAGCTAGAAGGCATCCTAGAAATCACCTAATCCAATGTGTCAGTTCCCAAACACAGACTGGCACCAGTTCATGACGAAACACCACCAGTCCAGGGTCAATCAGAAAATGTGGACAAAGTAATGAGCATTTCATTCAATTTAGTTAATATTTAAGTAAAATTAAAGACTATAAAGTTTATTAACTTTTTTTCAAGTTAAAATTTAAGCAAAATAATCCTAAACCAGAGCATCTTTTTCCCAGCACAGGTGTGTCTCCACCACTTCCCTCTTTTCAAACACTATTTCAGCTGCACAGAGACATCCATGCCTCCACTCTCACACTGTTTTCTTATCTTTTTTTCCCACATTCAAAATCCTCTGAATTCAGAGCCAGCTAAAGATTCCCTCCTCTGCCCCATGCATAGTTACCTGGGCCATGTCCCCTGGTGGTAAGCATCCTTGGAAAGGTTGCAGTAAAGTCTCTCTGCAGAGTCGGTGCAGGGGTGACCTTGGCTAATGTCAGAAACAACATAAGGATGAAAATTATCTGAGAGCAGAAAGCTTATTTCAGGGAATCAAAGGGGCAGCAAGAAAAAAATGCGAAAGACAATTAAGAAAGAGAAATACACCCTCAGCTTCCAAACCTGCCTGGATACCTATGTTGAGAGTGTATCACACACTTCAAATGTTTGACAAAGGTAAGATGCAGTCATCATTGTTACATTCTGATTATTAATAGCGGAACTAACAGCCACACAAATGGCCATAATTACAGGTTGAAGACTCCTTATCTGAAATGCTTGAGATCAGAAATGTTTTAGATTTTGAATTTTTTTTTTTTTTTTTGAAACGGAGTTTTGCTCTTGTTGCCCAGGCTGGAGTGCAATGGCATGATCTCGGGTCACTGCAACCTCCGCCTCCCAGGTTCAAGCAATTCTCCTGCCTCAGCCTCCTGAGTAGCTGGGACTACAGGCATGTGCCACCACACCCGGCTAATTTTGTATTTTTAGTAGAGACAGGGTTTCTCCATGTTGGTCAGACTGGTCTCGAACTCCCGACCTCAGGTGATCCACCCACCTCAGCCTCCCAAAGTGCTGGGATTATAGGCATGAACCACCACACCCAGCCATTTTTTTATTTTTTTATTTTTTAGTATCTGCACTATACTTATGCTCCAATGAGCAGAATGCTCCAATGAGCATTTCCTTTGAATGTCATGTCAGTGTCCAAAAAGTTTTGGATTTTAGAGCATTTCAGATTTTGGTGCATTTTAGGTTTTAGATTTTCAGATTTGGGATGCCCAACCTATAAAGGCTTTTAATAAAATATTATCACATAAAATCCTTCTAATGGCCCACATGATAGGTATTATTGTCATATTTTATAGAGGAGGAGGTCACAGCGTTTCAATAACTTGCTCGGGATTATATAACTAGTAAGAGGCAGAGTTAGATTTAAACTGAGCTCTATCTGGGCACAAAGTACATGTTATAGAAATCTTAAGTCTGTTCACCTCCCAGCATACATGCATAACCCAGCAGTTCACCATGCTGGCTGCACCTGGGGTAAAATCACCTGAGGTAGACTCTGTAAAAAGCTAATGCTTAGCATCTACCTCCAGAGATGCTGATTTCTCTGGTTTTTGGTAGTGGGGTTTTTCTTCTGCTTTTTAAGAGATAGGGGTAGCCACACTATATTGGCCAGGCTGGTCTCAAACTCCTGGCCTCAAGTGATCCTCCTGTTTCAGCCTCTCAAAGTATTGGGGTTATAGGCATGAGCCACTGTACCTGGCATCTATAGTTGTTTAAAAACTCTCTATGTGATTCTAATGAGAGTCAGGGTCTCTAACCACTGATCTAGGCCTTTCTTCCCATCTATTCATGTCACCCATGAGTTTTGGCTTTTCTTTTCTTTTCTTTTTTTGAGACAGAGTTTCACTCTTGTCAGCCAGGCTGGAGTGCAATGGCGAGATCTTGGCTTACTGCAACCTCCGACTCCCAGGTTCAAGTGATTCTCCTGCTTCAGCCCCCCGAGTAGCTAGAATTACAGGCTCTCATCACCATGCCCGGCTAATTTTTTGTATTTTTAGTGGAGACAAGGTTTCACTATGTTGGCCAGGCTGGTCTCGAATTCCTGACCTCGTGATCCACCGGCCTCAGCCTCCCAAAGTGCTGGGATTAGAGGTGTGAGCCACCGCGCCCAGGCACACCCATGAGTTTTAAAACAGAGAGAAGGTGTTAAATATCACTGAGCATCACCGATGGGGCCTGTTAAACTTTAGGTCTTGGGGCCCTCCTCCAGGGCTATAATTAGGGAAGTCAGAGGTGAGAACAATCAGTACCTTTAATATGATCCACAGACAAATCTTATTCATAAAGAAGGCATGCAAAGGTCCACTCACCTGGTTTGATGACCAACTTCAGGTTAAATTTTTCATCATTCATTATGCCTGGGATTTGGATCCGGCAGCAGTAGATCCCACTGTCTGCTAGAGTCACATTCTCTATGGTCAGGGACACATCTCCTTTGTGGAAATTCCCATTTAGCCAGTATCTGCTGGATGTCCGATAATTCACATCCCTTTCATCAGTCCTGAGCACCACATTGCCACATTCAAACACAGGACAGGCTCCTTTGCCCCAGCATACGGGCACGAGGTTCCCTGGGGCGGCTGGGATGTAGGAGCAGGGAAGATAGGCATTCTGACCCACCTCCGCTATGTATTCCACTTCTGAGGACCCTGAATAGAGACAGAAGGAGAGCCAAGACTCAGGCAGTGAGTGAGGTTACTCCATTTCAGGAAAACTGCAAGCCACGCCTTACAGAATAAAGAGGAAGCTGCAGTCCTGTTTGGAGGATGATTCGCTGTGACAATGCTTCTCAGATGTGAAGGCCATCAGAATCACTGGGAAGCCTTGTGAAAACACAGATTGCTGGGCTCAACTGCTAGAGTTCCCGACTCAGTTGGCCTGTGGTGGAGCCTGAGAACTTTTATTTCTGACAAGTTCTCAAGTGTTGCTGAAGTGGCTGGTCCAAGAATCTCACTTTCAGAAACACTGCCCTAGGAGAGAATTGTGGCCCAATTCTGTGAACACGGGAGAACAGGGCTGATGGAAACAGACAATCAGAAAATTGGTCATGGTCAGCCAGGAAATGGCCCGCCTTTCTGGGCTACTTGTTTGTTCATCAGCAAAGGGAGGCTCTCCTAACATACTTCTCTTTTTAAGCAGCAAGTGCACAGTAAATAAAAACCCTTGGTTAAGTAAGAATCTTGTGTATTTGAAACTACTCATGGAGTTGTTTTAAGATTTAAAGTTGTGAAAAGAAATTAAATTTTGGGACCCCAAACTCATTTAGCCAAAGGGAAAAGTCAAGCTGGGAACTGGGTCACAGAAACCTGCCTCCTCCTTTTGATTCCTGAATAAGATGGCTACAGGATGAAAGGCTGCATGCCTCCCCCATATTTTGCCCACAAGGAAATTCCTGGTCAGCTGTGCAATGCAGATTGATAGCTCATCTCTACCGGCGCGGTCACCCTGGCCAGACACAAATGCGTTATCTGATTGTTTCCCTACCCCGTTTTGTCTGTGTTATCTAATGTAAAATGCAGGCTCCCCGTATTTTTCCTCTGCCTCCCCTTTTTTATGTGAAAACTGAGTGCTTCTCAATATCCCACCTTGTCCCCTTTAAATCTGGAGCCCTCAAAATCATCTTCTGAGAAAGTCATAGACCTGTCTCCCAGGTGCCTCCTTAACTTTGGCAAATAAATCTAAAATGATTGAGACTTGTCTCACCATTTTCCTCAAATGACAAAGTTAATTCCATTAAAAAAACTATATATATTTTACATATGATAAAACATTCATTATATATTTTCTTTTGATTTTTTATATTCCCTTTGTTTTCATATGACTCAACTACAGTAAAAACATTCAAACACTATCAAAGGTGTATGAAAAAGTGGCTGGGCGCGTGGTGGGTCACGCCTGTAATCCCAGCACTTTGGGAGGCCGAGATGGGCAGATTACTTGAGGCCATGGGTTTGAGACCAGCCTGGCCAACATGGTAAAACCCTGTCTCTACTAAAAATTAAAAACATTAGCTGGGCGTGGTGGTGCACGCCTGTGATCCCAGCTACTCGGGTGCCTGAGGCAGGAGAATTGCTTGAACCTGGGAGGTGGAGATTGCAGTAAGCCGAAATGGCACCACCACTGCACTCCAGCCTGGGCAATAGAGTGAGACTCCATCCCAATTTAAAAAAAAAAAAAGAAAAGAAAAGAAAAATATGCCATACTCTCCCAACTCTTTACCATTCACTTGTTCCTTTTCCTAGAGCCTATACATTAAGAAATGTCCACATATTCCTGCTCCCAGACAATGCACACACACAAATAGAAGCCTAATATATGCATTATTCTGCAACTTTTTTTCTTTAATAACATTATAATTTTGAGACATTCTATACCAGTATGTTTCATCAGACTCACTGTTTGTATCATGATTATATCACATTTATTTACCCACTCCCTCATTGACGGACATTTAGGTTGCTTCCAAGCTTTTGCTATTACAAACAACATTACAATGACCATCCTTGTATCTCTCCCTTGTCCTCTGTACAGCACCATTATCTCATTGTAAATATCCATGCCGAGACTTACTTGTAAGTAGCAGCAGCAGCAGCAGCAGGACACAGTCAAAGGGAAGATGTGAAAACATGGAGCTTGCAGAAGAAAAGTCAGAGGACACCTCTGTTAGGCACAGTTTTAACTCTCCAAATGGACTGGGTACTTCTTCCAACTGTCTACTCCACAATCACATGAGCAGTGGCCGCCCCCACTGAGTGCTAGCTCAGCACACCCGGGTGTCTGATTGCCAATGATTCTTATAGTAACACTGCCAGGTCTACAGTCACATTAAAGGAAACCAAAGTTCTCTGTCATGCCACACTACACACATCCTGTAAGTGTTCTGATGTTTGTCCTGTGACATCAACAAAGAGGAAGCAATACTTCAGTGGAAGAAAACGCTACTCAGTCATGGCACATAAAGAGAAACCTCTAATAATATCTCAGATGAGATAGACCTGAAATGGAGCATGTCCGAGTCCATCTGACTAACAGGGAACACAAAGTACAGATGCATCATCCATGGATTCATTCACTCAAATCAGTCCCTTCATCAGGCCTGTGACCAATGTTTATGAAGCCCCTACTTTGCACCAGGCACTGGACTAGGAGGTGGAACACAACAGTGAATGGCATGTTCCTTATCCTCACATTTACAGACCATCGCAACTCCCAGCCTAAGCCTCACTCTCATCCTTCTTCTAACACAGGTTAGGTTGTATCCTAGAACTTTGCTGCGTCTCAGTTTCCTCATTTATATAATTTATAAAATGAGAAAATTGTATTAGATAATACATGCATGGCTCTCTGTTCTAATATTCTGACTTTGACCTTCAAACTTCCAACTCTTCAATTTAGAAAAACATGTTCCTTTTGGCAACACTTCCTTTCCTCTACTCTGAGTGGAATTAAGGGGATCTTGGTATCCTGTTTCATCTCACGCATACAAGGTGCCCCCTCTCCCCCACCCCAAGAGGCTTTGGCCATGAATGACCAGAAGGTGTTGAGTTTCAGCCACACTCCCATTACTGAGGTAACAGCTTAGACTCACATAGCCTCCGCTCTGGGACCGTGACCTTTATCTGGACGCCTTAAAAGCAAAAGCTTTTTTTTATAAAAGGGAAGTGAGCTCACAGGCTGAGTGGTTTCTGAAAAGCCAGTGGCCTTCCTCTATGTCTTGCCTTCCTGAGTTTCTTTGTCATTCACATTTATGCCATTAAATGCATTGGGTATAAATACCAAATTTGTTCAATATAAACAAATGGCATTTAATATAAATATGCAACTTGTTCAATGTGTGTACTTCCCATAGCATCGCAGAGTGGCAGTTACTCAAGAGATCATAATCAATTTCTCATTTCATTTTATTTTATATTTATTTATTTATTTATTTATTTATTTATTTATTTAGAGATGGAGTTTTGCTCTTTTTGCCCAGGCTGGAGTGCAATGGCGCGATCTCAGCTCACTGCAACCTCTGCCTCCCGGGTTCAAGCGATTCTCCTGCCTCAGCCTCCTGAGTAGCTGGGATTACAGGCATGTGCCATCACCCCGGATAATTTTGTATTTTTAGTAGAGACGGGGTTTCTCCATGTTGGTCAGGCTGTTCTTGAACTCCCGACCTCAGGTGATCCACCCGCCTCGGCCTCCCAAAGTGCTGGGTTTACAGGCATGAGCCACCACGCCCGGCTAATTTCTCATTTTATAGACAAGGAATCTGAGACTTCAGAAAATTGATTTGCCAAAAGGCACATGATTGGTGATTTAGAATGAGAGCATAAGCCCCATAAGTGTCAGATTTTTTTCCACTATAAATTATGTTTTATTAATTTAATGTTTGTCTTCCCACATAACTAATAACCAGCAAATGCCCATATTCAAGTGTAAGGTAGAATAGATTAAATATGGGGTCTGGGGTTATGTTTATTAGAAGAATGAACTTGGTCAAGGCTCTTAAAAGCATCAGCCCTCAGTTTCTGTGTTTCGTTTGTTTTGTTTTGTTTTTGTTTTTGTTTTGAGATGGAGTCTTGCTCTGTCACCCAGGCTGGAGTGCAGTCGCGCGATCTCGGCTCACTGCAAACTCCGCCTCCTGGGTTCAAGCAATTCTCCTGTCTCAGCCTCCCAAGTAGCTGGGACTAAGGGCGCACACCACCATGCCTGGCTAATTTTTGTATTTTTAGTAGAGACAGGGTTTCACCATATTGGTCAGGCTGGTCTCGAACTTCTGACCTCAGGTGATCCACCTGCCTCGGCCTCTCAAAATGCTGGGATTACAGGCATGAGCCACCGTGCCCAGCCATGTTTTGTTTTTACTACTTTGTTTTCTGCTCATTTCTAGAATTGCTACTGAGACCAGCTTTTTAAAACATTAACAATTTATTAGTTCATTAAAGTCTAGATATGAAGGGGTCTAGAGATCTACTTTAACTCTTCTTTTCTGTGTGTACGGAGCTGGTTCTGAACATTTTCATGTTCACTTAACTTTTATTTCCTGTTTATTTTCTTAAAAACTTCAGATAATACATTCAAAAAGTTAAAAAGTAAAAGGAATATAAAAAGCTCAAGAAGACTTGATCCCATGATCCCATCCTTCCATGTTTACCCCCATTTCTCCCACCTATGCTATAGGTTTTCATTTTCTTTCTTTTTTTTTTGAGATAGAGTCTCACCCTGTCAACCAGGCTAGAGTGCAGTGTCACAACCTCAGCTCACTGCAACCTGCGCCTCCCAAGTTCAAGCGATTCTCCTGCCTCAGCCTCCTGAGTAGCTGAGATTACAGGCACCTGCCACCGCGCCCGGCTAATTTTTGTATTTTTAGTAGAAACGGGGTTTCACCATGTTGGTCAGGCTGATCTCGAACTCCTGACCTTGCGATCCACCCACTTCAGCCTCCCAAAGTGCTGGGATTACAGGCTTCAGCCACCGCACCCGACCAGGTTTTCATTTTCGTAAGTTTCTTGTGTATACACCCAATGCAAACCCAAGAAAATAAAATATATATTCTCATACTCTCTTTTCTTAGACAAAATACCATATACCTTTTTTGAACTTTGCATTTTCCTATTGTTATTTTATTTGCTGAAATATTTATTTTTTAAATTGTATCTATTTATTATTATTATTATTATTATTATTATTATTATTATTATTATTATTTTGAGATGGAGTTTCACTCTTGTCTCTCAGGCTGGAGTGCAATGGTGCTATCTCGGCTTACTGCAACCTCTGCCTCCCCTCAGCCTCCCAAGTAGCTGGGATTATAGGCACCTGTCACCATGCCTGGTTAATTTTTGTATTTTTAGTAGAGACAGGGTTTTACCATGTTGGTCAGGCTGGTCTCGAATTCCTGACCTCAGGTGATCTGCCCGCCCCAGCATCCCAAAGTGCTGATTACAGGCAGGAGCCACCGCACCTGGCCCTTTAATTTTTTTTTTTAATTTGTTTTAATTTATTTTTAGAGACCAGGGTCTTACTAGGTTACCCAGGCTGGTCTCAAACTCCTGGGCTCAAGGGATCCTCCTGCCTCAGCCTCCCAAAGTGCTGGGATTACAGGTGTGAGCCACTTTTTTTTTTTTTTTTTGAAGGGTCTCTCTGTCGCCAGGTGGGTGCAGTGGGCAATCTCAGTCATGAGTTCTCCTCGAAGTAGAGACGGGGTTTCACCGTGGTCTCGATCTCCTGACCTCGTGATCCGCCCGCCTCGGCCTCCCAAAGTGCTGGGATTACAAGCGTGAGCCACCACGCCCGGCCTCTGCTGAAATATTTTTAAACGAATCCCAGACATCGTGCTATTTCACTTTTACGTACTTTAGTGTGCAATCTTCCTTTTAAAAAATGGGCATTCTGAGGCCGGATGTGGTGGCTCACGCCTGTAATCCCAGCACTTTGGGAGGCCGAGGCAGGTGGATCACCCGAGGTCAGAAGATCGAGACCAGCCTGGCTAACACGGTGAAAACCCCATCTCTACTAAAAATACAAAAAATTAGTCAGGCATGGTGGTAGGTGCCTGTAATCCCAGCTACTTGGGAGGCTGAGGCAGGAGAATCGCTTGAACCAGGGAGGCAGAGGTTGCAGTGAGCCGAGATTGTGCCACCGCACTCCAGCCTGGACAACAAGAGCAAAATTTCGTCTCAAAACAAACCAACAAACAAAAATGGACATTCTGCTAATATAATCATAGTATCATTATCGCACATAACAAATTTAATGATGCCTTAGCAGCACCTAGTACTTCAGTCTATAGCCAAATCTCCCTGATTACCTCAAAAATGTCTTTTTTCAATCAGTTTGTTTAAATCCAGACCCAAACAAGTCCCATCATTGCATTTGTTTGCTATGACTCTCAAGTCTCTTTTAATTGAAGACAGTCTTCCCTCCACCCCCTTGCCATTGGTTATACAAACCAGTTATACAAACCAGGTTTTGTCCTGTGAAATGCTCCACATTCAGGGTTTGTCTGTTTCCCTGTGGGGTCATTTACATTATTCCTCTTTTCTGTGAATTTGCTGCAAATGAAACTTTGCTCTAGAGGTTTAGTTGGAACGTGGTTTGACTTCTTGGCAAAAACACGTCACAGCTGGTGCCCTGTGCTTCACATTTCATCACAATTGTCTGGTTGCTCCACAGCATGCAACTTTCTTTTTTAAATGTATTTAATTTTTTTTTTTTTTTTTTTTTTTTTGAGATGAAGTCTTGCTCTGTCACCCAGGTAGGAGCACAATGGTGCAATCTCGGTTCACTATAAACTCTGCCTCAAGCAGTTCTCCTGCCTCAGCCTCCTGAGTAGCTGGGATTACAGACATGAGCCACCACGCCCAGCATATTTTTTGTATTTTTAGTAGAGATGAGGTTTCACCATGTTGGCCAGGCTGGTCTCGAACTCCTGACCTTAAGTGATCCAACTACCTGAGCCTCCCAAAGTTCTGGGATTACAGGCATGAGCAACCGCGCCCAGCCTAAAATCTTGTTTCAGCTCATGTAGAATGTCCTCATTCTTTTTTTTTTTTCGCTCTGTCCCCAGGCTGGAGTGCAATGGTGCGATCTCGGCTCACTGCAATCTCCGCCTCCCAGAATCATGCCATTCTCCAGCCTCAGCCTCCCGAGTAGCTGGGACTACAGGTGCCTGCCACCACGCCCGGCTAATTTTTTGTATTTTTAGTAGAAACTCAGTTTCATCGTGTTAGCCAGGATGGTCTCGATCTCCTGACTTCGTGATCCACCCGCCTCAGCCTCCCAAAGTGCTGGGATTACAGGTCTGAGCCACCGTGCCTGGCCGAATGTCCTCATTTTTTTATTACAGCTACGTAGATTCCATTAGATGAATTCTCTGGGCCAGGCACAGTGTGCATAGAGTGTAACTCTAATTATGCAAAATTAGAGTTACACCTTTATAGATAACTAAAGGGCTACTTTACAAAGTTCATAAAATGGAAGTTAGAGCCAGATCAGTAGACAGGAAAATATGGGTTATTTAGATGGCAGCACCCGGAAAATCTCAGTCCAACTAGAATGTTCCCTACACAATTGGGAAGTGCAGTGGAGTAGATACTGGGGAGTAACCACAATGACCACTTAAGGTGGGGACCCTATGTACTTAAATTAAGTTGATAATTAACTTAGTTAAATCACATCTCAGGTTACATAGACCTAACTGAGATTAATTCAAAATTTTGCAAAGGAAGAAACTGAGGTTGAATATTAAGGGTAAGAGGTTAAATTAAGCAATTGTGAGCTAGATGTTCTGACTTCCAGGTTGTAACTAGCCACGTGACTTCCCATGAAGCGTACTGTCACCTTGCATGTTTGTATAGTACTTTAAAAACCTTTTTAAAAAATTATATAAATCATATTCACTGCAGAAAATTTTGAAAAATACGGATCAAAAAATAAATAAAACAAATGTCATATGAAACAAATGTCTCAGTACCATGAAACAGCCACTTTCAACTTAATGAGTCTTCTTTCAGATTCTTTTTTTTTTTTTTTTTTTTTTTTTTTTTGTAGAGATGGGAATCTCACTGTGTTGCCCAGGCTCGTCTTGAACTCCTGGGTTCAAGTGATCTGCCCATCTCAGCCTCCCAAAGTGCTGGGATTATAGGTGTGAGCTACTGGGCCCAGCTTAAGTTAACTTTCAACACTTTTGCCCTCCTCACCAGGTCCCAGCACTAAGAGGGCTACATCAGACCACCAAGATCCTGGGCATACCTGGAAGAAACTTCAGGTTTTTCAGGGTCTTCAGAATAACGTGTTTACAAAGATAAATAAATTTCCCCTTTGCTATTGACTACCTCTCACAGCATGACTATGGCGTGTTCTTATACTGATTTTGATGCACTCATATGCCAACAAAATTCTCTTACCAAAGACCCCATACATTATTATGCTGCCAATGAGAGAAAACCCAACTCAAGCTGGCTTCAACTATAAAGCTAATTTATTAACTGACATTTTGGAAAAATCCAGGTTCAGGCAAGGCTTGATTCAGTGGCTCTCAGAGAGGTCACCAAGAACCTGGTTTCTGACTGATGTTAACATTCAGTTGCCTCCAGGGCTGCCTCTTTTCTCAGATTCTACACAGTGCCCCTCTCTTGCACCCACAGAGCACACATCTGTATGAGTCACTCCCCTATCGGTTAAGGGATTTATACTCTTTCAAAGGCCCAAGTCTGGGTCTGAGTCACAGACTCATTCCTGAAAAATCACTGTCCCCAAAGGGTCAAAAAGCATCAATAGGCTTAGGCCTGGGTCACCTCCCCACACTTCATGTTCTGAAAGTGAGAGAAGAGTGATTCCCCCAAATAAAAACTGCAGTGCATTTCAGGAGGACAGACAGAAGTTGGACAACAAAAACAAACATCCACTAGAGACCCCTTACACAAAAAGGGATGAGGCAGGAGATGGGGAAAGAAACTTTCTCCTCCAAGTATATATGGTTCTTTTTCTTACCTAAAAATGACATCTTACTAATGCAGTGTTTTTTAAGTTACAAGCACACGCTCTTCACAACCCTGAAGAGATGATAAAGAGCTCCTGTGTTTACAGAGAGTTTTTTATTTAGTAACCATGAATGGATGCCAGAGAGATTAAGCTTGAGGTCACACTCAAGTGAGTGCAAGGCCAGCTGAAAGCCCCTTCCAATATAGAAAACAGTGGCCCAGGTAGGACAAGTCAGCATTCTGAGCTATCACAACATTTATCCAGCAAGTAATTTTTTAAAAATTATTTTAGAGACAGAGTCTCTCTCCGTCTCCCATGCTGAAGTGCAGTGGTGCAAGCATTACTCACTGTAGCCTCAAACTCCTGGGCTTAAGCTCAATACTTACAGTTGATAAGTACTTACAAACTATAAATTTATATTATGTAATGCTCTTTATTCTGTTATATTTTTCCATTAAACAATAGTTTAACCTTAAAGCCATATTGTGTCATCTACATATCCATTGTTTTAGAAAAAATTAAAAAGTCTGATAGTAGTAATACTGGCAGTGGCATGGAGCGAGATAAATACTGATCTTCCCTATTCAGCCTCCTGAGCAGCTGAGACCACAGGCATGAGCTACCACACTCTGTTTGTTATTTTTATTTTTGTACAGAAGGGGGTCTCACTTTGTTGCCCAAGCTGATCTTGAACTCCAGGATTCAAGCAATCTTCCCACCTCAGCCTCCTTAAGTGCTGGGATTACAGGTGTGAGCCACTGCACCCAGCCTTATCCATTAAGTAACTTCTAAGGGAACTTGATGCTACTCCTGCCTGAGTAAATGTCTTTAGAGCAGAGGAAATGGAGAGGGGTGTAGAAATACTACACCCTTAATAGCTCAGCTAGGCTCCCAATGACGAAAATGAAAAGAATGAAAAGGGGTTCCTCACCGAAAAAATTCAGCTGAGCTATGTGAGTCACTGTGAGAAATCTTATCTGCAGTCTCATCTTGAAAGTGGAGGTCCCACAACCTCCTACAGAGGCCCCACTGGTGGGGGAGCAGCATGAGTGGTCTCTCATTCTGAGCATGTTTTCCAGTGCGGCATCACGCTTATCTTTTTTTTTTTTTTTTGAGACGGAGTCTCACGCTGTCGCCCAGGCTGGAGGGCAGTGGCGCAATCTCGGCTCACGGCAAGCTCCGCCTCCCGGGTTCACGCCATTCTCCTGCCTCAGCCTCTCCGAGTAGCTGGGACTACAGGCACCCGCCACCACGCCCGGCTAATTTTTTGTATTTTTAGTAGAGACGGGGTTTCACCGTGGTCTCGATCTCCTGACCTCGTGATCCGCCCGCCTCGGCCTCCCAAAGTGCTGGGATTACAAGCGTGAGCCACCGCGCCCGGCCTGGCATCACGCTTATCTTTCTGTTTGCTGGTTATTAGCCTTTTACCCCGGGTTCAGATAGTTAAGCTTATCATAGTCTTCAATACATGGACGTACTCATAGTCAGTCCCTTGAGGTCCTTTGTTTTTTTTTGTTTTTTTTTTTTTTTTCACTTTACTAATTCCCCCCCATTGTCTCTGACCCACATTCTCATTTTTCTCTTCTCATAGGCATCCACCTTACAGGGGAATGTTGAGCAGCTTTCAAAATCTCACATTCTCACCAACAGTAAGAACTCTTTTGATGTTCTATGCTGCTGCCAATATTAGTACCATCAGGCTTTTTCCTTTTTTCCAAAACAATGGATATGTAATGATGTCACAATATGGCTTTAAGGTCAAACTACTGTTTAATGGAAATATAACAGAATATAGGACATTATATAAACATAAATTTATAGTTTATAAATACTTCGAAGCAAAAACTCAAGTAACTAGGACTCCAAAATAAAAATAAAACACGGCTAGTCTCTGAAAGTCTCTTCTATTCCCCATGCCAAGACCGTATACTTCTTCCTGATCACAAAATCTTCCCAGCTTGGCACAGTGGCTCATGCCTGGGAGGCTGAGGTAGGAGGATTGCTTGAAGCCAGGAGTTCACGGCCAGCCTAGGCAACATGGCAAGACTGTCTCTCTGAAACAAAGTAGCTGGGTGCAATGGCTCACACCTGTAATCTCAGCATTTTGGGAAGCCAAGTGGGAGGATTGCTTGAGGCCAGGAGTTCAAGACCTGGACAACAGAGTGAGATCCCATCTCTACAAAAAAAAAAAATTATTTATAAAAATCTTCCCTCTCTCCTACAGGAAATCACCCTGAATTTTGCAATTATAGTCTTTTTTATAGCTTTACCAGCTATGTGTGTATCCCAAAATTATATGTATAGTTTTCCTTGGGTTTGAACATTATGTGAAAAAAATCATATAGTCTGTAGTCTTTTGTGTTTTATTTAGGTCAACAGTATATTTGTGAAATCCATTCATGCTGTTTGTTTGCCTGTAAGTTGTTTATGTATTTTTACTAAACAGTTTTTCTGGGAATGAATATACCTCATATTCTTTGTTCATTCTAATTTATTTATTTATTTATTTATTTATTTATTTATTTATTTAGAGACAGAATCTTGTGCTCTGTCTCCCAGGCTGCAGTGCAGTGGCTCAGTCTCAGCTCAGCACTACCTCTACCTCCCAGGTTCAAGCAATTCTCCTGCCTCAGCCTCCCGAGTAGCTGGGATTATAGGTGCATGCTACCACGCCCAGCTAATTTTTGTATTTTTGGTAGAGATAGGGTTTCACCATGTTGGCCAGTTGGTCTCAAACTCTTGACCTCAGGTGATCTGCCCACCTCGGCCTTCCAACAAGTTCTGGGATTACAGGCATGAGCCACCACACCTGGCCATGTTCATTCTCCTTTAGAGGGACACTTTATCTTTTGTTTAGTTATCATAAACCATGCCATTCTGCACATTCTCATAGATGAATCCTGGCACACAAATAGAGAAGCTTCTCTGGACTACATTTCTAAGAGCAGAATTACTGTGTCAGAAGGTATAAACATCTTGAACCTTACTAGAGAATGCTTAATTAGTTTCTAAGACTCCCAGCAGCAATATACAGCAATTTCTTTTATCCTACATTCTCAGCAACACTTGGTATTATCAAAGTTGGCTTTTTCGTCTTTTTGCTTGTTTGTTTGTTGCCAAATTGGTAAGGGTATAATAACATCTCACTGTGGTTTTAATTTGAATTTTCATAGTTATTAATAAGTTAAGAATCTTTTGTTTCTTATTTTTATTTTTTTAACTTTATTTCATTTTTTATTTTTTGAGACGGAGTCTTACTCTGTTGTCTAGGCTGGAGTGCAGTGGCACTATCTCGGCTCACTGCAACCTCCACCTCCCAGATTCAAGCAATTCTCTTGCCTCAGCCTCCCAAGTAGCTGGGATTACAGGGGTGTGCCACCACATCCGGCTGGTTTTTATATTTTTACTAGAGACAGGGTTTCACCATGCTGGCCAGGCAGGTCTCGAACTCCTGACCTCAGGTGATCCACCCACCTCGGCCTCCCAAAGTGCTGGGATTACAGGTGTGAGCCACTGTGTCTGGCCATTTTTTTTTCTTTTTGAGACAGAGTCTTGCTTTGTCACCCAGGTTGGAGTGCAGTGGTGTAATCTTGGCTTATTGCAACCTCTGCCTCCTGGGTTCAAGCAATTCTCCTGCCTCAGCCTCCCAAGTAGCTGAGACTACAGGCACCCACCACTACACCTGGCTAATTTTTGTATTTTTAGTAGAGACAGGGGTTTCATCATGTTGGCCAGTCTGGTCTCGAACTTCTGACCTCAGGTGATCCACTCACCTTGGCCTCCCAAAGTGCTGGGATTACAGGCATGAGCCTCCGTGCCCAGTCAGGATCCTTTATTTTGATTACAAACTATTTGGACTTTTTTGGACAAATGCTTATTCAAGCCTTTTGCCCATTTTCCCATTGAGTTTCTATCTTTTTATTATCTTATACAAATAATTTATATATTCTGGTACTAGTTATCTTCTGTTTTAATCCATTGCAAATATTTTCTCCCACACTGGGCTTTTCACTTTACAGTGTGTTTTCTTTTCTTTCTTTCTTTTTTTCCGTTTTACACTATCCACTGGGAGATATACAATATGTTTTCTTGAACTTTCTTAATTTTAATATAGTAAAGTTGACTAATCTTTCCTTTTCTGAGTAGTACATTAGTACTTTTTAAGAAATTCCCCTCTTATCCAGAGATTATAAAAATATTTGCCTACATTAACTTAAATCTTTATAATTTTGTCTTCCATGCTTAAGTCTTTAATCTTCTGGAGTTTATTTTTGCATGTTTTATCCCAGCCCCATTGATTGGAAATTTCATCATTTTCCCACTACTTTGTAATGACATCTCTATCATATTTCAGAAATCATATAGTACAAGATGACTGACTAGAGATGCCTGGCACTCATCTCCCCCAAAAGAAAGGACCAAGGCAATAAATAATAGCTGAGATTTGACCAGATGTCAAAGGGAGAGCACTAGAGTACAGTGGGAAAGTAGAGAGGCACCTGTGATGATTAGAAGCCCAGGAGGACACTACGGATGCACCCAGCTTCTGCAGCCCCCATCTCCCCAGCCCAGACTGGCCAAGAGACAGGAGAGACTTTCCCTTACAAGGAAACGGTAAGGAGAAGAACCCTAGCAGCCCCCACTGCCACCAAAAATACCTACAGTCCTTACTACAGGAGAATCCTGCAAGGTCCTCACAAGCCCTGAGCCCAGTCAGGAGAGATGTGGGGAATTAATGCAGCTGTGTGCTCTGGATTAGGATACAAGGTATGCACTCCCCACCCCCTACTCGGTCCCCCGACCTGGTGTGAGCCGAACTGGTGCAGCACAGTGCCATCTTGAGACCAGAGCCACATGTGGAGTGCATTCTCCTCTGCGGGCCAGTAACCACTACATCTCTCCAGCTAGGGCTCCATCTTCATTCTACCAAGCCCACACAAGTGACTAAATGTCACAACCCCAACTCTGCAGAGGCTGGGCCCAGGATTAGCTCTGACTCTGGCCTTGCCCAGCAGGGAAACCAACCCCTGCTGCTCACATATTCAGCTAGAAAAATAGTCTGGCAGTCCTGCCCCCGGCAAACCCACCCTAAAGCCAGCCAAACTACTGTAGGCCCTCCCCTGAGCAAGAGAGGTCCCTGAGCCATCCAACAGCTGACACATCTGTAAGCTAGCAGTGTGGCTACATGCCTGCACCCAAAGCCTGAAAAACAGCCCTGTGGCATCTAGCACCCCCTCCTACAATTGCAGACATACCCCTAGCCTGCCCAAAGGCCCTGCACCCCAAACCAGGACCTCAGAAATAGCCCTGTTGACTGCCCATGGCAGGCACGTACCCAGGCAGGACAACCAGCTGCGTGACCATGTCTCAGGCTTAGAAAACAGCCCAGTGAGCCATTCCTGGCAGGCAAGCCCCCAGGCCAACTGAGCAGCTGTGCACCCACATCTTCGGCCAGAGAAACAGCCCCACAGGCCACTCCTGTCTGGCATGCTCCCAGGCTGATCAAGCTGCTACGTGCCCATGTCCAGGGCCTAAGAAATAGCCCTGCAGGCTGCTCCTGGCAGACACACCTCCAGGCCAGCCAAGCAACTGTGTGTCCCCTCACATCCTAGGCCTGAGAAACAGCCCCATGGTCCACCCCCACCAGACACACACCCAGGCCAGCTGAGCAGCTATGCATCCCATCCTGGGCCTGAGAAATAGCCCTGTGGTCCATCTTTACCATACCTAAACCCAGGCCAGCCAAAAAAGCCATATGGCCACATCCCAGGTCTAAGAAACAGCCCTGTGGACCACCCTAAGGAGACACCCCCCAGACCAGCCCAAATAACCTTTACTCACTTCTCAGAACTAAAAAACAGCCTCAAGGACCATCCCCAGGAGACACATCCCCCAAGGCCAGCAAAGCAGCCAGTGTATTGGACTCAAGAAACAGCACCATGGGCCACCCCTGGATGATCGGCCTTCAGGCTAGCCATGAAACAGCACACTGATGTCCTTAGTTAAAGTAAAAGCTCTGTGGTCCCAACCCTGATGAGTGAGACCCCAAATTGGCCAACCTACCATGTGCATGTAGATGCACTGACCTGAGAAATAACCTGAAATAACCTGAAAGCCCACTTCCAGCAGAGCTGCACCATCACTGCCCAAACTCTCTTACCCTATGCCACTGAGACACATGCAAACATCACTAGCATGGATTACAGCTGAAGAAACTACATGGACACTGCACTACTGCATCCACCTAGAACCAAAGCCAATGCACCCCACTGAACCAACACTCCAAGACCATCTATGCAAATAAGTCATTGCCTACTAAACCTACTGCATAGAACTGGAAGAGGCAAATGTTTCACTGACTTGCATAGAAATCAATGTAAGGAAAAGCAAGAAAACATGTCTCTTCCCAAAGAACACAATAATTGTCCAATAACAGACCCCAATACTAAGGAACTATTAAAAATGCAAGAAAAAGAATTCAAAATAATAATTCTAATAAAACTCAGTGAGATACAAGAGAATACAGATAGACCAATGAAATCAGGAAAACAGTTCATAATTTGAATGAGAAATTCAACAGATATATATCATTTAAAAAAGAACCAAATAGAAATCCTAAAGCTAAAGAATTCAATGAATAAAATAAGAAATACAATTGAGAGTGTTGACAATAGAATGGACTGAGCAAAAGAAAAAAGAAAAAAAAATCCCTGAACTTGAAGACAGGTCTTTTGAAATAATATAGGCAGACGGAAAAAAAAAAACAAAAAAACAAAAAAGAAAGAATAGAAAGCTTACAGAGTTTATGAGCCATCGCTAAGCAAACAAATATTTGCATTACAAGCATTCCAGAAGCAGAAGAAAAGGGAAAAGTTATATTAAAAAAACATATTTAATGAAATGATAGCTGAAAACATTCCAAGTCTTGGGAGAAAGATGGACATCCAGATTTAGGAATCTCAAAGAACCCCAAATACATTAGATTCAAACAGGTCCTCTCCAAGGCACATTATAGTCAAATTATCAAAAGTCAAAGATAAATACAGAATTCTAAAAACAGCAAGAGAGAAGTGTTGGGTCATATATAAGGGAATCTCTATAAGACTAACAGTGAGTTTCTCAGCAGAAACTTTACAGGCCAGGAGAGAATGATTTAAAGATTTGAAAGAAAAAAAAAAAAAGCCTGCCAGCCAAAAATTTCATACCCAGCAAAACTATCACTCAGGAAATGAAAAAGAAATACAATCTTTCACAGACAAGCAAAAATTGAGGGAACTCATCACCACTAGATGAGCCTTATAAGAAATGTTCAAGGGAGTCTTACATCGGGAAGTGAAAGACAAGAACGACCATCATGGAAAGATACAAAAATATAAAACTCATTGGTAAAGCCAATACCCAAAGAAGAAATAGAAAGGAATAATACCTTATCACTAGAGAAAACCACTCAACTGCAAAAATAGTAAGAGAGAAATTAAGGAACAAAAGATACACACACAAAAAAAATCAATAAAATGGCAGGAATAAGTCCTCATCTATCAATAATAATCTTGAATGTAAACTAATTAAATTCCATATTTAAAAGATATAGACTGGCTGAATGGATAATAAAACAAGACCCAACTATAGGTTGCCTACAAGAAACTCACCTTATATGTAAAGACATAGATTGGAAACAAAAGGATTGAAAAAGATATTGTTTTGCTTTTGGACAAAGATTTTTGCTCATGGAAAAAGATATTCTTTTTCTGTTTTACTCCTGCTCGCTTTTGAAAAGCAAAAATATAAAACTCATTGGTAGAGCCAATACCCAAAGAAGAAATAGAAAGTAATAATACCTTATCACTGGAGAAAAGTACTCAACTGCAAAAATAGTAAGAGAGAAGTTAAGGATTTCTGATTTGGAAAGCAAAAGCAAGCGAGAGTAGCTATACTTACATCAGACAAAACAGACTTGAAGTCAAAGCTGTATAAAGAGACAAAGAAGGACATTATATAATGATAAATGGATCAATTCAGCAAGAAAATCAAACAATTGTAAATGTATATGCACCCAACACCATGCACCCAGATATATAAAGCAAATGTTAGATCTAAAGGGAGAGATTGATCCCAATACAAAGCAGTTGGGGACTTCAACACTATACTCTCAGCATTGGACAGATTTCTAGAAAGAAAATCAACAAACAAACACTGGATATAAATTGCACCATAAACCAAATGGACCTAACAGACATTTACAGAACATTTCACTAGATAGCTGCAGAATACACATTCTTCTCATCAGCACATGGAACATTCTCCAGGATTGTCACCCAGGCTGGAGTGCAATGGCAAGATCTCGGTTTACTGCAACCTCCAACTCCTAGGTCCAAGCAATTCTTCTGCCTGAGCCTTCCAAGTAGCTGAGATTACAGGCACCCACCACCACACCCAGCTACTTTTTTTATTATTATTATATTTAGTAGAGATGGGTTTCACCATGTTAGCCAGGCTGGTCTCGAACTCCTGATCTAAGGTTATCTACCTGCCTCGGGCTCCCAAGTGCTGGGATTACAGGCATGAGCCACTGCACCTGGCCAAGAATGAAATTGCAAAACAAATAAAACAAATTAAGGAGCAAGTAAAACAAATTAAGAGAGAAATTAAGGAACAAAAGATATATATAAAAGATATATCACTCTTGGCCGGGCATGGTAGCTCATACCTGTAATCCCAGCACTTTGGGAGGCTGAGGCAGGCAGATCACCTGAGGTCAGGAGTTCGAGACCAGCCTGACCAACATGGTGAAACCCCATCTCTACTAGAAATACAAAAAATTTAGCCAGGCATGGTGGTGTATGCCTGTAATCCCAGCTACTTGGGGGGCTAAGGTAGGAGAATCACTTGAACCCTGGAGGCAGAGGCTGCGGTGAGTTGAGATCATGCCACTGCATTCCAGCCTGGGCAACAGAGCGAGACTCCGTCTCAAAAAAATAATAAGGATATATATATATGTAAAGATATATATATATATTTGTTTCCTTGAAACAAATGAAAATAGAAACACAACATATCAAAACCTATGGAACACAAGTAAAGCAATATTAAGAGACAAGTTTTTTGTTGTTTTTTGGGGGCTGTTTTGAAACAGAGTCTCCATTCTGTCACCAAGGCTGGAGTGCAGTGGTGTGATCTTGGCTCACTGCAACCTCCATTAAGAGGCAAGTTTATAGCAATAAATGCCTACATTGAAAAACTAGAAAGAGGGCCAGGCATGGTGGCACACGTCTGTAATCCTAGCACACTGGGAGGCCGAGGTGGGAGAATTCCTTGAGGCCAGGAGTTCAAGACCATCCTGGGCAACATAGTGAGGTCCTATCTCTAAAAAAATAAAAAACTTTATTAGCTGGGCATGGTGGTGCATACCTGTAGTACTGCTAGTCAGGAGGCTGAGGTGGAAGGATCCCTTGAGCCCAGGAATTTAAGGTTGCAATGAGCCACGATTGTACCAACAATGGAGCCATGATTGACTTCAACCTGACAGAGTAAGAACTTGTCTCAAAAAAAAAACAGCAATAATAAAAATTAAAAAAACAAACTAGAAAGATTTCAAATATGCTATCCTACAAAATAAATTCAAGAGAGAAAACAAAAAAAGAAGGATTTCAAATAAACAACTTCATGATATAGCTCAAAGAAATACTAAAGGAAGAACAAACCAAATCCAAAATTAGAAGGAAAGACATAATAAATACCAGAGCAGAAATAAAAATACAAAAGATTAATAAAACAAAAGGTGATTTTTTGAAAAGATAAACAAACTTAATGAACCATTAGCTAGACCAACTAAGGAAAAAAGAGAGAAGACCCAAATAAAATCAGAAATAAAAAATGAGATGTCACAATGAATACCACAGAAATACAAAGGATCATTAGAGCTAGGTGTGGTGGCTCACACTGGTAATCCTAACACTTTGGGAGGCTGAGGTAGGACAATCGCTTGCAGCTAGGAGTTTGAGAACAGCCTCCAGCCTGGGCAACAGAGTGAGACTCTATCTCTACAAAAAAATTAGTAAATAAAAAAAAAATTTTTTTTGTTCTTGTTGTTGTTTTGAGATGGAGTCTCACTCTGTTTCCCAGGCTGGAGTGCAGTGGCACGATCTAAGCTCTCTGCAACCTCCCCCTCCCAGGTTCAAGTGATTCTCCTGTCTCAGCCTCCCAAGTAGTTGGGATTTCAGGTGCCTGCCACCACGCCTGGCTAATTTTTGTATTCTTCATAAAGATGGGGTTTCACCATATTGGCCAGGCTGGTCTTGAACTCCTGACCTTAAGTGATCCGCCCGCCTCAGCCTTCCAAAGTGCTGAGATTACAGGCATGTGCCACTGCACCCGGCCAAAATTTTTAAAAAGGATCATTAGAGACTACCATTAACAACTATATGCTCCTGAAAGCAAAGGCAAGCAGGAGTAGCTATCTTTATACCAGACAAAACAGACTTCAAGTCAAAAGCTGTATAAAGAGATAAAAACCTAGAGGAAATGGATAAATTTCTGGACATATACAACCTATCAATATTGAACCAAGAAGAAACAGAAAACCAAAACAGACCATTAACAAATTGAATCACTAAGAAAAACTATCCCAACAGACTGGGTGTGGTGGCTCACATCTGTAATTCTATCACTTTGGGAGATTAAGATGGGAACATTGCTTGAAGCCAAGAGTTCAAGACCAGCCTGGGCAACTAAGCAAAAGCCCATTTCTTTAAAAAAAAAAAAAAAAAAACAGAAGAAAGGAAAAAAGAAAGACAAAGGATGGGGGAGGGGAGGGGAGGGGAAAGGTAGGGGAGGGAATTCTCCCAACAAAGCAAAGTCCAGGACCAGAGGGCTTTACCACTGAATTCTACAGAAACCTTTAAATGAGAATTCAAACCAATTCTTCTCAAACTTTTCATAAAAATTAAAGCAGAGGGAACTCTTCCTAACTCATTCTATGAGGCTAGCATAACTGATAACAAAACTAGACAAGGACACAACAAAAAAAGAAAACTACAGGCCAATATTCCTGATGAACACAGATCTAAAATCCTCAATAAAATACTAGCACACTGAATCCAACAATACATCAAAAAGGTAATACACCATGATCAAGTGGGATTTACCCCAGGGATGCAAGGCTGGTTCAACATATGTAAATCAATAAATGTAATATATTACATTAAAAGAATGAAGGACAAAAACCACATGATCATCTAACAGAAGCAGAAAAAGCATCTGATAAAATTCAACACACCCTCATGACAAAAACTCTCAATAATTAGGTATAGTAGAAAAGTACCAGGCTAGGCATGGTGGCTCATGCCTGTAATCTCAGCACTTTGGGAGGGTGGATCATGTGAGTCCAGGAGTTTGAGACTAGCCTGGACAACATGGTGAAACCCCATCTCTACAAAAAGTTTTCTAAGAGTTAGATAAGCACGGTGGCCCATGCCTGTAGTCCTACTACTCAGGAGGCTGAGGTGGTAGGATTACCTGAGCCTAGGAGTAGGAGGTTGTAGTGAGCCAAGATTGTGCCCTTGCACTCCAGCCCAGCCAACAGAGCAAGACCCTGTCTCAAAAGAAAAATAAATAAAAGCACTTCAACACAATAAAGGCTATACATGACAAACCCACAGCTAACATCATACTGAATGGGGAAAAGCTGAAAGTTTTTCCTCTAATAATTGGAAAAAAACAAGGATGCCCTTACTCAACATAGTGCTAAACACATTCAGTAAAGTTGCAGGATACAAATCAACATAAAAAATCGGTCACATTTCTATATAGAAACAACAAACTCATCAAAAAAATTAAAAAGTCAATCCCACTTACAGTAGTTACAAAAAAAACCTAAGAATAAATTTAACCAAGGATATGACAGACCTCTACAAGGAAAACTACAAAACATTGATGAAAAAAGTGAAAGAGATAAAACAAATGTAAAGACATCCCATGCTAATGGATCAGAAGAATTTATATTGTTAAAATGATCATACTACCCAAAGCAACCTACAGATTCAATGCAATGCCTACCAAAATACCAATGACATTCTTCAGAGAAATTATTATTATTTTTTTTTTTTCTTGAGATGGAGTCTCGCTCTGTCGCCCAGGCTGGAGTGCAGTGACGTGATCTCGGCTCACTGCAACCTCCACCTCCCAGGTTCAGGCCATTCTCCTGCCTCAGCCTCCCAAGTAGCTGGGACTACAGGTGCGCACCACCACACCCGGCTAATGTTTTTGTATTTTCAGTACAGACGGGGTTTCACCATGTCAGCCAGGATAGTTTCAATCTCCTGACCTTGTGATCCACCCGCCTCGGCCTCCCAAAGTGCTGGGATTACAGGCATGAGCCACTGCGCCTGGCTGAGAAATTGTTTTAAAAATCTTAAGATTTGCATGGAACCACAAAAGACCCCCTGAGCAAAAGAGCAAAGCTGGAGGTATCACACTACTAGACTTCAAAATATACTACAAAGCGGTTGTAACCAAAACAGCATAATACTGTGTGTCAAAAACAGACACATAGACCTGTGGAAGATAATGGAGAACCCAGAAATAAATCCATGTATCTACAGCCAACTGATTTTTGACAATACTCATTGGGGAAAGGACAGTCTCTTCAATAAATGGTGCTGGGAAAACTGGATATCCATATGTAAAAGAATGAAACTAGACCCTCACCTACAACCCTATACAAAAATAAACTCAAAATGGATCAAAGACCTACATGTAAGATCCCAAACTATAAAACTACTAGAAGAAAACATAAGGGAATTGCTTCAAGGTGTTGGTCTGAGAAAATATTTTATGAATAAAACCTCAACCACACAGGCAACAAAAGCAAAAATAAACAAATGGGGTTATATCAAACTAAAAAACTGTACATCAGGGCCAGGCATGCTGGCTCATGTCTGTAATCCCAGCAATTTGGGAGGCCAGGGGGCGTGGATTACCTGAGGTCAAGAGTTCGAGACAAGCCTGGCCAACATGGCAAAACCCCGTCTGTACTAAAACTAGAAAAATTAGCCAGACATCATGGCATGCGCCTGTAATCCCAGCTACTCGGGAGGCTGAGGTGGGAGAATCACTTGAACCTGGGAGGCGGAGGTTGCAGTGAACCAAGATCGTGCCACTGCACTCCAGCCTGGGTGACAGAGTGAGACTCTGTCTCAAAAAACAAACAAACAAAAACTGCACATCAAAGGAAACAATCAAAAGAGTGAAAAGACAACATACAGAATGGGAGAAAGTGTTTGCAAGCTATTCATCCAGTGGAGGATTAATGTCTAGAATACACAAGGAACTCAAACATCTCAATAGCAAAAAATAAACAATCTGATTTTACAATGAGCAAATGATCTGTACAAACATTTCTCAAAAGAAAATATATAAAGATGGCCAACAAGTATATGAAAAAAATGCTCAACAACACTAATTATCAGAGAAATGCAGGCCAGGCTCGGTGGCTCATGCCTATAATCCCAGCACTTTGGGAGGCCAAAGCAGGTGGATCACTTGAGGTCAGGAGTTCGAGACCAGCCTGACCAACATGGTGAAATCCCATCTCTACTAAAAATACAAAATTAATCAGGTGTGGTGACACACACCTATAATCCCAGAGGCAGAGGTTGCAGTTAGCCGAGGTCACACCATTGCACTCCAGCCTAGGCAACAAGAGCGAAACTCTGTCTCGGAAAAAAAAAAAAAAAAAGAAATGCAAACCAAAACTATAATGAGATATCATCTCACCTCAAGACGGCAATTATGAAAAAAAGAAAACATAAATGCTGGTGAGGAAGTAGAGTAAAAAAAACTTTTTTTTTTGAGATGGAGTTTCGCTCTTGTTGCCCAGGCTGGAGTGCAATGGTGCAATCTCAGCTCACCACAACCTCCACCTCCCAGGTTCAAGCGATTCTCCTGCCTCAGCTTCTTGAATAGCTGGGATTACAGTCATATGCCACCACGCCCGGCGAATTTTGTATTTTTAGTAGAGATGGAGTTTCTCCATGTTGGTCAGGCTGGTCTCAAACTCCTGACCTCAGGTGATCCGCCCGCCTCAGCCTCAAAACTGCTGAGATTACAGGAAAAAAGAACTCTTAAACACTTGGGAATGTAAACTAGTAGAGCCACTACAGAAAACAGTATAGAGGTTTCTCAAAAAGCTAAAAATAGAACTACGATGTGATCCAACAATTCCACTACTGGGCATTTATCCAAAGGAAAGGAAATCAGTATATCAGAGATATCTGCACCCCCATGCTTATTGCAGCACAATCACAATAGACAAAATATGGAATCAACTTGGGTATCCAACAACAGAGAAGTGGATAAGAAAATGTGGTATGTATACACAATGGAATACTATTCGATCATAAAAAAGAGTTAAATCTTGTCATTTGCAGCAATGTGGATGGAACTGGATGACATTATGTTAAGTGAAATAAGCCAGGAATAGAAAATTAAACACTGCATTTTCTTTTCTTGTTTTTTTTTGAGACAGAGTTTCACTCTTGTTGCCCAGGCTGGAGTGCATGGCACGATCTCGGCTCACCGCAACCTCCACCTCCCAGGTTCAAGCAATTCTCCTGCCTCAGCCTCCCGAGAGCTGGGATTATAGGTATGAGCCATCACACCCAGCTCATTTTGTATTTTTAGTAGAGACAAGGTTTCTCCATGTTGAGGTTGGTCTCGAACTCCTGACCTCAGGTGATCTGCCTGCCTCGGCCTCCCAAAGTGCTGGGATTACAGGTGTGAGCCACTGCACCCAGCCTAAACACTGCATTTTCTCATTCATATGTAGAAGCTAAAAAATGTTGATCTCATAAAAGTAAAACAGAGGATACTAGAGGCTGGGAATGATAGAGGGAAGAAGGATAGGGACAGATTTGTTAAAGGATAGAAAATTACAGTGAGATTGGAGGAGTAAGTTCTAGTGTTCTACACCACTGTAGAATTACCATAGTTAAGAATGTTATACAGCTTCAAATAGCTAGAAGGAGGATACTGAATGTTTCTAATAGAACAAAATGATAAATGTTCGAAATAATGGATACACCAATTATACTGATGTGATCACTATACCAGTGGTCCTCAACCTTTTTGACACCAGGAACCAGTACTGTGGAAGACAGCTTTTCCATGGAAAATTGGGGTGGGGGGATGGTTTTGGGATGAAACTGTTCCACCTCAGATCATCAGGCATTAGTTAGATTCTCATGAGTGCACAACCTAGATCCCTCACATACACAGTTTATAATAGGGTTTGCACTTATATAAGAATTTAATGCCACTGCTGATCTGACAGGAGGCAGAGCTCAGGCAGTAATGCTCACTCACTTGCTGCTCACCTCGTGCTGTGTGGCCCAGTTCCTAACATACCATGAGCAAGTACCAGTCCACGGCCAGGGGTTTGAGGACCCCTGCAGTACACAGTATATGCATCAAAACATCAATACATACCCCCATGAATATGTATAATTACTATGTCAATTAAAACATAAAATAAGCCTGTGCACAATAGCCTGTAATCCCAGCACTTTGGGAGGCCAAGTTGGGAGGACTGCCTGAGGCCAGAAGTTCAAGACCGGCCTGGGCAACACAGCAAGACCCCATCTCTATTTTAAAAAATTTTTAATTAAAAATAAAATAATAAATAAATATTCATTACCCACCCCCTGGTGGGGGAAGGTAACCATGTAAAGAGATGGATCTGCTCATTAGCTTGACTGTAGTAATCAGTTCACTATGTATATGTATATCAAAATATTATATTATACACCTTAATATATACAACTTTTATTTTTTAAAATAGGACTGAAAAAAACAGTCATAGGTATACATCTATTTCCTGGCTTTCTAGTCTGTTCCAATCATATATTTTTCTATTTGTCTGTCAATACAGCATGTTTTAATTATAGCAGCATTATGATAGATGTTGATATCATGTGAAGCAAATCTTTCCATTTGTCCTTTTTCAAAGGAATCTGGCTATCCAGCTACTTTGTATCTCCTATAAATTTTAGAATCACTTTGGCAAATTTTTTTAAAACCTGGTGAGAATTTGATTGGCTTATACTGAATTCACAGATCAATCTGGAATAAATTTGACCTCTTTACAATGTTGAGTACTCTAATCCATAAACATGTTTTCTCTTTCCTTATATTTAGATTTATTTATTTTTATTTTTAAATATTTTTGAGACAGAGTCTCACTTTGTTGCCCGCGCTGGAGTGCAGTGGCACGATCTCAGCTCACTGCAACCTCTACCTCCCAGGTCCAAATGATTCTCATGTTTCAGCTGTCTGAGTAGCTGGAATCACAGGCTTGTGCCACCATGCCTGGCTAATTTTTTGTATTTTTGGTAGAGATGGGGTTTCTCCCTGTTGGCCAGACTGGTCTTAAACTCCTGGCCTCAAGTCATTCACCCACCTTGGCCTCCCAAAGTGCTGGGATTACAGGCATGAGCCACCATGCCCAGCCTGGATTTTGTTTAATATCTCTTAATAAAATTTAAAAATTTTCTCAATGGAAATCTTCAATTAATTTTTTTATTTATTCCTGGTACTTCATATTACTCATCCTATTTTATGTAGTATCCTTTTTTCTCACGCCAAGACAGGGATTCACTCTGTTACCCAGGCTAGAGTGCAGTGGCATGATCATGGTTCACTGCAGCTTCAACCTCCTGGGCTCAAGCGATCCTCCCACCTCAGCCTCCCAAGCAGCTGACACATGCCATCATTCCAGCTAGTTTCTTTATTTTTCATTTTGCAGAGACAAGGTCTCACTACATTGCCTAGGCTGGTCTTGGGCTCCTGAGCTAAAGCAAGCCTCCTGCCTCAGCCTCCCAAAGTGCTGAGATTACAGACATAAGCCACCACTCCTGGCCGAGCATCTCATTTTTAAGTTATTGTTTGTTGCTGGTATACCAGAATAAAATTGATTTTTGAATATTTTTTCCTCAGCAATCAGTAAACTCATTAATAAGTTATCTGTGAGTTATACTGAATTTTCTACGTTAACAATCATTTTCTGCAAATAATGACAGTTTTGTTCCTTCCTTTTCAATACTACTTTTTTTTCTCCTTACTGTGCTGGTTAGGAAATCTATTATGTATTTAATAGAAATTTTGATAGCAGGCATCCTTGTTTTACTCCAGCTCTCAAAGGAAATTTACAGGTTTTCATCTTGAGTATAATACATGCTATAGGTTTTATGGAGCTACTATTTATTATATTAAGGAAGTCTTCTTCTATTCCCAATGTTCTAAAGGTTTTTTCTTTTTCATGGATAGACGCTAATTTTTTTTTTTTTTTTAAGACAGAGTGTCACTTTGTCACCCAGGCTGGAGTACAGTGGTGCGATCTTGGCTCACTGCAACCTCCGCTACCCATGTTCGTCCAATTCTCCTGCCTCGGCCTCTCAAGTAGGTGGGATTACAGGTGTGGGCTACCATGCCCAGCTAATATTTTTTGTATTTTTAGTAGAGACAGGGTTTTGCCATGTTGGCCAGGCTGGTCTCAGACTCCTGACCTCATGTGATCCGCCCGCCTAGCCTCCCAAAATGCTGGGATTACAGGCATGAGCCACCATGCCCGGCCAATGCTAAATTTTATAACTGCCTTTTGCACATCTTTTGAAATGACCAAGTGATTTTTCTTCAATTTATATTGTTGTGACATATTACTTATCTATTCTACATTCCTGAGATAAACACAGATTAACCATAATACATTACCTTTTATTTTTACATGTTACTGGGTCCAATTTGCTAATATTTTGTACTAGCCTCATAAAAACAGTTGGGACATATTTCCTGTTTTTCTATTCTCTGAAAGAGTCTGTATAAGACTGGAATCATTGATTTATTTATTTATTTTTGTATTTTTTTTTCTGGCAATGTTTGGCAGACTTGCCAGCAAAGCTATTTTTTTGTTTGTTTGGTTTTGTGTTTTTGTTTGCTTATTTGCTTTTGGTAATCAGCTGACTTTAAGATTCACCAGTATAGCTATTTGAACTTTGAAGTTTTCTTTGTGAGAAGGTTTTGACTATTGATCCATTTTTTTTAATTGTTAGAGAATTATCCTGGTTTCCTATTCCTCAATCTGTATTGGTACTTTTCTAAGAATTTGTCCATTTTGTCTAAATTTTCTAACTTATTAAAAAATCCATATTTTATTTTTTACTATAACTATAATAATGTCCCCCCTTTCATTTCTGCTATTATTTGTGCCTTCCTCTTTTGTTTTTTTTTTCTTTATCACTCTGCCCTGCAAGTAGCAGTGACTCAGAGCCCCAGACTCAAGCACCACTTAAGCCTCCAGGGCACTCCTGCTGCCCCTTCATATCAGATGCTTCTGCACAGATGTTTAGCAGGCCCTGGGTATGTCGCTTCGAGGCAAATGAGTTTCAGAAAGAATTAGGATGGGTCTCCATGGCACGTGTATACCTACGTAACAAACCCGCACGTTCTGCACATATACCCCAGAACTTAATATAATAAGTATAATAAAAAAATTAAAAGAATTAGGGTGGGTCTTCTCTTTCATTCTCAGCATTAGATGGTACCTATGATATGAGGAGATGTCTATTATGTTTACCATAGTTAAGACAATTGAGTTTTATGGAAGTTTTTGTTTTGTTTTTTTGAGATGGAGTTTTTCTCTTGTTGTCCAGGCTGGAATACAATGGTGCAATCTCAGCTCGCTGCAACCTCTGCCTCACGGGTTCAAGCAATTCTCCTACCTCAGCCTCCTGAGTAGCTGAGATTACAGGCATGTGCCACCATGCCCGGCTAATTTTGTATTTTTAGTAGAGACATGATTTCACCATGTTGGTCAGGCTGGTCTATGAACTCCTGACCCCAGGTGATCCGCCCACCTCAGCCTCCCAAAGTGCTGGGATTACAGGCATGAGCCACCACGTCCAGCAGGAAGTTAATATACAAAATCAAGATACACAGCTGATTAAACAGTAGAACCCTAGGATTCTGGGGTGTTTTCCAACACCAACCACTTCTCTAATTCAACAGACCAAGTATGTATCTAATGATTCAATTTAATTCTGACACTAACTACCCAGAGTTAGAGTAAGTTAGGGTAAGCAGTACCTCTGAGTTTCTTCATTTTAGTCTACTCTGCAACCAGCTGCAACTCTTAAATCTGAGGTAAGAGTGCCACTTACTGGTAGCCTCATCACAATGCAACTTGAAACCCGCTCACAAATTTAATTCTAAGTGCCAGTGGTATGCAAAAGAAAAAAGGTTCAGTAGGGTATACATATATTAAAACGTTACATTGTACCTCACAAATAAATAATTTGTCAATTAAAAATAAAATAAGACTTAAGTGCTTTGTAGCCATTCTCCTATTTAATCCTTGGAATAATCCTATGAAGAAGCTTCTGTAATTTATATTTCTGTGATTTTTTATTAGTAGCTTTGTGAAAACACTCCAAAGTTTAGAATCCAATTACCTAGATCATAGCCCACCAGCCAAATCCAGCCTGCTGTCTGATTTTGTACTCTCACATCTAAGAATAATTGTACATGCTAAATAGTCGGAAAAAATCAGAATATTTCACATATGAACATTATTGAAATTCAAAATTCAATGTCCATATAGAAAGCTGTATTGGAACCGAGCTCTTTTGTTTATGCATTGTCTATGGCTGCTTTCGACCCACAGCAGTTGAGTAGCTGCAATGGAAACTGTATAGTCCTCAATGCCTAAAATATTTATTAATTGAATCTTTACAAAAGAGTTTGCCAATTCCTGACCTAGATTCCAACCTGAGCAAACCTAAACTCTAATCCTTAATTTTCATTACTCATAAAATGGGGATAATACCTGCTAAGAGTTTTTAGGAAGATTAGAGTTATAAACACAGAATCTCCTTAAGATACTCATAGAAGTCTAAGCTAAGACATAAGCACCTTAATATGTTCAAAGGGAACTCATAGTTTCCATCTATAAATCTGTTCAGCCCCATAGCAAGTAGTATTTACAAGCATGGATTTTAGGGTCAAAATATTGGCTCCACTCTTGGTTTCACTACTTATTCGCCTACATAACTTAGTAACAACATAAGGGAATGGAGAGGCAATGAAGTATGAAGGTTGAGTGCTCAGGCTTTGAAAACTAGAATGCCTAGTTTCCATCCTGGCTTTGCCACTCACTAGTCAGGTAACCTTGGGTAAATTACATAACTTCTCTGAGCCTCCACTTCCACACCTGAAATATGAGTGTAAAAAGAATACTGATTTCATTCAGTAGTTGTAAGGCTAAAATGACTTTATTTATACAAAGAGATTAAAACATTGCCAGCAACTCCTAGCCATAAATACCATCAGATTTAGAAGGTTCTTCAGAGGATTGTTCTAAGGATTAAATAAGAGAATGGCTACAAAGCACTTAGCACCATTTGTGGTACTTAGCTATCAAAGGACAGCTAGTACCTTTCCTACTGATTCTCTGTATTTTAGTAAAATCTGATGAGAAATCAGTTGCAAACATAATTTCTCATCAGATTTCGGAAAAAAACCCAGCTCCTTCCCTTGGCTCTCTAAATCATGTACATCTGTCCTTCACCTGCTTCTCAAGCTCCAACCTCCTCCCTCACTATAATGCAGCCATAATAGCCTTTCTCATCCAAATTATGCCACCTTTGTATCTCCTCATGAGATATTTGCATCTGCTGTTCCCAGTAAACTCGGGGCTCAGTGCATGAGTTGAAGCTGCCTTCTTTTATGTTTTTGAGACAGGGTCTCGCTCTGTCACCCAAGCTGGAGTGCAGTGGCACGACTGTGGCTCACTGCAGCCTCGACCTCCTGGACTCCAGTGACCCTTCTACTTCAGCCTCTGGAATGGCTGGAACCACAGGCATGTGCCATCATGTTCAGCTAATTTTTAAATTTTTAAATTTTTTTGTAGAGACAGGGTCTCCCTATGTTGCCCAGGCTGGTCTCGAACTCCTGGATTCAAGCGATACTCCTGCCTCAGTCTCTCAGTGATGGGATCACAAGTGTGAGTCACCATGCCTAGCAAAGTTGCCTTCTAAATTCCTTAACAAATGTGAGGTTAGGTGTGGTGGCTCTTGCCTGTAATCCTAGCACTTTGGGAGGCTGGAGGATTACTTGAGCTCAGGAGTTTGAAACCAACCTGGGCAACGTAGTGAGACCTTGTCTCTACTTAGAAAAAAGAACGTTTTAGGCAGGGCACGGTGGCTCACACCTGTAATCCCAGCACTTTGGGAGGCCGAGGCGGGTGGATCACGAGGTCAGGAGATCGAGGCCATCCTGGTCAACATGGTGAAACCTCTTCTCTACTAAAAATACAAAAATTAGCTGGGCATGGTGGTGCATGCCTGTAGTCCCAGCTACTCGGGAGCCTGAGGCAGGAGAATCACTTGAACTAGGGAGTTGGAGGTTGCAGTGAGCCAAGATTGTGCCACTGCACTCCAGCCTGGTGACAAGAGTGAGACTCCATCTCAAAAAAAAAAAAAAAAAAGTTTTAAAAGACAAAAAAAAAAAGTGAACATGTACACATGCTTTGAAAAGGGAAGATAATGTGGACAAGGTGCTTTGAACAGGCAATAGGAACATAACTGGAAGCAAGATTCTTCTGAAGGTGCTGTAATGGCTGAGTGGTTAAGGCACAAACTTATCACCTTCAGAAATTAACTCGTCTTATTATCTGTCTTAAATTTTCCTTCACCCTTCCCACACATCCAACACTTAAACTAGTATCAGGCATAGTGGGGACCACAGTAAGTATTCATCAAATGAATATCATGAATAAATGAAAAGCTGGGTTGAAAAACTACTCTCATAAAGGGAATACAAATTAGTACAATCCGTTTATTTTTGTTTTTTATATTAAGTTCACATGTGCCTGATTTGTAGTGGATATCTTGTTATCGTTAACTCAGCACTGCTTCCTTCCTCTGAGAGACAGACTGACTCTTCCATACACAGACATAGCGGGGACTGTCAAATTCTGATGGGATCCAAGTCCCAGTTGATTGCCCAGTTGGAATCAAGTATACAACCCCTAATTCCTCATGTCTAGCTCGTTAATTAACCTCCCCTCATTTTTTGAGACGGAGTCTCACTCTGTCACCCAGGCTGGAGTGCAGTGGCGTGATCTCGGCTCACTGCAACCTCCACCTCCCAGCTTCACGCCATTCTCCTGCCTCAGCCTCTCCGAGAAGCTGGGACTACAGGCGCCCACCACCACGCCCGGCTAATTTTTTGTATTTTTAGTAGAGACAGGGTTTCACCGTGGTCTCGATCTCCTGACCTCGTGATCCGCCCGCCTCGGCCTCCCAAAGTGCTGGGATTACAAGCGTGAGCCACTGCGCCCAGCCTCATTTTTTTAAGTTTGCATTTGAAAGGGAACTCCCAGACAGTGGTAAACATAGAAATACTTAACACATGGGAACTGTCAGCCGCCATGTTCTCCACCTACATTATTAAAGAAGCTCATCTGTAAAGAGAATGAAGCTAACAGTGTGTCCGGAATTGGTGGGTTCTTGGTCTCACTGAGGTCAAGAATGAAGCTGCAGACCCTCACGGTGAGCGTTACAGCTCTTAAGGTGGCGCATCTGGAGTTTGTTCCTTCTGATGTTCACATGTGTTTGGAGTTTCTTCCTTCTGGTAGGTTCGTCGTCTCGCTGGCTCAAGGGTGAAGCTGCAGACCTTCGCAGTGAGTGTTACAGCTCTTAAGGCGGCGCGTCTGGAGTTGTTCGTTCCTCCCAGTGGGTTCGTGGTCTTGCTGGCTTCAGGAGTGAAGCTGCAGACCTTCACAATGAGTGTTATGGCTCATAAAGGCAGTGTGGACCCAAAGAGTGAGCAGCAGCAAGATTTATCGCAAAGAGCGAAAGAACACAGCTTCCACGGTGTGGAAGGGGACTCGAGCGGGTTGCCACTGCTGGCTGGGGCAGCCTGCTTTTATTCTCTTATCTGGCCCCACCCACATCCTGCTGATTGGTAGAGCCGAGTGGTCTGTTTTGACAGGGAGCTGATTGGTGCTTTTACAGTCCCTGAGCTAGACACAAAGGTTCCCCAAGTCCCCACCAGAGTAGCTAGATACAGAGTCTTGATTGGTGCATTCACAAACCCAGAGCTAGACACAGGGTGCTGATTGGTGTGTTTACAAACCTTCAGCTAGATACAGAGTGCAGATTGGCGTATTTACAATCCCTTAGCTAGACATAAAGGTTCTCCACGTCCCACCAGACTCAGGAGCCCAGCTGGCTTCACCCAGTGGATCCCGCACCAGGGCTGCAGGTGGAGCTGCCTTCCAGCCCAGTGCCGTGTGCCCGCACTCCTCAGCCCTTGGGTGGTCGATGGGACTGGGCGCCATGGAGCAGGGGGCGGCGCTCGTCGGAGAGGCTCGGGCCACACAGGAGCCCACGGAGTGGTGGGGAGGCTCAGGCATGGTGGGCTGCAGGTCCCGAGCCCTGCCCCGCGGGAAGGCAGCCAAGGCCCTGCGAGAAATTGAGCACAGCAGCTGCTGGCCCGGGTGCTAAGCCCCTCATTGCCCGGCCAGTAGGGCCGGCCGGCTGCTGTGAGTGCGGGGCCTGCAAGACCACGCCCACCTGGAACTCCAGCTGGCCCGCAAGCGCAGCATGCAGCCCCGGTTCCCGCTCGCGCCTCTCCCTCCACACCTCCCTGCAAGCTGAGGGAGCCGGCTCCGGCCTTGGCCAGCCCCAGAAATGGGCTCAAGGGCTCCTCAAGTGCCGCCAAAGTGGGAGCCCAGGCAGAGGAGGTGCCCAGAGCGAGCGAGGGCTGTGAGGACTGCCAGCACGCTGTCACCTCTCAACAGGAAGGATGGTCTCCAGGGCTACTAACTCAAAACTTCATCCAGACACTTTCTGTCCTCCTCATGGTTTATATATTCAACTTATCCTTCAATCAACATACCCCATATCCTTTCTTTTTTTAATTTAAATTGTAATAGAGTGAAGGTCTCACTATATTGCCCCCATTGGTCTCAAACTCCTGAGCTCAAGTGATCCTCTCACATCAGCCTCCCAAAGCACTAGGATTATAAGTGTGGGCCACTGCACCTGGCCCATACCTCATATCCTTTATATAAATTCATCTTTTTGCTTAAATTAGTTCAAGTAGGGTTTTTGTCAGCAGTAACAGAGCACTGATTAATGCAACATTCTGTAACCACTGTGCAAGAGAATCATCTTCTGATTTCTTATAACCAATGCTAGTACCCCAGTACAAAAATGAAATCAGAATCTCCGCAGTGTGGGGCCTGGGCATCAGTCATTTCAAAAGCTGCTTAAAAAGGTGATCCTTCCAGATATTTCACTTCAATGAATAAATCTTTCAAGAATATTCATTATAAGCAGGTGTGCAGAGATATATTTTAACACAAGATTAAAAAGACCTTATATAACCTTTTAAACTTGTGACAACCATCAGGCCAATAGAGCTTTTTTTCATTCCACTCTAATAGCAAGAGTTCATATCAGAACCCTTTAGGAATTTATGTCAGGTCCTACTCACAGACCTGCAAGATCAGATCCTCCCCAATGGCTTTTTTTTTTTTTTTTCTAATTTGTTGTAGAGACACAATCTCGTTATGTTGCCTAGGCTAGTTTCAAACTCCTGACCTAAAACCATCCTCCCACCTCAGCCTCCCTAAGTGCTGGGATTACAGGCATGAGCCACTGTGCTTGGCCCCCCGGTGGCATTTTAATCTCTCAACGCCCCTCCCCACAACACACACACACACACACGTTCATATATAAGTAGTGTTGTAGCTCTTATGTGATTCTGTTTTTTACACACAAAGATTTTCAAAGTAGCCAAAAACTGGTTTTGCACCTCAGCCCAACACCTTCCTCAAGGTTCTCAGAGTCAAAGAAAGAGAATTTTCTCTGGAGAGTTGTTCAAGTGCTAAGCAATTTCCACCTTTCTCCTTCACAAGGGGATGCTCCCCACTTCAGTTTAAGCTTGAGAGCCTGAACTATGTCCTCTGGAGTCTCTGAGGCCCAAAGGTCTATACCAGTATATACAGGCCCAAAGGTCTGTACCAGAAAAAAACAAAAATTGAGACTAGCCAACTAACTGCCTATCTGATAGTGTCTACCTAGGGATAACTTACAGTCCCTGGATCTGTGAAAGCACAGCATGCACATTTCATAGAGAACTGACCTGTAGTCATATATATACATACATACATACATACATACATACATACATACATACATACATATATATATATAAGACAGAGTTTCGCTGTCGCCCAGGCTGGAGCACAGTGGCACGATCTCGGCTCGCTGCAACCTCCACCCCCTGGGTGCAAGCAATTCTCATGCCTCAGCCTCCCGAGTAGCTGGGATTACAGGTGCCTGCCTCTATGCTCGGCTAATTTTTGTATTTTTAGTAGAGATGGGGTTTTGCCATGTTGGCCAGGCCGGTATCAAACCCCTGACCTCAAGCAATCCACCCACCTCAGCCTCCCAAAGTGCTGGGATTACAGGCATGAGCCACTGCGCCCAGCCCCCTGTAATCATTTTAATGTGAATTTTGCTAGCTCTAGGACCAATGAAAGTTCAATGGAGCAAATCCCTATGCTAGAAAACAGGGGCTAAGGAAGAAATAAAAAAGTAGACATCTGGGGAAAGGGATTGCCTCTCAATGGTTCTTTTTTGTTTTTGAGATGGAGTTTCGCTCTTGTTGCCCAGGCTGGAGTGCAATGGCGCAACCTCAGCTCACCGCAACCTCTGCCTCCCACATTCAAGTGATTCTACTGCCTCAGCCTCCTGAGTAGCTTGGATTACAGGCATGCGCCACCAGCTAATTTTGTATCTTAGTAGAGACAGGATTTCCCCATGTTGGTCAGGCTGGTCTCGAACTCCTGACCTCAGGTGATCCGTCTGCCTCGGCCTCCCGAAGTGCTGGGATTACAGGAGTGAGCTACTGCACCCAGCCTCAATGGTTCTTAATCTTGAGCATGTATCATAATCACATAGACTTCTTAAAATATAGCTTGCTGGGACCTACACCCAGAAGTTTCTGGTTCAAAAGGCCTGGGATGGAGCCAGAGAACCTTCATTTATTTTTTATTTTTCTGAACCTATGGGTTATACTAAAACTTTTATTTCTAGTGAGTCCCCAAGTGATACCAATGCTGCTGGTCCAGGACCACACACTTTAAGAACCACTGGCCTACATTAAGAAAATGGCAGGCACAGATCCTCAGACAGGTCAACTCTTCACTAACACCTTGGTGGAAGAGCAGACGGACAGTTGGCGGAAGAAGAGAAGAAAGTGCTCACATAAAGTCTAATTAGCTAGGGGCAGAGTGGAGTTATTGAAAGGAAGACTTAGTCCTCACGGTCATTCAAAGAACAAGACTGACAATCTCTGCCATCTACGGTGGCTTCCAAACTTATCCGAGATATGACCATCCAAACAGCAGCTGGGAGAAGAGAATGGAGGATCATGCAAGAAATGTTTATGGGGCAAGCCTGGATTCCTATGCCCACATTTCACCACCTAGAACTTAGTCAAATGTTCTCACAGAGATGCTGGGAGTAGGGAAATGTCCCTGGCTGGGTTGCCACATCTTGACAACATATCTTCAAAGAGCAAGAATCTTTGGTAGACACCTAGCAGTCTCTGCCACCAAACCCCTTTCCCATTGTGGACTTAAGCAAGTCTGAGCTTAGCTTTAAAGAAAATGTGTAGCTAATGACACAGACATCTTAATTACTAAAATTAATGTCTGTAACTTAAAGTGACCAAAGGACTTATTACCTGAGTGACTGGAAAAAAAAACAATTTATGGGACTTCCCTGCAAGAGTCCATTCAGGATAGGGAGAAAAGACTGAGACAGTGGGTTTACAGGAGCAGTCATGAGGAAAAAATAAAGTTTCTGTTTTATAACTCTACTGGGCTCCTCTCTATCAACATGTTATGCAACTTATTGGAGCTTAAGCAAAATTTTTAATGGAATAAGTCTAAAGATTTCAGTTTTACATTTATAGAGCTTGATATCCATTTATCTATCATTCTTAAAGCAAATGATATATCCCCTTTTCAAAGACGAAAACTGCTACTATTGAGGTTATCATCAAAGTTTTACTGCAACTCCAAAACATAGGAATGTCCCATACAACAGCAGGTAACACTTTGCTTTTTAAAGTGATTATTCTTAGTGCAGGGTACTCATTTGTCTGTGCTTGTTATACAGCAAAATTACTGCCTATGACATCTCATAATTGAAAAAGTTGGAGTCAAGATTAAAGCTGTTTACATTTTTAGTGAAACCTCTCTTAAGACTGTCCAAAAGAAAATGAACTAATATAGGATGCCATTATCAAAAGGAAAAAAGGAAAGAGAAACATCTTTCATGGTCTTTCATTCATCTCATCAATTAGGACACACAAGGCAGCATCTTTCTCTATAATCTGATCTCTCCTATGACCTGAATTTTCTCTTTGATGTTCATTCTGTCCAGTACAATTGTTGCTATCATCAGCATCCATTGGTTCAGTTTTTACTCTCATTCCTGCTTCTGAATGAGGCAAATCATCAGGCAAAGAAGCCAAGCAATTCTGAATCATTTCAATTACTCGTTCCAGGTGTTTTTGAAACCTCTCAGCTGTTTCAAGCCGTTGACGTTTCTGGACCTCCATCATGACTCTCAAGGTCTCTCTTGCTTGGTGGGGTCGGTATTCATTTATAAGATGATGCACGTGTACAAAAAGCAGCTTAAGATCTTCTAGTTTCTCTTCTCGTTTTATACTCCCAGGGCTCCTTATTAAAATATCTAAAAGGTCCAAGAAATTAATAAGGATAGACATATTAAGTTTCCTCAGTTCTTTCTTGTGATCAAACTGCATAGGATGAAGCCGTTCGATTCCCTGACTTTCCAAAGGGCGGATGATAAGATCATCACATTGGAACTGATTGCCAAACATCATGTAACTGTCTTTTATTGGAGGGGGAGGCTTGGGAGCTAAGCCTTCTTGAATATTTTCATCCGTATATTCCTTAATATATTGCATTGGAGGTGGTGGAAGTGCACTCACTTGCTGTGGTTCACCCATTGTGGACTATCAATAACCTATGGACACAGACCAAAGATTTATTACAGCCATAAAACAAACCTGTTACATTTCATAACTACAGGTGGAATATTTTCTTCCTTTTCTTCCAGTAGTATGGGGCCCAAGATAAGATGATCTCCTTGGTTTCTAAAACTAACATTTATGATAGGGAAAGTTTGCCATCTTTTCTAAGTAGGCATTATATTCTCAACCATTCACATATTTTCCATTCTCTAATAATTTCATCCGCATTAAAAAATTTGTAGCATCTTCTCATCTCTAAAGAAAATCTTCTGGACTCCATGCCCCTCACCAGTTATGCCCCATTTCTCTACTCCTCCATAACAAAACTCCACAGGTTGTCTCCCAATCTCATATCACAATCACTTTTGCTTTATGTTACAGATTTATTTCCAGTAGCAAACACTTACTTGTATCCTCATAAACACTGACAAAATTAACATTGCTAAATCCTAAACACATGATATTATCCAAAGTTCCTGAATGAAATGATGATTCAGTTCCATACCCTTTTTGTCACAGTATACTATGCAATTTTATATGGACATATTAACTTTTGTTTGTTTGTTTTTTGAGATGGAGTCTTGCTCTGATGTCCAGGCTGGAGTGCAGTGGTGCGATCTCAGCTCACTGCAACCTCTGCCTCCTGGGCTCAAGCAGTTCTGCCTCAGCCTCCCAAGTAGATGGGATTACAGGCATGCGCCACCATGTCTGGCTAATTTTTGTATTTTTAGTAGAGACGGGATTTTGCCATGTTGGCAGCACTCTTAACTCCCCACCTCAGATGATCCGCCCGCCTTGGCCTCCCAAAGTGCTGGGATTACAGGCATGAGCCACCACGCCTGGGCTGTATGGACACATTAACTTCTCTACAACTATCACAGAAATGTCAAACCCCAGGTTGAAACCCAGTATCTTCTATGGCCATAATAACCTCTACTTACTCTACCTTAAGCCTAGGTATACCATCCAATGAGAAGATTCTTAAGTGCTCCTTTAGATTGGTGTTATCAGAGTTTCAAGATACAACACCCTCTAACATCAGGTGGGGCAACTATTCTACTAGAAGCAATATTATACTTAGAATTCATGAGGTACTGAGGGCAGCTGTGGCGCAGCCCTGAGTTTCCACTATGCCACAGTGGTGCATAGGATGATGCAGCCTCGACCTCCTAGGCTCAAGCAATCCTCCCACCTCAACCTCCCAAGCAGCTGGGACTACAGGCATATGTCACCACGCCCTGCTAATTTTTGTAGAGACAGAGTTTTGCCATGTTACTCAAGTTTGTTTCGAACTCCTGAGCTCAAGCAATCCTCCTGCCTTGGCCTCCCAAAGTGCTGGGATTACAGGTGTGAACCACCACGCCCAGTCAACATTTTAAAACTTTTAACATAAATTCAGATTACAGAAAAAGTGCATGAATATACAAAGAACACTTCATATTCTTCACTCAGATTCTCCAAATGTTAACATTTTCCTTCATTTGCTTTATTGGTTTTTCATTCCTTTACCCCTGAATACTTCAGTGTGTTTTCTCATGACAAGAATGTTTTCTTCTACCCACAGCACAATTACCAAAATCAAGGAATTAACAGTGACCTGGTACTTCAAAATGTTTTTTTTTTTGTTTTTTTTTTCCTGAGACAGTGTCTCGTCTGTCACCCAGGTTGGAGTGCAGTGGCGCGATCTCGGCTCACTGCAAGTTCGGACTCCCGGGTTCACGCCATTCTCCTGCCTCAGCCTCCTGAGTAGCTGGGACTACAGGCGCCCGCCACAGCGCCCAGCTAATGTTTTCTATTTTTAGTAGAGACCAGATTTCACCGTGTTAGCCAGGATGGTCTCAATCTCCTGACCTCGTGATCCGCCTGCCTCGGCCTCCCAAAGTGCTGTGATTACAGGCGTGAGCCACCACACGGTACCACGAATTAAGTTCTATTATCAATTTCATTTTAGAAGTGAGGATCCCAAGACTCAATGAAGGGAAGTGTTGCCCCAGAACAAAAGGTTAATAAATGGTACAACAGGAATTCTTATCCCAGGTCCCTTTAGCTCCAAAGGGCAAGCTCTCTTATATTCCTAAGCCGTGAAGCATCTAACTGTGCAATAAGAACTTGCATATCACAAAAATTATATTTCTTTCTCTACTGTCTCTCTAGATGGAACTTTTCAAAGGCGATGGAGGTCTTATTTTAATAAAACCAGAGCCAAGCATCATGGCTGGTTCTTAGACTCAAGATCCAACATCTAGTGTTTGTTCTACTGGGGGAGAAGGAGCTTCACCAGAAGACGATAAGATATTCCAGGGTCCCAGCCCCAGAGATTTGATTCATTCTGTCTATAGGCCCTGGAATGTCGCTTTAAAAACCTCTCCAGATGGACCTGACGATTAGGCTTGGGATCTACTGCCCTCGCCTACCCTCATATCTCAGCTGTTTCACAACTGCTCCCAGAAGAAGGAAGGGCAGGGAGGGCTATTCTCGTGTTACAAAGAGCCAGAGAGGGCAAATGACTCGCCAAAGGCCACACAGCTTAGAAAAACAGCGGCGCGGGGACTAGACGCCAGGTCTTCCAACCTCCACTCCGACTCGGCGTCCCAACACGGAGGAAGCCCCGAGACGGCCGCGCTTAGAGCCCCCTCCTCCTAGCTGTCCACTCCGAGGCCTCCGCACTCTCGAAAGACGAGAGAGCGCCTTCGGAGGCCGAACTCAGCCATGCCTCCCCAGTTCCCAGCCCAGCACAGAGGAAGCTGCAGGGTCCGGAAGAAAAAAACGCACACAGGCGGCAGACCAAAGCCGTTGCCGCCCACTCACCTCAGCTCTGGCTTTACACTGGTAGCCGCCTTCCCCTCTGCAGCCGAAACTAACTTCCGGTCTCCTCCTGGAAGAAGCCACCGATTCTGTCCTTGATTGGCTGTAGGAGCTGTCCTTTAACGAAATTCTAGATCCGCCTCAGACCGATCCCTCGCTGTTGCGCCTGCGTATATTTGACTCCTCCCATACCCCGCGTTACTGACTTTTAAAAATCGTAGCTGCGGGTTCTGTTTCTTCATGTCTTTTTAAATTAAGGCATAAAATTAAACAAGACACCTTATTGCTTTATTTTTTATAGACCCCTTATTGACCAGAAACAATCTTATGTTTTAATGTGTAACATGCTCTTGTAAGACTTCCAGGAATTTTGAAATTTATGACACGAAAATAACCTCCAAAAGAAACGCTTGCTATTGCGCCTGCATATATTCCACCCCTTCCCCGTTACCACTCTTTTACTGACTTAGTCGCTGCTGGTAGTTCCATCCTTTTGTCGTTTCTTTTTTAATTTAACGCATACAATTAAGACGTCTTACATACAAATTCGAAAATATAAACATGCAGGGGTTTTTGTTGTTTTTTTCCTTGAGACGGAGTCTCTCTCTTTCGCCCAGGCTGGAGTGCAGTGGCGCGATTTCGGCTCGCTGCCACCTCAGTCTCCGGGATTCAAGCGATTCTCGTGCCTCAGCCTCCCGAGTAGCTGGGGTTACAGCTATTTTTTTTTTTTTCTTTTTTTGTATTTTTAGTAGAGACAGGGTTTCACCATGTTGGCGAGGCTCATCTGGAGCTCCCGCCTCGGCCACCCAAAGTGCTGGGATTGTAGGAGTGAACCACCACGCCCCGACTCCCCCATTGTAATTCCCCCGTACGTATCAATTTATTTGCTGAAGAAATCCAACTACGTTGAGCATACCCCAATCCAGCTTTTCTCCTCACCGCTGACCCCAATATGTCCTGCACCAGTGACTTCCAGTGGTCGTTCCCAGTCCTCATTTTACTCCGTCTGTCAGCAGCATTTGGCACATTTGATTATTGGATTGCCCCAGGACTCAGTTCTCTAACCACTTCTCAGTCAGATATCATCCAGATGATTACATGCAGGCCTTGGAATACCGTTTCCTCTGCACTTCAGACCCTCATATCCAGTGGTGACAGACATCTTTCCCCAGTTGCACTTTACTCAATTGCAAATGTTCAATCTAAGGAATCACCTTTTTCTCCTTTCTCCCATACCCCACCGAAACTATCATACCAGCCTTTTGCATTAGCTCTATTTAAAAATAAGTAAATAAAGTTCCAAATATGACTGACCACCGTCCCCACTGCTATGGTCCTATGCCGTGCCGCCATTATCTCTCACCTGGACTTCTTTGATTTTTGTCCTCCCTTAGTCTATTTGCCACACCTTCTTAAAATATAAGTCCGGTCTTATCACTCCTCTATTCAAAATCCTCCAAGGCTTTCTATTACTTTTAGAATAAAATCTGACATCCTCCCCCTGGTCTATATCACAGGCCCTACAAAATTGCCAAGTACATCCCGGCCTCGGGGCCCATGCATTTGCCTGGAACTCTTTGCATAGATATTCACACGTCTCATTTCCTTATTTCTTTTTTTCTTTTCTTTTTTTTTTTTTTTTTGAGACGGAGTCTTGCTCTGTCACCCAGGCTGGAGTGCAGTGGCCCGATCTCGGCTCACTGCAAGCTCCACCTCCCAGGTTCACGCCATTCTCCTGCCTCAGCCTCCCCAGCAGCTGGGACTACAGGCACACGCCGCCACGCCCAGCTAATGTTTTTGTATTTTTAGTAGAGATGGGGTTTCACTGTATTAGCCAGGATGGTCTCAATCTCCTGACCTCGTGATCCGCCCGCCTCGGCCTCCCAAAGTGCTGGGATTATAGGCGTGAGCCACTGCGCCTGGCCTCATTTCCTCAATTCATTCAGGTTTCTGGTCAAATGTGACTTTTAGTTTCCACCCCATTGATTTTTTAAAATTTAGATTTATTGAGGGATACTTTACATAGAATAAAATTAGCTCTAGGTGAATAGTTACAAGAGTTTTGATAAATACATACTGACATAAAACCACTACCACCCGGATTAAGATGTAGAATATTTCATCACCCCAAACAACTTTTTTTTATTTCAGTTCTTTCCCTTTATCCCCATCCTCTAGTAACCACTGATCTGATTTGTGTTCATATAGTTTTACCTTTTGCAGAATGTCATATAAATAAAATTAGAAAGTATGTAGTCTTTGGTGTCTGGTTCCTTTCACTTAGCATAATACTTTTGAAGTCCATCAATGTTGTTCAATGTATGATACTTTGTTCTTTTTTACAGATAAGGAATATTCCATTGAATGAATATACTGTAATTCATGTATCCATTCACTGGTTAATAGACATTTGGGTTATTTCAGTCTGAGGTGGTTCTTAACAAAGCTACTATAAACATTCCCATGCAAGTCAATTGTATGGACATATGTTTTCATTTCTTTTGGATAACAACATAGTGATAAAATTGCTGGTCCTTATAATAATTATATGTTTAACTATATGAGAAACTACCAAGCAGTTTTCTAAAGAGGCTGCTTATTTTTCATTTCTCAGCAATCTGTCGGAGGTATAGTTGCCCTCAATCTGCAAATTGGTATTATCCTTTAATTTTTACTTTTTGCTACTCTAATATCTGTATAATGATTTTAATTTGCATTTCCTTAGTATTATGTATCTTGCATGTGTTTAATGGCCATATATATCTTTTCTTTGGTGAATTGTCTGTTCAAAATTTTTGCCCATTTTTTAAATTGACATGTTTTCTTACTATTGAATTGTAAGGGTGCACACACACAAATACACACAAGATATAAGTCTTTGATCAGATATGTCTTTTACAAATATTTTCTCCTAGTCTGTGGTTAATCATTTCATTTTTTTTAAGTGTCTTTCAGCAAACAGAGTTTTTTCATTTTCATGATGACCAGTTTATCAATTATTTTCTTTTATGGCTCATACTTTTTGTGTCCTTTCCAAGAATCTTTGCCTAACTCAAAGTCACAAAGATTTTTCCTCTGTTTTCTTCTACAAGTTTTCTAATTTTAAATTTTACGTTTAGGTCTATGATCCTTTTGGGGTTAATTTTTGTATTTGATGCCCAGTAAGGGTCAAAACTCCTTTTATTTGTTTCTTTATGCTTATAGAAGTCTAATTGTTACGGCAACTTGTTAATTTTGTTGGCCTTACTACCTCTGTCATTGGTAAACAGGTTTATAGATAATAATCTCTGAGCGGCTGTTAGTCAGTTACATTGTATCTTTGGCTTGCTGATCAGCCCGGCAGAATAATTGGAAGATAGCAAGTAAAAATTTTTATCTCCAAGCTGGGCATGGTGGCCTGCACCTGGGGTCCCAGTTACATGGGAGGCTGAGGTAGGAGGACTGCTTGAGCTGTGATAGCGCCACTTTACTCCAACCTGAGCAATAGAGTGAAACTCTGCCAAAAAAAAAAAAAAAAAAAAAAGTGCTGGGCACGGTGGCTCAGGCCTGTAATCCCAACACTTTGGGAGGCCGAGGCAGACAGATCACCTGAGGTCAGGAGTTCGAGACCAGCCTGACCAACATAGAGAAACCCCATCTCTACTAAAAATACAAAATTAGCCAGGCATGGTGGCACATGCCTGTAATCCCAGCTACTCAGGAGGCTGAGGCAGGAGAATCACTTGAACCCGGGAGGCAAAGTTTGCAGTGAGCGGAGATCGCACAATTGCACTCCAGCTTGGGCAACAAGAGTGAAACTCCGTCTCAAAAAAAAAAAAAAAGGAAAGAAAAAAAAAGAAAAATTTCATCTCCAGTCCTTGCTTCTTCCTGATTTTTATAAGCTCATATACTGTATATGGTTTTAACGATGCACTTTTTTTTTTTTTTTGAGACAGGCTCTTACTCTGTCACCCAGGCTGCAGTGCAGTGGTGTGATCTCAGTTCACTGCAGCCTCTGCCTCTCAGGTTCAAGTGATTCTCCTGCCTCAGCCTTCCGAGTAGCTGGGACTATAGATGCACACCACCATGCCCAGCTAATTTTTTTATTTTTATAGAAATGGATTTTTACCATGTTGTCCAGGCTGGTCTCGAACTCCTCACTTCAGGTGATCCACCTGTAGCAGGATGAGCTGCAGACGAAACTACTCAGACACCAGATTAAAGAAGGAAGAGGTTTTTTATTCGGCCAAGAGCGTTGGCAGACTTGCGTCTTAGGAGCTAAGCTCCCCGAAAAAGAAATTCTTGGCCTTTTTAAAGGCTTACAACTCTACGGGATCCACATGAAAGGGTCGTGATACATCAAGTGTGGGAAACGTGACTGGGGGCCACATGCATCAGCTAACAGAACAAAAAGTTTTACGATGCTTTTTTCATACAGTGTCTGAATTTACAGATAACACAAGTAGTTTAGGTCAGGGGTTGATGTTGTTATTATTACTTTTTTTTTTTTTTTTGAGACAGAGTTTCGCTCTTGTTGCCCAGGCTGGAGTGCAATGGCACAATGTCAGCTCACCGCAACCTCCGCCTCCAGGGTTCAAGCGATTCTGCTGCCTCAGCCTCCCGAGTAGCTGGGATTACAGGCATGCGCCACCACCCCGGCTAATTTTGTATTTTTAGTAGAGATGGGGTTTCTCCATGTTGGTCAGGCTGGTCTTGAACTGCCGACCTCAGGTGATCCGCCCACCTCTGCCTCCCAAAGTGCTGGGATTACAGGCGTGAGCCACCGCGCCCGGCTTATTATTACTTTTTTTAACTCCTAGGGCCGGGTGGTGGTGCCAAGGTTGTCTAGCTATTTATCTTACTGTTGTTTTTTTCCAACTTTTTGCTTTTTCTCTCTTTCCTCCTGTCTTGTGAACTAGGCAAGATGAGGGGAGGAGGGCAGCAGGAGTAGTAGTGGTCTCCTGCCTTATACCCACCTTGGCCTCCCAAAGTGCTGGGATTACAGGGGTGAGCCACCGTCCCAGGCCTTAATGATGCACTTTGGATGAGAGTCATTGCTAATGTATTTTTTTTTCTGCAGTCTGCAGTATAGTTTCAATTCCTAATCACTATTTTGTTGTTGTTGTTACTTCATGGCTGCTAATGACCTTATCACTAAAACGTCAACAATCCACATCTGTGTGCAGCACATGGGTGGGGAGAGTGCTTGTGGTTTGCTTTGCCTACTGCATTTTTTCTTACCAGCGGGGGGAAGCAGCAACCTTGGCATTTGGAAATAATCCCCAGCTTAAAATTTCCTATGAGAAAGATTTGTGTCTCACATATTGGGTCCTGCTGAGAGACATCGTCAGTTATCACTTGCAGGCTGAAGAACCTAAAATGAATTTGTAATCCTACAAAAAGGCAGGTAAGCCCTTTTGAATTTGTTGTAGCTGTTACTGTTAAAATCTACATTTACCTTATGTGGAATTTCACCAGAGGAAAAAAAATAGCCATGCCATCATCATACCTGTCCTTTGAATTATGACAAAATATACCCATTACGGCCGGGCCCGGTGGCTCATGCTTGTAATCCCAGCAGTTTGGGAGGCTGAGGTAAGAGGATCACTTAAGGTCAGGAGTTGGAGACCAGCCTGGCCAACATGGCGAAACCCTGTCACTACTAAAAATACAAAAATTAGCCAGGCGTGGTTGTGTGTGCCTGTAATCCCAGCTATTCGAGAGCCCAAAGCAGGAGAATCGCTTGAACCCAGGAGGTGGAAGTTGCAATGAACTGAGATTGCAGCATTGCACTCCAGCCTGGGCGACAGAGCAAGACTCCGTTTCAACAACAACAAAAAATACCTGTTTTATTGATTCATTGATTGATTTTCTATACACTCCCTAAAGGATCTGGGCTCTGTCCGATCCATTTAAGTTCCCTCTTTAAGATCCATCTCAAAGGTGCTCTTCTCCAAAAGGTTTCTCTAAGTTCACCCAAGTAAAAGTTACCTCTCACCAACTCAAAGCCTCTTTCCTTTACTTCTGGACAGCACTCCTCTAGCTGAAGTTGTAATTATGCGCCTGTTTTATTTCTATGGCTGTAGCTAAGTTCCTGACTTATCTGGGCATCCCCTTAACAATCCCTGGAATTACCTCACACATGGCCAATGTTGAATATATTTTTGTTCAAAGACAGATTTGAGCAAAAGCAAAAGAAAGAAGAAAAAAAATCTCCTGAATGGTGTGTGTACAAATGTGAGCTACTTGCTTTTGGTGTAGCTTCATATCAGGATCAAGACTAAGTGGAGGGGGGTAAGGAACACGCCTCATGCACAAAATTAAGGAGGAGCAAACTCAGTAATCAAGATAAATAATATCGGCCGGGCGCGGCAGCTTACGCCTGTAATCCCAGCCCCTTGGGAGGCTCATGCAGGAGAATTGCTTGAACCTGGGAGGCGGAGGTTGTGGTGAGCTGAGATCACACCATTGCACTCCAGCCTGGGCAACAAGAGCAAAACTCCATCTCAAAAAAAAAAAAATGATAAATAATATCTTAACACAATATTTTAAATAAAAAAATTAAGGGAAAAACTCATGATCTACAAAATATTACAATTTTCTTTTCGGCTCTCGCAACCTCCACCTCCTGGGTTCAAGTGATTCTCCTGCTTCAGCCTCTCAAGTAGCTGGAATTACAGGCGTGCGCCACCATTCCTGGCTAATTTTGTATTTTTAGTAGAGACGGGGTTTCTCCATGTTGGTCAGGCTGGTCTCGAACTCCCAACCTCAGTTGATCCACCTGCCTCGGCCTCCCAAAGTGCTGAGATTACAGGCGTGAGCCACCACGTGCAGCCAAAATATTACAACTTAACTAAAGACAGGATTAGTAGTTCACATACCACCATTTAGAGAAGAGAGGTTTTTCATGCAACTGTAAAAGGCCAGAATTATTTTCTCGAGGGTCTGAGTGGTAGTACCCTCTTAGACAGGATTTTAAAGTTTAATGATGCATTTATTCACCTCTATATATATTATATATCATATATATTTTAATATAGATTTTTAATGTATATTAAAATATACATTACAAAAATACAATATTTATATATTATATAAATTATATATTATGTATTATATTATATATAATGTATTTTATATAAGTATTTTTATGTATTATATATAATATATATTATGTATTTTTATATATTATATATCTTTGGCGAATGGATGTATTTATTAGGAAATAAATATTTTGAGAAAGGGTCTCACTCTGTCTCCCAGGCTGGAGTGCAGTGGCAGGATCTCAGCTCACTGCAACCTCTGCCTCCCAGGCTCAAGTGATTCTCCCACCTCAGCCAGTAGCTGTGACTACTGGCATGTGCCAACATGCCCAGCTAATTTGGATATTTCTTGTAGAGACAGGGTTTTGCCATGTTCCCCAGGCTGGCATTCACCCAATATTTATTGCGCACTTACTACATGCCAGCTACTTTCCTAGGTGCTGCAGACACAGTGGCCCAACCCATGGCAAGTCCAGGTGCTACTTCCCTACAGTGATCTGGGAAAGTCTTTATCCACTTGATTCCACCCTGCTTCAGGTCCAGGATGAACTTCTCTTAGAACTTGGGCTTCTGACAGACAGATTTTATGAATTCTGACCCCTGTGGGTTTCTTTACCCCATTCAGACTCCAGTCTATGTATTGCACAGAATTTGACTGTCTTCCTTCTTGTCTCCTTTCCTTTGTCTCCTTATCATCTTCCACCACCTCTGACACCTGAGTCCCAGTTTGTCTTCCAACATGTGTTAACCTGAGAATCCCCCCAGATCAATCAGGGTAAAGCAGAATGGAAAAGAGTCTGGCCTGAGATTCCATAGACCTGATTTCAACCAGTCAGATGGGTAACCTCAAGCAAGACACATTATTCTCAGTAAAGTGAGAATCTCAGGTCAAACCAGTGGCCTCCAAGTCACGGAAGTGCATTCCAGGTGTCCCCTGAGGCAAAGGGGAGCCAAGCTGGTGGGGCTTCAGGCTGCCCACTCTACCCCTACTTTCAGCCAGAGGAGCCTCACCTTCATCTCTTTTGTTTACTAAGTTCCATTTATGATTTTATATTTTTAATTTTTTTAAAAGAACAATGTGTGCAAAAGTTTGACACTGAATCATATAATCTCCAAATTTCTTTGAGATTTGATATTGATTAGTACTGTTATTATCTCCCTATGTATTTATTGTTGATTATATACAAATTAGAGAAAGCAATCTCACAGATTTCAAAGCGCATTTGAAGAGTCATGTCTAATGAGGGAACAAAACTTTTCTTCCAAGGGTTTACAAAGATGCCCTGTAATTCCATAACCAGTCTACCTTTTTCCCTTTTTCTTTTTTTTTTTTTTTTTTGAAGTGGAGCCTCGCTCTGTCACCCAGGCTGGAGAGCAATGGCACGATCTCAGCTTCTGGATTCAAGCAAATGTTCTGCCTCAGCCTCCCAAGTAGCTGGGATTACAGGTGCCCGCCACCACACCCAGCTAATTTTTGTATTTTTAGTAGAGATGGGATTTCACCATGTTGGCCAGGCTGGTCTCAAACTCCTGATCTCACGTGATCCTCCCACCTTGGCCTCCCAAAGTACTGGGATTACATGCATGAGCCACCATGCCCAGCCAATAAAAACATACTTTTAATAGAGACGGGGTTTTATCATGTTGCCCAGGCTAGTCTTGAACTCCTGGACTCAAGGGATCTGCCCACCTCCACCTCCCGAAGTGCTGGGATTACAGGCGTGAACCACTGTGCCCAGCCAACCACTCTACTTTACTTTTTACATAGGCTATTTTTTAGAGCAGTTTTAGGTTAACAGCAAAGCTGAGTGGAAAGTACAAAGAGTTCCCATATACCCGCTCCCCCCACACACTCACAGCCTCCACTATCATCGACATCCTGCACCAGAGTGGTGCATTTGATTTTGATGAGCCGACATTGATACATCATTAGTACCTAAAGTCCATAGTTCACACTGGTCTTCACTCTTGGTGTTGTGCACTATGGGTTTGTCCATATATAATGACACATATTCACCATTATGGTACCATAGACAAAGTTTCACTGCCATAAAAATCCCTTGTGCTCTGGCATGTCCTCCCTCTCACCAAACCCCTGGATATCATTATCTTTTGTTTGTTTGGGAGTGTTTTGTTTTATTTCATTTTTTAGATTCATAGTCTCACTCTGTTGCCCAGGCAGTGGCACAATCGTAGTTCACTGCAGCCTCAAACTCCTGGGCTCAAGCATTCTCCCATCTCCTTCTCCTGGGTAACTGAGACTACAGGTGCACACCGTCATTCATGGGTAACTTTAAAATATTTATTATTATTTTTTGAGACAGGGTCTCACTATTTCACCAGGCTGAAGTGCGGAGGTGTGATCATGTGATCATGCCTCACTGCAGCCCCAACATCTCAGGCTCAGATGATCCTCCCACCTCAGCTTCCTGAGTAGCTGGAAGTCAGGAGTTTGAGACCCACCTGGCCAAGATATGGTGAAACCCCCTGTCTCTACTAAAATTTAAAAAATTAGCTGTGCATGGTGGCACATGCCTGTAATCCCAGCTACTCGGGAGGCTGAGGCAGGAGAATCACTTGAACCCAAGAGGCGGAGGTTGCAGTGGGCCGAGATCACGCCACTACCTCCAGCCTGGGGAACACATTGAGACTACCAGACTGTTTTCCTCATTGACTTTCTTTACATGCCTGCTAGCAATGTGTGGGTGGTATAGTTTTTCTGGTTTTACATCATAATTTGATGTTGTTCCTTATTTATTATTTTTGTTTTAATCATTCTAATATGTGTATAGTATATTCTAATATGTGTATAGTATTAAACCATTGTGGTTTTAATGTGCATTTCCCTAATGACTAATGATGCTGAATATTTTCTCATGGGCTTATGTACTATCTGTATGTCCTCTGATAAAAATTTATCTTGATATTTTTTCCCCATTTTCTAATTGGACTGTTTGTTTTTTTTAATGTTGAATTTTGAGAATTCCTTATATATTCTACATACTAGTCCTTTGTGGAATATGTAGTTTGCAAATATTTGCTCCAGATTTTAGCTTGTCTTTATTCTTTTCCCCGGGTAATTCATAGAGTGAAAGTTTTTAATTTTGAAGGAGTCTAGTTTATCAATATTTCCCTTTACTAGTTATACTTTTGGTGTTGAGTTTAATAACTCTTTGCCTAGTCCTGGTTCCCAAAGATTATCCCCCATGTTTCTTTCCTAAAAGTTTTATAGTTTTCTGTTTTTTAAAGTAAGTCAGTGATCTATTTTGAGTTCATTTTTTTAAATAAGGTGTGAGCCTAGGTCAAGGTTAATTTTTTTGCCTATGGATGTCTGATTGCTCCTGCACTATATGTGCAAAAGTCTATTTTTTAAAATTACTCTTGCACTTTTATTTTTTAAAATCCATCAGTCATATTTGTATACATCTATTTCTGGGTATTCTATTCAGTTCCATCTAGCTATCTGTTTTATCTCTCCATCCATAACTTACAGTCTTGATTGCTATAGCTGTATAACTAGTCCTAAAATTAGGTAGACTGGTTCATCCCACTCTATTCTTTTTTCTACAAATGTTCTATTCCCATTCCTTTCCCATTCCATATAAATTTTAGAATAATCACATCTAAATCTACAAAATAACTAGGATTTTGATAGAAATCATATTAAATCTGTATATTAATTTGGGGAAACTGACATTTTTACTATGTTTAGACATCCAATCCATGAACCTGATATGTTTCTCCATTGACTTAGATCTTTTTAAATTTCTTTCTTCAGGTTGGGCATGGTGGCTCACGCCTATAATCCCAGCACTTTGGGAGGCCAAGGCAGGTGGATCACCTGAGGTCAGGAGCTCGAGACCAGCCCGGCCAACAAGCTAAAACCCCGTCTCTACTAAAAATACAAAAATTAGTTGGGCATAGTGGTGTGCACCTGTAATCCCAGCTACTTGGGAGGCTGAGGCAGGAGAATCACTTGAACCTGGGAGGCAGAGGTTGCAGTGAGCCGAGATTGCACTACTGCATTCTAGCCTGGGCAACAGAGCAAAAAAAAAAAAAATTAGGCCAGGTGCAGTGGCTGATGCCTGCAATCTCAGCACTTTGGGAGGCTGAGGCGGGCAGATCACCTAAGGTCAGGAGTTCGAGACCAGCCTGGCCCACATGGCAAAACCCCATCTCTACTAAAAATACAAAAATTGGCCAGGTGTGGTGGTGCATGCTTGTAGTCTCAGCTACTCAGAAGGCTGAGGTGGGAGGATTGCTTAAGCCTGGGAGATTGACGTTTATGTGAGCCAAGATTGTGCCACTGCACTCCAGACTGGGCGACAGAGCAAGACTCTGTCTCAAACAAAAAAGAAAGAAAAAGAAAAAAACCTCTTTGTCTCTTCTAGAAAGTGTATGCATACAGTGCTAGTTCCTTTACTTACCTGTATCCCACACGTTTTGATATAATTTCTATTTCTATTTTATTTCTGGAGTCTCACTCTGTTGCCCAGCCTGTAGTACAGAGGCATAATCATAGCTCATTGCTACTTTGAACTCCTAGGCTCAAGCTAACCTCTTGTCTCAACCTCCCAAAGTGCTGGAATTATAGACATGAGCCACCATGCCCTGCCAATTCAATGTAATTTTTATTTCCCTTTAGACAAACTTTTTGACCCTCTTTGACCTCTTAGATTCTAACAACACAGTTCTAAGTGTTTGGAGATTTTCCTGTTACCTTTCTGTTATTGATTTCTAGTTTGATTCCACTGTGGTCAGAAAACACGTTGTATTATTTCAATTCTTTTAAAGTAGTTGAAGTTTCTTTAATGGCCCAGGATGTTGTCCTGATCTTGGTATATGTTCTATGGTATCTTGATGAGAATATATATTCTGCTGTTGTTGAATGGAGTGTTCTATTAATTTTGATTAAATCCTGTTAGTTGATAGTGTTATTGATGTCTTCCGTATACTTACCAATTCTCTGTTTAATTGTTCTTTAAATTTTTGAGAGAGGGGTGTGGGGGTCTCAAACTACAAATTTGGATTTGTTTATTACTTTCAGTCCTACCAGTTTTTACTATACATATTTTGCTGCTCTTATATTTGGTTAAAACACTTTTAGAATTGCTATGTCTTCTTGGTCCCTTTAATATCCTTTTTATCATTATGCCTCTCTGTGGTAATTTTCTCTGCTGTGCAGTCTGTCTTATATTAATATAGCTATTTCTGGTTCACTTTGATTAATGTTTTCATAATATATCTTTCTTCATCGTTTTACTTTCAAAATGCCTATATCATTATATTTGTAGGGAGCTTTTGTTGACAGCATGTAGTTAGGTCATGCTTTTTGGTTCACTCTGCCAATGTCTTTTAATTTGTGTATTTAGACCATTTACATTTAACGTGATTATTAATATGTCAGGCTTTTGTATGCCGTTTTATTTTTCAGTTTATGTTCTCTGTGTTTTTGTTTCTATTTTATTTTTCCTGCCTTCCTGTGGTTTACTTGAACAGTTTTTAAAATTCTGCTCTGGTTTATCTATAGTGTTTTTGAGTATATCTTCTTTTTAGCTTTTTTAGTGATTGCTGTAGGTATTCTATTATATATACATAACTTTTACAGTCTATCATGTCGTTTTACTAGTTTGAGTGAAATATAGAAACCTTACCTCCCTTTCTGTCCCTTTACTCTCCCACATTTTAATACAATGGCCTTAGATATTTCCTCAACAAAATTTTAATCCCATCAGACAGTTTAAACTGTCAAACGTAACTTAGAAAATGCAAGAGAAGAAAAATCTATTGTGTTTTCCCATATTTTTGCTTACCATGTTCTTTCTTCTTTATCTTCCACAATCCCTCCCTACTTTTTATAAATCATTTCCCTACTGTTTACAGAACTTCCTTTAGCCATTCTTGTAGGATAGCTGTACTGATGACAAATTTTGTTTTCCTTCAACTGATGTCTTGATTTTCCAATTATTCTTGAAGTATTAATTTGCTGGGATGGGATTCTGGGTTTTCAACTCTTTTCTTTCAGCACAGGAAAAACAATGTGCCACTTCCTTCTGTTTTCCGTGGTTTCTGATAAGAAATCCACTGTCATTTGAATTGTTTTCCCCTATAGATATTACGTCATTTTTCTCTAGCTACTTTCAAAAAAAAAAAATTTTTTTTTTTTTTTTGAGACAGGGTCTTGCTCTGTTTCCCAGGCTGGCGTGCAGTGGTACCATCACAGTTCACTGCAGCATCAACCTCCCAGGCTCAAGCAGTCCTCCCAACTCAGCCTCCTGCGTAGCTGGGATTACAAGTGTGAACCACCATGTCTAGCTAATTTTTAAAAAAATGTAGACACGGGTTCTCCCTATGTTACCCAGGCTGTTCTCAAACTCCTGGGCTCAAGTGATCTTCCCACCTTGGCAACATTTTTTGTTTGTTTGTTTACAGAATTTAATTGTGCTTTGTCTTAGCATGGATTTCTCTGAGTTCACCCTATTTGGTATTATTTCAGCTTCTTCAATCTGTAGATTTATGTCTTTTGCCAAATTTGAGGGCTTTCAATCATTGTTTTTTCAGCCTTACCCCTTCTTCTCTCTTTCTAGGACTCCAGTGACACAATGTTAGATCTTTTGTTATAGTCCCACAAGACCTTGAGGCTTTATTTTTCTTCTAATCACTATTTTCTATGTTGTTTAAATTGAGGAGTTTCTATTATCCTCTTTCAGTTCACTTATTTTTTTCTCTTCTCCTCCATTCTGCAGTTCAGCCCAACCACTGAGCTTTTTTCTTCAGCTATTATAATTTTAGTTCTAAAATTTTCATGTTTCTTCTTTTTAATCTTCTTTTTCTTTGTTGAAGTTTTTTTATTTGCTGAGGATTTCTATTTCTTTCATTTGTTCCAAGCACATTCCTAACTCCCTTTTCATGGACGCCTTAAAATTTTTATGATATTAACTTAACATCTCTGTCATTTTGATGTTGTCACCTACAGGTTGTCTCTTTTCATTCCATTTTGAATTTTCCTATTTCTTGGTATGACTAGTGATTTTTGGTTTAAGTCTGGACATTTATTCATTGGTAGATTCTGAATCTTATTTAAATTTACTTTTAACAGGCTTCTTCTGACTCTATTCCAGCAGGAGATGGGGAGGGGCGTGCCACCTTGTTACTTCTATAGCAGTTCAGGTTCCCTACTTGGCCCCCAGGGTGGACTTACCATGACTACTGGGCAAGGGTGGGAGTTCCAACTCCCCATATGGACACCACTAGCACAGGGAAGAGGAGGGAAGGGCTTCATTACCAGCTATCAGGAGTGAAAGTCAAAGTCCAAGCTCCTTCCTTGGCATTCTCTGATACCACACGCTTGGGGTATAGGAGGCCTCGTTATAGCCTCATGAGGATGTTAATCTCAACTCCAACTCAGCCTTTCCTGTCATGAGTGAAGGTGGGGCCACAGCTTTTTTTTTTTTTTTTTTTTTTTTTTTTTTTTTGCTTTTCTGTGATGTTTGGCTGAAGTAGACTTGTAATTGTGTAAAAGTTTTCTGCTTTTCTTGGCTGCCCCTGTCCTGGTCCTTCCTTCCTTCCTTTCTTTCTTTTCCTTTCTTTTTTTCTTTCTTTCTTCCTTCCTTCCTTTCTTCCTTCCTTTTTCTTTCTTTGTTTTTCTTTCTTTCTCTCTCTTTTTTCCTGATCATATTTTTTGTTGGGATTTTTTTGGTGTAGGTGGTTCCAGCTTCTTCACCTCCAGTTTGTGGAATATATGAGGCAAAAATTAACCAAACAAACAAAAAACCCAGGGAAATAACCAGCATGTTGTTCCTCAGTTCCTGAGGTTCCTAGCTTTCTTTCTACCTTTCAAGTCTTCTGCTGTTTGTTTTATATGTAATGTTCAAAATCTTTAGTTGTACTGATCAGGAGGAGCAGAGAAAAACACGTCTACTCCAACTTTCTGGAAGCAGTAAGAAGTGAATTATCGAAGCAATCAATTAAATATTTGTTTCCTTTTTTATCTCTACATGTTTTGAATTTTCTAAAATAGACCAATTAATTTGGCAGTAAGCAAATATACCTAGTTTTAAAATTATTTAAATTCAAAATTGTATGTGCTACGTTATATCCTTCCTTCCTGGCTATCATCAGCACTTTTCATAAGGTTAGTGAAGTCACAAGGAGGTGACCCCAGCACATTACACTGATATAATGTTGCAAGTTGTATTCTCTGTGAAGCAGATTTTGAGACAGAGTTTTGTGGGAAGGATGTTTGTTAAGGAGTGCCCTTAGGACCAGCACCTGTGGAAGGGAAAATGGTGGAAGTAGGAGTACACAGGGAAGGAAGGTGAATTTTGATGCAGGCTCCTCAGGAAGCTCTGGAACTAGAATAGCCCTTCAGACTTGGTCTGTATTGAGCTGACAGCCAGACTTTGATACTCTACATCACTCAGTTCTTGATGTGGGCTCTGGAAAGAGCATCACATTGGGTGAAAGAGATGTCTGCAACTGGCACAATTTCTAAACTCACTGCCAGCTGAAAGTTGTCTGCGGGCAGCATTCTCAGCAACTGAGGACACAAGTCCTTCATTGAAGGAGGGTCTGGATAGTGCATCACCACGTATACCCCACATGGATATTTCTTTTTTTATTTTTTTCTTTGAGACAGAGTATCACTCTGTCACCCAGGCTGGAGTGCAGTGGCTGATCTCGGCTCACTGCAACCTCTGCCTCCCAGGTTCAAGAGATTCTCCTGCCTCAGCCTCCTGAGTAGCTGGGATTACAGGCATGCACCACCTGCCCGGCTAATTTTTGTATTTTTAGTAGAGACAGTGTTTCACCATGTTGGCCTGGCTGGTCTCGAACTCCTTACCTCAGGTGATCCGCCAGCCTCGGCCTCCCAAAGTGCTGGGATTACAGCCATGAGCCACAGCGCCCAGCCATCACATGGATATTTCTAATGCGAACGTGTCTTTCAAAACATCTCCTCTAATCTCATTTTATAGATCCTGCAGCAAAAGACAGGAATTACATAAGGACACATATTAACAACTACCTTCCCAAATATTTTTTCTCACAGCAACTACAGTGACCTTTACAAAGTGCAAATCTGATCAAGTCACTCTTCAACTTAAAATGTTTCAGTGGCTTCTCATTACTAAGGACAGAAGTCAAAGTAGCATACGCGAACCTCAAAGCCTTGCACAGTCTGTCCCCTGCTGCTCCTTCTAGCATCTCGTCTTCCGTTCTTGCCCTGCCAGCCATGATGGTCTGCCTTCGACATTTTGAGGCACCTTGCTTCTTCTCAGCATAGACCGGTTTTCTCTGCTTGAAAGACTCCACCCTAACATGACAACTGCATAAGTGATCTTATACTGCTTTTGGCAAAATATCGCTTTGTCATCTTTGTTCTTATGTGTGTAATGCCACACTTTAAGTTTGGAACATTGGTTAGTAATCAACCATCCACTGTCTCATTGCACTTGCAGCAGCAGAATTGTTACCATGGTGACGAATATTGCTGTTAAAAATATTGGCTTTTATCTGATAGGGGTATTCACTTGATGCCCCATTTGATAACTCCCTCTGAGGAAGAGGCCTGTTGCTTTGAAATACATAGGTATTTATGCATCTATTTCTTGATGAAGTATCAAGATAGAAAAGGAAATGCAGAGAAAGTGCATGGCACAGCACGCTGTGGTGGGCAAGTCCCCGTCTCTACTTTACTTAAATTGCATTTGAGTGGATAAACTGTATTCATGCTGAAGAAACCCTCAGACAGGGGAGGGTGCATAAAACAAGATTAGAAGAAAGACAAAAGATAAAGCCATAGTCTACACAATTGTGAGATTAAGCCCTTTGTAGCTAGGATAATTCAGACTCTGGCATAGCCGTAAATCTGGAACTCCAGACCAAAGGCTTTGAAAGGAGTTTCCTTTTATCTCTCTCCTCTACCCCACCTGCCAACCTTTCACACTCCCGGGTGGCTTTCCCAAAGGCCCTCTCAGACTTTTGAGCATGTGCCTCTCTCTCTCTCTCTCCTTCTACCTGTACCCACTGTTTCGAAAGTCAACTCCCAGAACATCTTAATCTCAGCCTCTATGGTATTTATCAAAAATCGCAAGGTGAGATTTTTCCGGCCACCCACTAGACCAACTGAGAAGGGATTCCCCTGATACTGACAAGCCACCACTCCTCCCAGAATATGTCGCTTCTCACCTCCTCCATCTCGGCTACACACATTTGGTGTTCAGAAAAGGTCCCTAAGTTTTCCTGGAAACCCAATTTCTTTCCTCCAAGGTACTGTTGCTGCAGAGAATGAGCAAAGACTTGCAAGGCTGGGCAGGTGCTCCCCTCCTGGACTTACATGGCTCCCAGAATCATTTTTCTCAAATCCAAATTTTTATTATCTGGTGTTAATAATTTAATGTTTTCCATGGACTCATTTTACAGGTTTTTTAAAAATGGAAAGACAATTTTTTTTACAATAAAGGTTTTTAAAATTTATAATCCCATTTCTAATGTAGTGTGATTTTTTTATTCTGGGAATTAACTGGCACATGAACACATAATTTACATCATGTTAGTATACAGTGTTTGGGACTATTTTATTTCTTAATATATTTGAACATTTTTCCATGTTTCTGTATTCTGAATACTTTTTATGTCACTTAGAATTTTTATTTCATGCTTATTGAAAGATATCTTTCAGACTTAGATATTCTGTCATAAATCTCTCATGTGTATGTGTAAAAAGGAAAACATTGGTGAAATAAATTGATTAGGGCATTTCTAAGGCAGTGATAGTGACATGCAATTGACACCTTGCTGACAGTGATTTAAAAACAATCCTGATTTCAGAGATGTTAAAATAAAGATGCGATAACAACACCCCATGAATACAACCTCTTCTTTAAGAAATAGAATAATCACTATTCTGTTGAAACTCCTTGTATGTGCCTCCCAGATCAGACATCTATCCCTTTACCCTGTAGATAGTCACTATCCTTAATTTTGTGAATATCATTTCCTTGTTTTTCTCTATACTTTTAGCAAATATATATCCCATTGTTGAATCTCATTTTTGAGCTGTTCTACAAATTGAACTATATCATATATATTTTTGTGACTTGCTTTAAGTATCCCACGTTATGTAAGATTTATCCATGCCAGCCAGGCATGGTGGATCACGCCTGTGATCCCAGCACTTTGGGAGGCCGAGGATGACAGATTGCTTGAGGTCAAGAATTCGAGACCAGCCTGGCCAACATGGCGAAACCTTGTCTCTAGTAAAAATACAAAAATTTAGCTGGGCATGGTGGTGCATGCCTGTAATCCCAGCTACTCCGGAGGCTGAGGCATGAGAATTACTGGAGCCTGGGCAGCCACGGTTGCAGTGAGCCAAGATTACCCCACTGCACTCCAGCCTGAGCAACAAACTGAGACTCTGTCTCAAAAAAATAAAAAATAAAGATTTATCCATGCCAACATGTATAGCTGCTATTCATTTTCACTATTGTAGATTATACACTGTAGTCCATTCCACAATTTATTAACTCTCCTGTTTGATGAACATTTGGGCAATTTCCAGGGTTTTGCTATTACAACTTGTTTTACTGTAAACATTCTCCTAGTTGTCTACTGGTAAGCATATGTGAGAATTTCTCCACTGTCTACACCTTGGAGGAAGACTTGTTAAGATTAGATCAAGAGTCAGCACACATTTTCTTAAAGGCCCAGATAATATTTTAGATTCTGTGGGCCATATGGTCTTCATTGCAGCTACTCACAGCTGTCATTTTTAGTGTGAAAGCAGCCATAGACAATATGCAAAGGAATGTCTGTGGCTATGTTCCAATAAAACTTTATTTACAAATCCAGGCAGCTGGTAAGATTTGGACCTCGGAACATGATTTGCCAATTCCTGATCTAGATGAATAGATTTCCTATTCTAATTGCCTACAAATGCTGCTACACTGCTCCTTCCTACCCTGAATATCCCCTGAGGGGATGTGAATCCTGTCTCTGCATAGGCTAAGGACTGGACTGAATGTCCATGTTCAGGGGCATTCAAGGAAAAGAGGAGAATGGGCGTGGGGACATGGTGGTGGCCATGCATCCCAGCTCTTAGTCTGTGGCTTTGACAGTCTCGGGGAAGTAAAAGCAGAAAGGGATTGAGGCAAAGTGGAACACTCACACTGGCACTGCTGGGCGTGGGCGGGTGGTGGGGCTCTACCTGCCTGGAGGCTGGGGTCTCCAGCTGTAGCGTAGCCACCATCACAGCATCACAGAAGCCACTGTGAGGTCACCACCAGGCTATGGGCAGAAAAGTTCAAGCAGGAGATTGTATTTCTTTTGGAGTTGTATGATTTCCTTTATTATATGAACTGCAGTAAAGAAAGCTGGGATGGACTCCTCTAGGGATACTTCGCAGATCCCTGGGCAGTTGTAGCCCTGGCTCCTCTTTAAATGGATTTGGTTTCAAAGATGATCATCTCTGTCGTCTCGGATGTCATAGTGCCACTGATCATCTCCAGCTCCTGGCCACCCTGGGCTTTCTCCACTTTGGCCTCTATGTTTTGCTTCTCCGCCATCTTAGCCACGATATCTACCTCTCTGTCGTATGATGTGACCCTTGTTTTTGAACCAGGAGTGGCCCTGAGACTCCTTAAAAAAGAGCTGATCTTACTGGCTTTCTTACGTAAAGGTCCTGTACTAGATGCAGATCGGTTCTTCCCCAATTCCTGAGTTGTTCTCGACTCCTTTTTGGTGGAGCTGTGGGTGGAGCTCTTGTGAGAGGAGCTGTGTCGCTTGCCCCTTACGTTGCTGTGCCCTTTTTCTTTTTTGTCATCTCTGGTGTTTTTATGGCCAGATACGGACCGGTGGGAAGACGCTTTCTGATTCTTGTCTCCCGCTGTCCTGCGGTGACTTTCACCTGCCTTGCGGTGATGAGAACTTTTCCTACTGGGATGTTTGTCCTTCTTTTCTCTTTTTTCCTTTTTTTCATTCCAGGCTTCAGCACTGGGATGGGAAACTTTCTGGCTTCCATCTCGTTCACTCATGTAGCCTTCGCTTTGCAAGGTGGAGATGAGGGGTCCCACTGCTGGTCCTTCAGTTCTTTCTGCTGCACACTTGCTGGTCATCATACTGCCTGCAAATGCCGCACTCAAGCTGCTGTCTTGGGAGAGACTGGCAGCCCCCGCCATCGTGGTGGAAGTACCTTCCGAGGAGGTGCTTGCAGCACCCACCAAGGCCAAACTAACACCATCTGAGGATATGTTGGCAGCACCTGCCATGGACTTGCTGGATTTGTTTTCTCCTGGATTTTTGATGGCTGCTCCCGCCAGCGCTGGGGTCACTTGGCCTGGGCCTGCAGATTTGGTTGTTGCTATGCTCATAGCACCTGTTGCAGGACTCATTGCTGCCCCTGCTATTGCCACATCTGTTCTAGGGCCTGTTGCTGTTCCTGCCACTGCCATGCCACTTGCTGTCCTTGCTGCTCCTCCTTCAGCAGCCCCTGGAGTGCTCGTGGATGGAGAAGCTGCACTAGCCATTCTGTGGGAAGCATGTTGGATTCCCTCTCCCCCAGCATAAGCAGAGGAGGTGGCTGCAGATACATCACAAGGCTTGTAGAGCCCAGTCTCACTCTGATCCCCTTCTCTGTGGAGCTCTGCAGCCTGTATGAAGGGGAAGAGAAACAGATGAGATAGAGATGACTGAAAGGGAGATCAGAACTTTCTGCTCGTCTCTTATCCTGGAGCTGACTAATTCAAGGGCTTATAATTAGAAGAACCTGGGTCGGGTGTGGTGGCTCACGCCTGTAATCCCAACACTTTGGGAGGCCAAGGGGGGCAGATCGCTTGAGGCCAGGAGTTTGAGACCAGCCTTGCCAACATAGCAAACCCCGACTCCACTAAAAATACAAAAAATTAGCTGGACAGGATGGTGCATGCCTGTAATTCCAGCTACTCAGTAGGCTGAGGTAGGAGTATCGCTTGAACTCAGATGGCAGAGGCTGCAGCGAGCCACGGCTGCGCCACTCCACTGCACTCCAGCCTAGGCAACAGAGTGAGACACTTAAAAAAAAAAAAAAAAAAGAAAAGAAAGTAAAAAGAAAAAAAGAAGGAGAAGGAGAACCTCTAAAATCATAAAGTCTAAGTCTTTTTTTTTTTTTTTTTTTTTGAGACAGTTTCTGTCACCAGGTGGCATGGAAGACTTGTACTACTTCCATCTCCTGTTCAAGATTCTCTGCCTTGGCCTCTGAACTGGATTATAGGCCCACCACCATACCTGGATAATTTTTTGTATATTTTTTTTTTTTTTCTGTCGCCCAGGCTGGAGTGCAGTGGCGCGATCTCGGCTCACTGCAAGCTCCGCCTCCCGGGTTCACGCCATTCTCCTGCCTCAGCCTCTCCGAATAGCTGGGACTACAGGTGCCCGCCACCACGCCCGGCTAATTTTTTGTATTTTTAGTAGAGACGGGGTTTCACCGTGGTCTCGATCTCCTGACCTCGGGATCCGCCCGCCTCGGCCTCCCAAAGTGAATTTTTTTGTATATTTAGTAGAGATGAGGTTTCACCATGTTGGCCAGGCTGGTCTCGATCTCCTGACCTCTGGTGATCCGCCTTCCTTGGCCTCTCAAAGTGCTGGGTTTACAAGCATGAGCCACCACACCCGGCCTAAGCCTAAGTCTTGCTCTCATTTGTTGCCAGGTTCCATCTACAGCACCCCTTCAAAGGTCACTCAGTTTTGGTTGAGCAATTCCAGTACCAGAGAATGTACTGATACAATTCCTCATCCTTGGACATTGTATTTTACACTCTTATTTTTACATGCTCTGCAGGACAGATTTCCAGAAGTGGGATTGCACAATCAAGGGATACACTCACTTTACATTTTGGTGACTACTAAGATTGTGCATGTGCATACACACACACAGGGTGTGCTGATTGACACAGAAATCAGTGCCTGGTAGTCACAGGGAGACAGACTGTGACTCAAATCGAACAAAGACTTCTTCATTGTTAAAAATATGGTTCAGCACTTTGGGAGGCTGAGGCAGGTGGATCACCTGAGGTCAGGAGTTCAAGACCAGCCTGGCTAACATGGTGAAACCTCATCTCCACTAAAAAAAAAAATTATAAAAATTAGTCGGACATGGTGGTGGGTGCCTGTAATCCCAGCTACTCAGAGGCTGAGGCAGGAGAATCTCTTGAGCCCAGGAGGCAGAGGTTGCATTGAGCCGAGATCGTGCCATTGCACTCCAGCCTGGGAGATAAGAGCGAAACTCTGTCTCAAAAAAAAAAAAACTGCACAAAAAACTGTACAGTCTCCAATTGCACACTGGAGACTCAGAAGGGTTGGAGGGGGTGAGGCATGAGAAATTACTTAGTGGGTACAATGTATATTATTCAGATTATGGTTACACTAAAAGCCCAGACTTCACCGGTATGCAATATAGTCATAAAAAAAAAAAACTACACCTACACCCCTTAAATTTATACAAATAAAAGTTCCACAACAAATCAGACCACCTGGGTTGGGGTATTAAGTGTTGAAGAAAAGACTGACAATCAGGATGGTGTAGAAAGGATTTCAACCCTGGGTGTGAGACCAGAGTAGCTGATACCTAAGGTCTCTGAAATTCAGCCTTATGGGACACACAAGTCCTCCCATCTCCCAGTGTGGTAAGTCCCCTAGTAGTGGCTCATTTGGTCCTGAGCCCTTGCACATGCAATACTTTTTCCAGGTGGGCCTCAGAAAGCACCAAAGGCTTTGTAGGACTGGCTTTGAACTGCTCCCCCAAAGAACCTGCCCCATGTTCCTCGAGTCTTCGAGAGGCTTACCGCTAGGCTTTTGTTGTCTTCAGGTGCTGCGTCCCCAGTTAGAAGTGTCGGGGTACTGCAGTAACTCTCTACTGGTAGCCTCAGGAGATAGATAAGTTTTTCCCAACAGCAAAAGAGATCTTCCCGTGTATCAGAAGAGGGACATAACTGCAGATAAAAAGTACGGCCAGTGGCGAGTTTCAGGCGCAGCTGCTGTTTCTCACGATCGTGGATGGAGATCTTCACAAATTTCAAGGGAAGCAGTCTCGTGAGCTCTAGAGTCTTGACGGGACTGCGACCTCTCCCCTTGGCAAACCGGCCCCGTCTGACATGTTCTTCACAGATTTTAATTGGTCGGGCCAGCACCATGACATCAGGCAGAGGGAGGATGGGGCTGGTGCAGACGATGCCCACTGTCACCATTCGGACACGGCTATGTACATCAATCACCTCTCCCTTTTTGTTTATCTGAATAAAATTACTCTCGAACATTGGTGCATACTTGAAAATGTCGTACTCTCCTCTCTTGTACAATTGTCGTTGCAGGTCCCCCATGGAGGTTTTGAACGCACTCATTGAATAGTAGCTGTGGGCGGTGTAATAAGGTAAACAAGATTCATTGCTCATGGTTCTCTTCGTTTAAGACAGCTCCAGCAGCCACAAATAGAGTCCCCGAGAGAGAGAGGGAGAGAAGGTAACTGCCCATCTCGCTACAGGACTTCTGCCTAAATCTCCTGGCACCACCACATTTATCTCCTGCAGTCCTTTGTGACCTGTACTCATCTCACACTCCTTTGTCCTAGCCTCCGTGCAGCTATCCCCTCGGGTCAGGGTCACCAGCCTCCCTCGCAAAACAAATCAACGCCTCCACAAGGGAGAGGCTGACCCTGCCAGGGTGTAGGTGTGGGTAGGATGGGTATTCTTTTCAATCGAAATGCTGGGACACATAATTTATGAAGCCATTCTGCTTTTATAAATATCTTGGTTGTTTCCAGTTTTGCTGTTGTTATAGTTACCCCTTTAAGGATCACCTTCTTGCAAAAATATTTTTGCTTGGGCTGAATTACTTCCTGGGGATAAAATCCTGGGCGTGTATGGTGTGCTTGCTAAGGGCAGGGGTACTGTCTAGATGCTGATCTCTGTGTCTCCAGTGTGTAGGTAGTACAGTGCCAGCAGGCACTCAGGGATAGGTGTTGAATGAATGGTCCCAAGGGACTCCTGCTCCCCATCAGAACTACAGAAACAGGGTTCCATCTGTGCGGTGATTTTCAGGATATAGAGGATTTTCTCACCTATTCTCTCATTTGAAGCGGTTAATTTTTTTTTTTTTTTTTTTATGGAGTTTCACTCTTGTCACCCAGGCTGGAGTGCAGTGGTGCAATCTCTGCTCACTGCAACCTCTGCCATCCAGGTTCAAGCGATCCTCCTGCCTCACCTTCCCAAGTAGCTGGGGTTACAGGTGCCCACCACCACGCCCAGCCAATTTTTATATTTTTAGTAGAGTCAAGGGTTTTTTACCATGTTAGCCAGGCCAGTTTCGAACTCCCGACCTCAGGTGATCCACCCTCCTCAGCCTCTCAAAGTGCTGGGATTAGAGGTGTGAGCTACCCTGCCCAGCCAGAAGCAGGTTTATTTTTTAAAACATCATTTTAAAGTGAGAAAACCAAGGCTCAGGATTGTTTTGCTTGAGGTCAGAGTCCAAAGCTGGATTCTAGGTCAGAGCTTTTTCTCTTCCTCAAGCTGCATGGCTCACTGATAATCTCATTCTGCATCAAAGCTAGTGTCATTGGTAGTTGGTGATGTGTGTGGGGATTTACTGGGAACCACAGGAATTCTTGGAGGTCTTGAATCACCACAGGATTTCCCACACTGATATGTCTGCTGCTTCAGTCTTGATGCCTACTTGATAAACCACTGACATTCTGTTTCTTTTTAAAGCTCTTCTGAGAAATGGTGACAAAGACATCTTTCTGGAGTTTTTGTTTTGTTTTGTTTTACTTTGCTCAAGGTGAAGAATCCAAATTCCCCCTCCCCCAGCTAGAGAAATACTTCTGAAATAAACATACATTCCCCCAAACTCAATGATTACCATGTGGAGGTCTTGAAATAAACTTCAACCACAAAATGTTATTTTTATATCCCCCAGTGCCAACTGCAGTGCCTGGCACATTGCAACTTTGCAGTAAATATAAACTTGCTTGTGCCCATTGAGATTCATTCTTCCATTTATTTATTCAACAAAGTTTAATGAGCAAGTATTTTGTTTGGGACCAGCCAGAAAGTGGAAATGCAAAGATAAAGTTTCCTATCTCTGAAAAGCTGAAATATTTTTTCTAAAGATATTGAATGACTTTTTGGGGAAAAAAAAGAAAAAACAAAGTGGCATATATTCTGTTACAAGGGAATCATAACTAAAAATCAACACAATAATGTTAAAAAAAAGAAGTTGGAGCTATATATAGACATAGCCGTATGGTCTTCTCATAAGGTCATTTCTGATGAATAATTAATAATGAGAGAAACTATAATTGTATGATCGAGAACCTACTATAAGCCAGGCATGCTGTTGCCACCATACATTCTTCTAAACGTTTTAATTCTGGCTGGGTGCGTTGGCTCACATCTGTAATCTCAGCACTTCGGGAGGCCAAGGCAAGAGGATCACTTGAGACCACGAGGGAGAGATCAATCTGGGTAACATCACAAGACCTTCAGCTCTACAAAAAATAAAAAATATTAGCTATACATGGTGGCATGCCTGTAGTCCCAGCTACTCAAGAGGCTGAGACCTGTCTTTAAAAAAATAAATAAATAAAAATTTTAATCCTTACAACAAGCCTAAAAAGTATAGGTCTCTCCCCATCCCCCTGCCCTTTTTTTTTTTTTTTTTTTTTTTGAGAGTCTCGCTCTGTAGCCCAGGCTGGAGTGCAGTGGCACCATCTCAGCTCACTGCAATCTCCACCTCCCAGGCTCAAGCGATACTCCCACCTCAGCCTCCCCGGTAGCTGGAACCAGAAGCACAGCACCACCACGTGCCTGGCTCTTTTGTAGAGACAGGGTCTCACCATGTTGGCCAAGCTGGTTTTTTAACTTCTGGCCTCAAGTGATCTGCCTACCTCACCATTCCAGAATGCTGGGATTACATGTGTGAGCCACCACACCAGGCCAGGTTTCTATTTTATAGAGGGAAAATGAAGGCTCAGAAAAATTATAAGCAGATTGGGCATGGTGGCTCACTCCTATAATTGCAGCATTTTGGGAGGCCAAGGTGGGAGGATTGCTTGAGCTCAGGAGCTCGAGACCAGCCTGACCAACATGGCAAAATCCCATCTCTACTAAAAATACAACAAAAAAATTAGCTGGGTATGATGGCACATGCCTGTAGTCCCAGCTACTTGGGGGAGCTGAAACAGGAGGATTGCTTGAGCCTGGGAGGTGGAGGCTGCAGTGAGCCAAGATTGCACCACTGCATTCCAGCCTGGGTGACAAAGTGAGACCCTGTCTCAAAACTAACAACAAAAAAAGAAGTTACAAGCAATTTCAACAAGGTCACATAAGACCAAAAGCATACCGACATCCCAAAGTGTGGAAATGGTTAAACTATACTAGACTGGTGACACTAATAGGACAAATAGGACACAAACATACAAATGCAATGCAGCATAAATTTATCCATTCACTCCATTAATATAATTAACTGCCTACTTTGTGCCAGACCCTGTTTTAGGTGCAGGAATATAGCAATGGACAAAATAGACAAATATTCTTGGTCTCATGGAGCTTGTATATAGACAGTAAACAAGTAATTTTTTTCCTGGTACCTATGTTCTCAATGATAAACCAATAAATTTAATGACATCTCCAATGCTGGTAAGTGCTGCAGAAAAGCAGGCAAGCAGGATGGGAGTGTGTGTAGGGGAGGGGAAGGTGGTGGTTAAAGAATGCTCAATGAGAAAGGTTTTGTTGTTGTTGCTGTTGTTGTTTAAGAGATGGGGTCTTTGTCTGTCACCCAGGCTAGAGTGCAGTGATGTGGTCACAGCTCATTGCAGACTCAAAATTCTTGGGCTCAAGTGATCCTCCTGCCTCATCCTCCCAAGTGGCTGGAACTACAGGTGCATGACACCATACCCTGTCAGTTTTTAAATTTCTCTGTGGAGGCAGGGTCTTGCTATGTTGCCTGGGCTCGTCCCAAACTCCTGGCCTCAAGCAATCCTCCCACCTCAGATCTTCTAAAGTGTTAGGATTATAGGAGTGAGCCACTGTGATTGACCCAGAAGTGACCTTTAAGTGAAGACATAAAGGAGATCAGAGAGGAAGCCATGAAGATGCCTGGGGAAAGAGCTTCTCAGTCAGAGGAAGGAGCAAGGACCATGACCTTGATATGAGAGCATGCCTGGTATGTTTAAGGAGATCCAAGCAGGCTACAGTGATGAAAGCAGAGTGAGTTAGGAGGAGGGTTGTTGGAGATGAGGCTGACAGGCAACTGGGGTGGTGGTGGATGAGCAGATCATGTTGGATGGACCTTGTAGCGCTCTGAGAGGTCTTTGGCTTTGCTCTGAATGGAGGATGATCCAAACCATAAATATAGAAGATGATTCTGGTAACCATATTAAAAAGAGATTGTAGAAGTGCAGGGAAGACAGCAGTAGAGACCGGGCAACTCCTGCAAGAGATGATTTGGGGTAAGACATGTGTGATAGCAGTGAGAGTAATAAGAAGTGCTCAGCCACCACACATACTTTGAGGCAACTATTAGGTATGCTGATATTGAACAATTTCCAATAAATATTAGCAAGTAAAAAAGCAAGTTGCTTGGCCTGGGATACTGGGCACACACAAATGTAGGTTGCAAAATAGCATATGTGGTACATCATATGTTTTTCAATGAGAAATTTAAAGTGTGTGTATGTGTGCATATGAGTGTGTGTGTATGAGTGTGTGTGTGTGTGAAAGGAACTGGTAACAGGAACTACCTTGGGTCAACTTGCTGTCTCAGGGAAGTAGCAAGATGGAGACTTCATTTCTAGGACATTCCCTTCGCAGAGTGAGACTTTCATCAGTCATGGATAGCCTTCTTAGGGTGTTGAAAATGTTCTAAAAATTAAATTGAGAGGGCTGTATAACTCTGTGAATATATACCAAACATTACCAAACTATACACTTTCAATGGATGAATTTTATGGTCGATGAAACATATCTCAATAAAGTTATTGAAGATAATAGCAATACTTCAGTCTTGACTTATGGATCCAATCCCATTGTCTTCTTTCATTCTCTTAGATAATTAAATAATCCCTGGGCAGGCATGTTAAACAAGGCTTTAATATGACATCAGAAGTACATATTGCCTGCTTTACTTGATTTTTATTTACAAGATTTGGGTAATTTTTCTTGACGAGGAATGTGGTAGAGCATGTATAAGCTAGAATCCAAATTTTAGAGCGCTTACAAGCAATAGAATGCACACCGAAGAAACAGAAGAAAACAGGAGGGCAAGTAAATACACAGTAGGGTGATAGCAAATCAGTTGAATGAATGGTGACTCTAATACCCTTTACCACTACATTCAAAACCAAAAATAACTGTTTCTTAAGAAGAAAAACAATCAAAACCACAATTCTAAGGATAGTTTTGCATACATTTTAAATGAGCCTAAGGTTGAAGAGCTGTGAAGAGTGATAACACAAAACAGTGTATACAAGGCACTGAGTATATGTAGACATACAAGATTATAGATGGCTGAAGTCTAAACGTGCATTGTGGGAAGTGGTTTCAAGTCAATAACTTTTATTCTTCATCTATGATTTTGAAAAGCAAGGGAAGTAGACAGCTATATATAGCCTTTTCAATGAGTGTGCAGCCCAGGAGAGCATTGCGAGCTAGGCAGGATGTGAGGGTGGGGAGATTTCCATACCATACACAATATGTACTGGCTGGGTAAATCCCCTAGCCTAAAATACAATCCACAGTACTTTTATGTCAATGCTGCTCAGCCGAGGTGGCGTGGGCTGAGCTGCGGTCAGCCTGGGGCACCTAGGACTTCAGGAAGCCAACCTGATTTCTGCCTTACCTTCTGGCTCCGAAAAGACTACAGTCACCTAACTCTTCCCCTGAGGACCATATGCAAATCAGCCTGCCTCTTTGCCTTGGGTTGAAAAGGAAAATGAACTGGTATATATACAAAAAAGAAGTCAGACAGGGGATCAAAATAATTTTATTTCTCAACATTATGATCCAACTAGCACCACCTGTCTTCCCCTTCCCATCTCCCATCCTGTCTTGCTGCTTGACTGCTCAGCGTATTCGGCCCCACTACCAAGCGGAATCCTTCCCTGCTCACACAGGCTTAGGACAACTTCCCTGTCTCTGCTCCCTGTTTTGCTCTGTTTACAAATCATGAGATGTCCTGCCTCCGTTTACGTGTTATTTATTTAATGTTACATTGAAGAAACTTGCAGCTAAATTCACACACACAGACACACACGCACATAATAAAACACTTAACATTAAAGATAAAAATAAAGATCAGGCCGGGCGCTGTGGCTCACGCCTGTAATCCCAGCACTTTGGGAGGCCGAGGCGGGTGGATCACTTCAGGCCAGGAGTCCGAGACCAGCCAGGGCAACATGGTGAAACTCCATCTCTAATAAAAATACAAAAATTAGCTGGGCGTGGTGGTGCGCACCTGTAATCCCAGCTATCTGGAGGCCAAGGCATGATAATCGCTTGAACCTGGTAGGCAGAGGTTGCAGTGAGCCGAGATCAAGCCACTGCACTCCAGCCTGGGTGCTGCACTCCAGCCTGGGTGACAGATCGAGACTCTGTCTCAAAAAGAAAAAAAAAAAAAAAGATCAGAAACTGTCTACAGGTAGAAGGAGGTAACTGATCCAGGAGCTGGGATAAAATGATTATTCTAAGTAAATATTAAATTTAACTCTGAAAAAATATTGGAAGAATGTAAAATAAATATTAACACTGATTATTTCTGAAGGGTGAGATTAGATGTAATTTTTATTTATTTGCTGGTCTGCTCTTTCCACTAAGAATATATTTTACTTTTTTTACCAGAAATATATATATTTCAAAAAATTAGCTCTAAGTTTACTAGCCATTTCAGTCATTATTGTCTTCTACGAATCAAACCAATGATTTCTGACAAATGACATATTTTTCTTTTATTTTAAATTGGAAAGTAAAAAATCCTTCCATTTTATCACCTTTTAAATTATGTAAATTAAAAAGCAAAACATTTATTTACCTTTCCAGTTTTATATGCTGGAATTTTGATATACAAACTTCCTGCTATCACCATGTGCATTTAAATATATATTAATATAAACACAAAACATACCTGCAAAAGGTACAGAACAATATGTATGGCTTGTATGTAAAAACAAAACATAAAAACATACAAGCCAAACATATTGTTCTGCGCCTTTTCCATGTTAACAATATATCCTGAAGTATTTTAGGTTGATACATTATGAGTATACATTATTTGTTTCCATAACCTTTTAGTGTTCCATTGTAAGGATGCACCATAGATTATTTTACTTGTCTCTCATTGATGCACAGACAGGTAGTTTCCATTACAAAAAAAAAAAAATACTGCAATAACAAGGAGCGGTGGCTCACCTCTGTAATCCCAGCACTTTGGGAGGCCGAGGCGGGCGGATCAGGAGGTCAGGAGATCAAGACCATCCTGGCTAACATGGTGAAACCCCGTCTCTACTAAAAATACAAAAAATTAGCTGGGCGTGATGGCACATGCCTGTAATTCCAGCTACTCGGGAGGCTGAGGCAGGAGAATCACTTGAACCCGGGAGGGGGAGGTTGCAGTGAGCCAAGATCGAACCACTGCACTCCAGCCTGGCGACAGAGCAAGACTCCGTCTCAAAAAAAGAAAAAAAAAAAAACACTGCAATAAACATCTTGTACAGATACCTGTCTGTGCTCAGGCTATTTTTCCCCCTTAGAATTGATAGCTCTAGCAAACATAAGGTGTTGTTGTTGTTGTTGTTGTTGTTTTCAGAAGAAAGAAGTTATGTATGTACCAAAATATTCTGGATATGATTCTTAAATGGATATTAATAAACCTGATTAAGTTTGCATGGGAACCACAAGGAAATTAAAGGGCTTCAAAGCCACATCCAAAGAGGACAATTGAAGGGTCTCTTTGGCCTGGACACAAGAGGGCCCTGGAGTTATCCAAAGGGCAAGCCCTCAGACTAGAGAAGGTTGGAGTTGTAGGACTTCAAAAGATAAAGCAATGAAGATCGGTTTTAGGTAACAGTAAGAGAGCAATCATTTATCAATAATCCAGCAGCCATTCCCCTTCCTCTAGTGGCAACACTCTAGTGTTCCTCAGAGAACCATCCCTCCACCATCTGTGGATGGGCAGGTCCATGTGGCTGGGTAGGGCTGACTCCACCCCACTCCCAGATCCAGAAGTGTGTCCAGGCCTGGAAAGGATCAACTGAATATTCCATTGCCTTGGCTCTAATGATTGAAGTACACGTGAGAATATCATGTGAGCTGGGGCAATGATTCAAAATTCTGGGACTTTTACTGGAACTATAAGGAAAGGGATCTAGCTCCACTGATAAGATGTCTGCCCAGCAGCCATTTTGCTGCCATGGAGGACAGCTTGCCCATGAATGAAACCAGCCCAGAACTAAGGAATGAAAACCAAAACCTCTGATGTCGTCGTTAAATACCAGCGGACCCAGCAGTGCCAGGTTGAATTGATTTTTCCTTTGTTATAGAAATTGGTTTAAATTAGGTTTTTTCCAACCCAGTTTCAGTTGAGGCCCCAAAGCCCTATATTAATATGATAAAGGGAATGAAGTACCTCCATCCACACTTGACGCATTAAGAGGCAAAACAGATTCTGCCAGTAATAGCGTTCGCCCACATTCAGCCTTTAGAAAACAAGGCATGAAAATGCAAGAGAGAGAATGTTGGGGGCTGTGTGTTTCCTCTCACCACTAGCCCACAGGGGAAGGCGGGTGGGTGCTTATCTACCAGAAGCCAACCAAAAAGGACTTTAAGAGACCCTTCAGTGAGCTTGGTGTGAGTCCCAGAGTTTTGCAGCTATAAAGACTAGTGTCTAAATCCCACTTGGAGTAACATAATGGTGGAAGTTTGTGGAAGAGCTACTTATTCGGTGTCAGAGGGAAAGGGGGCTCTACTTGGGGCAAATGGTATATCCATCATTGGCTGGGACAGGAGGCCTGAGTCTTCCAGTAGAACCATGGGAAGGAATAAGTGGTATGTGGTTCCGTTTCTTTTTTCTTCATTTGAGACGGGGTCTCATTCTGTCCCCCAGGCTGGATTTCAGTGGCACGATCTCAGCTTACTGCAATCTCCACCTCCCAGGTTCAAGCAATTCTGCTGCCTCAGCCTCCCAAGTATCTGGGATTACAGGCGAATGTTACCACACCCAACTAATTTTTGTATTTTTAGTACAGACAGGATTTCACCATGTTGGCCAGGCTAGTCTTGAACTCCTGACCTCAAGTGATCCACTCACCTCAGCCTCCTAAAGTGCTGGGATTACAGGCGTGAGCCACCGTGCCTGGCTCTTTTTTCTTTTTATTTAATAGAAATGAGGTTTCCCTGTGTTGCCCAAGGTGGTCTTGAACTCCTGGGTTTAAGGGATCCTCCCACCTCAGTCTCCCAAAGTGCTGAGATTACCAGGGTGAGCCCCCATACCCAGCCTCTGTGGTTCATTTTCAAGGAAATTTTACCCAAGAGGACAACCTAGTGGGCAAATGAATCCTGACAGGAGCTGTAACAGCTGAAGCCCAAGGGCTGAGGGTTGGGCTCCTTGGCCCATGGAGAGTGGCATCTCCTACATCAGGGAAACAGTTGTCAGAACCTTCAGCTGAAAAATCTCTGAAAACAACAAAGCACATGAAACATGCAAGAAAAAGCAGCAATTGTGCATCCACCACATCCCAAGGACATCATCCCCAGATTACTACTGCAGCTTCATGAATATTGCACCCTTTACCCCTCTTCCTCTTTTCCCTCCAGCCTGAGCTTCCGACTCAGGTGGGTCAGAAACCAGGCTTGTGTGTGGGAAAAGAGAGGTTAGGACATGGTGGAAAAGCCAACATGCTTCAAATCCTGAAGCAAACTCATGCAAAGTTAAGGAAAAGCATCAACTTGAATACGTTTGGAGTTTTGATTATTACCTTGAACTGAACGGGGCTTTCCTTTTCTTTTCTTTGTATTGTTGTCGTTGTTGTTTTGAGACGGAGTTTTGCTCTTGCATTCCAGGCTGGAATGCAGTGGCGCAATCAGCTCACTGCAACCTCTGCCTCCCAGGTTAAAGCTATTCTCCTGCCTCAGCATCCCAAGTAGCTGGGACTACAGCCATCTGCCACCATGCCCAGCTAATTTTTGTATTTTTAGTAGAGACGGGGTTTCACCATGTTGGCCAGGCTGGTCTCGAACTCCTGACCTCAGGTGATCCACTCACCTCGGCATCCCAAAGTGCTGAGATTACAGGTGTGAGCCACCACGCCCAGCCCCTTTTTCTTTTCTTAACTTTTTATTATGGAAATTTTCAAATGTGCATCAGCGCAAGGAGAGTAGAATAATGATGTATCCATTAACCAGCTTTAGCAATTTTCAAATCATGGTCAAACATTTTTCATCCCTTCCCCTACCAATTTCTCCCCCTCCACTGGATTATGATGAAGCAAATCATAAACATTTTATTGTTTTATCAATAATTCAGTGTATGTTTCTCTACAAAATAAGGACTATTTTAACACGATAATAGTGCCATTATTACATCTTTTTTTTTTTGAGATGGTGTCTTGCTCTGTCGCTCAGACTGGAGTGCAGTGGTACCATGTCAGCTCACTGCAACCTCTGCCCTCCAGGTTCAAGTGATTCTCCTGCCTCAGCCTCCCAAGTAGCTGGGATTACAGGCACACAGCACCACACTCCGCTGACTTTTGTATTTTTAGTAGAGACGGGATTTCACCATGTTGGCCAGGCTGGTCTCGAACTCCTGACCTCACGTGATCCGCCCACCTTAACCTCCCAAAGTGCTGGGATTACAGGGGTGAGCCACCACACCCAGCCCATTATTACATCTTTAAAAATAACAAGTTTCTCAGTATTACCAAACATCTATTTAGCATTCAAATTTGTCTAATTGTCTCATAACATCTTTATACAGTTGAGTTGCTTAACTCTTAATCCAAAGTCCAAACATGCTCATATGTCTCTTAAAGTCTCCTTTAATCTAAGGGCTCCCCCTTTGATTTATTTGTTGTTTTGTTTTGTTTTTGTTTTTTGAGACAGAGTCTGGCTCTGTTACCCAGGCTGGAGTACAATGTTGTAATCCCAGCTCACTGCAACCTCCACCCACTGGGCTCAAGTGATCCTCCCACTTCAGCCCCCCGAGTAGCTGGGACTACAGGTGTGTGCCACCATGCCTGGCTAATTTTTTGTATTTTTTGTGGAGAAAGGGTTTCACCATGTTGCCCAGGCTGGTCTTAAGCTCCTGGGCTCAAGCAATCCACCCCCTTGGCCTCCCAAAGTGCTGGGATTACAGGCATGAGCCACCGTGCCCTGCCTTCTATGACTTAATTTGTTACTGATACTGAGTCATTTGTCCTTAGCATGTTTTGTATTCTGGACTTATCCAATTGCATCTCCACAGTGTCATTTGTCAGGTTCGTTTATCTCTTGTATTTCCTGTAAACTCGAATTTATATCTCGAAGTTTGATTCGATTTCTGTTTGATTTTGTTTTCTCTTGGCAAGACTCCTGAGTTGCCGGTTTTGTGTACTTCCTCTTGCTTCACTTCGGGAGGCATACGATGTCTGGTTGTCCTTCTTTTAAGATTAATCAGCGTGTTACAGTGTTGTCAGCTTCATATGACAGTTACACATTTTCCTATTGGCTTTTTGCATAATAATTTTAACAGCCATTGATGATCATTGCCTACATTTATTATTTCATTGGCATTGCAAAACAATATTATTCTATCACTCCTTCATTGATTAGTTTCTCGGAAAAAAAAGAACTTCCTCATTAAATACTTGATTACTGAATTGAAAGATAATTCTTCAAGAAAAGCAGGCAATATGTTTTATTCTTTTCCTCTGTTTCCAGTTTTCAGAAAAACAAGTTGGTTCTTCAGCATCCTCCAGAAGTGATCAAAAGGTTGGGATGCTTTTTTCAATTCTCTTTTGAACTCTTTTTTTAACATTTTTGCTGTTCTTCAATTCATGGCAATTATTATTCCTTTTGATACTCAAATTGTTCCATCTTTGGCAAGTGGGAACTCCTTGAATTTGGCTCCTGTGAAGTGAACTTTTTAAAACCAAAAAAAACAAAGGGACTATTTGTTTTTGTTTATGTTTTCCTTAAAGTGAGAAAAAAATATTGAGCCTCCTAAGTTTGCATTTAAAAGTTGGCAAAGATGAGTCTCGGTTAGAGGGTTTGATGGCGCTATGAGAAAGAGAATAAAATTACTTATGATGACACTCCATGTAGACTGAGCAAATGAAAGACTCCTAACTATTGCAACAGCTACTGACAATATTTTGTTTTCCTGGATGAGAACACTTTGTGAAGTCTGTAAATCTTTTCATCTGAACCAAACAGGTATAAAATGTACTTTTCTCAGAGGAGTTTGTAGTCTAGTTTGAGAAGATAGCACTGTATTATCTAGGTTTGCTGGTAGTGACAGAAACCTCAAAATAACTGAGACTTAGAAAATAGATATTAAAAAATGTAATCCAGGGCTGGCATGGAAGATCCATGGTCACCAGCGTCCCAGGCTCTTTCTATCTTATACTCCATTGTCCTCAACATTCAATTTCCACCTTATGATACTAGATAGCTGCTTCAGCTCCAACTGTCACCTCAATATTCTAGTCAGAAGGCAGGAGGAAAAGGGAAAGAAAAGGGGATGACAGATCCCACTAAGGAAATTTCCTAGAAGTTGTGCACACGACTTCTGCTACATTCAGTTGACCAGAAGACAGTCATACAACTACACCTAGTTACAAGGGAGGCTAAAATTTGTAGTCTTTATTCTTGCTGGCCAGATGCCCAGATAACCATCAGGGATTCAGTTACTCTAGTAAGAAGGAGAGAGTAGCTATTTGGAAACAGTAGCAATCCCTACCTCAAGCCCATACTCAGAAAAAAAAAAAAAAAACTATCTTGTTTGGCCAGTGTATTTCCACACATACGTCTTAAAAATCTCAGAATCGGGGAGGTCATTTAAAATATACCCATAACGTACCCTCCTGGGTGTCTTGATTATGCTGGGGCATCCAGTATATGAAATAAGATTAGGCTATTGCCTGGTAATTTACATTTAAAAATAAACATTGGAGAATTTCACTCCTATACAGCAATAATGATTGTTTCATTTATTATTTATCCCTACCCACTACGTGCCATATCTGCTTACACTAAAATCTCTTGATTATTAACATAGTAGAGGTAAGTGTCACACATTATACTTCAACTATGTACTAACTCTAAGGTAACATGTATGACTAGCACCCACCATTCATAAGATGTATGTGATTCAGTCCTCCAAGGGACCCTCACAAGGAAGCTAAGGATCAGAGAAGTCGTGGCTTGCTCAAAGAGAAACAGCTTAGTAAGTGACAGAGCTGGGAATCCAACACAAGTTTGTCTGTTTTCAAAGCCCATATATACTTTGTTTATTATGCCATTCTGAAGGATTCACTTATTTTTCACTCTTTCACAAAATGTCAGGACAGAAAGGCAGTCATCTATATGCAGCATTGAGAAATTTCTATGGGCTTTAATTTAAATCTTAAAAACTAATAAACTTCAGCAAGATATTTCTTCACTTTAATGTATGAGGGTTTTGTGCCCATTACCTCTTTTAATTGTCCAACCCAACTTGGTGATGATCTATTCAACAAATTTTTCTCGAACATCTTTTTTATGTGTCAGACACCGTGATGGTTGCCGAGTATATCATGGTAAGCAAAACCACGCATTGTCCTTACCCCTTGTGCTACATGTTTTAACTGCTGGATGGATTAAACCAGGAACTATAAAGATTAAACTGTAATCCTTACCATAATTTTGAGTCCACAGTTTTTCAAATATCATTTCAAGCCATATAGCAGAGGCTGTATGTATTTTTTACATATGCCTCCTCGTTTTGTGAATTTTGAAAGGATGTGGTTTTGTCCTTTGACATCAGAGGAGAAAAGCTCAGCTATGTTGGCTGAACGTTGATAGAAAGATAACGTTGAAGGCAAGTTGCCCTTGAGCAGCTCTCTGAAGATCAACTGCCTCCACATTGCATTCTTTGCCCCAAAACTCTTTTCCTTTGGTTGAGCTAAGAGGTGCTGCCCAAGGTGCATCACCTTTCAAGAACAGGATCATGAACAACTTTATCCTCCTGGAAGAACAGCTCATCAAAAAATCCCAACAAAAGAGAAGAACTTCTCCCTCGAACTTTAAAGTCCGCTTCTTTGTGTTAACCAAAGCCAGCCTGGCATACTTTGAGGATCGTCATGGGGTATGTGAGCAGTTTCATTTGCCTTTTTTCGCATAGCATTTTATGTTTGGACTGGGCTAATGCAAAAGTATATAGATAGCATAAAATAGAACACAGGAAACACAAACATGCTTATTATAACAACACAAAAAGTACAATAAAAGTAATCAGAAGAGAATGCAGAAAGCAGTCAAGAGGTGAAATTGTGGTGCTAGGCGATTTCTAAAAACTGTAAATTTAACATTCATCAGCTTTTTCCCCCTTCAAGATTATGTTTGATTTTTAAATTATTAATAACATTTTAGGTAGCAAGTATTATGATTCGGTAAAACTTGAACTTTCTATGAAACATACTAAATTTAATGAAACATACTAAATTTAATGAAACATAGATTAATACAACACTAGCATTCAATGGGATGATCTACCCCAGCTTTCTTATTTTTTAGTGGAAGAAACTGTTGTTTAGAATGGTTAAGTTTTGGGTTCAGTGTTAACGTTTTCATGAATAACTCTGTTTGTCTCAATACTCATCGCTTGCCCAATCTTGAAATAAGATTTCCCAGGCATTTAATTGTCTAAAAGTTGTAAGGTACAATGGCAAACCTCTTCATCTCTTGATAGACTTCATAGGACACCAGGGTTATTAAGAACAAAGTTTCGGCAGTGCAGACCAGTGGTTCTTACCCAGAAGGAGTATGGCTGCTTAGCTAGGTCAGTCTGTCTCTTTATCTAAAAATAGTCTCATGCTTCTTAACATCACTAATAACAAAAGCAACAGGAATAATCCTAATAATGTAGTTTGGTAGAAAAAGCATTGGACAAAGGGTCAGGAGACCAAACTCTACTTCTCAGTAGGTGATCCAATCTGGACAAATATCTACCTCCTATTTCAGGTTCTTTCTTTATAAAAGGAAAAAACGGGAAATAACAACCTTCAAGATCCCTTTCTTCTTCAAAACTTCTTTGCTTTATGCAGTGGCTTTTGTTTAGCCCTACGCTGCAATTTTTCAAAGCATGTTTGATTTCTTACTGTATGACTATATTATTTTTACATCATTAGTGGGGTAGGACAAGGATTATCACTTATATTTTACTGAAGGGAAAATAATATTAGGTGCCTAATGGTCACTTAGAAACAAAAGTGCTCTGATTCTTTGTTGGAGTCTGACTTAGTAGGTGGAGGCATGAGTTTGGGATTCTTTGGCGTGCCAGGCTTTAAAGCATTTCATGAGATGGAGCTCCAGAGGAGGTCAGGCTGAGTATAGAGCCTATGGATGCCTCACTTTTTAAAGTTGCAGGCATTGCATGTCTTCGGTGAATTACAAAAAAAACAAAAAACAAAAAAGTTGCAGGCGAAATAGTGCTGCCTCTTCAGAAGTGAAAAGAATTGCTTGTCTTGTTATCAGACTCTTACTGAAAACAATTTACCAGTCAATCAGAAAACACATGGAATTATGTGCAAGGCCTCTTTGCTAGGTGGACAAGAGCCCAGTTTGTGAACTTGGGGGATTTATCATGTAGAGCTAATAAATCGCATGGCATTACTCAATGCTTTTTTGTGAATGGAACATTTAAAGTTTTTGTTTCATATTGAAAGAACAGTCATGTACCTTTAAATATTTTTTTCAAAGCCCATTTTACAGTTTTCACCAGTTCATTTTCCTGATTCAACATAGTATCATCTCATTTAGTTAGTATTAATAATTCCTTAGCCCAACTGCTATTTGTGAACTGATTGTGAATTCAGCTCAATATTATTTGCAAATAATCACAAAACCAGATGGCCTTAATTCAGAATTTTATTGGTCATAATTTGCATGTAGACAAGGTTATAAAATCACCCTACTTCTTTATGTGAGCATTATGGAAAATTTCAAGACAATTACTTCATTCTGGGGAGCTCTAGGCTATAGTTTCTAATTCTTTCATGTGAGATATAGAGAATACATGTCCAAACATCAAATTTCTTGTTTTCTAATGTCTTTTTTACTCTTATAAATAACATTTTTAAAGTATTTCTTTAATTATTTAATTATTGTAGAAATTTATTCATTAGAAATTTATCCAAGGTCACTGAAAAAGGTAATATATGTGAGTTATTATTGTTGGCGTCTTATGTATACTACATGGTTTCGGGCCACCAATTTGCACACAAGACTGCATTAATATTACTCATAAGTAAATAACATTACACTTGTGGGAAGAACATTTTCATTTTTAAATTAACGCCTTCTTTTTCAATCTGTAAAATGGGTGTGATAATAGTACCCATTTCACAGGAAGATGGCAAAGACTCAGAGGTATAATGTCTTTAGGCTGAACTTTTTGCAATTATTTGACAGATCAAATATCAGATATTAGAAGTTTCAAACAATTCAACTTAATATATTAGGTACTTAGCATAGGCCCTGTCATCTGGTAAGCATCTAGTAAAAATTAACCACTATTTGTATCCCTTTCATGTCTCTACAGAAGCTAGCAGGCTGCCATAACAATTCATTTTCAAATTATGGGAGATATTCAAGGATTCTTCAAAGTCAAGCTAAGAGCAGGGTCCTGGATTCCTTCTATTCTGTGGCTAAATACAAGTTTGTGGGGTAGATATACATGCATCATGAGCTGTTTGGCCAGTTATTGCCCCTCTTAGGGTGTCGGGTGTCAGAGCTTCTTTTTCTCTTTTCTCATTTGTAAAATTACGATTCTTGCAGTTCTCATATTCTATGAATTTATAACACCATATGAAAAATAACCCTTCTACATACTCAAGAACATATTCTGTAATTCTAGAAATCAAGTATGTTTTTTCTAACCTAAAAAATCGTGCCTATTGTCATTATAATACTAATTGACTGAGGCTTTTACTTTAACATGGATTTAGTTCTGGTGTTAGATGCCTGTTTTCCCTATTGAGATGTGCAAGTGTTTTCAGAGGGGCCAAGTCCTTCATCTTGCTGGAGCAGTGGATGAAGCACTGGATGAAGCCCAGTGCTGGAGCAGTGGGCCAGAAAGAAGCATAGATTTGGCAGGTGGTGGCTTGCAGACAGACATGATTTCAGAGGCTCTCCTGTGCCTGTCAATTTTTTTCCAAGTAGTCCCTGATGCCTGAAATTCTATGACAGAGGACAATGAGAGATAAGGGCACATGGATGGTAAATGCTTAGGAATCCGAGCATGGGGCTTGTTGGGGAGCCCTGATTCATAGTGTCTGCCAATTCCTTTGGTGTAAATACTCCCATCATGGCCCATTTTAAACTACCAGTGTGATGTCTGCTGGCTCACAGATTCCTGAAAACTTAACAATTAGCTACCTCAGGCCAGTACAAGTCCAGCACACCATCGGCAAGCCTAAGTACAAATGATCCTTGGAGAAGTAGCCACCAACTAAACAGCATATTTAGTTGCACATGACTGATATCAGATCCTTTTCAGTGGTAAAAGGAAAGTGGAGAGCCTCAGGCATTTTGAGTAAGCACAGGATGGAAGAGGCAGCCTAGATGGGAATAAAGCATCATAGATTGGTGTGACTCATGTGGCCACTTTCTAGATGTGGGATCTCAGACCAGACATTTGACCTCTTTCTGCCTGTGTCCTATTTGTTTTTTTTGTTTTTTTTTTTTTTTTTTGGACGGAGTCTGGCTCTTTCACCCAGGCTGGAGTGCAGTGGCGCGATCTCGGCTTACTGCAGGCTCTGCCCCCCGGGGTTCACGCCATTCTCCTGCCTCAGCCTCCCTTGTAGCTGGGACTACAGGCGCCTGCCACCTCGCCCGGCTAATTTTTTTGTATTTTTAGTAGAGACGGGGTTTCACTGTGTTAGCCAGGATGGTCTCGATCTCCTGACCTCGTGATCCGCCCGCCTCGGCCTCCCAAAGTGCTGGGATTACAGGCGTGAGCCACGGCGCCCGGCCAGCCTGTGTCCTATTTGTAAAGTAAGGACCCCAACACTACCTACTTCAAGTGATGTTGAGTATTTTATGAGGAAAGTATGTTATAAGCTTCTTACCAATTGCTACATGGTAAGGTGATTATTACCCACAATTTTGCCTAAGCACCACCTTGATCTTCTGAAAGCCCCTCTGGAGAAATGGAAAGGTTCTCCTATTTGGATGACTCTTTGCACCTTAGGGATCAAGTGTGTCATGCTCCTTATGATGTGGGAGGCATTATCATTTACATGGAACAAGAGAAACAGTCAAGATCACCATTCCACTAAGCATCTGGGTGAGGGTCTCCACTCCTCACGGCCTCTTCCCTTTAGCCTGCAGTCTTATCTAGCAACAGAACTATCTCCTGCTTGCAGCAAGCATCCTTTCTAAATTAAAGATGGTAGGTGGGGAGATGGTCCCCTTTCCTTGCTTTTGAAAGCATTACTGCATAGTGATAAAAAACATTGCTTCTGGCATCAGACAGATCTGGGTCAAAGACTAGCTCACATTTGATCAGTGTGATTTTGTGTAAATTATATAATGCTGTGCAATCCTCTAAAAAACTGTTTCTTTTTTTTTTTTTTTTTTTGAGACAGAGTCTTGCTCTGTCGCCCAGGCCAGAGTACAGTGGTGCCACCTCAGTTCACTGCAACCTCTGCCTCCCAGGTTCCAGTGATTCTTCTGCCTCAGCCTCCTGAGTAGCTGGGACTACAGGTGCGCGCCATCATGCTCGGCTAATTTTTGTATTTTTTTGGTAGAGACGGGGTTTCACCATATTGGCCAGGCTGGTCTCGAACTCCTGACCTCATGGTCTGCCCGCCTTGGCCTCCCAGAGTGCTGGGATTACAGATGTGAGCCATCGCGCCCGGCCTATGTTTTTAAAATAATTAAGCAAAGCCAGACACAGAGACTCACATCTGTAATCCCAACACTTTGGGAGGCCGAGGTGGGTGGATCACTTGAGCCCAGGAATTTGAGACTAGCCTGGGCAACATGGTGAGACTCCGTCTCTACAAAAAAAAAAAAAAAAAGCCAGATGTGGTGCTGCATGCCTGTAGTCCCAGTTACTTAGGAGGGTGAGGTGGGAGGATCCCTTGAGCCCAGGAGGTTGAGGCTGCAGTGAGCTGTGATCATGCCACTGTAATCCAGCCTGGGCAACAGGCTGAGACCTGGTCTCAAAAATAAAATAAAATAATTAAACATTGCTTCATGATCTTATTTCCTTTTAATAAGATGGAGGTCACCTTTATTCTAATAAGATAGTAACTAACATTTACTGAGCACTTACTGCATGTCCAACACTGCAAAAATGTGAATTATTTCACCTAATCATTATAACCACCCTGTAAGTTAGGAACTGTTATTACCCCAATTTGTAGGTCAAGAAATTGAGACAAAGAGAGTTTAAACAACTTGCCTGATGTCCCATGTCTCTAGAGTCTACATTACTCTCTGATAAATAGTACTTATTACCATAGTTGTTACTCACAGGTAATCAGGGATTCCATTGGGTTATTACACAGTATGCAATACATTCTTGCTCTGAAGTCCCCAATGTAAAGGACAGTCCTGAAAACTGGTACCCCGTGCCAAATGGGTCTTCTGCGATGAAATATTTTAGGACCTCTATGTTTTCCACATATGCCCCAGGACAAATCATTGTCTTCATTCACTTCAAGAAGCCCTGCTATGTGTCTTAAAAAAAAAAAGAGAGAGACAGAGGCCGGTCGCGATGGCCCATGCCTGTAATCCCAGCATTTCAGGAGGCCGGGGCGGGTGGATCACCTGAGGGCAGGAGTTCGAGACCAGCCTGGCTAATATGGTAAAACCCCGTTTCTACTAAAAACACAAAAAATTAGCCGGGCGTGGTGGTAGGTGCCTATAATCCCAGCTACTCGGGAGGCTGAGGCAGGAGAATTGCTTGAACCCAGGAGGCAGAGGTTGCAGTGAGCCAAGATTCTATGATTGCACTCCAACCTGGGCAACAAGAGCGAAACTCTGTCGCAAGAGAAAAAAAAAAAAGAGAGAGAGGGAGGCTTGGCAAGCTTTGCCTCCTAAAGTTCCCCTAGAATCTCCCCAGATCCCCACAGGATATCTCTTACCTGGGACTGTCAGGATATCTCTCACCTGGGACTGTCAGGTTATCTCTCATCTGGGACTGTCAGGATATCTCTCACCTGGAACTGCTACCGCCTCTCATGGTCTCCCTGCACCCGCTTCACCCCTGCCTGCCACTTCATCCTCCACATGGCAGGCAGCACCAGCTTTTCACACGTGACTGTAGTCAAGTCCTGATGACCTTCATCAGAAACTGATGTGTCCCTCCAGCAGCTCTCTCCATTGCCCTAAGGATGGACACCACCAGAATCTACCACATGGCCTCATCTGTCTCAGCTCATGTCTCACTTTCTCTAATCTCTGGGATCCAACCACACCAGGTTTTCTTCAATGTTAAAGCCACCATTTTAAGTGTCACTTACTTGGGGAAGCCTTCCTTGAAGTTCCTAGACTAAGTCATGTCCTCCTGTGCTGTTCTACCATAGCACCAGGTGTCCTTTCTTCACAGCACATGTTGAAGTTGTAACTACTCATCTGTTAATGTGATGATGTATTAATGTCACCCTCCATTGAACTATCAGCTTTATGACAGCAGGCACCCAAGTTGATAAAGATGGCCTCACCAGTGTCTACAAGAGTGTCTGGCACACACTATTCACTCGTGCATAATTTGTGGAAGGAATAAAAGGAGAAAAGGAGAAAAGAAAGGAGGGAGTAAGGACATAAGGTATAGATTCAGCTGGAGAGGTTGGAGACACAAACGAACGTCAAATAGAGAAGGTTCAATGCCCAAATAATAGAGACAAAGGCAAGTGACATAGGACTTCAAAAGGGAGATTACTGGGTATAGGAACAAGTAACAAAGATTCCCTGGAGGCAGTAGTGTATGGCCTATCCTTGAACAAGGAAGAGGAAGATTCGGGTATTCAAGTGGTTGGAATTTTAAGTGCTGGGTCAGAGAGGCACATGTAGGAACTAGCAGGAGGGCCAGGTACCCGCCCTCAACTCTTTCTAGGAGACTTAAGCAACTCTTTTCTCCTTTTTCTTCTGCCTGTCTTACCCCTTCTTCCTTGCCTTTTACAGCTAAACCCTCTGTAGATAATATTCTTTTTTTTTTCTTGACCCAGAGCCTTGCTCTGTCGCCCAGGCTGGGGTGCAGTGGTGTGGTCACAGCTCACTGTAGCCTCAGCTTCCCAGGCTCAAGTGATCCTTCTGCCTCAGCCTCCTGAGTAGCTGGGACTAGAGGCATGCACTATCATGCTCGGCTATTTAAAAAAAAACAAAAAAATTTTTAGAGACGGGGTCTCACTATATTGCCCAGGCTGGCCTCAAACTCCTGGGCTCAAGCAATCCTCCCGCCTCAGCCTCCAACAGTGCTGGGATTACAGGCATGAGCCACCATGCCTGGCTATGCAGGTTATATTGTTAAAACTACCTGGGCATTTTTGCTTGAGACATTGAGCAGTCATGGGCTCTCTTCTCTTCGTTCCCATGTCATTTAGTTGCCTTCCAGCTGGGCTCCTGCTGGCATTTGAAGCTCTTTACAGTCTGTTATCCACACAACACCTAGAATGAACCTAAAATTTTAAATCAGATACTACTTTCTACCTTAAAACCCTCCATGGCTATTTAGGGTATTTAAATAAATTCTCAACTATGCCCTTCAAGACCCTTCATCCTGTGGTCCCAGCCGGCCTTCTTTATTTCACTTCACACCACACTCCCTTTATGTGCTTCTGTCACATCTGCCTTCTTCCTGAACCATAAGCACTCTAAGCTCAAGGTCTCAGCAGGGCCTTTGTACAGGGCCAGGACTAGGGTGAGACAAGTGAGACACACACATAAAATGGCACTCATTCTCAGGATGCAGGATCTTTGCATTAGCTGTTTCCACTGTCTCAAACACCCCAGATTTTTGCAGGAGTGTTTGTTTGTTTGCTTGTTTGTTTGAAACATGGTCTTGCTCTGTCACCCAGGCTAGAATGCAGTGGCGGAATCTTGGGTCACTGCAACTTCTGCCTTTCAGACTCAAGTGACTAACTGGGACTACAGGAGTGCATCACCACTCCTGGCGAATTCTGTTGTTGATTTATTTCCCACCTCTTCAAAGCACATAGATACCTTAGTATCTGCATTTATTTGTTAGGTTTATGGATCTGCTTCCCTGTTTAATTTCTGTCTGTCCATCTAATGGAAGGGCAGTTCCATGAGAGCAGAGATCTTGACTGTCTTCTTCATCACAGTATCACAATCATCTAAAATAGTTCTGGGCACTGGTTAGTTGTAGTAGGTGGTCAGTAAATATCTGGGGAATGAATGAAGGTCACATAACTCAAGTTGAATTCAGAAAAGCATCTGAAAGCTAAAAATGTGGGCCTTGTCTAGCCACACAGAGACAAGGAAGGGCCCAAGCAAAGTACTTTGCAATTGAAACATGCACAGTTTGCATCTGTTTTAATGGAGTGTCATCATGAATTGATCTTTGCCTGTGTAATGTGAGGTTAATGTTTTATGGAGATAACCGTTGTATTGATATTTTCTTTTCTCACAATAAAATTTGATTTGATTCCTACTGTTCAGGGACTGGTACACCCATTCATCAGTTTCTGCAGTAAAAATAGCCCACAGAGAAATACTATAAACACGAGAGTTTAGATTCTGACTCAGTCTGAAAGAAAGCAGAAGAGCTCAGTTTCAGGCCGGGCACAGTGGCTTATGCCTGTAATCCTCGCACTTTGGGAGGCCAAGGCAGGCGGATTGCCTGAACTCAGGAGTTCGAGACAAGCCTAGCCAACATGGCAAAACCCCATCTCTACTAAAAATACAAAAAATTAGCCAGGCGTGGTGGCATATGCCTGTAATCTCAGCTACTCGAGAGGCTGAAGCAGGAGAATCGCTTGAACCCAGGAGGCAGAGGTTGCAGTGGGCTGAGATCGCACCACTGCACCCCAGCCTGGGTGACAGAGCAAGATGCTGTCTCAAAAAAAAAAAAAAAGAAAAAGAAAAAAAAAAAAGAAGAGCTCAGTTTCTTGAACTACAAGCTCCATGTAAAACAAGACGTAAATATCAAATGTGGAAATCGTGTCTACAAAAAACTATTTTAAAGCTCTTCGCAAATGTTCATGGGCAAAATAGTAAATCCTCATTCTGCCCTCATTTTCTTAGCCAACCAATAATACATTCCTCCATTCCTCAGTGAATTATGAGGCCTACTGGAAAAAGTAGACCTTCTAGGACATAATTTTCATCCAGAGGTCAGTTTGGGTTTGGCTTCATGACACTCAGAGGCCTCGATCCTAAGGAGAAAACAGGTCTGTAATGTCTTCCTATGCATATAAAAGTCCCCTTTTGGGTCAACAGTCTTCTCAGTTCCTTGAAATTCAGTAAAAGTTTTCTGTATTTTAATAAAATAAGAGCTAGATACAGGTTCTTATGTCTTATGTTGCCATATATTCCTATTAACCTAAAGTTATTTATAAGTAGGCTTCTCATATTTTTCCTTTTTTGATATTTAAAAAGTCACAGAAATTATAACTGTTTGTTATAAAAATTCAACTATAGGGATTTTCCCCCCAAACTTCAGATATTGTGCCAAATCTTTATTATTATTATTATTATTATTGGTTTATTTGTTTTTATTGACTCTGTATCAAGGAAACATTTCTGTTTTGGTACATTTTGATTTATTCCTTTGTTCAGCAAACATTTTGCAAATAGCTGCTCTGTGCCAGGCACCATGCTAGATGTGAGGAACGCAATGGTAAGTAATGGAGGCAGGTGTCTTAGGTTGGTGCACAAGTAATTGAAGTTCTTAATTGAGGTCAATTACTTGTGCACCACCCTAATAGCTTGCATTCTAGGGGATGGGACAGACAGCAAGCAAGTGTACAACTGCATCTAGAGGGCAGATAGAGAATGTGGTAGGTTCTATGGCAAGACCAGGCAGCCACTCGGCCTGAACTGGGAGGTGGGGTGATCAGAGAAGGAATTTATAGCTAAACTGAAGTTTGAGGAAATAACTAGTTAAATGAAGAAATGGGAAAGGGCATTCTGGGCGGAGGGAACTGCAAGTACAAAGACCCTGAGGTAGGAAAAAGCTTGGCTTGTGTGAAGAACAGAGATTTGAACATGCAGAGTTCAAGAAAGGGGCACAAGATGAGGGGCAGAAGCCAAACTCTGCAGGCCCTTGTGGATCATGGCGAAGAGTTTGGATTTGATTCCAACCCCAGTGAAAAGTTTCCAAGGTTGAAGCAGTGGGTGTGATTCCATCCATCTAGAAGTGAGCTGATAGCTATGGGGTCAGCAGATTATACAATGGCCAAGAATAGAAGCCAGGAAGCCGGGTTGTCTCCTGCAGTGGTCTCCTGGGCCACTGTGTAGTGTCCCATCCTATGAGTTGTTCTTCAGTTGTCTTACGTTTATTTATTTATTTATTTATTTTTTTGTTTTTGAGACGGAGTCTCGCTCTGTCGTCCAGGCTTGAGTGCAGTGGCACAATCTCGGCTCACTGCAACCTCCACAGTTGTCTTATGTTTTAACTTTCTTGTGGCATCCTTCTTCCTGGGGGTGCTTTGTCCAGAATCAACTCACTCCATGTTTTGATGGGAAAGTGCCCGGTGTATAACCTGGGTCAGGATCAACACTGAGCTCAGATAGACTGTAGCAGCAAAGACTGAAACCAAATTAGAATTGAGTTAAATCAGCTTTGATTTATCTCAAGACAGAGCAAGCAATCTTCCGATCCTCATATTGTCAAAAAAAATTAATGAACCAAGTACATTGAGAATGTTTTCTATAATCTGGTCTGAAGACATCAATTTACTTTCTGTGTCAGCACTGGTCTTTTCCCTCGTGCAGACATATCTTTTGCAGAGTTATAATCATAATGCATGACAATTTTATATTCTATTTTTCCATTTATTCTTTTATATAAATGTATTTCCATGTATCTACATTGCCTCCAAAGTAATCATTTTTCATATATATGATTTTTTAATGGTTGAGTCAGTTCATTGCAAGAACATGCTTATCTATTTTACGTACATGGAGGAATAGGTGAACTTATCTGTTAGCCATGGTTCAACATTCAGGTTGTTTCCAGGTATAATGAAAACACCAAAAGAAAACCAGTATACATAATATAGGGCTGTCTCATTTTTCAAATCAGCTTCTTAGGATGGAGTGCCCCAAATAGGATAATGGTGTCACAGGATAAGAACATTTTCTGGTCTTGATCATTTGTTGCTACATCATCTTCCAAAGAGATTGAAGAAGCAGTGCCTGAGCCACCAAAAGCGGCACCATATTTGTTACCAGAACCATTAGAGAAGATTATGTTTCTAAAAAGGAACTAATAGAAACAAAAGAATTCACTGTTGTGATTTTCAAGTACCCCATTTTGAATGTGGTACTGAGAGAGAGGGGAAAATATGTAATCTTTTATACATAGGTGAGATGATTTGATTTAAAGTCAGTGTCACATGTATGTAGATGAACCCACCACCTGCATAGTTGGATTTAAGGGGTGCCAAAAGGTCTCCTACTCTGCAAAACCTGAATCCCCGAACTGACTGTCACAGAGTAGGGGTGGTCTGAAAGTTTCCCATGAATGAGCTCTTTGGGTTAGGTCATGAAACACCTTATCAAGGAGCAAATGAAATACAAGAAGGTATCACAGGAGCCACTTTTGACTGTTCCATAGAAGTTAGTTTTAATTTTAGACAGGGCCTACGACCCTGAAATTCTCAGGCTGTAATTCCAGAAAAGTGGGATGAGGTGAGCAAGGAACAACAGGGCAGCCTAATAGAAAAGAGCTTTGGACCCGGGTCACCTGGCTAATTCTTTACTCTCTCTGGGATTTAGCTTTCTTGTCCATAAAATCAAAGGATTCGGCTGGATCAGTGCTTTTTCAAACTTTATGAAACATTTTAATATAAAATTATACAAGTCATCACCATCCCCACATATAAAACAGAGAGAAGTAGAAGTTCTCTGCTTGAAGCAGGGCAGGGAAACTGCCCAGAATCCTATGCCCCTCGGCCTGTCCCTGACTTTCAGGGATCAACAAGGTATCTTCCAACTCTGTGACCCATCTCCCCAGGGTGTAAATTGAATAGTAGAAATGAAAAGACAAGAGCCAGTTTAGAAAGTCACCTTGAAGCCTCATTGTCCTCATCTCTAACACTAACAAGTTGGACTGAATGATTTCTAAAGACTCTTCCAGTTCAAAAACTTGGAAACTTGGCTCACATTTGTAATACCAACACTTTGGGAGACCAGAGTGAGAGGATTGCTTGAGGGCAGGAGTTTGAGACCAGCCTGGGTAACATAGTGAGATCCCATCTCCGCAAAAACAAAAAATAAAAAAATTAGCTGGGCATGATGGTGCACACCTATAGTCCCGCTATTTGGGAAGCTGAGGAGAGAGGATTACTTAAGCCCGGGAGGTCAAGGTTGCAGTGAGCTATGATTGCACCACTGTACTCCAGCCTGGGCTACAGAGTGAGACCCTATCTCTCTTTGTTTTTAAGTGGAAATTGTGTATCTCTGCCAATGATATCAGGAATTCACAAAAAGTGATGGAGATTAGCCAAACATGGAAATCTTTCCAGGAAGTAATACCTTTAGGGTGATTAATAACTGTGTGGGTCATGAGAAAGCATGTTGTCAAAATACAAGCAAGACCCCAAGAACACACCCTAAAAATGAAGTCAGGTATTTCATGTGTAACAAATATAAAATCTGAAATAATAACAGCCAATGTTTAATGAGTTATTGCTGTGTTTCAGAGCATCGAGGTTAAGTGTTTTATATGTCTTATATCATAAATATTCACAATAACCACATTCATTATGTTATCCTATTGTTATCCCCATGTAATTTATGAGAAGGCTGAGGTTTAAAGAAACTAAGTATCTTTATCTAGGTTACGCATATAGGGCAAATATTAAAAGTTGGATTAAATGTTCTTCAATGGACATTTTCAGATCTAAGCTTGTTTGGGTCTGATAAGTCTTTTAATAGAAGCCGAAAAGGCAGAGTTGGGGCAAGGATTTGTTGGTGTGTTTCTAACATAGTCCAATAGAGGTGTTGAGTCGGGACCAGCAGGTTTGCTCCAGGTTGCCCAGCAGACTTACCCGAAAGACAGCAGAAACATCATCAACAGCAACAATTTTTTTTAAAAAACCACAATAGTTAGCATCACTACAAGAAGAGGACTGAACACTTTAAGTATTTTCTCATTTCCTCCTCACAATTCTTTGAACAAGATAAAAGTAAAATTTTGTTTTAGTGAGGAAGCAATGGAGCTACGAGGACAGTAAGTAATTTGTCCAAGGAAGCAAAGTGAAAAGTGTAAAGGCAACAGCATGCCTTAGGACATAAGGATTCCCTATACTTTGCTCCTACATACATTAGTGTGACCTTTCCTGATATCTTTGTGGTTACCCAAGTAGAATTACATTTTACAAGAAGGTAATTCTACTTACCTTCACGACTGCAAGCATCTCAGCCAGTTTGTCGCTGCGAGTTTGTGAATTCGCCAGTCTTTGGTGACTTTGCAGAGTGTGTTTCCATTCACCTGGACTCTATGGGCTGACAAACATGAGTTCCTGGGCTTGTAAACCTGCGGATCTGTTCCTGGGGTGGCCTCTGAGAAGGAAAGATGCTGTATCTACCTCAGCACTATTTAGTTTTCCAGATTAACAACTAATAGCAGCATTGACTGCTTGAGCCTTTTCTGGGAATAACATTCTGGGAATGCTATGTCCAAAGTGGTAATACAAGGAGTACCAGGAGGAAAGTATTAGCCCAGTGAAGTGACCCAGAGAGGGAGATTGAGGGTGCTAATACCAAACCTCATCCTTTTCCACAGTCCATGCTGAGGCCATTTCCATGACAATGATCCAATTTGGTGTTTCCCAAAGTGGGGTACTACCAGGAGCACACAAGATGGCACATGGACGAATCTGGTTTTAACATGTCTTTAATAGTTATGTATCTACTATAATTTATGTTAGAAATAAGTGTTTTAAAATTTATTGTGGTGATTTAAAGTTTCCTCCTAGAATAAATTTGTTTATGTGGAAAAAATAAGTCAATTGAAAGAATACTATTGAGCAGGCAATACTATTTGAGGGAACTAGGGTATGGTGGAAATTGCCAAGCTAAGTTGGAAACTGAAGCCTGGGAGCACTGAATCCTTGGGATAGCAATGTGAATCATAATTCATTATAATTTGCTTTTAAGTAGTTCCAAGAGTGAAATGTAATAACCTCCACTGGACATTTGGAGACACAGAGGTGATCCACAGAGTCCAGGGCACTTGAAGATAATTGGGTTGCTGCAAAAGTAATTGTGGTTTTTGCCATTAATAGATATAAGCACAGAGGAGCAGGGAAGATGGTCAAAAGAGATCCCAGGCCCCCACGTTCTGCCAGAGCACAGCGAGCAAATGAGCCTCCTGCCATAAACTGAACCCACATTTCTCTGGATCCAAGAAAAGGCTGTTCTAATTCCAAACAAGCTCATTGTAAACCTCGATAACATGAAGTTAGTGTTGTTCACATTGCTTTCCTACTGTGTTTCAGATTGATCTAACTGGTTCCTAACGCCTAATTAACTGCTGTTGGAATGAATCCTTGTCCCCTTGCCTCTGTGCCTGCTGGACTTCATATCTGTGTATTAATGGTCACTTTTGTTTGGTGATCTTGTGAAAAATGCAGACTAATTTTTAATTCTTTTCTTTTCTTTTTTTTTTTTTTTTTCTAAGACGGAGACTCACTCTGTCACCCAGGCTAGAGTGCAGTGTCCAGTGTCGCGATCTCGGCTCACTGCAAGCTCTGCCTCCCAGGTTCATGCCATGCTCCTGCCTCAGCCTCCCTAGTAGCTGGGACTACAGGCGCCCACCACCACACCCGGCTAATTTTTTTGTATTTTTAGTAGAGACGGGGTTTCACCATGTTAGCCAGGATGGTCTCTATCTCCTGACCTCGTGATCCACCCACCTTGGCCTCGCAAAGTGCTGGGATTACAGGTGTGAGCCACTGGGCCCGGCCTAATTTTTAATTCTTAAAGAGATAATACATTCACATAATTTTATTTTTATTTTTATTTTTTCAGATACGGGGTTTTGCTATGTGGCACATTTCAATAATTTTAAAAAAACAGTTGCAAAATGTTATGCAGTAACAAATCTCCCATCCTTGTCCCAAGTCACATTGCTGTCCTACATCACAGCAACCACGATAGTTAATTTCTTATAAATTCTTCCAATAATACTTCATACATATACTTGTAATACAAATAAACATTCTTCTTTCCTTCCTTTTTAAATAGTTGTAACATACTCTGCACACACTTCTTAACTTTTCTTTTAGTTGGTTAACAATGTATCCTGGAGATTGATCCACAATGATACACAAAGATATTCTTCATTCTGTTTATGGTTGCATAATACTTCATTGTATGCATGAAAAATTTCTTTTAATGAAGGTTGGTCTGTTTCCGGTTTTTTGTTATTATGCACAATGAGAAATGAACAGCCTTGTAGATGTGTCATTTTCCATAAATACGTTTATAACAGTGGTTCTCAACTAAAGGTGATTTTGCCCACCAGGGGACATTTGACAAAGCCTGGGGAAATTTTTGGTTGTTATAAGTAGGGAGGAGGATGCAACCAACATCTGGTGGGTAGAAGCTGAGGGTGCTGCTAAATATCCTACAATTCACAGGACAGACTCACAACAAAAAATTGTTCAGCCCAAAATGTCAATAATGCTGAGGTTGAGAAGCTCCAGTCTGCAGAAAACATTTCTAGAAGTGGAATTGCTGAGTCAAAGGATATTTGCATCTGTTATTTTGTTGACTACGAGCAAATTACTCTCTACAGAAGTTGTACCAATGAACATTCCCCAGGGCCACATGTGAGAAGCCTGTTTTCTCAAAACCTCACCAACACCATTATCTTATGTTTTGATCTTTGCTAATCTGATAGGGGTTTAAAAAATAGTACTTAAGTATAATTTATTTGCATTTCTGTTGTTATAGTGACATTAAGCATCTTTCCATATGCTTAAATATTTATATTCCTTTTGTTCATTTTCCTATAAGTTTATTAGTATTTTATTTAATTTGTAGGAGCTCTTTAACTACCAGCTAAACACTTTGGGCAGACTAGTTTTAACCTATATTTTCATTGTCAAGAGATGTTTATTCAACTGCCAATTTTTCTGGAAATCTTATTCCAAATCATTTCCATTAAGAGTTTTGTCATAGGGTTCACAATAATCACTTTCTGCTGCATACTTGGCTTTACTTGCTGCTTCTTCAGTCCATTAACAAATATTAATTGAACATCACCTCAATGCAAGGAGTTATTTCCTGAAATGCAATGAAGTTGTTATGCAGTTATGTATTTTGGCTACTGGTCCTTCAGTGCTTAAAAAGAAGACACAGAAAAATATGTTCTTTCAAACTCATTAAACATTTCATATTTCTTCTTCTGGGAGGAAGGTCTTTGAAGGAACATTCACAGCTCAGAGATACTGAGAGAAACGATACAGAGGATGCGTTGAGAATCTACTCTATGCTTGGAAAATATCACTTAGTTCTTGCTCTTAATTTCCACATAAGTCCTTTTCTCTCTGCTCCCTTTTGTAAGAAAATCTAAACTCACATGTTTTCATCATGCTAGGATCATGTTGCCTTGATCTAGTAAGAATGGGGCTTGGACATTATTCCTGAGTTATCATTTCACTTATAAGATAAATATATCCATATAAAAGCACACTGAATTACTTTATTAGAATCTGTGAAGAAAATGGCTATTCCTCAAGAAGAACATGAGAGAGACTGTCATGAACTTGAACCTCCATGGATACAGATGAGCAGGTGGCAGGTGCTCTCTAACTGCTGCTCACTGCTAATGGGATTATGCGGTTACAAGGGTGTGCATCATTTTGCATACCCAGCATTTGATGCATACCCGTTATTCCTCTCCCATAATCATCTAAGTTGGCACTGTGATGTTTTTGAAACTTCTAACTGTATTAAAATATTATTTTCATTTCTCTGCTTTTCCTCCTGCTTCACACTCTCTGTAAAAAACTTCAAATATCATAAGAATATATAACTTTGTGAATTTCTGCCACAGTGGAACCCACAACAAAGAACCAGTGTTAGCAGCTTGGAATGTTTTCCTTCTTGTATTATTTCTTTGGATATTGCATATACTAATACGTAATCTCTTCTTCCAAAAATGGGATGATGCTCCATCTGTTGCTTTAAATCTACTCTTTAACATTTGGTATATACTTGTGTCCGTCTGTATAGATGAACTTTATTATCTGTTATGGTTACAGAGTAGTCACAGGATGGATGAACCATAACTAATTTAACCATTTGTCTATTGATGGATATTTAAGTTTTCCCAGTTTATTTTAGTGTAATAAATAATGCTTCTGTGAACATCCTTTTTATTATATCTTTATATATTTTGAACAAATGTTTCCATAGAATAAATCTGATCAGGGAAATGTATTTATTCATTTTAGTTAACTGTTTTTAATATAATAAAAGAAATACACATTCATGGTAAAATATTCAGAGTACAGAAGGATACAAGGTAAAAAGAAAAGCTCCTTGGGAGGCCAAGGTGGGTGGATTGCTTGAGCCCAGGAGTTCAAGGCCAGTCTGGACAACAGAGCAAGACCCTATCTCTTAAGAAAAAAAAAAAAGGAAAGAAAGAAAGCTCTCTTCCCACTCCCTACTCCCAACCCCCAGTACCACCTGCACAGGTATCTGCTCTTAATAGTTTCTTGTGAGAAAACACATTTTAATAGATGATCCTAAATTGCCCTCTGAAAACTGTATGTGAGCATAATTCTTTTTCTTTTCTTTTCTTTCCTTCTTTGTTCCTTTCCTTCTTTCTTTTTGAAAATTCTCACTTTTTTCATTTGGGTGGCCAGGGTGTTACTATTTTAAAATGGCAGGTTTTAAAGGAAGTGAAATTGTTTTCCTCATAGCACATCCAGCCACATGGTAACCCACAGTGCGAAATGCTGAGGTGGAGAAAGCCAGCCAACGGTGGGTCAGTGATGAGTAAGAGGTCTTATGGAAAAGAAGAGAGAAACGAAGGCAGGTGTGGGATGGATTAGTTTCCTGGCTTTAAGGTGGTCCAGGGAGCCTTGAAATTAATGGCCTTAGCTCCAGACTTTCCCAGAGCTTCAGAGTAGAGGGACGTTAGGTCTAGCTGAAGAAGGGCTGGGGAGGGAGGAACTAGGAACAGCACATTGCAAATTGCTCTGGTGTTTTACAAGATGCTAATTTTTCTATAGAGACAGTAATGATCATATCTTTTTTGTTTTGTTTTATCTTGTTTTGTTTGAGACAGTGTCTCACTCTGTCACCCAGAGTGCAGGGACATGATAATGACTCACTGCAACCTCAACCCCCCAGGCTCAGTTGATCCTCCTGCCTCAGCCTCCTGAGTAGCTGGGACTACAGGCATGTGCCACCACACCTGGCTAACTTTTAAAATTTTTTTTAGAGACAGGGCCTCACTATGTTACCCAGACTGTTCTTGAACTCCTGGCCTCAGGCAACCTCCTTCTTTGGCCTCCCAAAGTGCTGGGATTACAGGCATGAGCCATTGCTACTAGCATTTGCTAGTAGGTTTATGTAATTTTTAAAAATTCTCTTAATTAACTCAATGATTCAGAGACTATTCTTACGTCACTTTTGAAGAACGAGGCAACTGAGAGGTTGAGACACTTGCCTCAGGTTGCACAGCTGGTAAGGAATGAGGTTAGGATGCAAACCCGAGTCTGCCCTACTTGAAAGCTCCAGTTCTCCTCCACTCTGACTTACCAGAGGAGAAAGGTGAAAACTGCTATTTTTTAGAAATGTGGAGATGTCCTTTTCCCATGGGTAGCAGACACATAACGTCTCATCGACGCATCTGCTGGGCTAGTCCAGCAGCAAAGGAGCCAGTGTTGTTGGAGCAGAGAGGAGTGGCTCTTCTGAGGAACCAGGGAGTGTGTTCCACCTTTGCAATCAGCATAAGCATTGCTCAATCAAATGGGACAGAAACAAAGCTCTGCTAGGCCATGGCTTGGTGAAATGGGTCACGCAATTGGTTTTCCAGCGTTGAGTTCAGGGAATGATAGTCTTCTGTGGAAAGTCCCAGCAAGTGCTAAGCCGGGAAGCATAGCAGTTAAGTTATCAGGCTCTGGAGTCATAGAGTGGAGCTTGTATGCTGCTCTTCTACGTATTAAGAGGGCTGGCCTCTGTGAACTTCAGTTTTCTCATCTATAAAACGGGGAGATAATATGTTGTAGGATCGTGATGAAACGGGATGGAATGTTGAGTGCCTGGAATATAAAAAATGTTCAAAAATAGTATCATTTTCATGTTTTTTCCTGCTTCTCTCTTTGAAACTTATAATCCAAGCTCTATTTCATACCAAATATTAACATAAAAAGCCGCCCTGCCCCCTCATCTATCTATCAAGCAATGCACATTTAAGGGAAACCTGATGCTGACCCATTTGTAAACAACCTGTTTCTGGGTTGGGGTTTTGTACATAGCAGAGCAGCTCCCTCAGGTGAGATCTATTGAAAGTCAGCCCTTAATACAAGGGTTTGTTAAAAAGAGAAAAAGAAAAAGAAGGAAAGAAAGAAAGGAAAGAAGAAAGGAAAGGAAAGTGGAAAAGAGAGAGAGAAATAGTAACATAAAAAGAAAAAAGATATAAAAGCTGATTACACAAGCTTACCCTTGTGCAGATTTGTAAGCATCAGCATCTTGAATTGTGTCTGACACGTGTCAGATGCTTGGGATGAAATATTTGACTATGAGGATGGCATATCTTTGAGCATGGCCAAGAAAAGAGACAAAGGTAAGCAAGGTCCTGTGACTTTTGCCCCAAGTAATGCAGACAGAATAACAAGTAAGAATGAGAGCAGGTTGTACTCGGCCTCTCCCTTTCTCTGGTGGCTTTTGTGTGGTTTCCTTGGAAAGTTTTACCCTGGCATTTTTCAGAAATAGCACAGTTGTTTGGGATGATTATAGGCAATCACCCTTTCCCAGAGACTGAACTGTGTCAGGCTCATTGACCGGCCACTCCCCAGGGACCAAGTAGGGAGGACATAGCTGGTCCTGCTGTTTACCAAGTATTGGATCTTGTGAGATGCCAGAAGAACCAACCTCAGGGTCTTTGGAAAGACTGACCAACCAGACAGGATGGATTGTGGTGGTGGGATCCCAAGCACTCATTTGGGAATGAGAGTGACTTTGATGGTGGAGCATGAAATCCATCCCAACTGAAGAGCAAGCCTGAGAGCAAGCTCATCTGACAGACTGTTAAAGCACAGGCACAAAGGAGGCCATGTGAGTTGGGAGGAGAACTCCTCCTTGGAAATCTTGGAGTCTCGCTGTCCATTAGGGTAACCACTAGCCTCATGGGTCTACTGAGCACCTGAGGTATGGCAAGTGCAAATTGAGATATGCACAAAATATACAATTTCAAAGACTTAAGTACAAAAAAAATCTCATTAATTTTTATGTGGATGACAATTTTTTTAATATACTACAACCAAATAAGATTTTATTTTCACAAATGCAATGTTGGCTCACTACCCTAAAGTCAATTAAGATAATATACAATATTACTTGAATAAATGTCAAAAAAGAATATTTCAATAAACAAAGAAAAATATTTGACAAATCCAACACTCATTGTGATAAAACCCTCAGTACACTAATAGAAAAAAAATTTTGAGTCTTGCAAAAAGTCATCTATGAAAACTTACAACTAACATTATACTTAATGGTGAAAGACAGTGCTTTATCTGTAAGTGTGGGAACAAGACATAAATTTCCACTTTTTTTTTTTTTTTTATGGAGTCTTGTTCTGTCACCCAGGCTGGAGTGCAGTGGCACAACCTTGGCTCACTGCAACCTCCACCTCCTGCGTTCAAGCGATTCTCCTGCCTCAGCCTCCCGAGCAGCTGGGATTACAGATGCGCACCACCACGCCCGGCTAATTTTTGTATTTTCTTAGAGACAAAATTTTACCACGTTGCCTAGGCTGGTCTCAAACTCCTGACCTCAAGTAATCCACCTGCCTCAACCTCCCAAAGTGCTGGGATTACAGGCATGAGCCACTGCACCTGGCCAATTTCCACTTTTAATACTCTATTCGACACTGTTCTGCAAGTACTAGCGAGATAAATTATACTATAAAGTGAAATGAAATTCTCCAGATTGAGAAAAAAAAGGAGAACTGTTTTTCATTGCACACCACATAATTTTCCACAAAAAAAATTGTAAGGAACTGACTAAAAACCCACTAGGACTATTAAACAAATTCATCCATGTCAAAAGATACAAGATCAACATACAAATTAATTTTTTTAACTTTTATTTTAGGTTCAGAGGTACATGTGCAGGTTTTTATATAGGTAAATTTCATGTTGCAGGGGTTTGGTATACAGATTATTTCATCATCCAGGTAATAAGCATAGTACCCAGTAGGTAGCTTTTCAATTCTTACCCTCCACCCTCGAGTAGGTGCTGGTATCTGTGGTGCCCTTCTTTATACCCATATGAGCTCACTGTTTAGCGTTTAGCTCTCACTTACAAGTGAGAACATGCAGTATTTGGTTTTCAGTTCCTGTGTTAGTTCACTTGAGCTAATGGCCTCCAGCTCTACCCATGCTGCTGCAAAGGACACAATCTCATACTTTTCTATGGCTGCATAATTCTCCATGATGTATGTGTACCACATTTTCTTTTTTCTTTTCTTTTTTTTTTTTAGACAGAGTCTTACTCTGTCACCCAGGCTGGAATGCAGTAGCATGATCTCAGCTCACTGCAACCTCTGCCTCCCGAGTTCAAGCGATTCTTGTGCCTCAGCCACCCAAGTGCCTGAGATTACAGGTGTGCACCATCACACCCAGCTAATTTTTATATTTTTAGTAGAGATGAGGTTTCACCATGTTGCCCAGGCTAGTCTCAAACTCCTGGCCTCAAGTGATCTGCTGCCTTGGCCTCCCAAAGTGCTGGGATTGTAGATGTGAGCCACCACGCCTGGCCTCATATTTTCTTTATTCATTCTATTGTTAATGGGCATTTAGGTTAATTCTCTATCTTTGCTACTGTGATTAGTGCTGTGATGAACATATGTGTATATGTGTCTTTATGGTAGAATAATGTATATTCCTCTGGGTATATACCCAAGAATGGGATTGCTGGGTCAAATGGTAATTCTGTTTTAAGTTCTGTCAGAAATCACCTAACAATTTGAAATGATAATATTTTAGATATTGGGTTAAACAAAATATATTGTTAAAATTATTACTCATTATGTTTTGCATTTTTGAATGTGCCTACTGGAAAAAATTTTAAGTTACATATATGGTTCATGTTACATTTCTATTGGACAGTATCACTTTAGAACTTCACATAGAATTTTTATCCCTATTTACAATTCCAGTTAATATTTGTCTCCACTGTCTGCCCTCATCACAATGCTGCTAGGCTGTTAACAAGCCAGACTTACCCAGTATTTTTCTACCCTAGGATTTTGCCCTGGCTGCTTGCTCTACCTAGGATGCTCACTCCCCTAGACCTTCTCCCAAATGGCTCCTGTTCGACTTTTTGGTCTCTTCTTAAATGCCCTTTCTTTCTCCGGAGAGGTCTGCCTTGGCCACAGTTTGGTTACATCAACTGTTCTATTCTCTTTCCAGCACTTTTTTTTTTTTTTTTTTTGAGACGGAGTCCCGCTCTTTCACCCGGGCTGGAGTGCAGTGGTGCGATCTCGGCTCACTGCAGGCTCTACCCCCCGGGGTTCACGCCATTCTCCTGCCTCAGCCTCCCGCATAGCTGGGACTACAGGCGCCCGCCACCTTGCCCGGCTAATTTTTTGTATTTTTAGTAGAGACGGGGTTTCACCGTGTTAGCCAGGCTGGTCTCGATCTCCTGACTTCGTGATCAGCCCGCCTCGGCCTCCCAAAGTGCTGGGATTACAGGCGTGAGTCACCGCGCCCGGCCTCCAGCACTTCTGTGACTTGTCTGCCTTCCCAAGTATACTACAAGCTCTGTGAGAGTCTGCCATGTTATCAGTTCATTTCCTGAACTCAGAATAGCACGTCACTCACAGCTAGCCCTCCATAAATATTTCCTGAATGGCTAAATCTAGTAGCCTTAAATCTATTTAAGATTGTTTAAACTGTGTTCCAACCTGACACCCTTTGTTTTGAGCTAATTAAGCTCCACTGAGGGCCAGCCACTGCTGGGCACTGGGTATATGGGAAGGTGCCCTGGTCTCTGACCTCAGGGAACTCAGGACATAGTAGTTTCCAAAGACAAAAATGTCAGCAAATGGAGCTGTCATATCACGTGCCATGAGCCTGTTATTTTTATTTCACTGTGCATGCTTTAAGGAAAGAACCCAACAGAGGTCAAAACACGGCAACCTCAAGCTCATGCTCCCTGTTTACCAGTAGCTGCAGACAGTTCTTGAAAAGGCAGCTCCGCTGTGCTCTACTATTTGTGAAAAACAGGTTAACCATTCCAAAGAACTGTGATTATGGGCAGGACCAGAGCATGCATTTCTAACTGTAAATGAGAAGATAGTTTGAGCCCAAAGGGCACGTTTGCAGAGGCTTTTGCGGGAAGACAAACCTTCTAATTTAGCATTAGATAAAAGCAAGTTCTAGACTGATATGTAGAGCAGACACTCATTTTCCTTTATATATACCCTATAAAAGTGCAGGGAAAAGACAAATATACTCCAAATGATTAACCTTGGCTACCTCAGGGTTATGGGGAAGGGTGGGATAATAACACACTATAAATATTTTCTTCACATGCCTCTGTAGTATTTTGTTTTGTTTGTTTGCTTGTTTGAAACAGTGTCCTGCTCTGTCACCCAGGCTGGGGTCGATGGCACCATCACTATCACAGCTCACTGCAGCCTGGAGCTTTTGGGCCCAAGCGATTCTCCCACTTCACCCTCCCAAGTAGCTGGGACTACAGGCGCACACCATGAGGCTTGGCTAATTTATGTAATTTTTTGCATTGTCTCACTATGTTGCCCAGGCTGCTCTCGAATTCCTGGGCTCAAACGACCTCCTACCTCAGCCTCTCAAAGATCTGGGATTGGCTGGGCATGTTAGCTCACGCCTGTAATCCCAGCACTCTGGGAGGCTGAGGTGGGCAGATTGCCTGAGTTCAGGAGTTCCAAGCCACCCTGGGCAACATGGTGAAACCCCATCTCTACTAAAATACAAAAAAAACTGGGGGCCAGCACGGTGACTCACGCCTATAATCCCAGCACTTTGGGAGGCTGAGGTGGGTGGACCACGAGGTCAGGAGATGGAGACCATCCTGGCTAACACGGTGAAACCGCCTCTCCACTAAAAATACAAAAACTTAGCTGGGCGTGGTGGCACGAACCTGTAGTCCCAGCTACTCAGGAGGCTGAGGCAGGAGAATCGCTTGAACCCAGGAGGTGGAGGTTGCGGTGAGCCGAGATCACGCCACTGTACTCCAGCCTGAGCGACAGAGCAAGACTCCATCTCAAAAAAAAAAAGAGAGAAAAAAAAAAGATCTGGGATTATAGGCATCAGCCACCTTACTGAGCCTCTATAGTGTTTTTATTTGTCACAATAAACATAAATAGATTTTGTACTTTCAAAAATGGATAAAGTTGTTTTTACTTAAAAAACTAAAAACCAAACGCCACAAAGCTTTCCTGTATTTGATAGGGCCTGCTTCTCGCATCTTGAATTTTTTTAATCTCAGTTCTGTTCCTCAGCTACTAAATCAAAGATCAGCTTCTGGGCTGAGGACCCAAAAACAGGAAGTAAAGACTGAATTCACTTTGGGAGAATTTGATGATGTAATGGGTCCCTGGATACCAACCAAGCACGCTCATATATCACAAATCTCTTGCGATAGTTAAGGCTTCCTTAACTTCTTTAATTGGGAAGATACCCTTTATTGAGGGCACCTATTATAAGCCAGTTAATTTGTTTACATCATCCCATTTTATTCCCCAATCAACTCTCAAAAGGCAGGTATTATCCCCACTTATCAGATATAAAAACCAGGGTTCTGGGAAGTTTAATGAATTGCCCAAGGTCACAGAGCTCTTACGGTAAGAGGCAGAGACCTACTTTGAATGTAGCTTTTCCAAACTTGTGCTCATTTCATCATCATTTGCTACCTCCTTAAAAGAATAAGGTAGGCCGGGCGCGGTGGCTCACGCTTGTAATCCCAGCACTTTGGGAGGCTGAGGCGGGCGGATCACGAGGTCAGGAGATCGAGACCACGGTGAAATCCCGTCTCTACTAAAAATACAAAAAATTAGCCGGGCGTGGTGGCGGGCGCCTGTAGTCCCAGCTACTCGGAGAGGCTGAGGCAGGAGAATGGCGTGAACCCGGGAGGCGGAGGTTGCAGTGAGCCGAGATCATGCCACTGCACTCCAGCCTAGGGGACAGAGCGAGACTCCGTCTCAAAAAAAAAAAAAAAAAAAAAAAGAATAAGGTAGAATGGGGTTTGGGCCACAATCCTGAACACCATAATCCCAAATATTGAAATCCAAAACATAAAAATCCCCAAAAGTATAATTCTGGAGAAAAAATAATTTTAAAAACTTTTTAAAAAGATATTTGTTTACATTTTAAAGTGGATTTATTTGAGAAACATATAAAGACATGACAAAACGCTTCATAGGCCACCTTGCGCAATAAAATAGGCAATAATAGCATACATTTTTTTGCAAACATAAACACCCAGGTATACTAAGGGCAGTCACATGGGTATAACAGTTTGGAGCAGGCAAACTGTATTCCTAAAGAAATAGCTGGTATTCAAGAGGAATGCCTTCAGCTTTCGCCCATTCAGTATGATGTTGGCTGTAGTTTGTCATAGATGGCTCTTATTATTTTGAGGTGTGTTCCTTTAATATCTAGTTTGTTGATAGTTTTTAACATGAAGGGATGTTGAATTTTATTGAAAGCCTTTTCTGCATCTATTGAGATAATTGTGGTTTTTGCCTTTAGTTCTATTTATGTGATGAATTACATTTATTGATTTGAATATGTTGAACCAATCTTGCATCCCTAAAGCCTACTTGGTCATGGTGGATTAGCCTTTTTTTTTTTTTTTTTTTTTTTTTGAGTCAGTCTTGCTCTGTCACCCATGCTGGAGTGCAGTGTCATAATCTTGTCTCACTGCAACTTCTGTCCACCTCAGCCTCCTGAGAAGCTGGGACTACAGGTGTGCACCACCATATCCAGTTAATTTTTGTAATTTTTTTGTAGAAACAGAGTTTCACCATGTTTCCCAGGCTGGTCTCGAACTCCGGGGCTCAAGTGATCCACCCTCCTCAGGCTCCCAAAGTGCTGGGATTACAGGCATGAGCCACCGCACCTGGCTGGATTAGCTTTTTGATGTGCTGCTGGATTTGGTTTGCAAGTATTTTGTTGAGAATTTTTGCTTCAATGTTCATCAATATTGGCCTGAAGTTTTCTTTTTTGTTGTATCTCTGCCAGATTTTGGTATCAGGATGATGCCGGCCTCATAGAATAAGCTGTAGGGGAGACGCTTCTCCTCAATTTTTTGGAATGGTTTCAGTAGGAATTATATTGGCTCTTCTTTGTACATCTGGTAGAATTCGGCTGTAAATCCATCTGGTCCTGGGCTTTTTTTGAGTGGTAGACTATTTACTACTGATTCAATTTTGGAGCTTGTTATGGATCTGTTCAGGGAATTTATTTCTTCCTGGTTCAGTCTTGGGAGGGTGTATGTTGTCCAAGAATGGATTCATTTCTTCTAGGTTTTCTAATTTGTGTGCATAGAGGTGTTCATAGTAGTCTCCGATTATTTGTATTTCTGCAGGGTCAGTGGTAACATCCTCTTTGTCATTTCTAGTTGTGTTTAGTTGGATCTTCCTTCTTTTCTTCTTTATGAGTATAGCTAGTGGCCTATCTATCCTATTAATTTTTTCAAAAAACCAACTCCTGGATTCATTGATCTTTTGAATGATTTTTCGTGTCTCAATCTCCTTTGGTTCAGCTCTGATTTTGGTTATTTCTTCTCCTGTATCTTAACTACAGAGGTTATTACACAACTGTATACATTTGTCAAAACTCACTGAAATGTACATTGGTAAATTTTATTATATGTAAATTATACTTTAATAAAGCTGATTTTTAAAACAAAAAAATTAATATACTATATATTTCACCTTTAAATTTTTTTAAAAAAGAAACAGCTTAAATAACCATGGTCATCTGAAATACTATGATAGATAACCTAAGTCTTTTAATGAGATTGATCAAAAACAGCAGAAGTAAAGTCTGTCCTCACTCTCAGAGAGAGACTAATTTGCCTTCAGTATTTGTTCTCTTTGGGTCCCTGGCTGATTCAATGGCGTCCACCAACGCTGAAGGCAGATCTCCCCCACCTCGTCCATTCTGATACACATACTAATCTACTCTGGAAACACCCTCACAGACACACCCAAAATAATGCTATAGATAAGTCTATTTTTTTTTTTTTTTTGAGTCTCGCTCTGTTGCCCAGGCTGGAGTGCGGTGGTGCAATCTCCACTCACTGCAAGCTCCTCCTCCCGGGTCCACGCCATTCTCCTGCCTCAGCCTCCAGAGTAGCTGGGATTCTAGGCGCCCACCACCACACCCGGCTAATTTTTGTATTTTTAGTAAAGGTGGGGTTTCACCATGTTGGCCAGGCTGGTCTCAAACTCCTGATCTCAGGTGATCTTCCTGTGTCGGCCTCCCAAACTGCTAGGATTACAGGCATCAGCCACCATGTCCAGCCTTAGATACTCCTTAATCCAGTCAATGTGACACCTAAAATTAAGTCTACAAGTCCACCCCTTGTCGATTTGGCACCCATATACATCTTAAACCACACGTAATTTCCAAATGAAGACAATAATAAAGTAATAGTTCTGCCTAACATGAAGCAACTAACATAATGAGGCTGTCCTGCGTACAACAGAAAATTCACTAATCGTGATTTTTGAGATTTTAGATGTTAGGGGCTTAGACTTTAGGGATTTTTATCATTCAGGATTTCAGCATTTGGGACTATGACATTCAGAATTGTGTCTTTTGGGATTGATTGACAGTGGGTATAATGACGTATTTTGCAACTGGTACCATAGCTGAATTAAAGTCTATTCTCAATGGCAGCCCCATTCTAGGCACCTGTGAAAGGCTTCTTCCATCCAGAAGCACTTTCCTAACTATCTTTCCTTGGAGCCTGATAGACCACCAATGGAATTTGTTCCACTGGGTAAGGCATCAAATCCCCTGAGATCCATTCTCCAGGCACAAGGATACTTAGAAATAGGTAACATGTAACATCATTATAAATCACAAATACCATCATGTGAATTAGTTATCAGGGAAATACAGCTAGCAAGTTTCCAAGGAAATGAGACACAGGCCCAGTAGTATTTGATGGGGAGGCTGGAGAGGACCTAGAGAAGGGATAGTTGTAGAGCAGAGTCAGGAATGTCCTTTGGGAGTGTCATCAAGGGACTGCAGATAATTAAAGGACATGGAGAAGCCAGAAGCAGAAAAAAAAAAAGGTGCCACTAAGGGTATGCACCACAATCCAGGTCAGGCCCAAGCTCAATTACTATGCTAATATGGTCATGGATAGACACAGAGAAGTGAAAATTGTCATATGTGTGTCCATGGATTTCTCTACGCATCTCAGCTACAAGTTCTGCCAATGCTGCCATTTGTCACAAGGGCAGTGGGGTACATGACCCAGTCTGAGTGGAAACCTGTCACCAAGAAGAAGACTCTAAAGTCATGTTTCCCCAGGAGTCTGCTCAGAGTGTTTATCCCACACTTAGGGCCGGGAGGCAATTTTGGATATTTGGTTTGGAGGGTTGGAATTGGTTTAAAAAGCCAATGGATCTTATCTAGTAGTAGATTTCTGGAGCAATCTGGACAAAAATATTGTCTTCTTTTTTACATGAATGGGATGTGCTTGTCTCCCCACAGAAGAAGCGCACACTGAAGGGGTCCATCGAGCTCTCCCGAATCAAATGTGTTGAGATTGTGAAAAGTGACATCAGCATCCCATGCCACTATAAATACCCGTTTCAGGTAAGTCCATCAGGTGGGTAGTTCCCCATTCCCTGGACCGTGGTTAAAATCCTCAGCCACAGCCGGGCGCAGTGGCTCACGCCTGTAATCCCAGCACTTTGGGAGGCTGAGGCGGGCAAATCACGAGGTCAGGAGTTCGAGACCAGCCTGGCCAACGTGAAACCCCATCTCTACTAAAAATACAAAAAATTAGCTGGGCGTACTGGCGGGTGCCTGTTATCCCAGCTACTCAGGAGGCTGAGACAGGAGAATCGTTTGAACCCAGGAGGCAGAGGTTTCAGTGAGCCAAGATCGTGCCATTCACTCCAGCCCAGGCAACAGAGTGAGATTCCATCACAAAAAAAAAAAAAAAAAAAAAAATCCTCAGTCACTGTGAGAGAGGGTGGACATGGATGACTCTCTGCTCCAAGGTTAGGACTTAGACAAATCCCATTAGGAAACGTATGTGTTCCTTCCATCAGTGACATTTATTTGTTAATTCTTTCACTTATTGAACAAAAATTAAGCACAAAATCTTGAAAAGGTGGTTATTCCTCATACTGCTTTCCCTCATGGCTTCTCTTCCTCAAGGAAAGTCCTAATTAGTGAAGGAAGAAATAAAGCTGCTGTCAGGGGCCCCAAATCTAACATGCTTTAAATGCGGTTTACTCATGATTTGAGGCAACATATTGCAATTGCTGGGTATGAATTGCTTGGAGATTCTGAGGCAAAATGATTCAGATTTTATAATCTGAAGACTATCTGGAATTGCACTGTCTAGTACAGTAGCCACTAGCCACACATGGATGTTCACGTTTAAATGTATTAAATGATACTAAAAATGCAGCCCTTTAGTCACACTGGGCACATTTCACATGTTCAATAGAAGGACATGGCTGGCAGCTACTGTACTGAAACAGCACTGGTTACAGAATGCCTCCTATCACTGCAGAATTTTTTTTTTTTTTTTTTGGAGACAAGCGTCTCACTCTGTCACCCAGGCTGGAGTGCAGTGGCGCAATCCTGGCTCACTGCAACCTCCGCCTCCCTGGTTCAAGTGATTCTCCTGCCTCAGCCTACTGAGTAGTTGGGACTACGGGCGTGTGCCACCACGCCCGGCTAATTTTTGTATTTTTAGTAGAGACGGGGTTTCACCGTGTTGGTCAGACTAGTCTCAAACTCCTGACCTCGTGATCAACCCGCCTCAGCCTCCCAAAGTTCTACTGAACAGAGCTGGTGGAGGGTATCTTTAAAGTCCTTATCTTATATATGAATCTTGGCACTTCTGGCTTCAAAGGCATGGATATCTCCTTGTACATCCCAGGCTACCATTCTTGCTTGCCAACCTGAGAGATGAAGATATTTTTAACATGGCATAGAAAAGAACTTTTTTTCTACTAGAAAAGTGACCCTCACAAGTTGGAATTTTGAGGACTGTAAGTAAAAGGAATAGCATGTATTTTTCAGTTGTTCAAAATCCCCATGATAATGAGTGCCTAAAAAAAGGTGAAATATAAAGAAGACTGCAGTTTAGTTAACAGTATTGTACCAATGACAATCTCTTGGTTTTGAAAGATGTGCTGTGGTTATGTAAGATGTCATCAGTGGAGAAAAGTAGGTGAAAAGTACACAGGAACTCTGTACTATTTCTGGAACTTCTTGTGAGTCTTAAACTATTTCAAAATAAGAAGTTTTCAAAACTCTCATTACACATTTGTCATATAATATCTTTCTCTTCCATGTGCCGGAAATATTTTTTTTATCACTAAAAACTTAAGATGAGAAATAAATGTGCTTTCTAGTCAAGAGGAGAACTTTCTCCTGCTGTCTTAGTTTAGCGATTGCTCTCTTGGGGCATGGAATCTGAGACAAGCAGCTGAAACTGCTTACCCTGTGTTTTTGTAGCACCCAAACATCTGGATAAAAAGGATACTGGCCCCCTAATTACCCACATGTTTGCCTATATGACGATAAACACCCGAGACCCCACTCTCGGCTCAGTAGGTCTGCCGTCAGTCAACTATGTCCATGCACACTGCTCACCTTGAACTCTGTGTGTGTGTCTCCAGGTGGTGCATGACAATTACCTCCTATATGTGTTTGCTCCAGATCGTGAGAGCCGGCAGCGCTGGGTGCTGGCCCTTAAAGAAGGTAATTAAACTCCTTTGCCATTGAATCACTGACACTCTTGATCCTATGGTAGGGTTGATCCTATGGTAGTGTTGGGTTCTACGATAGAATAGAGTGTGGTGTGAGAGCAGCTGATGGCTGATTTCTTTTGGGGTTGGTGGAGGTTCCCAAGTTTTCATCTTGGGCCCAGGATATCATTGGGTATCATTCAGGTATTGACCAAATCCAGCCTGCCGTCTGTTCTTGTCAGGCTCTGAGCAATATTTGTATATAACTCATTTCACATAGTTAAATAAGTACCTACATAAGACCCTTGATTTTGTCTCATGGTCAGTAAAACCTAAAATATTTTACTGTCTGGCCTTTTAAGAACAAGTTTGCCAACTCCTCGTATAGTATGAAGAAGCAGAGCATAGGCCCTCGTGTGAGATGACCTGGGTTTAAATCTCAGTCTGTCACTTGCTATGTACACTTGGGAGAGTTCCTTAATTGCCTGTGCTTCAGTTTCCTGTCTATTTAAAAGGGAGAAAAGGAAGGGATAACAGCACCTGCCTTTGGAGCTGATGTGAGCAAAGTCCTGGAAACTAGGTTGGCCCCTAGACAGCATGCAATAAATATCAGCTAGCTTTCAAGATTTTCAGACCATTGGTAAGGGTATTTCTTAAGCCTTACCTTCCTGATGGCACAGTTAGAGGCAGCAGTGTTTAAGCATGTGGGATGTGGAGCCAGGCATGAAGGTGAAAATCCCAGCCCTGCCAATGATTAGTGTGTGACCCCGGGTAAGTTCCTTGACCTTCATGTGTCTCCCTAAATTTTGACTAAAAACAATCATGGAGCTGTTGTGAGAATTGAATGATTGAGGAGTTAGAACAATACCCATCCCAAAGAAAGCGCTTGATCAATGTTACCATTATTGTTCTTTAGCCTGAAGCACTGGATGTGTCTGAAGATCTGGGTTCAAATATTAATCTGCCTCTACGAAGCTATGAGGACTAAGGATAAGCAAATTATTTGTTATCTCTGGAGCTGCAATTCCTCTATCTGAAAAATATGAGAACAGAAACACAAGTTGTATCTTATCCCTAGATTGTTGTGAGCCTCAAATGGGTTATGAGCAGACAAGTGCTGGTTAAATGGGAAAGTGCTCTCAGTTCTAACAGTCATGGGACATAGAGCAAACACAAAAGTAAGAAGTAATCAAAATGGGCTGGGTGCAGTGGCTGACACCTGTAATCCCAGCACTTTGGGAGGCCAAGGTGGGAGGATCACTTGAGCTCAGGAGTTCAAGGCTACAGTGAGCCATGCTCATGCCACTGCACTTCAGCCTGGGCAACACAGTGAGATCTCATCTCTACTAAAAATAAAAACATTAGCCAGGCATGGTGGCACATGCCTGTGCTCCCAGCTACCTGGGAGGCTGAGGTGGGAGAATCACCTGAGCCTGGGAGGTCAAGGCTGCAGTGAGCCAAGTGAGCCAAGCCTGAGTAACAGAGCAAGACCCTGTTCTTACCCCACCAAAAAAAGGAAGAAAAAAAAGTAATCAAAAGGGCCCCAGCGATGGTCATTGGCCATTTGCCCTCTGTGAAGGGATTTTACACACAGGATGTTAAAACTGGAAGGAATATTAGAGATTAGCTATCTAGTTCTGTGGTTGGTTCGTTTATTTATTTATTCATTGAGATAGTATATTAGTCCATTTTCACACTGCTATAAAGAGAGTGGGTAATATATGGGTATGCCCGAGAGTGGGTAATGTATAATGAAAAGAGGTTTAATTGACTCACGGTTCCATATGGCTGGGAGGCCTCAGAAAATTTACAGTCGTGGTGGAAGGTGAAGGGGAGGCAGTCACCTTATTCATAAGGTGGCAGGAGAGAGAATGACAGAAGGAGGAACTTGCCAAATACTTATAAAACCATCAGGTCTCATGAGAACTCACTTACTATCACAAGAACAGCACGGGGGGAAATACCCCATGATCCAATTACCACCATCTGGTCTCTCCCTCAACACATAGGAATTAGGAAGGTTGCAATTCAAGATGAGATTTGGGTGGGGACAGAGAGCCAAACTATTTCAGACAGGGTCTCACTCTGTTACCCAGGCTGGAGTACGGTGGCACAAGCATGGCTCACCACAGTCTCGACCTATTGGGCTCAAGTGATCTTCCCACCTCAGCCTCCTGAGTAGCTGGGACTACAGATGCATGACACCATGCCCAGCTAACTTTTTTCTTTTTTTGGTAGAGAAGGGGTCTCACTATGTTTCCTAAGCTAATCTTGAACTCCTGGACTCAAGTGATCCTCTTGCCTTGGCCTCCCAAAGTACTGGGATTACAAGCATGAGCCACTACACCCAACCCTGTTCTGGGCCTTATATATGTATTTGTTTCAGTAGCAGAACCCCCTTTTTTTCAACCAAAATCTTACTTCAAAGCCACAAATCTAGAAGGGAGAAAACCAAAGTTGCTGTGGTTAAAGGTAGGAGAGGTGGAGGGATGGCAATTCCACCTTCTCAACCTTCTCATTACCCTTAAGGCACCTTTGTAGAACCCAGTGTTTAACAATCTCATAGCACAGTGGGGCAAACTGAGGCTCACATGAGGGTTTGCCCAACTTAAGAACACATAACTAATGCAAGGCAGAGCCAGGTGCAAGCCTAGATGTGCTGATGCCTAAATGTAACATGAACTACCCCAGTAAATAGCACAGTGCATTTATGCACTCAGGTCAACCCATGCTTCTGAGTGTTCTGGGCAATATTCGTTCAGGCTGACTCAGCCAGGTCTAATCTCGAGGTGTTATAAAATTGGTAGCCCTTGATAGACTGACTTGGAAATAACTCTTCTGTTGGTGCCAACCTATTTCAGAAACAAGGAACAATAACAGTTTGGTGCCTAAATATCATCCTAATTTCTGGATGGATGGGAAGTGGAGGTGCTGTTCTCAGCTGGAGAAGCTTGCAGCAGGCTGTGCCCAATATGATCCAACAAAGAATGGTAAGAGACTGGGAATTCCCTCTACTTTTTGTGAAATGACCATAAAAGGGTAAAAGCTTTTGGCCTTCAATCATTGAGAGTGTCAGGAACAGAATGCAAAATTCTACATTTTCAGAATTTTCCAAGAGGAATCATCTGTCTTTCCTACCAGCCTGTTGGCGCTTCCATCTCAAAGCTGATGTCTTTACAGCTCCTAACCACTTGAAGTGTGCTCTTTGGACCAGCAGCATCAACATCTCCTAGGAGCTAGTTAGAAATGCAAATGATCTGGCCCCACTCATGACTTACTAGATGAGAATTTTCATTTTAACAAGATCCCAGGAGACTTATGTGCAGAGTACAGTTTGAGGAGCCCTGCTATAATCTGTGTTTGAATGGCATGGTCTATTTAAATCTTAATTACAGAGGCAGTCTTAAGAGATACAAAATATTTATTTCTTACAGTGACATCATATCACACATATATTTAATTACACAAATTCAACTCTATACCCTTAAAGGTGAGAGGAATTTTTTTTTTCTTTTACATTTTACTCTGTGGTTTTTCCTTGCCTCCTCTTCAAACTTGCCCTTGACCTCCACAGTCTCAGAGAGGAGAAGGCCACAGTCTAAATGCAAAGTGAAAACAAAAAAAAGCTGTTTGTTTGCCTTTGACATTAAAGGCTCAGGTCCAGGGAATTGGGCTGCACCTGGATTTTATTGATGACTTTGGAACTTTAACCTCCAGTCGAGTACAACTCCACTCAAATGTATTTCACATTCATTATGGTCTTGTTCCTCTCAACCATCTGGGGTACATGGTGTGGTATTAAGGGAATGGGCTGCCTTGAGCAATTCAGTATGCTCCGGGTCACACCACTGGAAGTGCTCTGCAAATCCATTGTTGAATAGGAATGATGGCCCATGTGGATTGTTTTCCTCCCATTTTCCTCTCTTCTCAACCTCTTTTGCCATAGTGTCCCTTTCTCATTTATCATTTCCTTTTGTGCCCTGAAACTTAATACCGAAAATTGGCAACCCAAGGCGGATGTAACACATGGCTAGGTTTTCTGTGGCTTCCTGATTCATAGGCCCTCTCATTACCACTTTAAAAACCATCACTTTTCACCCTGCACCTTGGGGAAAAAACCCCTTCGGTATAATCGATCCTTGGGCCCAGAAGAATAATACTTAACAAGTTTTAGAAATTGGTAAATATTCAAGTGATCCTCCACATTAGTCCTGTTTACCATATTCATGCGGGCCAATATTTAATAAAAATGAAATGGAAAGTTTTCTATGGATAGGATCCACCATAATAACAGAACGGCATGGGCTTACCTCAGTGAGTGAAAGCCCTTTCCAAATTCAGTGATCTGGTCTCCAAATTTCTGCCAATGCCTTGCTGTGGGCCCTCAGATGAGTCACTTGGCCATCAAGGGCCCCAATGTCCTCATCTCAAAAATGGCAGGGAGTTCTGAGAGGCTTAGGATGAAATAATACCTAAGCCCTTTTCCAGTTCTGAAATTCTTTGACTTGGTATTTCCATTTTGTAGTTTTCACCATGCACGCTGCAGCTATTCCTCTTCAGGGCGCACAGTATTTCCCTCCTCCAAGTGATACACATGTGACTGAGGTGCTGGGAACATCTGAATGACTCACCAGAACTCCAATGCGGGAGGACTGGTCATGCCGAGCTGTTCCCCATGTGAAACCAGGGCCTGAGCCCTCTTGGGGTCCTGCTGTGGGTGTCATGCAGTCACTGTGCTAATGGTTTTGCTTTTGCATTGCAACCCATTGCCATATCCCCCTCTGAGCTTCTCCTTACTCTACCCTCTTCTGATTTGGTTAAATAACTTCATGGATCTGAGTTTTACACAGTTGACAGCAGAGTTTTCAAGAAGCACACTGCACTGTGAACGCAGCTCATGGTCATCTCTCTGGGTGAAGGCTCACAGGATTCCTGGTACCGAGCACATTGCCAGTGCGAGTCTATGAGCACTGGGCTTTGGATAATCCCTCTGAGCCTCTAAGAGCATTTCCTCACCTGCAATAGGGGGATAATGATAATAGGTAGCTACGTGTAAGGCTGGGAGATTCAATGGTGTTGTGGAAAGCAGTACAGTTGCCAACATTTACAGAGTTCTTGATAAATGGTAATTGTGTCTACTTGTCTTCCTTATTGGTGGATGAATGAATCTGAGGCTGAGATATAACCTCAGAACTTGTGTGTGTCTGGGAAGCAGCAGAAGCGGTTGAGTAGAAACAGACCCAGCCACACCCAACCCACAGTAACACCCATTTCTGCAACCAGAACTGGCCCTGATCTCCCCACTGCGGGGAGGAAAAGGAAGGAAGGGAAAAGCAAGGCCAGAGGAAGAAGAAAGAGAGACTAGTCATAGAATGTCCAGGGCTGGAAGTGGCCAAGGCTCACAGCTAGTATTGGTGAAGCCAGAGTTAGAACACCAGTCTCCCAGCTCCAAGTTGAGTTCTAAATGGGAACCATACTTCCTATTATAGGGGTTTTCCTTCTTCTCTGGTCATCATAACCAGGTCACTACCCCAGCCTACTCTTTCTTGCCAAGTCTGCACAGGGCTGGGCTCCAGTGTCAATGTGTGACTCTCCTCTACCGCATCCCTGATGTGGGCTGTCCAACTTCAAGTCAACCTCATATAGAAATGAGGAACCCATTTCCTAACTATGCAGCCCATTCTCTTATTATCTCTCAGTATTAAGGACGTCTTTGTATTGGCCTGAATTCTGTGCAGTGCCTCCCGTACCACCGCGAGCCCCAGACACAGCCATACACCTTTGATTCATTGAGTCCAGGAATGGCCTTTGCAGAGCTACAAAGGAGAAATAGTGAGAGACGAATATGAAAAGATGAGAGGAAAGAGAGAGGGAAAGAGAAAGAGACGAGAAGAAGAGAGAAAGGAGGAAAGAGGGAAGAGAGAGGAGAGCTAAACAGAGGGAGACATGGAAACAGAGATAAGCAGAAAGACAAAGACAGAGAGATGCTGGGGTTGGTATAGTTTGAAAGAGACAGAAAGAACACATATTCAGATGCCTTAAGGCAACTAAAAGTGGATTCCAGCCCACTCAAAAAGCAGCACAATGACCTCCCACCTCAGCCACCCCCTCCTCAAGCCCACAACTGTGTCAGGAAGCTAGTGAGTCACTGTCCCCCTGAGTCACCAATTCCCACTCCTGAGCTTAGCAGGTGGCAGAGACATTCCTGGAAGTCTCTATACCTACAGGGAAGGGTGCAAGTCTAACCCCACTGGCAGGCTTTTCCTGGGAATGCAGAGAGAGAGGGCCCCCAACTATGGACCTCTGGAAGCTTCTGGTATCTACTAGAAAAGGGAATCAGATACCAGCAGGTCCAAGGAGATAAAAGACAGCTTCTGACAAGGTCAAGTCGGGTTTCACTGTGTCTTATTGCTCCTTCTGGCCCCCTTTCTTCTGTTGTTTTCCTTGGGCCCTTTTTCTCAGAAAAGCCCCCTGGCTGCTCACTTCCGGTTGGGTCCATTCGTTTTCATGCTCATTTTTTCTTTTCCTGTTTTTCTCTTTTCAGCTTCAAAGAAGCCTCTTCCTCCTACTCCTGAAGACAACAGGGTGAGTGAGAGCCCTAGCTCCGGGTGCAGGTGGGCCCACAGGCTACCTGATTGTCATGTTCCTGTTTGCATGTCCCCCTATCCCCATATTTTTCAAACCCTGGATGCATGCAGCAGGCTGTCATGATTCAGCGGAACTCAACACATTGGGTATTTTGGGGCTTGACCTGTCTTGGGGGTCTGTCCACTTAAAGCACCATTCAGCTGCTAAATCTCCATCTCACTTTATTTATTCAACAAATACTGATATCAAATTGGGTGGCCATTCACCTGACCATTTTGGAGTATAGTAGCAGCTCACTCTATATAAAAGTGTGTCTGGCATGGTGGCTCACGCCTGTAGTCCCAGCACTTTGGGAGGCCAAAGTGGGAGGATTGCTTGAGCCCAGGAGTTCAAGATCAGCCTGGACAACAAAGTGAAACCCCCATCTCTAGAAAAAATTTTTAAAAATTAGCTGATGTGGTGGTGCATGCCTGTAGTCACAGCTACTCAGCAGGCTGAGGTAGGAGGATCACTTGCTCCCAGGATGTCGAGACTGCAGTGAGCCATGACTGTGTGCCACTGCACTTCAACCTGGGTGACAGAGCAAGACCCTGTCTCCAGAAAAAAAAAAAAAAAAAAGTGCACATTTACTCTTTGCAAGCATTTTGGAGACATACATTTGTTGATATTTTATATATTTCAAAGCACTTCCACCCTTTTATTATCAATTTTAAAACTTACTATCCGTTCTATCCACTTCAGAGGGTTTTAATTTTATTCTCATTGTAAAGCTTGGGAAATCAAATCCCGAGAGAGGTCTCGAGGCTTTTCCAAGGCCATTCAGCAACTTAGTAGGATGTAAGGTTTCTGGTGTGGTGGTCTTTAACTCGAGTGGTGGTTCTCAAAGTATAGTCCATGGACCAGAAGCATCTGCATCACCTGGGAGCATGTTAGAAATACAAATTCTTAGGCCCCACCCCCAGACCTGTTGTGTCCAAAACGCTGGGGGAGGGGCCCAGGAATCTGCATTTTAATAAGCCTCCTCACTGATCTATAATATACTGACTTACAAGTCTTAGATGGCATAGTACCTACTCTAGGGCAGCTTATTTTGTTAAGGAGATGAAAAAAAAAGATGGGAGAAAGGATCATGACCTTTAGGTAGGGGATATGACCCTGACCTTATGATAAGATATTGACACCAATATCCACTTTTTTTTTTTTTTTGAGATAGAATTTTGCTCTTATCACCCAGGCTGGAGTGCAATGGCGCGATCTCAGCTCACTGCAACATCCGCCTCCCAGGTTCAAGCGATTCTTCTGCCTCAGCCTCTCGAGTAGCTAGGATTACAGGCGCTCATCATCATGCCCGGCTAATTTTTGTATTTTTAATAGAGACGGACTTTTACCATGTTGGCCAGGCAGGTCTTGAACTCCTGACCTCAGGTGATCAACCCACTTCAACCTCCCAAAGTGCTGGAATTATAGGCGTGAGCCACTGTGCCCGACCAATATCCACATTTGAGTACTCGCTCTTCATTCCAGAGCAAGTTCTTTAACCAGAGCTTACAGATTCCGTTTCCTCATGCTTCTTCCTGAAGAATGAGCTCTGCCTTTTTTCCCTTCAGCCAACATGGTGACATTTCAAAACTGGCAGCGTCCCCATAAAGGAAGCTCTAAATCCTCAAAGCCCCAGCCTGGTGTTTAGATCTGTCATCAGCCTACTCCCTCACAACAGGAAAGAAATGTACTGAAACTGTAGCAGAGAATGAGCTCTCTCTCCTCTTCTTTCACTGACCTTCTGCAGACTATTTCACCGTCCCCTTTGAAGGCCTGGTTCGGAACCCTACTGCCCTCCCTTGCAGACCGTTCCCTCAACAGTCCTGCCTAAATCCACACCTCCCATCTTAAGTGAGGCTGCTCTTGTGTCTTTATTTTTGGTACCAATGAAGGTGAAAGCCAGAAAACACTGCCGGTCCTTCCCTTCCTACACTCTTTGGCTTTTCAGCCTTCTTGGAGGAGCATCGTGGATACTGTTTTGAGTGTTCTGACCACAAAGGTTTTGGAATCATTGTTCTAGTTTCAACCGCATGTCTAAATCCAATGCAACGGTTCTCTTGTCTGAGCCACTTGAAGTCATTTCTCTCCTCACCTTCTTGTTCTGCTGCCTGAGTAGTAATGACATCTCGGGTTGTCATACAGAGAAACTGTTTTTAATCCAGTCTGAGCCAATAGGTCTCATGCTCTATGTGAGAAACACTGTGAGCAGGGCCAGTCCTCCAGGGTCAGGGGGTGGCTATTTTGGTTCAAGATGGAGAATATCCATGGTCAGAGTGAAGGACAATCCTAGGCCTCTTTTGCCTATGGATACAAACAAGGTCGTATGTCACACTGAAGTCCAAATTCTGATTCCTCTTGGCCCCCTGCATCCATGGGAACTCAACTCTTCCTCTTACAGTCCCTCGCAGTCAACCCAGGGCTTGCTGAGGGGCCGCTAGAATGTGTCTGCATGTGTCCTTTCTTGCTGGCTGCCTACTAAGGCACCCTATCTCTGCCACTGCTACCTGGGCTCTCTGTGAGGGTCCCTCAGCCGAGTGGAGCTCTTCCCACCTGGAGCCAGTAGAGGTCCTGGGGGGTCAGGTTGTGCTGAGGCCTGCAGCAGAGTGGCCAGGAGGCAGGATCCTCATTCCTTTCATGCCTCACCACATCATGGAGGCTCCCAAACAACCCTTCCTGAGCCTACAGACTCAGTTTCTCCAAATGCCATCCCTTGATTTTCTCACTCAAATCTAATGGTTCCCAACCTTATCAAACTCAATGCTGCCTTTTAATGACAGATATTTTGTAAGGCTCCTTTTGTTATCCTGAAAAGAAATTTATAAATAATATAACATATAAATACACAATTTTTAAAAATTAAAGTATTTAATTAAAATTTTTTGTTGTTTTGAGACAGGGTCTCACTCTGTTGCCCAGGCTGGAGTGCAGTGGTGCAATCATAGCTCACTGCACCATCTGTCTCTTGGGCTCAAACCATCCTCCCTCCTCACCCTCCGCAGTTGCTGGGACTACAGGCACGTGCCACCATACCTGGCTAACTTTTGTATTAAACGTACTTTTTAAAAAGAATCAATAAATGTTCTAACTGTAATATTTAAAAAGGAAAGAAAAATAATATATATAACAAAATATGTGTTTCTATATAAATATTGGGACATGACTGCACTGGAAGACAGAATGAAATAGTCGATTTCTTGCACCTATAGGTAGGATCCCATTGGATTTGGCATCTCAAATGCAACTGATACAAAATGTGGTATTGGGACTCAACTACAGCATTACCACCAGTGATATAATTTTCCAAAATGATGAACAACTCTTAGTAAACTTCTGAACCAAAGCATAGTCTTCCCTCAAAGTACAAGGTAGTTGCATTCTTGGGAAATCCAGTACTGTGGATAGGGTACAGCTAGGATCTAGGCTCAGGATGTTCTTATATAATTACTGTATAAGCTGGTTTCTCACCACATGAATGTTTACCAGGATATTCAAAAGTTGTGGGGAATGTGGGACTCCACAGAGCATTTTCCATTATTGGCCATCACCCATTAAAGGCCTATAGCATACCTCAAACTGTGATATTCAAAATAACCCCCATATTCCAAGCTTGCATGATTATTAGAAAAAAAATACATGTCCAGTGTGCCCCCTATAGAAACGTACTATCATAATTTGAGGACCCTGCTCTGACCTTTCTCTTCACAGGTATTAACCAATGAGTTGACCTACAGTGGGATGAATGCCATAGCTCTCCTTTGTCTTCTTCAAACATCCTCGAACACTATTCCTCCCTCCATGAGCTCTTAGAGCAAAAGCCTCAGGCCATCCACTCTTGTCTGTAGCACCCCATTTACACATCCTCACAAGCTCCACAAATATCTAGATTTCAAATTCCAATCTGCAACCAGGCACAGTTGTTCATTCCTATACTCCCAGTACTTTGGGAGGCCAAGGCAGGAGGGTCACTTGAGCCCAGGAGTTTGAGACCAGCCTGCGCAACATAGTGAGACCCTGTCTCTATTAAAAAAAAAAAATCTGATCTGGGCTCAGCTGAGATGACATACTACATCAATATGGCGAGACTCTTTTTTCAGCTCCAGTATTTTTATGCCACCAAATGCTTCAATGTACTCAGAGAAATTGTGGCTTCCTAACACTAAACCACATTGTAGTGAGGAACTTAATATTTCCCTACATTTACTCTCACAAAGTCTGCTAACCCATAGCAGGCGTGCCCATCCTGAACTCTGGCGACTGTGTGCTTTGTGGTCTTTTCTTCATGTCCTCGATATGGACATGAAGAAAGGGACTGAGGAACAGAGATATCAGCAATAGAGCCTATAGGAGAAGGAAGGGAGACAGGTGCTAGAGTAGAGAGTCTTAGGACTAATTCTAGTGGTAGATTGGCCAGGTCCATTTCCCCATCTGGGCCTCAGTTTCCTCATCCTAAATGAAAAAGTATATTAAATGATCTGTTAGAGGAGTTCCAGCTCCAATAACCTATGATTCTGTAGATCTAGATAAACCCACAAATCATATCAGTAAAGCACAAACTGAAAGATTTCATGTTGACTGCATCTCCTTTGCCAAGGGAATGATGCATCCAGCAGAGAGGCTGCTGCATATAACATAGTGCAGATAGAGAAACCAGCAGACTTTTGTGAAAATCATGTGGCTGCTTGGAATTCACTGTGGTCAGAATTTACCTCGTAGAATGAGCCATGTGATGATTCCAAGCACTGATGTCTTTGTGTCATGTTCAGTGCTGTAACTCTAACTCATAAAGAAAGTCAACCAGAGGAAGGCAGACAGTCTCCCCAGACACCCCGATGAAAGGAGGCATTTTACCTCCTTTTTTATGTCTTTGCTTGGTTTTGTTGTCTCTCTTCCCCAGCGACCACTTTGGGAACCTGAAGAAACTGTGGTCATTGCCTTGTATGACTACCAAACCAATGATCCTCAGGAACTCGCACTGCGGCGCAACGAAGAGTACTGCCTGCTGGACAGTTCTGAGAGTCACTGGTGGAGAGTCCAGGACAGGAATGGGTAAGGCATCTTTGTGGCTGCTGTCCCCGTGTTTGAGGTGTAGTGCGAACAAATAAAACACCAGGATGATTTGTCCTATCCCCCACAGCGTGACCACAGCACTGAGGTGGGAGAGGAGAGCAGAGGCAGAAGGAAGAGGCAGGAAGAGGAAGTAGTTGAGGCTCGTTTTTTCCTCTTCTCAGAAGTGGCTCTGAGGCAGCCACTTGCTATGCTTGCTCCCTGCACCCCATCTCAGGCACTCCAGACCCAAACTCATCTAAAAAACCCCCTGGATTTTTCCACTGACATCTACAATGTTGGAGCTTGGTAATTTGTTCTGCAAAGCGCTATTGTTCCTGAGTGTTAAGTGAGGCTGAAGGTACATCCCATTAGGAAGTGCTTATTTTTGGTGGAAAGAAAAGGTGTGTGTAGAGATGGTACAGATTGATAGTTATGTTAGGATGCATCAGAAAGAAGATACTAAAGATTTAGTTACAATCGCACTCATTGAACTAGCCATCCACACGACTTGGGGAGAAAATAAGGTTGTACAAATACCACTTTCCCACTATGCAAATTTGAATGAAAAAAATACTGAGCATGAGATTCACACTGCCTTTTAAGGTTTTATTTTTTTTCCTCTTAATATATCCGATGTATTAACCCATGCTCTGGAATATTTTCCAGAATATGAGTTCAATGGTTGCATCAATCCAGCCATAAATGTACTCTAAATTAGCAAATTCCCTTGTTGAACACTTAGGTTATCTCCAATATTTTGCAAACATTCACAACACTGCAACGAACATCTTTGTATATTAATATTAAGGGTTTAAATGTTTTCAAGGTATGAGGTTATTATTAATTTTAAAATATAAAAAAGAAAACTGTCATTGCCATGTATAGATCATTTATGTCAACATTTTACTTAACAGTAGAGAGAAATATACATAAAATATAAGCCACCCTCCATTTGCCCCCACGTCAAGTCCAAAAGTAATCACTATTCGGCCGGGTGCAGTGGCTTATGCCTGTAATCCCAGCAGTTTGGGAGGCCAAGGCGAGTGGATCACTTGAGGCCAGGACTTTGAGACCAGCCTGGCCAACATGGTGAAACCCTGTCTCTACTAAAAATACAAAAATTAGCCGGGTGTGGTGGTGCACGCCTGTAATCCCAGCTACTCCACTGGCTGAAGCATGAAAATCACTTCAACCCAGGAGGGAGAGGTTGCAGTGAGCCAAGATGGTGCCACTTCACTCCAGCCTGAGCGACAGAGCAAGACTCTGTCTCAAAAAAAAAAAAAAGTGATCACTATTAATACCTTCTTGTGTATCATAAACAAAAGTTATACCTATGCAAATGCATCCTTTTTTCACTTGTACCAAGTGAATCCATTCTGTTCTGCATCTTGCTTTTAATTTTTAATGATATTAATACACATTGAAGATCTTTTCATACCAGCACATGCAAATCTGCCTCATTTTTAAAATAGTTGCATAGGCCAGGCGCAGTGGCTCATGCCTGCAATCCCAGAACTTTGGGAGGCCAAAGCGGGCTGATCACCTGAGGTCAGGAGTTCAAGACCAACCTGGCCAACATGGTGAAACCCCATCTCTACTAAAAATACAAAAAATTAGCTGGGTGTGGTGGCAGGTGCCTGTGATTCCAGCTACTTGGGAGGCTGAGGCAGGAGAGTCACTTGAACCTGGGAGGTGGAGGTTGCAGTGGGCCAATATCGCACCACTGCACTCCAGCCTGGACGACAGAGCAAGAATCCATCTCAAAAATAATAATAATAATAATAATTGCACAATCTTAGAATGTATGATTGTATTATAAGTATTTAAATAACCCTTTATGGTGGGACATTTAGTTGCCAGTTTATTTGTTTCCTCTGCTATTTCAAACAAGGCTTTAATGAAGATCTTGTATTCGTGTATCTTGGCCATCTTTGGAATACAAACATATATATATTTTATATATATATAATATATATATAATATAATATATATATATATCACATTAGTTTTTCTTTTCTTTTTTTTGGTGGGGGGACAGGGTCTTACTCTGTCACCCAGGTTGAAGCACAGTGGCACTCTCACAGTTCACTGCAGCCTTGACCTCTCAGGCTTAAGTGATCCACCTCAGACCCCTGCATAGCTGAGACTATGGGCATGAACCACCATGCCCAGATAATTTTTAAATTTTTTGTAGAAATGGGGTCTCATTATGTTGTCCGGGCTTGTCTCAAACTACTATACTCAAGAAATTCTCCCACTTTGGCCTCCCAAAGTAGTTGGGATTACAGGCATGAGCCACCATGCCTGGCCTATATGTCACATTTCTAACTGTGCAACAGTTCAGTCAGAGTATGTGATATCTTAATTTTGCCACATAATTTCCTCACAAAGCTTGCCAAATTTACATTCCTGCTAACAGAGTTATGGAAGTGCCAAGACTGGGTGTCACTGAGCTTTTAAAAAAAGCCAATCTGATGGGTTAAAAAAAAAAGAGGGGCACAAATATCTTTAAGGATAAGACTTTACCTTTTACATACACCAAAATTTACATTTTCAAGGTGCCTTCTCTTTAAGCAGGCTTATCAACCCCATTGCAGGGGGAGAAAAGACAGAAGTGAGACAGGGTAAAAGGTGATGAGATTCAGAACCATGGTTTGAGAGGCAATGTAGTTTGCTAGCTAAGAACAGACCCCAATTCCCCTCATCCGGAACCTCCCTCTCTAGTTCATTCATGAAGACAATTGAGCTGGTCACATCACCTTCACTTTGTCCATTATAGACAGGCCCATGTTGGAAATAGGTTCAAGACTGTCTACAGGGTCTACAAACACCAAAGGGACTTAGAAATTCATTAGTTCAATCAACTGACTTTACTTAGCACACCTAATGTACTGGGAAATTTCTTCTCCTAGGTCTTACTTCCCCAAATGACAGTTAAACTCTTCATTTGGTGACCTGTGGAAAGGCTTAACTATGCACTTCAAAGGGCATCAAAGAGGACACCCCAGCAGCCAGTCAGCATTATGGGAATTTCCCCAGTTTGCTTTGTGATGGTGTGGTATAGTGGAAAGCACACAAGATGAGGAGACAGAGGACTTGGACTTTATCGGCTACTCTTGTCATATGTAGCTGAGGATTCACAGATGACCATGTCATATGTGTGACCATGTCATTCACGGATGACCAAGTCACTTTTCCTCTGTGAATCCATTTCCTGAACTGTAAAATGCAGATGATAATATCAGCTTTGTCTACATCACAGTGTTGAGAAAATCAATGAGATGATGGAAGTGAAAGAGCTTTGGAAATTCTACATATCCACATACAAGTATGAGAGTTATCATTTGTGTAGATGACCCAGCTTTGGGTGGCGTATTCTAATCAAAAGCAAAATATTATTTGATCCATTAATATACTGTAAAAGTATAGTATGGAAAAACCAGACATAATTAAGGGGATTCCAAGAGTGATACAGAAACAACGGCAAATTTCAGGATAAGCTGACTTTCTTCAGTTGGAACGGCTACCTTGAGCACTGTGTGAAGGATGATTTTGAGGGCAGATGTCCAATTCTCCAAAGAAAGTATGCCATGATTGATTAGCAATGTCTGCCAGAGGAGTAAAATATAAGATGATCATCCTGTATTTGGCATCTACAGTCTTGATTTCTTCACTCTTCACAACTCTGTGCACCAATTACACATTTCCCATAAACATAATCACTAGATTGAAAATTGGCCTTATTATAAGAAAATTAAAACATGTTATGGAATAAAGAGCAATAAACTGTTAGGCATTTTTTTTTTTTTTTTTTTTTGAGACAGAGTCTTGCTCTGTCACCGAGGCTGGAATGCAGTGGCATGATCTCGGCTCATTGAAACCTCCTTACCACTGCCCCCACCTGCCACCACCCAGGTTAAGCGAGTCTCGTGCCTCAGCCTCCCAAGTAGCTGAGACTACAGGTGCATGCCACCACACCTGGCTAATTTTTATATATTTTCTAGAGACAGGGTTTCACCATGTTGCCCAGGTTGGTCTCAAACTCCTGAGCTCAAGTGATCCATCCACCTCAGCCTCCCAAAGTACTAGGATTACAGGCGTAAGCCACCGCGCCTGGCCTATCAGGCATCTTTTTACAGATTGACAGAGTATGGAGTATCTACTTAAACTAGATTTTAAGTATAATCTAGTGTAAGCCCTTCATTTGACGGGTATAAAGTCAGAGGTCCAGAGAGTAAGTAGAAGGGATGCCGCTTTCACCCTGTGGTATTAAATGAGACAATGAATGTGAAAGTGCTTCGAAAACTACAGAGTTACACACAAATGTAAAGAAGTTTGATATTCTTATTTTGTTTATTATGCTTTTTGTTTATGCACAATTATTAATTCTTGCTCAAAAGTGACTCCCGATCCCCAAATCTAGCCTGGCTTTATCCTTTTTTCTCATGTTTATACCATTCATATCTGAAGAAGCTCAATTAGGGAGGCCTTAAATTAAAAAGCTTACAATGCCAACTGGTAGTGTATTTTAGAATCTGTGGTTGGAAAGTCATCTTTTATATTTTAATTATTTTGGTTTCCTGACTATAAAATGATAGTACTAAAGTGGAAAAAATGTTGATTATCACACAAAAATGTTTCCTTATAGAAAATAGAGACTGAATATTAATCTTTTTTTCCAGTAGAGGAAATTTCACAATGAGGAGAATAGCAAGCAGAGCTTTTTAAGTAAAATCGCCACTTCTTTTTTTATTATGTTTCATATTTTAGTAGTGAAATCAACCTGCCTTTAACAGACAGCAAGTTGCTATTATTTTTTACCAATTCTTTTTTTTGTTTTGTTTTGTTTTTTTGAGACAGAGTCTCGCTCTGTTGCCCAGGCTGGAGTGCAGTGGCACGATCTCGGCTCACTGCAAGCTGCACCTCCTGGGTTCAAGCGATTCTTCTGCCTCAGCCTCCCGAGTAGCTGGGACTACAGGCGTGTACCACCATGCCCGGCTATTTTTTTTTTTTTTTTTTTAGTAGAGACGGGGTTTCACCATATTGGCCAGGCTGATCTCGAACTCCTGACCTCGTGATCCACATGCCTCAGCCTCCAAAAGTGCTGGGATTACAGGCATGAGCCACCACCCCCAGCCTACCAATTCTTGTACTCTAAACTTTAAAATGTCTTATCGCAAATGCCAAATAATGTGATATTCCCCAATCTTTAAACGACTTTTAGTGGATTAAACCTATAAAATGATATAACACTTAGTTCTATGTAGATCTAAACACTAATTTTCCTTTTAACAGGCATGAAGGATATGTACCAAGCAGTTATCTGGTGGAAAAATCTCCAAATAATCTGGAAACCTATGAGTAAGATATTTTATTTGTTTTTGGAAAACACAGTTCTAAGGAATCCTCCCTAGGTTAGGAATAAGTTATTGGTTTACTGTAAAAATACCAGATGATCCCTACTGCAACAGCAATGTTCACACATACCATCCAGCTCTTGATGCCTAAATAACACTTTCCACCAAAAAGAACCATGACTTTCTGCAGAAAAGGCTTGGGGTAGGGGTAGAACGAAAAGGAATTTGAAACATCTTTCTGTGCCAGAAAGTAAAGAAGTACTTAAAAAGAAATTTTTCTTTTTTAATTTTTTTTTGAGACAGGGTCTCGCTGTCACCCAGGCTGGAGTGCAGTAGTGTGATCTCGGCTCATTGCAACCTCAACCTACTTGGCTCAAACAATCCTCAGCCTCCCAAGTAGCTGGGACTGCAGGCACATGCCATCATGTCCAGCTAATTTGTAAATTTTTTGTAGAGACAAGACCTCGCTAGGTTGCCCAGGCTGGTCTTGAACCTCTGGGCTCTAGTGATCCTCCCACCTTGGCCTCCCAAACTGCTAGGATCACAGGTACGAACCGCTGTGCCCAGCCAAAAAGATGTGGGCATGTCAAATGAGCACAGAAGTTGGCTCTAACAGGCTCCATTTGTTGAAATTGGGGACAATTTGAGTATCAAAATAAATAATGACTATTAAAATAAGTACTAGACTACAAACCATTGAATAATGTAAGAATCTGTAATGAATAGATAGACTGATAGATAAATAAAGAAATAAATAAAAAGGAAAGGGTTTTTTCTTATAGTAGAATGCCAGCTAATGAATGATAAAGTTTAAAGATCATCATTTTGTAACCCAGAGTATCAACTGATTCAGGCAAGAATTCTCAATGAATGTCACCACTAGCAGGTTAAAGTTTGTTGAGCTATGGCATATTTACATAGTCTCAAAGTATCTCCTCACAAATCACTTGTAATTACAAAGTGGAGGTAACTAGTAGTCCCATCTTAAACAATCAATCCAAATGCACATAAATAATGGAACAAAAAGTTATCTTGTGTCTCCTTATGTGATGCACTGAGAAGGGCACACATCACTTCTATAATATTCCTGCTCAAAAAATGCACAACATGAATTTACTTATGAGGATATATTTATAAGGATATATTAGACAAATCCAAATTAGGGAATATTCTCTAAAATTAATGTCCTGTGCTCTTCAAAAAAAATGTTAATACCATGGAAGACACAACAGGCTAAGAAATTGGTCCACATTAAAAAAGACTAAAGAGGTCGGGCGCAGTGGCCCACGCCTGTAGTCTCAACACTTTGGGAGGCTGAGGCAGGTGGATCACCTGAGATCAGGAGCTTGAGACCAGCCTGACCAACATGGTGAAACCACTGTCTCTACTAAAAATACAAAATTAACCGGGCGTGATGGCACACGCCTGTAGTCCCAGATACTTGGGAGGCTGAGGCAGGAGAATTGCTTGAACCCAGGAGGCAGATGTTGCTGTGAGCCAAGATTGCACCATTGCACTCCAGCCTGGGCAACAAGAGCGAAACTCCATCTCAAAAAAAAATAATAATAACAGATTAAAGAGACATGGTAACTAAATACAGTGGTGATCCTGGGCTGGATGTTGAACCATACAAAAAAATATTTTTTGTTATAATATACATTATTGGGACAATCGATAAAATTTGAATAAGATCTGCAGTTAAGTAATAGTGTTATGTAGATCTTAAATCTCATGACTTTGGTAATTGTACTGTGGTTAGATAAGTATATACTCTGTGTCTTAGGAAATAGACACAGAAGTACTTAGGAGTAAAAGTCAATTCTCAAATAGTTCAGAAGAAAAGTCAATCTATGTCTATCTAAAAGGAATAGTAAATCAAATGTATAAAATATCAGCAATTGGCTCATCTGGGTTATGTGTATACAATGATTCTTTTATACTATTTTACAGCTTTTCTGCAAGTTTGAAATTATTTAAAAATTTTAAAAAATTAATTATTCACTAAATATAAGACACCAGGCCTAAAGAATAAAGCTAATGAGGACACCTATTAACGCATTAGGGTTCTTAATTCAAATGTGGTCGAGTTATTTGTTGCTGAAATTCTAGTAGATTCTTTAGTGAAGAACCGTCATTTTCTGAAGTCTCTCAACCTGGTTTGTTTTGATCAAGTATGTGTGAGTAGCCCTTCCCTCAGTGAACAAAAGCGTCATCAGTTCTAAGAATTTTTGAGCTGAAATAAAACATATAGGATATATGCTTAAATAAAATAAAAATTATTTATAGGCAATACCTTTGAAGAAAAAACAATAAGCATTTATTTCAAATGACCACTAGGCTATGTAGTTTTGTTTGTTCATCTTTGCTTTTAATCAGAATCTCTTTGTTTATGATCAAAGAAGCAAACTCAAAATTCCAACAGGATAAGCAATAGGAAATGGTGAGGCCTGGAGCAAATAAAAAAAGTCATTCACCCACCTAAAGGTATTTTAAGCCATTTTAAAAATAAAACACTATACCATGCAAACAAAACAAGTTATACTGTGCACTTTCAGTTTGCATTCTCCAGATTATGAATCTCAGCTGGAAAATAACATGACTTACAAGCAAACATTCAGATATTTAGTATATAACTGGATATATGAAAGATTCCAGTATGGTGGCCGGGCGCGGTGGCTCACGCTTGTAATCCCAGCACTTTGGGAGGCCGAGGCGGGTGGATCACGAGGTCAGGAGATCGAGACCACGGTGAAACCCCATCTCTACTAAAAAAAAAAAATACAAAAAATTAGCTGGGCGTGGTGGCGGGCGCCTGTAGTCCCAGCTACTCAGAGAGGCTGAGGCAGGAGAATGGCATGAACCGGGGGGGGGGGAGCGTTCAGTCGAGCTGGGTCTCCGCACCTCCACCCTGGGACAAAAAGCGAAACCCCCCCCCTCAAAAAAAAAAAAAAAAAAAAAGAAAGATTCCAGTATGGTAACTTTTTATTCGTGAACTTAGTGTTGTCTAGTTTCAGGTGAGATCTGCCTAAGTACTTAAAAATGTACCACCTGGTAACATAGTCATGGGTTGGTAAATTGAATGGATTCAGGTCTCCTGCCTTGGTTTGCAGTCATGACCTTGGGCAAGTTACCTCACCCTATTTGAGTTCTGATCCCTTCTCCATAAAATGAAGGCTCAGACAAGATGAAGGAAAGCAAATCATGACTCTCTTGCTGGCATTCCCTTCCCAGGCACTGAACTCAGGCAGACATCACCCTTTAATAGTGAAGCTATTTACCCACCATGCTGGCGACAACCTTTTCAATGCACAGCTCTAGGCAGCCACTACTATCGCTGATGGCTTGTGTGTGAGATGAAGCCTGTATTTTCCCAGTCCTCGATTAGATAATCTCTAAGAGCCCATGTTGGTGTCATGTACTGTTCTGTCTTATAATGTTCAAAAACCTCTAATGAATCCGTGAATTCCTTTAGTCATGGCTACTCTCAAATAGCCAAACAAGTTTGTTAAGTGGTATACCTTCCCTACCCAGAACTTCTCTCCTCCTGCATTCATTAATTTTCAAAACTGATTATTAACCGATGATCAGTCTGCCTCCTCTTACCTAAAAAGCAGCCAGAGAGGTTAGGATGTGGCTCCAATATTGTTAACAGCATAAAAAAAAACTTCATCCCTAAAAATCTCTTATATTCTTCTTTACCATTTTATAGTTGTTTTTCACCAGACAACAAAATTATACAAATAATGCAATTACTCGGCAGAATGTCTGGAAGAGCAGTCTTAAAGAGGAAAATACTACAGTTGTTTTAAAAGGATATTTGCTAAACTTTCAAACTGGTATTACAATTTTATAGCTGCACTAGCACCCTCCTCCTTATAACGAACTGCCTACTGACTTATGAAATGAAGAGGAAAATTAATGTTTTCTAAAACTTTATTTTAGAAAATTTCCAACATATACCAAAGTAAAGATAATAATATAATGAATATCCATGTTCCCCAAACCCAGCATCAACAATGATCAATATTTTGCCAATTCTGTTTCATATGTTTCTTTCCAATTAAACATTTTAATACCCGGAAATGAATCATGCATTTGCTTTTGAGTTTAAATGCACCAGTAGAAACATATGTGTGCAGGCTTGTTAAATAAATAAAATACACTTAAAAATTTTTTGAAGCACTGGTAGAAATAGGAAATGACCATATGATTTTCTAGCATTGTCTTTTATAAGTAAATAATGAAACTTTAAAATATGTCATTGACATATGACTTTCCTTGCTTTCAGATGGTACAATAAGAGTATCAGCCGAGACAAAGCTGAAAAACTTCTTTTGGACACAGTAAGTCTCCTCAACCTGTCTTTTGACATAAAATAAAATGAATTAAGTGCAGTGTCTCATGCCTGGAATACCAGCGATTTGGCAGGCCAAGGTGGGAGGATCACTTGAGCCCAGGAGTTCAAGGTTACAGTGAGCTATGATTGTACCACGGCACTTCAGCCTGGGCAAGATCAAGACCCTGTCAAAAGAAGGAAGGAAGGGAGGGAGGGAGGGGAAGAAAGGTAAAAAGGAAAGAAAGAAAGAATTGTACTGTTTTTTCAGCCTTGCTGTGTTTTATGCCAATGCAGTGGGTCGACATGTTGGATTAACGGTAGTTTTCATGTCTGGTGAAAATATTCTGGGAATTTACAGGACTAGCAAACAACAGGATGAGAAACCTGGGCTTGGCATTGCCGTGCAGACATCACCACAGCTGCAGCAGTCTTTGCGAGTGGTGATGGCTGGCTGTGGGGTGCTGTCAGGGCAGTCGGCCATGCCTTCTTCTCGGTGTAGGTCAGAGGTGCCTGTGACTCTGATTCGGCCTTACTGGGCTGTGAGTCCAGAGGAAACATAGCACTTGTTTTAACTTATATTTCATCAACAGTTATCCTCTAAAGCCATGCAGTGTGCATAGCAGGACCGATTTTACTCAGGGATGTCAAGATTACGGGAGAAAAGGGAAGAGAAAAGTAGAAAACACGGTATGGTGGGGCAGGTACCGGACTCTAGTTCCTGTTATGTCACCAACTCAGTGTGTGACTTTGGGGACCTCTCTTCTTCCTTCTGGGCCCCGGTTTCTCAGTGAGTAGAAGGGAGAATTGGATTAAGTCAGGGATCACAGTTACCCAGCCCTCATCCTGCCGCTTCCTGCTCCTTGTCCTGTGACCAACACAGCTGATCACAGTCCACGGCATTGGGACTTTATTGGGAAACAAGACAAATGCAGAAAAAAGAGCAAGCGCATAATCTCAAATAAACTAAGGTAAACTCCAGAGGAGTTGGGAACGATTCCGTGAAGGAAAAGAAGTTGAGCTGAGTCCTTACTGAACTCTGGTCTCTCCTTGGCTCTACATCAACTCAGCACTTACTTACTTCCTGTGGGTTCCCCAAAAAAACACACATTAGAATTGCTGGGAAATGTTCAAAAATACAGATTCCCAGGTCCCACCCCAGATCCACAGACTCAGAGTCTCCAGTGTAGTTCCTGGGAATCTGTACGCTCTCAAGTTAAATTTACAACGCAAATGTAGCCAGCTCAAACCTGGCGCCGCCAGTCTGTGTTATTGGATAACAAAGTAGAACTCAATTAATATGAACTAATTGAGTGGAGTGCAAAATTAGCTAAAACTCTGAATTACACTGTTTAAACAAGTGTAGTTTTGTTATATTAATCACACATCAGTTAATGACGTCTATGGAGCACTTCAAACAGCCCACATTAATGACTTCCAAAAGATGATTCCTGTATTACAGCAGTTCTTGTGAGGTGCTAAGTGCTAAGTACATTTTGCTTGCTCTGGCAGTTGAAACATTCCTCCTAACTGATATATATATATATATATAAAATTTTTTTTTTTTTGAGACAGAGTCTCGCTATGTCACCCAGGCTAGAGTTTAGTGGCATGATCTCGGCTCACCACAACCTCCGCTGCCTGGGTTCAAGTGATTCTCCTACCTCAGCCTCCTAAGTAGCTGGGATTACAGGCATGTGCCATCACACCTAACTAATTTTTGTATTTTTACTAGAGACAGGGTGTCGCCGTGTTGGCCAGACTGGTCTCAAACTCCTGTCCTCAGGTGATCCGCCTGCCTTGGCCTCCCGAAGTGCTGGGATTACAGGCATGAGCCACCACGCCCAGCCTCCTTACTAATATTTTGAGCTACTTTACCAAATTCTCTTCTCCTCCATAGGTAAATATAAGGGCAAACTTCGATGGGTCCCTGTCAGACTTAGCCCAGATTCTGGATAGAATCGAATGACATTTTCTTGCTATTTTTCACTTTTTTTGTATGCTGTTTTGAAACAATCGCTGTATTATTTCTAGGTGTATTTAGAGTCTTTTTATCTAATAAGTATAGGACCTTTAAGAGATGAATTGCTGCATAGTATTCCATGGTGTATATGTGCCACATTTTGTTTGTCCAGTCTATCATTGATGGGCATTTGGGTTGGTAAAAGGATGAGTTCATGTCCTTTGCAGGGACATGGATAAAGCTGGAAAACATCATTCTCAGCAAACTAACCCAGGAACAGAAAACCAACCACTGCATGTTCTCACTCATAAGTGGGAATTGAACAATGAGAACACATGGACACATCACACACCAGGAATATGGACACATCACACACCAGGGTCTGTCGGTGGGTGGGGGGCTAGGGGAGGGATAGGATTAGGAGAAATACCTAATGTAGATGACGGGTTTATGGGCGCAGCAAACCACCATGGCACATGTATACCTATGTAACAAACCTGCACGTTCTGCACATGTACCCCAGAACTTAAAGTATAATAATAATACAAAAAAGAGATGAATTGATTCATTACACCTTTTTATGAACTAAAACTCCTGATGTACTGCCCCACACATATTTCGCCACTAGACTATAAACAATTTATCTTGTTCCTGCTGTACCTAGGCACCCAAAAGTGTATCTAGCACCTTGTAGTTGTTCAATAAATATTTGTTGAATGAATGAATGAATACATTGAAGGCTTAATAAATGTTTTTAAACTAACAATTCCGCTTAAGGGGGACCTGGGTGATCATAACCATCACTGCAGGAGCTTTTTAAAATTACAAATTCCTGGACTCCAGGCCTATCCAGTCAGAACTTCAAGAGGTGGCACCCAAGTTATTCTGGGACTTACCCACATTTGGGAGCCACTAAAAAGCATCTCTTAATGTGCCATATCAGTTCTTCCAATGTTGCCTCCTCCCAGAAGTCTCTCTTGCCTTCCCTCGCCCTAGCAATGGAACATGGTTTTTCTTGCTTCTGAACCCTTATGGGTCAAATGTTATTATCAGTATTATTACTTCTCCAGTGGCTCTGTTCTCACTCTGCCTCCAATCTCAGCAGTTTCTCTTCTGTCTTTACCCATCTAGGTAGATGGTAAATTCCTTGCAAGCGGGTAACTCACTTAGAACACCTTACAGCATCTCACACATAGGGTGATCTGAAGTTCAGACATTCTAAAGTGTCGTTGAAGACTCAGTGTTGACTTAATAATTGGTTTGTTTCAAGAGAAGAAAAGCACCACCTCCAGAATGAAAGATGGCTGTATGTCAGAGACACTCTTAAAGTATAATGCAGTGTAACAAGACTATGAATTATCAGTCCATCTTTTCCCAATAACTTACCCTGTGTGTTGAGATTATCTTCTGAAATGTCACCTTCAAATTATATGAACAGAAAGAAAGAAAAATACTCCTAACACAACCAACATGTCTCACATGGAGACTGACAATGGAATAATTACTTCCAATAAGTAGCAAACATAGCATGTGATAATAATGGCCAATTATAACCCTAATAGTTCTTGTCCTAGTATTGTATTCCAGGAGCAATTCTAGGCATATTACGTTAGTTCTCCCAACAACCTTCCAAAGATCATTTTACAGATGAGGAAACTGAAGCTCATACAGTTACTCATCTTTATAAGTTCCTTTTAAGGCCAGGCACGGTGGCTGACACCTGTAATCCCAGCGCTTTGGGAGGCCAAGGCAGGCAGATCACTGGAGGTCATGAGTTCAAGACCAGCCTGGCCAACATAGTGAAACCTCATCTCTACTAAAAATACAAAATATTAGCCAGGCGTGGTGGTGGGCACTTGTAATCCCAGCTACTCGGGAGGCTGAAGCAAGACAGTCGCTTGAACCCAGGAAGTGGAGGTTGCAGTCAGCTGAGATTGCGCAACTGCACTCCAGCCTGGGTGACAGAATGAGACTCCAGTTTCAAAAAAAAAAAAATCCTTTTAAACCCAGAGATTCTAGAATTCAAACAATTAGCATGGGCCACTGTCTGTGTGTGTGCATAGATGTGTGCCGATAGGCAAACTATCTTTTTAGTTGTGGGACAGAGGAATTTGTGTTGTTGTAGGTTCTATATACTTTGTTCCTTATACTCCAAGTGTATGCCCTCCACACAAGGATCTTGTCTAACTCTGACCTTTACTTAGGGCCCTCACTATGACTAAGTTAAGTGAATCATAATATTTGGCTTAACAAATGTTACCAGCGCAAATTTACAGCGGGGTAGGAACAGAGTGTTAGATATGAAGTACTTAAAATAGACTTCAGATTTTTAAATTTCCACCAAGAATGAATAAAATGGTATGTCCATTTATTAGTGCTTATTTCATCAGTGCTGGCAGAATTGTCAGGGTGGCGAAAGTTACCTTCTCAGGTCACTCCCTTCTTCCCACGTCTCTCATGAAATCAGGAGCTTAATGTTCTTTTTCCTTCCGCCCTGCAGCCAAATTCTCACTCTGGAAAGGGCCTAAGAAATATGTTATCATTAAGAGAATCCTTATACACTGTTGGTAGGAATGTTCATTAGTTCAGCCGCTGTGGAAAGCAGTTTGGTGATTTCTCAAAGAACTAACAATAAAATTATTATTCAACCCAGCAATCCTATTACTGGGTATATACCCAGAGGATAATAAATTATTCTACCTAAAAGACACTTGCACTATTCATAACAGCAAAGACATGGAATCAACCTAAGTGCCTATCAACAGTGGACTGGATAAAGAAAATTTGGCACATGTACACCGTGGGGTACTATGCAGCCCTAAAGAAGAACAAAATTGTGCATTTTGCAGCAACATAGATGCACCTGGAGGAATTATCCTAAGTGAATTAACACAGAAACGGAAAACCAAATACCACATGTTCTCACTTATAAGTGAGAGCTAAACGGATATCAAGATAGGAACAATAGACAGCGGGGACTCCAAAAGTGGGAAGGAAGGGAGAGTGGCAAGGATTGAAAAACCACCTATTGGGTAATATGTTCACTATCTAGCTAATGGGTTCAATAGAAACCCAAATCTCAGCAACACGCAATATGTCCATGTAATAAACCTGCACACATACCCCCTGACTCTAAAATTTTTAAAAGTTATATGTTCCCATTAAGACACAGATGAAGTTTTCAGGACAGTTTTGTGCCTTTGTAGGGACATGGAGAAGCAGCTTCTAACATTCTTTGAAAGGAGGCATCCTGGAGTAGTAGACCAAGGCTGGGCTTTGCTCACATGCCAGAGTTCAAATCCCAATTCTATCACTTTCTAGTTGTGGGTCGTGGGAATGCCACTTAAGCTCCCTGGCACTCAGTGTCATTGGCAGTTAAGGATACCAATATCCAGATGGCAATATTGTGGTAAGAGTTGGAAAATATCTGTAAAGAGTCTGATACATGGGGAGCTCTAAAAGGGCAGAGCTTATTTATGTCTCTGTCTCCATTCATGGTTCATGTCAGCACAAGAACAGTCTGGGATCCATGTAGGAGACCAAGAAATATCTACTGAAGGACAGGAGTAAATGAAACGGTAGCCATTCTTACTGAAATCTGCTCTATGCCAAGTCAGCCTACTTCTGCCAAGTATTTCCTCCTTCTGTGGGCAAGAAAGTGGAGCTGGAGGCATAAGCCTGGTTTCCTGAGATCGCTAAGTTTCCATTCTTTCTAACCATTCCAGGGCAAAGAAGGAGCCTTCATGGTAAGAGATTCCAGGACTCCAGGAACATACACCGTGTCTGTTTTCACCAAGGCTGTTGTGAGGTATGGAGCTAACTCTGCTCAGCAAAGTGGAGAGAAACACTTCTGAAGCGTGTGAGCATTGGGGTACAGACAACAAAGTTAGACAGTGCAAGAGGCAGAGGCTCACTAGAAATGGTCTGTTTTCCCTCTTTACTCCGAGAAAACCAAGGCCGTGGAGATCAAGGATAGAACTTAAGAGACTTAGGAAGTGACAGAGCTGGGAGTGGATGCCAGGTCGTCTTTCAATTAGCATCTCCAATTTTAGAGTTCTAAAGACATAAAATACTTGGCACTGTATTGGATGAGTATATAATTTAATACATAGAATAACAGAAGAGATATTTCTATCTGGAAGCAAAAATATATGAACTCCAGTTCTGGCTTGCTCATGAAACTACCTACCATTAACTGAGTCTCTATTATGTGCCAGAAAATATGCAGACCATTTCCAATCCTAAGAAGCCCTGAAGGCAGGTATTACTATGCTCATTTCACACAGAAGAAACCGAGGTTCAGGAGCTGATGGTGCCTCCCTATGGCCATGGGTCTGAAGGCGCCAAGCCACATCCAGGCTCCAGCCAACTTGACTGCAAGATCCTTGCTGATTTTCTGCCCCTCTGGACCTGTTTCTTCTCTGTAAAACAACGTCTAAGAACCCATCTAGGTCTCAAATTCCCTTCTAATTAGAACACTAGTTAGAACTAAGCTGTTTGATAATGACCAAAGTGCAGTCAGAGTTAAGAGAAGAGACAAATAATTTTTAAGGTGACTTTGGAAAATTTTTTTGGAAGACTGAGGATGTGAGCAGGACGTGGAGCAAGGGCAGTTGGCAAACAGGAAGGGCCCGATCCAGGGATAGGAGGGAACACAGTGTACGTCACAGAGGGGCCGTGCCTCTGCCATGGCTGGGAGACAGTAAGGAGGTGACCTGCAACCCCACAGGTATGATGGAGAAGGGATGAAACATGAAGTCTGTGTCAAGGCTCCCCACAACTACCCCCAGCTTCAGGGACTCTCTAGGAGGCCTTCCAGGACTAAGACTTATTGAGATTTAATAAGCAAAGTGATACAAAGCAAAATCAGCAAAGGGAAAAGACACATGGGGCAAAATCTAGAGGAAACAAAACACAAGCTTCCGAGAGTCCTCTCCCACTGGAGCCAAACAGGACGTGCTTAATTCCTCTAGCAACAAGTTGTAACCACACGTTAGCAGTCTACCAGGGGAGCTCGTTAGACTCAGTGCCCCAGGCTTTTATTGGACGCTGTTTCCACAGACAGCCCCTGCCTAGCACATGCCAAAATTCCAGATACCCAAAAGGAAAACAAGTGTTCACCATAAAGCACATTGTTTCTAGCAGACAGTTTAGGTACAGCTCGCCACTCTTATCAGTTAGGGAAAGAGCCCTCCCGAAATCCAAGTTCCCAAACACCAGCCAAGGGTTAACCATGCAAGCAGGCCTTTCTAAGGAGGGTAGTCAGGCCTGTTATGTTCATCCTCTGCAGCATAAAGTCAAATAAGGGTGAAGGGGTCAGAGAGGCTTTCTCAATGTATGCTGACACCAGTTAAATTCATAGAACAGGCAAGGCAAACACATAGCAAATATTTCTATTCCCTCATTTTGTGGCAATGGAAGAACCATCACCAATCCATCACAGCATTGCTGTCCACTGGGTCCAGACACAACCTCAGAGTCCTTTTTAACACAGTACTGCAGCACCCAGGCCCAATCTGTCAAGACCGACTTATAAGTTGAACAATATCTGCCATCTTGTGAGAGGTTATAAGACAAAGATAATAAGAACTTAATACTAGTAGACTTTTTTGTGTCTCAACATTGCTTCTTAATAATCACTACATTTGTGTTTCATTTGTTTAAGTGAGAACAATCCCTGTATAAAGCATTATCACATCAAGGAAACAAATGACAATCCTAAGCGATACTATGTGGCTGAAAAGTATGTGTTCGATTCCATCCCTCTTCTCATCAACTATCACCAGCATAATGGAGGAGGTAAGCTCTAGAGCAGGGGTGGACCGGGGCCGCCCAGCAGGAGGTGAGCAGCAGGTGAGCAAGCATTACCGCCTGAGCTCCGCCTTCTGTCAGATCAGCGACATTAGATTCTCATAAGAGTGCAAACCCTATTGTGAACAGCACTTGTGGGATCTAGGTTGTGCGCCCCTTATAATAATCAAATGCCTGATGATCTGAGATGGAACAGTTTCATCCTGAAAGCAACCCCCTGTCACATACATCCATGGATAAACTGTCTTCCACAGAGCCGGTCCCTGGTGCCAAAAATGTTGGGGACTGCTGCTCTAGAGGACAAAGCCAGAGGGCACCTGGGTTAGGCTTTTTTGAATTGCTATCAAGGAATACCGGAGGCTGGGTAACTTATAAAGAAAAGAGGTTTAATTGGCCCATGGCTGTATAGGAAGCATGGTGCCGGCATGTTCTTGGCTTTTAGGGAGGCCTCAGGAAGCTTTCGGTCATGGCAGAAGGCAAAAGGGGACCAGGAGTATCACATGGCAAGAGCAGGAGCGAGGAGGAAGAAGATGCCACAGACATTTAAACAACAGGCCTTGCATGAACTCAGAGTGATAACTCGTTTATTATCACAAGGACAGTGACGCCACTAAGGCATTTGTGATGGATCCCACCCAATGACCCAAACACCTCCTATCCCACCAGGCCCCACCTCCAACATAGGGCTTTTCTTTTCTTTTATTCCCTTTCCTTTCCTTTCTTTTCTTCTTCTTTTTTTGTTTTCCTTTTGAGACAGAGTTTCGCTCTGTCACCCCGGCTGGAGTGCAGTGGCTCAATCTTGGCTCACTACAACCTCCACCTCCCAGGTTCAAGCAATCCTCCTGCCTCAGCCTCCTGATTAGCTGGGATTACAGGCATGTGCCACCACACCCAGCTAATTTTGGTATTTTGGTAGAGACAGGGTTTCACTGCATTGGCCAGGCTGGTCTTAAACCCCTGACGTCAGGTAATCTGCCCTCCTCAGCCTCCCAAACTGCTGGGATTACAGGTTTGAGCCACAGTGCCCAGCCAGGGATTACATTTCAACATGAGATTTGGAGGGGACAAACATCCAAACTATATCAGCACCCACACAGGAGACTTAATGAAAACTGGCAAAAGCCCACTGTGGCTTCTTTTTAACCATAAATAATAAATAATAATTACATTATATATCTTCTATTAGCAAGCTATCTTGTGGAAATAATGGAATTTTACCACCTGCCCATCTGTGCTTATGATGTTTTCAAGGAGGATGTGATATCAGTAATTGGGCTTTGGGATTTGTTTTCCGGAATAAAATTAGCTTTTGCATCTGATTATTATTATTATTATTTTTAGTGATTTAAGTTAGATGGTTGCTACAGCAAAGCCCTAACCACTGCTTCTTGGCTTTTCAATCAACCCAGGCCTGGTGACTCGACTCCGGTATCCAGTTTGTTTTGGGAGGCAGAAAGCCCCAGTTACAGCAGGTCTGAGATACGGTGAGCAGTACAATCAGGAATGTAAACTCATATCCCTAAAGGTCTGGGGCAAATTCTGAATAAACTGGCCATGAGCCTACCTGTACCTCAGACTACAAATCACCATTAAAACAAGTATTTTAGCCGGGCGCGGTGGCTCGCGCTTGTAATCCCAGCACTTTGGGAGGCCGAGGCGGGCGGATCACGAGGTCAGAAGATCGAGACCACGGTGAAACCCCGTCTCTACTAAAAATACAAAAAAATTAGCCGGGCGTGGTGGCGGGCGCCTGTAGTCCCAGCTACTCGGAGAGGCTGAGGCAGGAGAATGGCGTGAACCCGGGAGGCGGAGCTTGCAGTGAGCCGAGATCGCGCCACTGCACTCCAGCCTGGGCGACAGAGCGAGACTCCGTCTCAAAAAAAAAAAACAAGTATTTTATATATCTAGGGATGATGGCACTAATGAATATTTGCATTGTGTGTAAGAGAAGTACATATATAAGCACATTTCTCTAGGTCAAACCAGTGGCCATTGGTTTTAGTGAAGAGTTCATTACTGAAGTGTTTATTAAGCACCTACTTTGTACAGAGCACCCTACTAAATGCTATTAGAAAAATATTAGAAAACCATGCCTTAGCACTGTGTTTCCACCTATCTTCTAGAACTTTATATCATCTAGTTGGTTGAGTAGCAGACTATTGCAAGAACTGCAAGCTGACAGCATCTAGAAGTGTTTGTCTGCATAAGAGAGTGTTAAAATTCTCTGGAATGCCTTTAGGCGTGGCATGATCTCCAGTGCTGCAGCCCCTACTATGTTTTCTTGTCCTGCGGAATTGCTTCACTCGCTTGGGGTTATCTGCCTGGACTCTGAAGGCATTTGGCTTTGCATCCCTTTGTCCCAGCTGTGTGCTGCCTGTGGAGAAGGCTGGTCTAATTTTCATTTCTTATCTCCTAGGTTGGTGGTTCTCAAATTTCAGTGTGCATGAAAATCTTCTAGAATGCTTATTAAAAATGTTGACTCCTGGCTCCTATCCAAACACTCACCAAAACACAATCCTTGATAGGGTCCTGGAGTCTACTTTTTTTTTCTGGCATGATCTTGCTCTGTCACCCAGGCTGGAGATGCAGTGGCGTAATCACGGCTCACCGCTGCCTTGACCACCTGGGCTCAAGTGATCCTCCCACCTCAGCCTCCCAGGTAGCTGTGACTACAGACACACACTACCATGCCTGGCTAATTTTAAAAAATTTTTTTAGAGCCGGGCGCGGTGGCTCACGCCTGTAATCTCAGCACTTTGGGAGGCCGAGGCAGGCGGATCATGAGGTCAGGAGATCGAGACCATCCTGGTTAACACGATGAAACCCCGTCTCTACTAAAAATACAAAAAAAAAAATTAGCTGGGCGTGATGGTGGGCCCCTGTAGTCCCAGCTACTCGGGAGGCTGAGGCAGGAGAATGCCATGAACCCGGGAGGCGAAGCTTGCAGTGAGCCGAGATCGCGCCACCGCACTCCAGCCTGGGTGACAGAGCGAGACTCCGTCACAAAAAAAAAAAAAAAAAAAAAAAATTTTTTTGTAGAGACGGGGTCTCACTATGTTGCCCTGGCTGGTCTTAAACTCCTGGGCTCAGGCAATCCTCCTGCCTCAGCTTCCAAAGTATTGGGATTACAGGCAGGAGCCACTGTGCCTGGCTGAGTCTACTTTTTAAACAAGCATGCTAGGTGATTTTGATACAGGTGGTCAGAGGGCAATACTTGGAGAACCACTGCCACGCATGGGCTTCTTTATCCCTAACCAGCACCATGTTCAGCACACAGTAGGTGCTCAATACTGCTTGCTGTTGAGTCTCTGCCTCAAAGCAGTGGAAATCTGGCTGTTTAGGTACCAGACCAAGTACTGGGGAAAGATAATGCCTCTTTAGCCTCCTTATGAAAATAAGGGTATTCTAATAAATGTAGAATCTTAATGTGTCCCTGATGGATGGGATTTCAGATATTATCTGGTCAGCCCACTCATTTTGTTGGTGAGGAAATTGAGCCTCGGAATCTCGTATTTGTTTGTTAAACATTTCTTGAGAGCCTCCCATGTGCCAGACACCGTGCTAGCTTGTGCCTCTGCACAAATTCTCTTTAAATCTATCTCTTTAACTGCCCCTCCACCCCGGTAAGGCCTAATAGGGTTCTGTGTATATAGCAGGTGCTCTTAATAGATGAATGAATGAAAGAATGATCAGCTCAAATGAAATTTACTTAGTGTGAAAAATGACAATAAAAACTTTACAATCAGACATAGAAAATGGGACATTGCAAGAACCCTTTCTTTAATATTTTGATTAATATGGTTTCTTTAATACCCTGATTAATGCCACTCTCCTTCTTTCCATGTTACCTTCCCACACATATTTTCATAGTTTTCTAGCATATCCTATGTTATTATGTGGGAAAAAAGATAATTTATTTGCCATCTTTGAATTATATTAACAATAGGCTAAAATTCTACTTAGGGCTTTATAGTTCCCTGGTATCCCAATACCTTATATCTATTGCTTGCTGACCCCAGAGAACTATCTCTCTCTCTTCCAGGGAAATGGGTGATCGATCCCTCGGAGCTCACTTTTGTGCAAGAGATTGGCAGTGGGCAATTTGGGTTGGTGCATCTGGGCTACTGGCTCAACAAGGACAAGGTGGCTATCAAAACCATTCAGGAAGGGGCTATGTCAGAAGAGGACTTCATAGAGGAGGCTGAAGTCATGATGTGAGTGCTCAAAACAAGGATATGCAGAAACTCTGCGGGGAACATCGGTTCCATGTTCTTGAAATGCCATTCAAACGCCCTGTGGTACTAGCTCCCTGTGCAAACTCCTGGCAGTGGCTTCCTATCGCACAGAGAATAAAATCAAACTCTTCACAGTGGTCTCCAAGGCCCGCCATAATCTGATCATGCCCACCTCCCCCTTCTCAGCTCCTACCCATCTCTCCTCCGGTCCATGACATGCCAGCCACACTGGCCTCTGCTCATCTTCACACACACAGCTGACTCCTTGCCATTTGTCATGTCTCAGCTCCAATGACATGTTTTTGTTTTGGGGAGGGAATGAATATTATTTTCATCCAAACCATAAATTAGACAAAATGACTATTGGCTATTTTGGTACCATAATATTTTCGGCATTTTTGGGAGACTGAGTTTAGGCCATCTCACCCCTTGTCTTTTTCCTCCAGGAAACTCTCTCATCCCAAACTGGTGCAGTTGTATGGGGTGTGCCTGGAGCAGGCCCCCATCTGCCTGGTGTTTGAGTTCATGGAGCACGGCTGCCTGTCAGATTATCTACGCACCCAGCGGGGACTTTTTGCTGCAGAGACCCTGCTGGGCATGTGTCTGGATGTGTGTGAAGGCATGGCCTACTTGGAAGAGGCGTGTGTCATCCACAGAGACTTGGTATGAGCATGCAGGGTGAACACCCACAGGTCCAGGGTAAAGGGACAGGTCTCACTGAAATGACTGGGAATGCATTAATAAATAATACATCACAGACAATCTCCTTTCCTTTCTCAGCTTCTCCCTTCCTTCACCTACTTTGGGTGGGCCTAGTGGAAAGGGCTTCATGAGGACTTACTTCTGGGCTCTGATCCCAGCCCAAACTCTTTCACCTCCTGCATTTCAGTTTACATTCTTCCTAAATGGAGATAACTGCCACTCCTTCTTAACCTCTCTGTGACTCAATTTCCTCCTGGTAAATTGAGGAAACTGAGTTTGTCTGAAGGTGTTATTCAAGGGTCTACCAGAATCACACTGCGGAAGCCCTTAAGCTATTCTCAGAATCTCTGATGGCTGGGATTCATTTTAACACATTCCTCATTTGATTTTTATGCACATTAAAATTTGAGACACGCGGCCAGGTGCGGTGGCTCATGCCTGTAATCCCAGCACTTTGGGAGGCCGAGGTGGGCGAATCACAAGGTCAGGAGTTCGAGACCAGCCTGGCCAACATGGTGAAACCCCATCTCAACTGAAAATTCAAAAAATTAGCTGAGCTTAGTGGCGGGCACCTGTAACCCTAGCTACTTGGGAGGCTGAGGCAGGAGAATCACTTGAACCCAGGAGGAAGAGGTTGCAGTGAGCTGAGATCAAGCCACTACACTCCAGCCTGGGTGACAGAGTAAGACTCCATCTAAAAAAAAAAAAAAAAAAATTGAGACACACTGGGGTGTCATCTCTAAGGGCTCTTTCAATGCAACATTCTATAATACTAATTAGGGGTCAGGTACTCTCCCTACTGAAGAACAGTTTTAAGAGGATTAACAACATCAAAACATTCTTAATTTAGTCAACTGGGAGACGCTTTCTTCCTGTTATCCCTGATATTAACATTTCCTATCACATCAGGTTGCATTAGAGCCTATCTTTGGTTAGACAACACCAAGGATTTCTAATTAGAACTCAAGAACGAAGATAAACTTACTCATCTTGATAGTGGATCTTACACATTCAACTTTGCAGTTAACTTCCAGCAGGCATTTGTAAGGCTTAATTAACATATGTAAAGCTCCATGATGCCCTTGTATGACAGCACTGCAGTAAAGCAAAGGACTATGATTATAGGAGACTCCTTAACTACCGATGACTCATCAACAGTTTTCCTCTCCACCTTTGTTTGCCTGTCTCCTCTCCAGGCTGCCCGAAATTGTTTGGTGGGAGAAAACCAAGTCATCAAGGTGTCCGACTTTGGGATGACAAGGTAAAAGAAGGATGTGGTGCCAGTGAAGTCTCAGGAATGGGACTCAGGCCCCTGGAACATTCTGACCTTTTCTCTCCACTTTCTTCCCAGGTTCGTTCTGGATGATCAGTACACCAGTTCCACAGGCACCAAATTCCCAGTGAAGTGGGCATCCCCAGAAGTTTTCTCTTTTAGTCGCTATAGCAGCAAGTCGGATGTGTGGTCATTTGGTGAGTGTCTTGCTGGGCGCCACCGCCCCATGATCTGGGCTGCAGGCCAGCTGTTTCCTTTATAAAATGCAGACAACCCTACCCACGCCAAACCCTGTATTATATCATGTGGGTGTCCCACTGGAAGGTTGCATAAGAAAGGCCCTGAAAACTATGAAAGGGCCTTCATTATTTTGTTTGTTTTTAGAGATACTGGACATGGTTGTGGGAGTTAACTAAAAGTGGAAACAGCATTCTGGTGCCAGCTGCTGTGAAGTCAAAAGCTGGAGAAGCCAGGAGATTCAAATATGAGCCCCTTGAAGGCAGGGACCATGTTTTGTCCAACACTACATTTCCATACTTATCTCTCAATAAGTATTAATATTTATTCATTCATTCAACAACAATTAACTGAGCATCTATTCTATGCCAAGGGCTAATCCAGGTGCTGAGGATGCAGTGGTTCATAGAACAGAAAAGACTTCTATTCTTTTGGAACTAAATTTGAGATGAGAGGGGAGGCAGAAAATCACAAAAGATCATAATAACGATCATAAACAATAATAATAATAATAAACAAGCTAAGGGATAGAAGATAAAGCCAGGCAATCATAAGTAGATGCTATGAATAAAATAAAACAGTAATGGGGCAGAGTGACTAGGATAGAAAGAGGGTCTGCTTTGAATAGTGTGGTGTGGGAAGGCCTTTCTCAGAAGGTAATTCTTGAGCAGAGACTTGAATGATAGGAGGGAGCTGTCACCATTTGAACAGCCAGGGAACAGTGTCCCTGACAGAAGGACCAGCAAGTGCAAAAACTTGGTGCATCCAAAGAACAAGGGATACTGCCTTATTGGGAGAACAACAGGCAATGAAGCTGGTAGGCCATCATAAGGAATTAGAATTTCTAAAAAGTGCAAATGGCCATGAATGGATGAATGATGTTGGTATGGCAGGATGTACAAAATGTTCTTGCTGGATTTGTCATGTCATCTGAAGTCATAGTTTGTGCATACTAAAGTGTGCAAAAAAATATACCAGACAACCTCTTTGATTTGGATTACAAGAAGAATTATACTGTGGACAGAAACTACTTGAAGATTGATTTTTGCCATTCAGTATGAAGGAAGGATTTGACAAGGGCTTACTAGTAGTAGAAACCAGGGGGGAGTTTGGCTAGGTAAATCTTTTAGGAGAAGAATGAGTGTTAAAAATCTTCTGCAGCATTTTAGACTATCCATCTCTAGGAGCCAAGTGGTTTGTTCATTGTGAGTCCTACCTGTTTCTTTAAACAGTACCCTATTAACCAACCCTTGCAGCCACTTTGTTAACCAGGTTTAAGTTACAGAATGGACTTGAAAGAAATTGTACTAACAGCATTCTTGGATGACTCTCCTCTCCCCAGTGTGTATAACTAGGAAGGTTGGGGCTGATGTGCAGTCATCTCACTATGAGTGATGAAACTGATCACACTGCACCAAGCAAGGGCCCCACAATGAGACATTTGGAGCAATGGCCACTTTAGCACATTCACCTTCTGACTCTGAATGGGGTTTATTCAGCCAAAGGGTGTCAGCCTGGGAATTTCCTGCGGCATCTTACCATTAGAGGATTGGGCTGAAATTCATCCCTGCCTAGGATATATTATTTGAAGAGAGTCCAAAAATGAAGTTGAAGGATGGATGCAGAATAGAAAGAGGTCAATGAAAAAAAGTGTGAAAAAACTGTGGGTACCAGCCTAAGCAACAGAAACCTGGATGAGCTGAAAGCTCCATGCCTGCATCAGCCCATTGGACTTTGTCCTGTGTTTTAAGTTTCTTTGCCCTAATTAGTGGTGTGCTATTCAGAACAAGTCAAGCTCTTTGTACCTCACTCAATTTTTTTATCTATACATTTCTCATCTATGCATCTATGTATTAAAGCAATCATTCTGAAACCATGTTTTAGCAGCAGCATATTTTCAAAAAATTTTCACTAAAAAATATGGTGTCTTGGGGTGATAAGCATTCTTATTTAGGGTCAGGTTCTGAATTTCCAACTCCTGAGGCACCTCTGAGTAACACCTAGAGATTCTGATCCACTGGGTCTGGGCTAGGGCCCAGGAATCTGCCATTGGAACAAGCCTCTGAGATGATTTTATTCAGGTGTTTTGGGGATCTTGCTTTGGGAATGTCTACTCCGAGATTCTGTGGAACAAACTTTGAAAAGCTCTGGATTAGCTGATTTGCAAGCAGCCTTCTTGCTCTGACAACCTGTGAATATATCAGCACATGATAAAGACAAAGCTGGCTGTGACATTTCTACTAAGGGCAGAAGAGGAAAAGAAAGGGATTAAATCAGAGGTCAAAAATAGACAAGCAAAAGATGTGTTTTGCTTGGTCTACATGGTATTTTTAAAATTCAAGAAGTTCAACTCTTAATTTTTGACTTCTTTTTTAAAAAATCAGAAAATGTGACAATTCTGATCTCTCATTTTCATGTGCCACACTTTGGTTGGAGTCAAATCATAGCTGCCTCCTTAAGACAGAACTGTTTATCTCATTTTACACAGTCCTCCCCAATCCCTATAGTGTCACACCTCCTGTACTCCATTCATTTACATCCTGCATCTTGACGTTTGAGTCTATAACTGTTAGTTGTAGAATTTGAGTTTGATATAACAAAGGGTCCATCTTGAAAATCCCTCTCCACTAAAAAGGTTGGGAAATTTCAGTTCTTCAAAAATAGGACAGGCCTAACAAGCCTCAGGTAGACTTGATGTACTTCTGGAGGTAGCACATGAATCCTAATGCAAGGAGTCTGTAATTTCTAGAGGCAGGTTGGTTTGTTTGCTATCTGTGGGCTTTGTCATTCACTGTGCTGTGCTCACCATTTCTGGTAGGTGTGCTGATGTGGGAAGTTTTCAGCGAAGGCAAAATCCCGTATGAAAACCGAAGCAACTCAGAAGTGGTGGAAGACATCAGTACCGGATTTCGGTTGTACAAGCCCCGGCTGGCCTCCACACATGTCTACCAGATTATGAATCACTGCTGGAAAGAGGTCAGTGGAGGAAGAGCTTCCCCATGCATTGCCGTATACAATTTCAGGACCTGCCTCCTTCCCTAGAGAAAGGAACCCTCTCAGAAGGATGAGGCAGGAGGGATAACTAATATAGATTAGCAACAACATGACTTTGAGGATCTATTAAAGGGATAGATCCCCCATCCCTAAAGGAGCTGATGGCAACCTTAAATATTATTTGGTTTGCTACATAATGTCACAAGCTATAAGCATAGCTTCAGAGTGGAGGATGGGGTGTGGCCTATGCCAGCTTCCTTCTTGATTTTCTGAAAAGAGAAAAAAAGTCTGTAACATCATAAAACCATTAAAAGCACAGGAAGTTAGTTCTATAACTTGGGGAACAAAGTTCACTTGCACTATGAAAATATTAAAATGGCTTAATTTGAGTTCATTTTATTCATTCTGCATTTAAAATGGGGAGCCAATTACTCTGTACCCACCCAGGTGGCTCATTTACCCTATGCTTGGATTGCAGGCCATGGCTTGAGCCCCATCACTATGAGTCTTAGTCTTTGCTGAGTTACAAAATCATACATTTCAGCCAAAGTGGAAAGTTGCTGAAATAGAGAATTAATAAAAATTCAGATCATTGTAGGACAACAAGGTAGAATATAAAAAATTTAGAACACTAGGATTTTTTCTCAGCTTTACCATTTATTTGCCATTAATCTTTGACAATTCTCTGAACTTCCTTTTTCTTACTGTTAAGAGAATTAAATAATGCTTGGTCTATGAGTTCATAGAGCTTTTATAATCAGAAACAAAGAAACAATAGAGACGTAAACAAGGGCGCAAAACAAATCTTATCCACTTCATAAGGATTAGCTACAATAATAATAATGATGGCTGACATTCAGTTGGCACTTTTTTCCTCTTTTAACCATCGTTTATTGATTTTTTAAATTAATAGACTTTATTTTTTAACAAAGAGTACAGAGTTCTCATATACCCACCTCATCTGAACAGTTTCCCTGTTCACTAACATTTGGCATGAGTGTCATATATTACAATTAGTGAACCTCTATTCATACATTATATTAACTAAAGTTCATAGTTTACATTAAGGTTCAGTCTTTGTGCTGTAGAGTTGTGTAGGTTTTCACAAATTCATAATGCCATGTATCCATCCTTATAGTATCAGACAGAATAGTTTTACTGGCCTATAAATCTCCTGTTCTTCACCCATTTATCCCTCTCCTCTTCCCCAAACCACTGGCAACTACTGATCTTTTCACTGTCTTCTTAGTTTTGCCTTTCTCAGAATGCCATATATTGGCATCATACAGCATGTAGGCTTTTCAGACTGGTTTCTTTCACTTAGTAATATGCTTTAAGGCCCCTCCATGTCTTTTCATGGCTTAGTAGCTCATTTCTTTTTGTTGACAAATAATATTCCATTGTATGGATATATCATAGTTTGTTTATCTATTTACCTACTAAAGGAAATCTTGGTTGCTTTCAGTTTTTGTGTTTGTTTGTTTGTTTGTTTGGGTTTTGGGGGTTTTGTTTTGTTTCTTTGAGATGGTGTCTTACTCTGTTACCCAGGCTGGAGTGCAGTGGCGCAGTCTCAGCTCACTGCAACCTCTGCCTCCCAGTCTCAAGCAATCCTCCCACCTCAGCCTCCCAAGTAGCTGGGACCACAGACATGTGCCACTATGCCCGGCTAATTTTTTGTATTTTTGGTAGAAACAAGGTTTTGCCATGCTGCCCAGGTGAGCTCAGGCAATCAATCCACCCACCTCAGGCCTCCCGTGGTGCTGGGATTACAAGTGTGAGCGTTGAGGCAGACTGGTTTCTTTCACTTAGTAATATGCCTTTAAGGTCCCTCCATGTCTTTTTGGCTTGATAGCTCATTTCTTTTTATTGCTAAATAATATTCCATTGTATGGATATGCCACAGTTTATTTACCTATTTACCTGCCAAAGGAAATATTGCTTGCTTTCAGTTTTAAACAATTATGAATAAAGCTGCTATAAATGTTTACGTGCAGATTTTTGTATGCACATAAATTTTCAACTCAATTGGGTAAATGCCTAAGAGTATGCTTGCTGAATCATATGGTAAGACTATGTTTAACTTTTTAAGAAACTGCCAGAGTGTCTTCCAAAGTAGCTGTATTATTTTACATTCCCACCAGCAATGAGAGTTCCTCATTAGCATTCATTGTTTTGGATTTCAGTGGTTCTAATAGATGTGTAGTCATATTACATTGTTTTAACTTGCATTTTCCTAATGACATATGATGTTAAGAATATTTTCATATGCTTATTTGCCACCTGTATATCTTCTTGGTAATATCTATTCAGATCTTTTGCCCATTTCTCAATCAGGTTGTTTGTTTACTTATTGTTGAGTTTTAAGAGTTCTTTGTATATTTTGGATACAAGTCCTTTATCAGATATGTGTTTTGCAAAATTTTCTCCTAGTCTGTGGCGTGTCTTCTCATTCTCTTGACAGTGTCTTTCACAGAGCAGACTTTTAAAATATTTTAACAAAGCTCAACATCAACTTATTTATTCATGAATTGTGCTTTTGGCTTACATCTAAAAACTCATTGCCAAGCCCAATGTCACCCAAATTTTCTCCTGTGTTATTTTATGGAAGTTTTATAATTTTGCATTTTACATTTAGGTCTACAATCCACTTTGAGTTAATTTTCCTGAAAGGTGTAAGGTCTGTGACTAGAGTCATTGTTTTACATATGGATGCCCAATTATTACAGCACTGTTGAAAAGACTATACCCTTTCTCCTATACCCTTTCTCCTCTGTTCCTTTGTTAAGTATTAGTTTACTATATTTATATGGATCTATATCTGGGCTGATCCATTAATCTGTTCGTTTATTCTTTCACTAGCATCATCCTGTCCCATTACTGTAGCTTTAGAGTAAGTCCTGAAGTCAGGTAGGGTCAGTCTTCTAGCTTTGTTATTCTTCTTCATTATTGTATTGGCTCTCTGGGTCTTTTGCCTCTCCATATAAATGTTACAGTCAGTTTGTCAATATCTACAAAATAACTTGCTGAATTTTTATTAGGATTGTATTGCATCCATAAGTCACGTTGGGAAGAACTAACATTTTAACACTATAGTGTCTTCCTGTCCATGAGCATGGAATATCTGTCCATTTATTTAGATCTTCTTTGCTTTCTTTTATTAGAATTTTTAATTTTTTCTCATTTAGATCCTATAGATATTTTCTGAGATTTATACCCAGCTATTTCATTTTTTGGTGTTCTTTTTTTTTTTTTTTGAGACGGAGTCTCGCTCTGTCGCCCAGGCTGGAGTGCAGTGGCGCAATCTCGGCTCACTGCAAGCTCCGCCTCCCGGGTTCACGCCATTCTCCTGCCTCAGCCTCTCCGAGTAGCTGGGACTACAGGCGCCCGCCACCACGCCCGGCTAATTTTTTGTATTTTTAGTAGAGACGGGGTTTCACCATGGTCTCGATCTCCTGACCTCGTGATCCGCCCGCCTCGGCCTCCCGAAGTGCTGGGATTACAAGCGTGAGCCACCGCGCCCGGCCTTTTTGGTGTTCTTTAGCATTAATTTCATGATGTATTTTTATATGTGATTTATTGAATTCTCAAAACAATTTCATGAGGTAGATACTATTATTATCTCCATTTTACAAATGACAAAACTGAGGTTCAAAGAGGTTAAATAACCTGCTCAATGTCACACAGCTAATTAGTGGTAAAACTGAGATTAAATACTAGTCCCTTGGATTCCAGAATACCTGCTGTTAACAACCACGACAATGTATATGGAATACAGTCAACATGGAAGCACATACAAAAATCCACAGGGGATGCTGCTATTAAATTCTGGTTTGTTTTGGATTTACCTATGACCCACAAGTCCAAGGAACTTACAGAGCTCTTTTTTCCCTCTCCAGAGACCAGAAGATCGGCCAGCCTTCTCCAGACTGCTGCGTCAACTGGCTGAAATTGCAGAATCAGGACTTTTGTAGAGACTGAGTACCAGGCCACATGGGCTGGAGATCCTGAATGGAGGAAGGATATGTCCTCATTCCGTAGAGCATTAGAAGCTGCCACCAGCCCAGGACCCTCCAGAGGCAGCCTGGCCTGTGGCATCAGTCCCTGAGTCACCATGGAAGCAGCACCCTGACCACAGCTGGCAGTCAAGCCACAGCTGGAGGGTCAGCCACCAAGCTGGGAGCCGGGCCAGAACAGAAGTGATCTCTCTGCCCTTGCTCTAGCCACTTGTCACGGTGCACAAACCTCAACCTGACAGCTTTCAGACAGCATTCTTGCACTTCTTAGTAATAGAGAGAGACATGAGCAATAGAGAGAGACAAGACCCAGATTGCTATTTTTATTGTTATTTTTAACATGAATCTAAAGTTTATGGTTCCAGGGACTTTTTATTTGACCCACAACACAGTATCCCAGGATATGGAGGCAAGGGGAACAAACAGCATGACTCTTTTTCTAAGAAAACTGGTGAGTTAAGTAAGGTTAGAGTGAGTGTTCTCTGTTGCTGTGATGCTGTCAGCCACAGCTTCCTGCCGTAGAGAATGATAGAGCAGCTGCTCACACAGGAGGCCGGATATTCTGAGAAGCAGCTCTATGAGGTTTTACAGAGTACGCAGCTACCTCTCTCCTTGAAGGGAGCATGGTGAGACCCATTGGATGGATTGGGGTGAACAGTTCAGGTCCCATGCTTGGAGCATTGGGTATCTGATGTCTGCGCCAGAATAAGAGAACCTCTGACGGTGGAGAACCATGTGGTACAAGAAGAGATCTTAGGTTTTATCACTTCCAGGCTCATCTTTTATACCAAGCTGTGCAGGTGACTATGTCTCCTTTTCTGCACAGAATGCTTCCACCAGCATCCTGAGAAGAAATGATTACTTCTGAAAAACATCCTTTTTTCCAGCCTCTGGGAATCAGCCCCGTCTCTGCACTATCCGATCCTCATCAACAGAGGGCAGCATTGTGTTGGTCAGTGTTGCCTTGGCGAGCAATTGAAACTTGTTTAGGCCCTAGGGTTGAGCAATTTTAAGGTTGAGACTCCAAGTCTCCAAAATTCTAGGAGAGAAATAAAGAGTCTGTTCTTGCTCAGACCATCAGGATGGAAACAGTCAGGCACTGACCGGGGTGCTTCCAAGAGGCATGAGAATGTCTACTCTGGCTTGAGCACTTCTATATGCAAGGTGAATATGTACTGAGCTAGGAGACTTTGCTGCAAAATCTCTGTTCACCCTGGGTTCACATCCCCATGAGGTAGTATTATTATTCCCATTTTACAAATAATGTAACTGAGGCTTTAAAAAGCCAAGACATCTGCCCAAAGTGACAGAACTAGAAAGTCTAGAGCTGGTATTCTAGCCCAAATCTGTCTGACCCCAATACACAGATTCTTTATTCCTATTCGACACTGCCTCCTACTGAAAATGAAAGGGACTGCAGAGGAAATAAATACAGCAGAGAGGAAAGATGGAAAGCCAGTAAAGAAGTCAATATAGAAGCACTAGCGAATAGTGTTGCTCTGGCACAGACCACTGTGGTTGATGGCATGGCCCTCCAACTCGGAATAGGATTTTCCTTTTCCTACTCTGTATCCTTACCTTGGTCATGTTAATGACTTTGGAGTTATTCAGTTAATGAACCCTTTAATTCTCACAACAAACCAGTCATATTGCTTGAAGCCATTTATAGACGAGCTTCAAAGCAACTTTAAAAGATTCTTCTGTAGAAGTATGAGTTCTTCCTTTAATTATCATTCCAACTTTCAGCTGTAGTCTTCTTGAACACTTCATGAGGAGGGACATTCCTTGATATAAGAGAGGATGGTGTTGCAATTGGCTCTTTCTAAATCATGTGACGTTTTGACTGGCTTGAGATTCAGATGCATAATTTTTAATTATAATTATTGTGAAGTGGAGAGCCTCAAGACAAAACTCTGTCATTCAGAAGACGATTTTACTCAGCTTATCCAAAATTATCTGTTTACTTTTTAGAATTTTCTACATTATCTTTTGGAACCCTTAATTAGAGATGATTTCTGGAACATTCAGTCTAGAAAGAAAACATTGGAATTGACTGATCTCTGTGGTTTGGTTTAGAAAATTCCCCTGTGCATGGTATTATCTTTTTCAAGCTCAGATTCATCAAATCCTTAACTGAACATGTGTAGATACTTCACCTCCTGGTGTCCTATCCCACAAAATGGGCTTCCTGCCTGGTTTTTCTCTTCTCACATTTTGTAAATGGTCCCCTGCGTTTGTAGAGAACTCCCTTACACAGAGTTTTGGTTCTAGTTTTATTTCTTAGATTTTGTATTTTGTACCTTTTGAGACTATGTATTTATATTTGGATCAGTCCATATTTATTAATGTACAGTCACTGCCACTGTTCAAAATAAAAATGTTACAAATACCTGTTATCCTTTGTGGAGCACACAGAGTTAAAAGTTGAATATAGCAATATTAAAGCTGTGTTTTAATAAATATGGTCCATAGGGCCTGGGTTCCATATTTATTTAAATCACAAGCTCTCAGAGCTTTTCCTTAAGTAAAAATGGTTACACTGTTTCATTTTCCACAGACAATTAAAGACTACATATCATTGAACAACATTCATTCAACAAGTAAATATCAAATGTTCCTATGGTTCATGCACACAGTTCAGTGTACGTATCTTCATGAAAACAAAGATGGAAAAGGCATAGTCTTTACATCTAAAAAATTCCTAGTCTGATTGAAAAGGAAAACATATAAATAAATAAAATTATAATGGAACAATTAGGGCAACAACAAAATACTGTGGTCAAAGAAGAGAAGAGCCCAGAATAAGTGATGAAATCTATCAGGGAAAGGATGACATCAAAGGAAACTTCTTAGAACCCTGCTACTCAAAGTGTGGTCCCTGGACCAGCAGCAATAGCATCACCATGTTGTTAGAAATGCAGATTCTCAGGCTTCTTCCTCACCTACTGAGCAAGAATTGTCATTTTAACAAGATCTGCAGGTAATTGTATATACATTAAAGTTTAAGAAGCACTGTCGCGAGGATATACTAACCCAGTTTTGAAGATAAATTTAAGAGTTATAAGGTAAGTAAGTGGGCAGAAGTAAGAGAAATACTTTGCAGGTAGAGAGAACAGGAGGTATGGGGAAGCTATTGTCAGTTCACTGTTGCTGGAGCATGCACGCATGTGTGCGTGTGTGTGTGTGTGTGCGCGCACGTGCGAGCGTGTGTGTATTTTCCCAGCAAGGGTAAGGATGATAGAAGAGGTGGGTAAATTGAAACTGAGTCTATAAATCTAGGCAAGAACTATACTTTAAAAGACCAAGAAGTTGGAATTTCACCCTATAGGTAAAGATGTCATTGCACAGGAAGAGAAGGTCAAATTTGTGATGTGTTTAAGAATATATTCTGGCAGCAGCATAGTGAATGGATTTGAGAAAGGCAAAGCCAGTGGAGAAGAAACTAATTTGGAGATGATTTTTGCCTTGTTCACAGTATCATATTATGTTTCCTAATCATTCACTGTCATCTGTCGTGTGGGTGACATATGGAAATTGTAATTTGGAGTACGTCATTCACTGTTGGATAGCAATAAAATAGCTTTCCCTCTTAAAACCCCAGTAATACAAAGGCTGGGTGGTTATAGTTTTGGTGTGCTGAGCACTCTGTGCCTTTCAGTCCACCAAATGCCCAGCTCCATTGCAGGAGCCAGGTCACGCGCCAGTCAACCACTGAGCATGGATGAGAAAGCCAAAGGCTTCCACGCGGTCCTTCCTAGAACTCACCTCTGTGCTTGAATCCCACTGCCAAATAGATAAATAAATAAATAAATAAAACGGCCCCCAAATGTAGTGCTGACATGCTGTCTAGTGTTCCTAACTTTAAGAAAGCTGTTAGTTCAATAAGTTTAATGAGGGATGAGTTATAGTACTGTGGATTGTGAGTTCAATGTTAATAAATCATTAATATATATTAAATAAGGTTTTTTTTAACAGAAACATGCATTGATCAGTTGACAAAAATGTGGTGAACAGGGGCTTGTAGGAACCTAACCCTTTATTTCCCCTAGAAGCAATGGTTCAGTATTTGTTAACTCAGTGTCCGTGGCAACGTTACAGAACATAATTACCGAATAATAAGAACCGACTATAATTGCAAAGAGCTGTTGTAGGTTATGCAATGTAGCTATAGTCACAGTACAGCAAGAGCACAGAGAATTAAGTAAACACACCTAAGGGATCAGGAAGGGCCTCACAGGAGAAGTGAAGTTTGAGATGTGCATTGAAGGGTAAATGAGAGTTCCCAAAAAGGAGAGGGTCTGGAAGGACATTTCAGGTGGAGAAATTAGCAGGCATAAAAATGCATCTTATTCCAACTTCTTCCCCTGCATTATTTTCATGTTATGTCTAGGACACTCGAGGCCCAAACCAAGTGCTGGCCACAATCATACGAGAGACAACTGAAGGAGTCAAGCACGGTTGACCTTGAACAACATGGAGGTTAGCAATCTCAATCCCTTGCACTGTCTAAAATCCACGTATAATTTTTTAATGCTCCAAAAACTTAACTGCTAATAGCCTACTGTTGACCGTAAGCCTTACTGATAATGCAAACTGTTGATTAACACAATTTTGTATGTCATATTTATTATATACTGTATTCTTAAACAAAATAGCTACAGAAAAGAAAATGTTATTTAGAATATCAAATGGAAAAGAAAATATATTTAGTATTCATTAAATGGAGGTGGATGGTCATAAAGGTCTTCATTCCCATTGTCTTCACATTGAAACTGTTGAGGAGAAGGAGGAAAAGGAGAGTTGGTCTTGCTATCTCAGGGCTAATAGAAGCAGAAGAGATAGAGGAGGTGAGCGCGAGGGCAGGAGAACCAGGAACACTCAATGTAACTTTACAGAAATACATCGTAATTTCTGTCTGAATTTTTGCCTTCTCATTTCTCTAAAAATGTTTCTGTATAATACAAATCCTTCTTTCACTATTTGCCTTAGTTTCAGTGCCCACATCATAGAAGGGTCATGTCATAAAAGAAGTCAAAAGTCATCTTGAGTAACCAAAACCCTTTGCCAGATTGTCTAACATCAATTTGTTTTCTGATATTGCGTCTTTTACATCTTCTTCCTCATTGTCTGGTGCTGGTTCAGTAGCACTCATCTCCATCCAGTTGTCATCTTCTGTTAATCCCTCTGGAGTGGCATCTATTAGTTCTTGATTTCTCCAAGATCCATATGTTGAGAACCTTCACACACGCACCTCACCCACCTTTTTGCCATATGCTCAATCTCTTTCATGATTTTCTTGATTGGCTCTGCTGTAAATCCTGTGAAGTTATGCACAACATCTGAACACAGTTTTCTCCAGCAGAAACTTGTTGTTTTGGGATTGATGACTTTCATAGCTTTTCCTGTAACAATGATGGCATCTTCAACAGCGTAATCCTTCCAGACTTTCTTGATGTTCTATCAGGGTTCTCTTTCATAGCATTGACAATCTTTTCCAAAGAGTACCACATATAATGGGCATTAAAGGTCCTTATGACCCCCTGATCCAGAGGCTGGATTAGAGATGTGTTTGGGGGCAAGTAGACCACTTTGATGCCTTCAGTGTTGAACTCATGGGGTTCTAGATAACCAACGAGCATCCTTCAATATCAGAAGAACCTTGAAAGGCAGACCCTTAGTGGCAAGGTACTTCCTGACTTCAGGGACAAAACATCGATGGAACTAATCCAGAAAGAGTTCTCATTGTCCAGGCCTTCTTGTTGTACAACCAAAAGACTGGCAGCTGGTGTTTAACATTTCCCTTCAAGGCTTGGGGGTTTTCAGCTTTATAGGTAAGGGCAGTCCTGATGATAAGCCTGACTGCATTTGCACAAAACAGCAGAGTTAGCCTATCCTTTCCTAAATCCTGGTGCTTGCTTCTTTTCCTTACTAATCAATGTTCTTTGTGGCTTTTTTTTTCCCCCTAGAATAGAGTACTTTCATCCAAATTAAAAACCTGTTCAGGCAATTAGTTATCCTTTCTCCTCCATGATTTTGTTAATGGCATCTGATAACTTGTCTGCTGCCTCTTGGTCAGCAGAAGCTGCTTCTCCTGTTACCTTGATATTTTTTAAGCCAAACTTCTTTCTAAAATTATCAAACCATCTTTGCTGGCATTAAATTCTTCAGCTTTAGATCCTTCACCTTTCTTTTGCTTTAAGTTGTCATATAATGACTTCACTTTTTCCTGACTCATATTAGAGTCTATGGGTATGTCTTTCTTATAGCAATCTTTATAGCAACGCACCCACCTAAAACCTGCATTTTTAATATGAGCTAAAATGGTATTTAACCAAAAGTGCAAGGTTTTCATACCTGCTGGGAGCTGCAGCCATGGCTTCATGAATTTTCTTTCTTTCTTTCTTTCTTTCTTTCTTTCTTTCTTTCTTTCTTTCTTTCTTTCTTTCTTTCTTCTTTCTTTCTTTCTTTCTTTGTCTTTTTCTTTCTTTCTTCCTTTCTTTTTACAGTGGTCCTTATGCTAAATTCATTCATCTTAAAATGATGGACAACTGCAGCTGCGGACCTCAATCTATGGTACATATCAAGCAATTCAGCTTTTTTCTTGTAATGTCATGACTTTTCTTTGCTTTTTGGGAACACTTTCAGCATCACTAGTGTCACTTCACGTGGGTTCCATGGTGTTATTCAAGGTTTGCTGTATTACACTAAACGTGATGAAAAATGTTTCACCATAAGAACCAGGAGATATTACATTTTACCCTGATATCCAATAAACTGGAGAGATGAATTGCTCACTCAGAGATGATTAGCATCACACAGCACTTGAAGTGGATACTGGCAACACTTGAGTTCACCACAATAGCAACAAGAGATGGCCACAGGCCAGGCATGGTGGCACACACCTGTAATCCCATCACTTTGGGAGGCTGAGACAGGAGGATCACCTGAGATCAGGAGTTGGAGACCAGCCTGGCTAATATGGTGAAACTACATCTTTACTAAAAATACAAAAATTAGCCAGGTGTGGGGGCACATGCCCGTAATCCCAGCTACTTGGGAGGCTGAGGCAGGAGAATCACTTGAACCTGGGAGGCAGAGGTTGCAGTGAGCCAAGATCACACCACTGCACTCCAGCCTGGGCGACAGAGTGAGACTCTGTCTCAAAAAGAAAATCATAATAATAATCCCATTTCTGAGCATTTATTATGTACCAGACTCTGCTTAGTGTGTTACATTATCATTTCATATAACCTTCACAAGAATCTAAGGGATATACTTTTTTGTTTTGTTTTGTTTTGCTTTGCTTTGTTTTGAGACAGTGTTTTGCTCTGTTGCCCAGGCTGGAATGCAGCTGCACCATTTTTGCTCACTGCAACCTCCACCTCCTGGGCTCAAGCGATTATCTTGCCTATAAAATGAGGCAATTTTGAGCAAGTAGTCAGGTTCTATCTACAGAATGGCCAATGTAAATTCTGTAACTGACTATCAAGTTTATCTTTTCCTGCCACCCACATAAATACTTAGAACCAAATGTATTAGCAAGCTCATAGCAGGTAGAGTTGTGATTGATTTTTGTTGTTTTGCTTACATTTTGGTCTTAGGTACATTTGATTCTCCATCTCATCTTTGTACTCTTTTCCTTCCTTTTAAAAAATTTCTTGTTGATTTTTAATTTTTTAACATAATGTATTCCTATAACTTACATTTAATATGTTTTTAGAATAAGGTATCATATTAGTAAACACATGGACCTAGCTTGGAAGAGGGAAAGTGAGGCTGAATGAGACTGTGGTAAAAAGCATGGGTTTGACTTCTCTACCTTGGGCAAATTATTAAACCTTAATTGCCTCAATTATAAAAATGGGAAAAATGATTATATTTTCCTCATAGAAAAATTGCGAAAAATTAAATGAGGTAATGTACTTGGTAAATGTCAGCCATTATTATTATTATCATTATTTATGTTTTCCCTTCATGCCCATTCCAGATACTTCATTACTGGTGTCTATAAAGCAGGGTATCCTGATAGTTTTAAAATAATTTTTTTTTTTTTTTGAGATGGAGTTTCGCTCTTGTTGCCCAGGCTGGAGGGCAATGGTGTGATCTCAGCTCACTACAACCTCTGCCTCCCAGGTTCAAGCAATTCTCCTGCCTCACCCTCCCTAGTAGCTGGGATTACAGGCACCCACCACCACGCCCAACTAATTTTTTGTATTTTTAGTAGAAAAGGGGTTTCACTACGTTGGCCAGGCTGGTCTCGAACTCCTGACCTCAGGCAATCCACCTGCCTCGGCCTCCCAAAGTGCTGGGATTATAACTTGAAGCTTTTCTGAAACACAAGGCAATGTTGCCACATGGACAACACATGGGCCACAACTTTGCAAGTACCAAAGCAATTCTTGTTGATATCCTCTACTGATGGCACAGCTGGGGGTTGGATGTGAAGGAAATCTGAAGGCAGTAGACAGACAGCTATACATTTCAGTGGCAAAGTTTAAAAATGTCATCTATGGGTGTTCATTCCATCCAATTTTACTGAACTCCTGTTAAGTACCAGGCTCCGAGGATGCAATGGGAAAGCAAAACAGACATATCCCTGCTCCCTTAGATTTTATGGTCTCATGGTAGAACACAGGCAAGTGTATTGACAATTATAACTCAGACTAATACGTGGGGTGATAGAGGGAGCCCAGGCAGCTAAGGGCACATAGACAACTAATCTCAAGCTAACCCAGACATGTAGGAATCTTGGAGGAAGCGACATCTAAAGAAATACCAGGAAGATGAACAGAACTTCATCAGGTAAACTGGGAAAAAGTGTGCAATGTGGAGGGAGGGAATGGGGGGCAGAAAGTGCCATTCAAGAAGCCTTGCATGTACGAATGTCAAGCACAACAGAGAACACAGCAAGTTTGAGGAACTAAAAGCTGTTCCTTTTAGCTGAAGCACAGCAAGCTTGTTCACATGGAGAGATAGCTGCCAGCTCTTGAAGACCCTCTCTGGCCACTGGAGAGAGTTTGGGCTTCATCGGGGGGCAGTGGGGAGCTAGGGAAGTGCCTTAAGCCTGGAAGGGGCATGCCCTTTAACTCATATAATTTTCCACATTCAGAGGGAAGTTGGAGTGCATCCAACCTACTTCATTTAATAGGTGGGGAAACAGGGGTGAGGCCCCTTGCCTAAGATTATTCTTCTGTTAGTTGCAAAACTCGGACCAAAACGCAAGCCTCTGCATTTCCAACACAGTGGCTTCAGAAGACCGTACTGCTCTCCTTTATACACAAATAGAACTCAGAGGTCAGGGAGTTATTTTTGCCTAAGATCTAACCAAATATATATGTAATAGTCTTTTCTGTTTTTAGGCAACTTGTTCCTGAAGGTGAAAAGACAGGGAAGGAACAACAGGGAAATACATCTTCCAAAAAACTATACCATCTGAAATAATATGCCCCTTAGAATGAAAATCTGACTTATTGAGATTCTCATTGTTAAGTATTTGTAATCACTGAACTTGAAATCCCAAGGATCACGGTGGAAAATGGAACATTTTTTAAAAAGGAAACCTCGGTTCTGTTTTTAAACCCATCCTCCACAAACACCCCCACAGCTTTTCACACTGAACCAGGGAAGAAATGTATGTATATATATATATATATAAAAGTCATTTTTTTCTGAAATAGCAATTTGAATTGGAATTAGTGATTTAAGACCAAACCACAAGGAATTATGGATTCTGAGCACGTGGGAAATAAGGTGAGATCAGTAAAGGCAAGCAAAGGCTTCCACAAGTCCTTTGCTGGAGCTTGAATAACGGGGCTCCTCCACAAATTGCCCTTATTAGGAAAAGCTGAGTGATTTAAGTATAAATTTGTGGGCCCTGGGAAAGCACTCCTTATGTCTACATACACTCCACAATGTCTCAAATGTTTTCAAATTATTTATCCTGTAAGGTATAAAGGGCAACTGTTATTCCCTGTGTTGCAGATACGGTGACCTCTGTGGAGCAGAGTGGTGAAGTGACCTGCTCAGGTGTCTCAAGGTTAGAATTTGGTGCAGCCTGACTTCAGCCTGGTCTGAAGGCCTACCAGGCTGGATTTCTATGAGAATTGTTTCTTTCTCTTTTTCTTTTCTCTCTTTCTTTCTCTTCTTTCTTTCCTTCTCTTCTTTCTCTCTTTCTTTCCTTCTTTCACTTTCTTCCTTTCTCTCTCTCTCTCCCCCTCCTTTCATTTTTTTTTTTTTTTTTTTGAGACAGAGTCTCACTCTGTCACCCAGTCTGGAGTGCGGCGGCGGGATCATAGCTCACTGTAGCCTCAATCTCCCAGGCTCAAGCAATCCTCCCACCTCAGCCTCCTGAGTAGCTGGGACCAAAGGTGCATGCCACCACACCCATCTATTTTTTTTTTTTTAATTTTTAGTAGAGATGAGGTTTCGCTGAGTTGCCCAGAATGGTCTCCAATTCCTGAGCTCAAGCAATCCTCTCTCCTCAGCCTCCCAAAGTTTTGGTATTACAGGTGTGAGCCACTGCTGGGCAGATAATTGCTTCTTTAAAGAGCCCGAAACGGCAGATAAGCCTTGAAGAGAAAGGTACCTGTCCTCTCAGTGCTTCCTGTCACCTATTTGTCCGTTAGGCAATTCTTCCAGCATGAAGTTGAGGTAGGCCCCTGTTAAAGAGGCGGCAGCTTCAGGGACTCTTCTCCAGGGAACTGGGAGAGGAAGAAGTTATTCTTGAGCTAAGGAGCCCCATCAGCGACCAAGCTCAACTGGTGGAAGGCCCCTTCCCCTAGCCCCAGTTGCATCTTCTGTCACTTCACCCTGCTCCTTCTCCTCAGAGCACTTTGGGCTGTAACCGGACGTTTGCTAGGTTAATTTACACCTGTCTCTCCTGGCAGGTGATAAAACTCCAAGGGGGCAGGGACCCTGTCTTTTGTACACCAGTGCACACCCAGGTCCTGGCACGGTACTTGGAACAGGATAGGTAATCAATAAAGATTGGGTTGATAAAAGAGCACTTGGAAATCATGTGGGGCCAATGAGATCCGAACGCGGCCGAAGCTCTCGTCCTCGGGTTGCTGCAGGTGTGGTTCCCGGTGATGGAGGCCGTGGAAGAAGCCTTCCCTCCCTTTCCCGCCCCCAGGGCAGGAAGCCTGGGTGCTGAGCGGTCCTCCGAAACCGAGAGGCAGGTCCTGGGTGCGCCGGCGGTGCAGCGGGGAGCGCGGAGAGCCCCTCGCCGCAGCCATTTCCTGCCCTTTGTGTGACAGCTGCAGCGGCGAAGGGGCGGGCGCTGGGTGGGGGCGGAGCCGCGGCGGGCGGAGCAGCGGGGCCGGGGCGGGGCCGAGCGCGGCGCAGCCGAGCGGGGCACAGCATCCTGCGCCCCGGCGCGGGGCCCTGCGGTAGCCTCGGGCCCCTCCCCTGGACCCGCCGCAGAGCCAGGTAAGCGGCCCTCGCAGGCCTCGGGCTGGGCACGGGGACCAGGATGCTGCCGGGGACGGGGATGAGGCCGTGAGGATGCGCGAAGGGCCGCCCCCTCTCCCGGCCCGGGGGGGGGCGCTGGGCGCTGCGCCCGGGCTAGCGCGAGGCCCGGCCTCAGGCCGCACGCGGCCCCTTTCCCCCTCGGGCCCACCGTGCGTCCCGCGGCACGGACCCTCTGCCCGGGAGGTGCGGGCACATCGCGGCGCTCTGGCGCGGCGGCGGGGGAGCCGCAGCAGCAGGTGCGCGGCCTGGGCCGGAGCCGCCAGCCCGGGAGGAGGCGGTGCTAATCTCAGGGCCGGAGACACCTGCAGCGGCCGCGAGCCCGGCAGCGGCGACATCCTCGGGTCCAGCTACTGCAGAGCGCTGGCCCCTGCCTCTGCCGCCGTGACCACCGTCACCTCCCCCAGGGCCAGCGAGAGCCGCCTGGGCCCGCCTGGCAGCCGTCTCGGGCACACAGAACGTGTGATGGGTGGGGCGAGGGGCGCAGCGTCGATGTTTGGGGGCGGAGGGCTTTGATGAGAGAGGAGCAGGTCTGACCCGCTTGGAAGCTTTCTGGCCTACACTAGCATCGCTCACCAAGCTGGCTGCGGGCAGGGTGGAAGTGGGGGAAGGGGATGAGTGGGCTGACTCCTGGGGGAAAAGGTTATTTTTTCTTGAGCTCTGAAGAACCAGGAAGATGCTTAACTGTCTGTTGTGGCGTCTGGTTTTCAGGACAGCCCTACCCCTCACCCCAAGGAACAGCCCACCTTTGTGCAAAAGAAGTGGAGGAGGTGCTCTCTGCTTGGGGATGGGGGCAGGTAGCATGGTCCGCAGAAGTATGGCCCTCTATATCCAGAACTCGGCTGGAAAGGACACTGACAGCCCCAGTGCCTCCCCAGCGCAGGGAATCTGATTTTGACCTTTGTTTGCCTACTTTCCCCAGCACAGTAGAAACACTCACCAGGGCTGATGAGCCATCAGCTGTCCTTCCAGCTAGGCCAAGAATGGGACAAGGATCTTTTTCTGCTAGTTCCTGGGTGCCTGTGCCCTCAGCATGGGCAGGGAGATGGAGGCAGCCCTGCTGGCAGCAGAGGCAAATCAGGAGAGTGTCAGTTCCTGTGTTCCCATTTCCTGCCTCCTGTCTGTGTCCCAGTTAGGACAGTGGGTCTCATCTTACTCTTGGATACAGGCTGTGCCAGCAACCTGAGTCCCTGAGATCTTAGAGGGCAAAAATCAGGTCCATATCTATGGGCAGGCCTGTGAAAGCCTTGACAGTTGCTTTCTCCACCATTAGACCCTCTCTCTGTGGCCCTCCTGGTGGCCTCCCACTTCCACTTCCATACAGTGCCCTGCCCTTTCCCCAGTCTCCAGTGTTAGAAATGGTTTTCAAGAAAGGAGCCAATGACTGTGTTTATCTTGAACAGCTAAATACAAAAGAAGTTCCCATTTGATGCAGAGCAGGTGCTTTTCAAGTCATTTGACCGGAAAAGAAACAGAGGATGGAGGCATTTTAATGGGAAACAAAGCTTTAATGGGAAACACTGTAGAAATATTTGCTATCACTAATGGTGGAATTTCAAACAGTGGGCTTGAAGTGGAGGTGGGGAGCTGGGTAGTTCTTTTGGGAACAGGTCCCTGAAATGACAATATCTAGCAGCTGTCAGCTCTGTATTTGGCAAGGGCAGCTTTGGCCCTGCGGGCAGGAATGCTGTAAGAGTGTGTGTACATGCGTGTGCATGCGTGCATGTTTGTTTGACTGGTCAGGGGTTACTGTCACCAGAAGGCATTTTTTGAGCACCAAGTGTCCACTTTCGGGATGAGAAACTTGTGTACACAGGGTTCCTCATTGGCATTGGCTGCCCTTTGCCAAGGCAATTATTAGACCTCAAGAAGAGAGTGTTGTTGCTTACAAAGTCAGTGCCTCTAGCTGGTTCTGCACACTGAGCCTCTGGCTGGGGGCATGAGCTCTGTGCTCACTAAGCTGCTTTATTTCCTGGCTAGTTCTGACCGGTTCTGTAGGCACCCAAGGCTGCCTTGTTCAGTCCCTGCTGGAAAATGAAAAAGGAAAAACTTGCTTTAGGCATTAGGCCAAGAGTCGGATGTACAACCCAGTGGGGTTGGAGAGTTTTACTCAAATCAGATGCTGGCCCAGAGAAGGAAGTAGACATGAATTCAAAAATTGGTAAAAGGCCCCAGGAGAACACTACATGTCCCCTCTGATAAATCACACCCTCTCTGATATTCAGTGGGCTTCTGCTGCTGTCATCAACCAGAAAGCTGAATGAGATGATGAATAGGCAACAAGCTAATTAACGGGAAAAGCGCTCCTGGAAAACAGTACGGGTCCCAGTCCGTACATTTAAGGATTGGACTACACTCTCAACGCAGCTTCTTTGGACCACTGTTGGCCCCAGGGGTCCACCAAGAGCGTCACAAAATGGCCTTTTGTAGCCTCCATGTGGCCACCGTAACAATGAGTCTATTTCTCTACTGGCAAGTATTAATTATTCACTTGTAATTGACAAAGCCAGACATCAGTCACCTCACTAGAGTCTTTATGAAAGGCTTTTGGTCCTGTCATTCTGAGGAGCAAAGCCATGCCTAGGGTCCAGGGGATGGCCCCTGCATCAGTAGTGAGACGGTGGGAGAAAGGGGGCAGGCTGCTGCCTTCTAGGCAGTGAATGGAGGCAAGGGAGGAACTAGAATATCTTTGGATGCTCTTACTACTCGAGGGGTGCATGAAAGTGCCGAGCAGAATGCTTAGCACATAGTAAGTACTAGCATATTTATATATTTATTGTTATAATGTATTAATTACATAACCATTAAGAATTTGGCTCATGTATGTAATCAACCCTTGGCTGTTCCCAGCCCCTCTGCCTCCAGAGCTTTCCTGAATTTTGCTTTTTTGAGGGAAGTTGGTCTCTGTGACCAGTAAACCCAGCCCCAAGTTTACCTGCCGAAGGAAGGGAAAGTTAAGAGTGATAGAGCATGAAGTGAAAGGCTTCAGGTGGGAAGTGCTCTTAAGTAGCACAAGGGAGGTGGGTGGAACTTGAGTAGGCAAGGAGAAGTGGGAGGGAACAAGCCAAGCAGAAGCCCAGGGCCATTCTCACATTTCAACACGTAGAGTTAAGGAAGGGCCTCTTCCTCTGTGAGAATTCAGCATTTTGCAACCATCCAAAAATGTTGAGGGCATGCTTTGCTTCCAGGGCAGACAGAGCAGCACAGTGAGCATGGGACAGAGGATCCCTGACTTGCTGTGTGCCCTTAAACCAGCCACTACCTTTCTGACGTTCAAAATTGAGCAATGGAAGGCAGCCTGCCCAACTGTTACCTGCCCGTCATCATGAAAGCCTGCGGATGACGTAATGTCTGTAAATCCCAGTCTGATAAAAAAAAGACCATGGAAATAGAGAAGGAGCCTCCTGAATGTGTGACTCTCTTGGGTAAATGCCCTCCATTCCTTAAGAAACAATTTATTAATTATATATTGTGTGTCACTTTAAGAAGACGGATCTGTGGCCTCTCTGTGCTGTTGAGCCAGTGGGAAGCTTAAAGGCACTTTGTGATTCACAGATTCTGTCAAGGCCCCTGGATGGCCTTGTCTGTACAGAGACACTTCAGAATTCAGTCAGGGGGTATGGGATGCCTCCCAGGATGCAAAGAGCTTAGATATTGGCTTTCCAGCCATGGCCATTATGCTAAGGGCTGTGTGTGATGTACCTCAAAAAACAGCCATTTAAGCCATACTTGGGCCCTGGCAACAGAGGGTGCAAATCCTTGAAAGAAATTGTTTTGAGAAGGCAGAGCTTGAATTCAGGCAGAATTTCTTGCAGGGATCATTCTGGTTGCATGGTATTTTGATAGACTGGGCAACTCAGATACATGCAGTGAGAGAGGGAAGTAAATAGGACCTTCTGGCGAGATGCCTGAAAAAGACCCAGTGATGACTTCATCAGTAGACCTTTTGATTCTGTTTGCATCATTATTTGGTCATTGTAGAGCAGTGGTTCTCAGGCTTTAATCTCTAGGTAAAACAGAGGTGTATTTAGTCTGTCCATGTTCTATAGTCTCTGTTTTCTAAGTAAGGCAGGAGGTGAGGTCCTCTGCAGGAAATAAAGGTGATGGACTGGTTAGGAAACTTCAGGAGACTTCAGGGTTTGGAACAGTTGCCTCTGTGGGTGGAATAAGAAATCAACTGGGGAAGAATGAGAGAATTGTCTAACTTCACTGAAGGCCTGGCTGAGATCAAAGAGAATTTGCAGGGCTGACCCTCAGAGAAGACATGCAATAACTCTTAAGAAATATCTGAGAACTATTTTTGATTTGTGCTTTTAAAATATCATGCTTTAAGATTTGTTTTGGCAAGATATGAATGGCGAGATAAGAATTCAGAGCTAGAGGTCAGCCTCCTATCTCCAAGTCTGTTATACTTCCATATGGGAAAGTGAGATGAGGACCTGCTTCTTAGGGTTTGAAGTGGAAACTATATGACAGAAGGATTTTCTAAAGGACTCTCCTCAGATTCTTATATTGATAAGGCAGCCTTGGATATGGGACCTTAGAGAAGCATCATATTTTAACTTTCTTGTTAATTTTTTTAAACCAGAAGTTAAGAATTTTGGTCATTGGCTCATGCATTGAACAAATCATTCATGAAGTATTAATTAAGCAAATAATTCCTGGTGTGTGCCTATCTCTGTGCTGGTTGCTATAGGTGAAACTCAGACAGGATGACTATCCTTGGCATTCTTAGTGATCCAAAGAATTAGTGAAATATAAAGCAGTTTGTCGTGCAGTTAAAAACTGTGAACTCTAGACTGTGAGTGCTAAGGGAGTGAGAGAAATGAAGGTCATTGTGGGGCTTGGCTGGTCAGACTTTTGCGGGAAAGGCATGTCTTGACATAGGCCTTGATAGATCGGTAGGATTTGAGAAGGAAAGAAGATAGCCCATAAGGGAGTGGAGACAGTTTGAGCAAAGGCACAAAGGAAGACTATCCTTGGACAGGTTTATGATTCCCTGTATACCTTGGCCACAGAGAATGGTCTGCATGATCCTTAACACGTGTCTTTAAGGAAGCCCTTTGGATGGAATGTCTCAACTGTAGTCATGGTCATTTGCTTTAGAGTTGGAAGGGTCCTGAGAGAGGCCCAAATCCAGTGATTCTTAACTGGTTGCTGTTGTTGTTTTTTTAGTACACAAAATGGACAATGTTGACGTGTTCAACACATCAGCCCCCACAGCCAACCCCCCAACTCTGCTCCATTCCTGCCACTCTAGGGAAGAGATGAACATGCGAGCAATAATATCACACAGAGACCTTGAACCCTCGCCTCACATACAATAAAATGTACCTTGTTTGCAAACCTCAGTGCTTAAGCTATTATTAGGACAAGTTACCGGCAATAACCTTCACAAGGCAGGTTTGGACATCATGGTTGAGAGAGAACCAAGGCTAACCTCCATATTTTACAGACAGAGAAATTTGCCCTTTTAGAGTGAGTGGAGATGTGATTTGGAGGCCTTTGTCTTCATACTGAGCCATGTTCGAGTTGCAGTTTCACATCGATGAAGCTGAGTTCCACGTGCTCCGATCTGGTGGCCAGACCTGAAGTCCTCCTCTTTGTTTCCATAGCAGATGCATGGCTTCCCTTTGTGAGTTTTAGCAGGTGCATCTGAGAGGCAGCTCCTCTCTCCACATACGCGTCATGTTGGTGTTCCTCATATGACAGCCCCAGGGCCCCAGCAGGAGCAAATCAGCAAGCCACCTTGGTGGCATGACTTCCCCTCCTGAGAGCATGAGGCCATTCCCCCGAGCTGCTGGTAGCTGCCTGGTTTGGTGTCACCAGAAAGGCGGCCTCAACCCTAATAACACAGGAAGCAGCTGGGCAAAACGGCAAACGAAGTGGCAAGCCCTTTAGCCAGCCCCCACCAAGATCTTTTTCTCTGTCTACTTATAAACAACAAGGAGGATAGGCCTTCTCCAGAGGCCCAAGTCGAGGCTGACTTGACTTCTCGGCTCTGACCGCAGGTCCCCTGTGTGGAGAGAAGCTGCAGGTGATGGGGCCTCTGGTCCCAGAAGACAAGCAGCAAGGGACTGAAACAACGAAGACCACCTTGCCAGTCAGTGCTGGGTACCGGCCAGGTGTCTGAACTGCTAACAAGGAGACTTTGGGTGGTTGTCTTCTAAAGCAAATTATTAAATTTTGATCAAAACAATATATACAAATGTTTTAAAAAATCAAATAGTATTGAAAGGCTTATAATGAAAAACAACCATCCAGCACTCACCCTACCCTGGAGGCTGCCGCTTTTAACTCACTGTTTCTTCTAGTAGCTGCCTCCAGATCTCTAAATGATATGCTTACACCGCTGTTTCTTGATTTATCTATTCTGCACCTTGTCTATTTACTTCCTGCTGTGATGGATGGAGATTTCGCTTTCTTACACCATCTCCCTCCCTCCCCTGCCCCCGTCTCTCAAGATAGGAAGAGCTCTATTTTAACCTACATCAGGTTTAAAGTGTCTACATTATTAATATATATAAATGATGATCACAGACAGCCAAGTAATGTCCTTTGATTATATTTCCTTTCTTAGAGGGCTTTTCATTTTGCTGCAGAATTTTTGTTGCAGTACTTGTCTTTTTCTTTTATTTATCTATTTATTTATTTTGAGATGGAGTTCCACTCTTGTTCCCCAAGCTGAGTGCAGTGGCACGATCTCAGCTCACTGCAACTTCTGCCTCCCAGGTTCAAGCGATTCTCCTGCCTCAGCCTCCCAAGTAGCTGGGATTACAGGCATGTGCTATGCCACCTGGCTAATTTTTTAATTTTAGTGGAGATGGGGTTTCACCATGTTGGTCAGGCTGGTCTTGAACTCCTGACCTCAGGTGATCCACCTGCCTCGGCCTCCCAAAGTGCTGGGATTACAGGCACGAGCCACCATGCCTGGCCCTGTCCTTTTCTTTTAAAGCTCTGTATCATATGAGTTATTCTATTGTATTCCCTTGTCTTCTCAGGAAGTGCAATGTTAACCCTAGCTCCACCCCTAACTAGCCCAGTGACCTTGCACAAGTCCTTCTCTTTTCTGAGGCTCGGTTTCCTCATCAGTAGAAAGAGAGCTAGACTCCCTTCTTATTCTAAACCTCAGAACCTATCACCCCACCCACCTCACAGGCAGTAATATTATTACTTCTCAGATAATATTATCTGAGGAGTCTTTACTCCAGGGTAGGGCAGCCCCAGGACCTGACAGATGGCAGAGAAACCAAAACAGGCAGGGGCAGGGGGAGGGAAAAAACAAGCTAGCTGGGCCTGCCCTATACGGTCTAGTTCACCCCTGCAGTTTAGGGGGCTGCTCTGTGGGGTGGTATGGTTGTATCTATTGCTTTTTTCCTCCCCTGCTGTCCCCGTTGGTTTTTGCTGTCCACAGCCTCTGCTTGTAGGGGCATTATTACTGTCCCCAAACTCCCCAAGCTCCTACTCCACCCCCAGCTCTCTTTGTACCCCTTCTACTTATGTTACACTCAAGGTTTCCCAAAAAGTAGTTATAAAAATACTGACTTTTGGTAACAGCTTTATTGAAACATAGTTTGCATACTATACAATTCACTGATTTAAAAAATACAGTTCAGGGCAGGCACAGTGGCTCATGTCTGTAACCCCAGCACTTTGGGAGGTCGAGGTGGGTGGATCACCTGAGGTCAGGAGTTCAAGACCAGCCTTGCCAACATGGCAAAACCCTGTCTCTACTAAAAATACAAAAATTAGCCGGGCATGGTGGCAGGTGCCTGTAATTCCAGCTACTTGGGAGGCTGAGGCAGGAGAATCGTTTGAACCCGGGAGGTAGAGGTTGCAGTGAGTGAGATCACGCCATTGCACTCCAGCCTGGGGAACAAGAATGAAACTCTGTTAAAAAAAAAAAAATTTCCGTGGTTTTTAATATATTCACAGAGTTGTACAACCCATAATCATAGTCAGTTTTAGAGCATTTTAGCACCCCAGAAAGAAACCTCATGACCTTTAGCAGTACCACCTATTTCCCCCAACCCCACCCCTTGGCAACCATAGATTTGCGTATTCTGGGCATGTTTAATAAATGGAACATGGGTCTTTAATGATTCGCTTCTTTCACTTAGCATAATATTGTCAAAGTTCATTCATGTTGTATCAATATCAGTACTTAATTCCTTTTTATGGTTGAAAAATACTCCATGTGGCTATACAATTTTTTACTTATCAGTTGATGCATATGTTAGTTCTGCCTTTTAGCTATTACAAATAATGGTGCTGTGAACATCCATGTACAAGTTTTTGTGTGGACATGTATTTTCATTTCTCTTGGGTTTAAGCCTAGGAGTAGAATTGCTGGGTCAGATGGTAACTCTGTTTAAAAATTTGAGGAAATACCAATCGATTTTCGAAAGTTGAGGCACCATCTTACATTCACACTAGCAACGGTATTCCCAGTTTTTCCACATCCTTGCCAACACTTATTATTGTCTGTCCTTTTCATTATAGCCATCCTAGTGGGTGTGAAGTGGTATCAATTTGCACTTCCCTAATAACTAAGGATAGTAATCTTTTTGTGTGCTTATTGGATATGTGTGTATCTTTGGAAAAAATATCTGTTCCTTGCCTATTTTTAAAATCAGGTTATATTTATGAATGAGTTTTAAGAATTCATTTTTTAAATTTATTTTTATTTTTAACATTTTTTTTGTAGAAACAGGGTATTGCTCTGTTGCCCAGGCTGGTCTTGAATTCCTGGCTTAAGCAAGTCTCCCATCAGCTTCCCAAAGTACTAGGATTACAGGCATGAGCCACTGTGCCCAGCCAAGAATTATTTACATGTTTTATATACTTAGCAAATACGTGATTTGCAAATATTTTCTTCTATTCTGTGGACTTACTTTCTTGATGGTGTCCTTTGAAGCACAAATTTTTTTATTTTGATGTTTAGTTTATTTTTTATTTTGTTGCTTGTGTTTTTGTTGTTATTACATAATTCAAGGTCACAAAGATGTACTCTTATGAGTTTTATAGTTTTAGCTCTTACATAGATCTTTGATCCATTTTGAGTTAATTTATTATATATTACATTATTTATACCTCACACCGTAAAACAAATTTTGCATGTGAGTATCCAGTTGTCCCAGAATCATTTGTTGAAAAGAATATTCTTTCTACATCTCTTGTCAATTGACCATAAATGTGAAGATTTATTTCTGGATTCTCAGTTCAGTTCCATTAATTTATCATTGTTCATTGACTGTCTTCATGGTAACACCACACAATTTTATTACTGTAGCTTTGAGTATGTTTTGAAATCAGGTAGTGTGAGTCTTCCATTTTTGTTCAGTTCCTCCCACCTCCAAGATTGTCTTGGTTATCCTGAGTGAGTCCCTTGAATTTCCATATGAATTTTAGGATCAGCTTGTCAATTTCTGCAAAGAAGCCAGATGAGATTTTGAGAGAGATTATGTTGAATCTGTAGATTAGTTTGGGTAGTATTGCCGTGTTAACAATATTAAGCCTTCCAGCCTATGGATATGGGATATCTTTTTATTTAAGTCTTCTTTAATTTTTTCAACAAGGTTTCATTGCTTTCAGAGTGTATGTTTTGCACTTATTTTGTTAAGTTTATTCCTAAGTATTGTATTATTTTTGATGCTACTATAAACAGAATTGTTTTCTCCATTTTATTTTCATATTGAGCATTGCTGGTATATAGAGATGCAACTGATTTTTGTATGCTGATATTGTATCCTACAAACTTGCTGAACTAGTTTATAACTTTTAATAGTTTTTAGTGGATTTTTCACGGATTTTCTATATACAAGACTATGTTATCTGCAAATAGGAATAGTCTTACTTTTTTCTTTCTAATCTAGATATCTTTTATTTAATTTCCTTGCCTAATTACCTTGGCTAGAACTGCCAGTACAATGTTGAACAGAAATGCTAAGAGCAGACTTATTTGTCTTATTCTTGATCTTAGTGGGAAAGCATTAAGTCTAATATTAGCTAAGAGTTTTTTGTGGCCACTAATTGTCAAGTTGAGGATATTCTCTAATCCTAGTTTTTTGAGTGTTTTTATCATGAAGGCGTTAAGATTTTGTCAAATACTTTTTCTGTGTGTATTGAGATGATATGGTTTCTGACCTTTATTGGTATAGCTTATTACATTAATTGATATTCTGATGTTAATGTTAATCCAATCTTAACATTCCTGGGATAAATCTCGCTTGTTCATGGTGCATAATCTTTTTTATATATTTCTGGATTCAGTTTTGTTGAGGCTCTAACTTTTATCGAGCACTTTCTACCAACCAAGCCATTTACATGGATTAACCTATTTAGTTTTCAAAGCCTATGAGATAGGAATTGTCATTATCGCTTATACCAAAATGAGGAGAGTGAGGCTCAGAAAGGTTATGTCACCTACTCAAGGTCACACCACTAGGCATTGGCAGAGGTAAGATTCTAACTCAAGCTATCCAGTTCACCTCCACACTAAAATGCCTCTCATTTGGATATCAGTGGTGGACATGGGATGATTTTCAGATAATACCCAGACCTGTGTTTATGTTCATTACTATGTTTTTTATGGCTCCTCTTTGTTTATGGCATATAATATTAGTTTTCTCTCTGTGATTGTGATATAAAGCTGCCTTGTAAAATAAAAAGTGGCAAAAAAAGAGAATCTCTAGAAAAAAATATTAAGTAAGAATTATCCTGGCAGTTTATGGATATGAGTACGTATTCTATGCTGATTTAAATTATCTGTGTTTTTTTTGTGTGTGTATGTGGTTTTTTTTTTTTGAGACAGAGTCTCGCTCTGTCACCCAGGCTGGAGTGCAGTGGCTCAATCTCAGCTCACTGCAACCTCCACCTCCCAGGTTCAAGCAATTCTTCTGCCTCAGCCTCCCGAGTAGCTGGCACTACAGGTGTGCACCACTATGCCCAGCTAATTTTTGTATTTTTATTAGAGATGGGTTTTCACCATATTGGCCAGGCTGGTCTCGAACTCCTGACCTCAGGAGATCCTCCCGTCTTGGCCTCCCAAAGTGCTGGGGTTACAGGCGTGAGCCACCAAGTCTGGCTTTATCTGTGTAGCCACCGAGTCCGGCCTTATCTGTGTAGCCACCAAGTCTGGCCTTATCTGTGTTATTAATAGTGAAGGAGAAGGAATGGAAAAACTAGAAGTAAGGACATGGCCAACTTCAGGTCGTCTCCTCTCTCCTATGTTGTCAGGAGATTGAGGTGTGTTCATGAATTCTTTCATTTAGTACTTCCCCAGTGCCTAATCTGTTTGCGGCACTCTGCTAAGGTCTCTGCATTTTCAGTGATAGGTAAGAAAATGGTCCCTGAACTTGAGGAGCTTTCACATGCATGGTTCTACTCCAGAGAGGGCATGTTATGTTTTATTTCATGGGCAAACTCGGATTGATTGCTGATGGCTTCCTGGAGCTCAGTATTTCACGAGGATTCTGAAGCTGTCTGTGGACTTAGTGGAAAATAGTGTCATTATCAATTAGCAATGTCTGCCCTGGCATGGGAGGAAGAAGTAGCAGTATTTGGGTTTTATTCTGAGGCCAAGAAAACATCATAGAGTGCATTTACACAAACCTGGATGGCATAGCCTACTACACACCTAAGCTATATGGTATATAGCCTATTGCTCCTGGGCTACAAACCTGTACGGCATGTTCTTGTACTGAATACTGTAGGCAGTTGCAACACAGTGGGAAGTATTTGTGTATCTAAACATAGAAAAGGTACAGTAAAAATATGATATTATAATCTTATGGGAACACCATCGTATATATGATCCACTGTTGACTGAAACATCATTATGAGGCAAATGACTGTAAATTTTTTTAATTGGAATAATCTAAATCTCCCTTTTATTTATTTTTATATTTACGTATCTATATAATATTTTCTTTGTACTAATATATGTATACATATGTGTATATATATGTACATGTGTGTGCAGTATGTTTGTGTGTGTGTATGTATACTTATATAGCCTCTGGCTGGAGCGCCATACAGACACAGAAAATATTTCCTGGCCTCTTGATGTTCATGAAACACAAAGGTGACAATTACCTAATTTTTCTAGCTTGGCAGAGTTGTGTTCTTCTTGAGGAAGGAAAAAGCAGCCAAACTGGGAAAAAAATATGCTTGGCACCTTTCAAAAAGGTACAAAACCAGGTGTGGTCTAGAAGAAAAGGCATAGAATTGGGAGTCAAGATATCCTGTTTCTATCCTACCTCTGCCACTAGCTGACCATGTTACCTTGAATAAAAGTGTTTACTTCTCCATAACACAGTGTCCTCAGAAACACAGCAAAAATTATACCTACTGAACTGAATTTGCAGGATAGTTGTGATTGAGAAAATCAATGTGAAAGATCTATAGAACTGAGATATTAGTGTAATCATAATAATACCTTCCTTTTTTTGGTAGGAGAATTGTTGCAGTATTTAATTCATCCTCTCTATTGAAAACAGGACACAGACTAGCTAATGTTAAACAAAAGTATGGGAGGCCATTGTTTAAGACTAAGCTCCTGTACTAGGCCCCTAAAAACCAGACCAAATCAAAATGGAGTCACTCATGCTAAATGCCACTCTCTACCTGAGTCAGCAGAATAAGCAAATCCTCTCTGCCTTAACCCTTACAAAAAAGTAACCTGAAGTAACTTGATGTTAACTAATCATTTATTTTTCTATTGTTGTGTTTCCTTTTTCCCACCTTACAAAACCCACAGTTTTACTATTGCCCAGTGGGAGCTTTCATTCGATTGTGTAGAAAGCAGGTGCTTCAATTCATAAATCACAAATTAAGGACAATTCTATAAATTTATTGTAATTTTGTCTTTTGACATGTCTTTGCTGGCTACTGTGTTAAGTATTCTACATGCTGTAGTTATATAATCAAAATAAACATTGAGGACAGGCACTATTATAAATTGTCACCCTTACAAGGTAAGGAAACTGAGGCTCAGAGAGGTTAAGGAACATGCTATTGTTTAGATAGCTCATAAGTGGCAGATAACAGATTCACACCCAGAACTCAAGCTTACCCACTATACTAGCCTAATATTTCACTTCAGTAGAAAGTCTTAATATTTAATTTCTTTCCAGAAAATCAAACAGATAATGACAATGCAAGTATTTTGCTTATAGAGAAGCAGGGTTTAAGCTGTGAATGTCAGAACCTGAATTTCCAAAGCCATGTTCTCCTGGCAGCCATCCTGCATTTATGGGACCCACCCCCCTCTTGCTTGGGGTCTGTCAGTCATGTCTGCCTGGGGGGGCACCTAAAACCCCCCTTCTCAGAAGCAAATTGCTTGTGTGCCCAATGTTATTATTACTTCTGGTGAAACCAGGCCACTGACTGAATTTGTTATGAAGACACTGCATTTAAACCCATCATGAATGCCCCCCACTGAGAAGTTGCAGCTGTGTTTGGTAAATGATGCTCCCAGAACACTGTTAACTTTTAAATATTTTATTAATTTCTTTTTCAAAATGATGAAATGGTCACATGTTCGTAGACCAAATATAAAGAATCATTCTCACTTGGAAGATTGCGTAACAGGCAGGACACTTGGGCAGGAAAGAAGTACGTTCTTATTTTCATTTATGCCTCTGTTCAAATTTCCAGAATATTTTTCCTTTCTGATTGATGTGGATTTGGCAGTGCCTACCAGCACTTGAGCTAAAAATGTCAGATTTCCTTCTCCCTTAGGCACTGAGTGATCTACCAATGCTCATAGAAATCCACTATAGAAGTTGTATTTGCCAGAGGAGAAGAAAGATAGCATTAACATAAATAGACTCCTAATTTATTAGCTTTGTAGGTTGTTCACTTACTTATTGATTCTCTTCAAGGGATGTTCAGGGGTACTATTATGCTACAGAGGAAAACTTAATGGTTATTCTGGTAAATGAGTATTTTTTTTTAGATGAAGTTTTGCCCGTGTTGCCCAGGCTGGGTGCAATGGCATGATCTTGGCTCACTGCAACCTCCACCTCCCAGGTTCAAGTGATTCTCCTGCCTCAGCCTCCTGAGTAGCTGGGATTACAGGCACCTGCCACCATGCTGACTAATCTTTTTTTTTTTTTTGTATTTTTAGTAGAAATGGGATTTCTACTAAAGAAAAGTTGACCAGGCTGGTCAGGCTGGTCTTGAACTCCTGACCTCAGGTGATCCACCCGTCTCAGCCTCCCAAAGTGCTGGGATTACAGGCATGAGCCACCACACCTGTCTGTAAATGAGTATTTTTTTAAGTTTGAGTAGCCCAGAAGAAACCTAGTTACAGGAGAAAAAAAGGGAAGTTGGATAAGAGCTGGGAGCTTATAAACTGATCTAGGGGATTTTATGAAAAATTTGAAACATATAAAATTGGATGGAAAAATACAGTAATCTCTATGTATGTGTCATATACAATCTATAGTTATTAACTCACTGCTGAATTTATTTCATTTCTATTCACTCTTCCCCCATCTAGTATTATTTAGAAGCAAACCCTTGTGTCCTTTTATCTATATTTTAGTAGATCTTTCTGGAAGATAAAGCCTGTTTTAAAACATAACCTTGATATTATCAAACCTAAATAAAATATTTCCTTCATATTATCAAATATCCAGTCAGTACTAATTTTCTAATTTTCTTATGAAGTTATAATTTTATTTGTATGGTGGTTTGTTTGAAATAGGATCCAAATAAGGTCCACACATGATAGTGTGTTCAGTCTCTTCAAAATCTATAGACTTTCCTGCCATCTCTCTTTTCTGTCTTTGCAATTTATTTGTCATTTGTCCAGCAGAATTTGTCATAGATTGTAGTTTGCTGATTACATCACTGGGGTATAGCATGTTTTTCTGCCCTCTTATATTTCCTGTGAGTTGGCATCAAAGGCTTAATTAGATTCAGGTGTTTTGTTTTGGATCCAGCATTCTTGGTGCGTTTTTCCATCATTAGGCACATAATGTCTGATCGTCTTTCATTTAGGGATGTTAGCAGCTGATGATGATCCATGCCTAGATCCATTTGTTTGTAGAGGTTGGAAAACAAGGATATTATCATTTTTCTGTTAAAAAGGAAAAAAATACTTTTATGGAAAGAAACATCTATCTCTTCTATAGTTTGGTTATCTAGTGGTATAGTTTGTTTAGGAAAGACAGGTTAAATGTTTGCTTTTATTTACCAATTCTCAACATAAAGGCTGGTTCACAGGCTCATCTAACAGTAACAAAGTAATAAAAACCAAGCTTTTATTAGATGTCTTTGTGATCCATCAGGGCTCTTCCAGCACATCACTCAATTTTAAAATCACCTGGAATAATAGTCCCTTTCTGTGGAGTTACTCCAGTAGTACAACATATATATAGATTGATTTGTTTCATTTTACTTTTCGATTTGGGGGCCACTTTTATAAATTTAAATTTTATTTTATAAGTATGTAAAATGTTTTGATGTTTTCAAAGTCAAATCTACAAAATAAGGCATATTCAAAGGATTCTAGCCCCTATCTCTTAACTGTTTTCCCTTCTTTTCCTGTTCTCCGTAGGTAACTAATTTTTAAAACTATACGGCTTGCCTTCCCATTGTTTGTTTTTTAAGTAGAAGATGTGTGTGTAGACATCTGCAGCCCCCTCTCCTGGGTAAATGAGCGCATGCTCTCCATACCATGTCCTGGAGATCACCCGTAGTTGCATGTAGAGAGGGTCCTCACTCCATTTTCCTGCTGCTTCATATTTCCCTGTACAGTGGCACCATAGTTTATCCAGACAGTCCTCTGTTAATGGATGTATTAGGCCATTCTTGCACTGCTATAAAGAAATATCTGAGACTGGGTGATTTATAAAGAAAAGAGGTTTAATTGATGTCACAGTTCCACAGGCTGTACAGGAAGCATGGTGCCAGCATCTGCTCAGCTCCTGGGGAGGCCGCAGAAAGCTTTCAATCATGGCAGAAGGCAGAGGGGTAACAGTTATACCATATGGTGAAAGCAGCAGCAAGAGAGTGGGCAGTGTGGGGGAGGGAGGTGCCGCACACTTTTAAAATGACCAGATCTCCTGTGAACTCAGAACTCACTCATCACCAAGGGGATGGCCCAAGCCGTTCATGAGGAACCTGCCCCCAGGATCCAAACACCTCCCACCAGGCCCCACCTCCAATAGTGGGGATTAGAATTCAACATGAGATTTGGGTGAAGGCAAGTATCCTAACTATATCAATGGATGTTTGCTGTTTTCAGTTTTTGCTATCACAAGTAGTCCTGCTGTGAATGGCCTTGTGCATATATCTTTGCGTATTTTTGTCAATGCATCTTTGGGACAGATTCCTAGAAGTGGGATTGCTGGTCAAAGGGTAAAATGCTTATGGAAGTTTGTTAGATAGATATTGCCAGATTTCCTCCTATGGGAGTTGTGTCATTTCGCCATCCCTACCAACAATGTTTGGGAGATCCTGTTTCTCCATAGTCTTGCCAACAGCATGTGTAGTCAAACTTTTGGATTTGAGTCAATCTAATCAGAGAAATGGCGTATCTCCTTGTAAGTTTCATCTGGATTTTCCTAATTGAAAATGAGATAGGACACCTTTCAAATGCAGTCTTCCTGGTCTCCTGGTTGGAACCCAGGCATTTTGTTATTAAGAAGCTGTGCACATGATTTTTTGGCACAAGCAGGGCCAAGAACCATTAATGCAGATTGTTTGAAAGCACCTAGCATAGAGGTTGATATGAAATAAACCTCCGCTTATCAAGTGTAGTCTCAAAATGCGAGCGTGAGCCCTTGGAAGTACGTAGTAATGAAGCTGACTTCAGACTATGGAGCTGGACAAACCTGGGTCAGCCCTCCCTCCACCACTTGCCAGCACTTGATCCTATGAAATTAAATGCAGGGGTTCTGTTTGTTCATCTACAGACTGGGAATAATCATAGTACCTACCTTTATAGGGTGGATGCAAGATTGAAATAGTCAAGTACTTCGCATAGCGTCTGACACAGAGTAAGGGCTAAAGAAATGTTTTACTATTATTATAATTGGAATTAATGAAGAGAATTACTAGGGCTTTGGAGGTTGAAGATCATTATGCCCAGTAAAATCATTACTCCCTCCTATAAAATGGACTTAGTAGTAGTGTAAGAAGGAAGACAGTCTTTTTTTTTTTTCTTTCCTTTTAATGGATCAGTCAAGTGGTTTTGCTGTAGAACTGAATGCCATACTTAGAATTGTGGGGGAGAGAAGAGGAAGAAGCTTAGGTGTGGAGAGGACCTGAAACCACCCTAGGAGACCAGCCTTCTGCAGAGGGCAGATGGGGAAGTTACCTCTGGGCTCAGTGAGCCCTCACTGGATGCAGCATTTGCTGTTGCCGTGGTACGTGATGGGAAGGTGTGTTTGAGAACTGGGTGAAATGTGAATCTAGTTAGCTGCACAGCAGCCAGTGAAGGCTCAGCCCCAATCTGCCCTCCCAGCCTTGGGCCTAAGGCAGGTATTAGTCTCAGGGCAGCATGACCTTGGGTATATTCTGCAGTTGTTTTAGTCCTTTGCAGACCCTGGACCAAATTCTTCTGTTGATGGTCCTTTTTCCCCCTAATGTTAGACGCTGTATTTCCTAACAAGCAAGGCAAACTCACTGACATTCACAGGAGAAATTCCAGCCCAGGGATCTCACAGCTCCCTGGGATCGAATGTGGTCAGGAAGGGGTTCTCAGACAAGCACAGTGGCCCTTCTCTTTGTGTCCTTTCTCTTTGTGTCCCTCTTAATCATGTGTGTTTAGGGTTGGCTTTATTATTATTAATAATATTTTTCTAAAACTCAGCTTTTAGTGTTTTTGTTCACCTCTACTGTTATGTTTTATTTTGCTTTGTTTTTTGCTTTATGTCTGCCTTTGTAACTCTCAGTCCCTCTGTTCTCATTTCTGTGGGCTGATTTTTGTTCTCTTAAGGTTTTTGAGTGTAACGTTAACTTCATTTAGTTCCACTTTCCTTTCAGCTAAATGTGTTGAAGACATTTATTAGTGCTTTCCATCTTTCATTTCTAAATATATTATCATTTCTATTTGAATTCCTCTTTAGTTATGAATGACCTTGAAGTATGTCTTATAAATTTTCAAAGGTATGGGATTTTATTGCTACAGTTTGCATTATTGATTTCTAATTTCATTACATTATATTTAATAATCAGTGAGTGTGACTTGTAGGCCATCATTTTTTAAGAAACTTGTGGGAACCTGATTTATAGCCTAAATCATGATTAGTTTTTAAGCAGTGTTTCACATATGTTTGGGGGGGAAAATGAGTATTCTCTTTGCTGGGTGCTGAGTTCTTAAAATAGGAATTAGCTCAAGTTGGGTAACTGTGCTGTTCAGATTCTCTTCAGCTTCTAATCCTGCCAAACATACTGTCAAAGCAGCTGCACTGTGCCAGGGTCTAAGACACAGAAATGTCCATTTAGGGCTGATTTGTTTGATGTGGCTCACAAAACATACCCAGGTCAGGGAAGACAGTGGCTTTTCCATCTTTGCAAAGAAGGTTGATTTGCAGGAATTAAGTTATTTTAATCCAAGTTTAATTAGCCTAAAAACCTGGGCTCTGGTTTTCAGTTGATTATCTTGGCTGTCACGATCATGGATAATTGTATTGCATGGTAATTTACGAGTGGAACTGATAAATATCCTTATGAAGAACAAAAGGTGGAGAAACTAACCATGACCTATGTCCTCACGTCCCACTTGAGGTCCCTCGCTCATGGTCACGTGGCTGTGTGGGCATCACATAACTTCTCTGAGCCTTGATTTTTCATCAGTTATATGGATAGGGTACCATCTTCCATGTTGATCACAGAGGGTGGTGGTGAGGGTCAACCAAGTGCACACAAAATACTTTGTTAGCCATAAAGAGATCCTGAGATATATGAGATACACGTTGAGAGCACCTTGGGAAGAAGTGGTGAGTGGAAGTGGCCTCAGTGCATTTTAACTCTCTTTATTCTCCCAAAGGACGCTGGACATGGTGCAGTTAAGAAGAATTTTAGAGGCCCCTGAAATTCTCCACTGACCTTCTCTTCCTTCCCCGCAGTGCAGAATACAGAAACTGCAGCCATGACCACGCACGTCACCCTGGAAGATGCCCTGTCCAACGTGGACCTGCTTGAAGAGCTTCCCCTCCCCGACCAGCAGCCATGCATCGAGCCTCCACCTTCCTCCATCATGTACCAGGTAATGGAAATGGCAGATAGCACCAGGGGGCCCAGGAATTCTGGGGATTCCCTAAGAGGATTTGCCCTAGGCAGAGGGAAGGGGAGGTCTGCATTTAGAAAGTGAAAGGTTGTGAGCTGATGGAGTCCTTTATGCACTGGTAGAGCCGAGTGTAAGGAACAGATTAGCTACTAAATGTGCTGCAGGACTGTTTCCCTCCCTCCCCCGGGGAAGTCTTGTTGATCTGCTTTGACCCCCAAATACCTTCTGGGCTATTCTTGCTGCTGTACCAACCAAGGTTTTGGCAGCTCTGGCCTCATGAATTAAATGTTGCAATTTAGAAACCCCAGAGCCTGCCTGGGTAATTACTTTTCCTTCATGCATGTGAGTAGGGCACTACAACACCCCATACAACACCCCATAGCAGCTCATGGCTCAGGGAAGCTGGTCACAGTTGTTTGCTCTTGCCTAAGAGAGCAGAGCTTGTGATAAACCACCATCAGATTGTTCCAAACTATGACCTGTCAGGGCTGGGAGTCAGTATAGCCCCTTGTCTGGGTGTGCCAGGCCAGAGGCCATGTTAAGAAGGAAGTCAGTGTGGCGATTCCTCAGGGATCTAGAACTAGAAATACCATTTGACCCAGCCATCCCATTACTGGGTATATACCCAAAGGACTATAAATCATGCTGCTATAAAGACACATGCACACGTATGTTTATTGCTACACTATTCACAATAGCAAAGACTTGGAACCAACCCAAATGTCCAACAATGATAGACTGGATTAAGAAAATGTGGCACATATACACCATGGAATACTATGCAGCCATAAAAAATGATGAGTTCATGTCCTTTGTAGGGACATGGATGAAACTGGAAAACATCATTCTCAGTAAACTATCACAAGGACAAAAAACCAAACACCGCATGTCCTCACTCATAGGTGGGAATTGAACAATGAGAACTCATGGTCACAGGAAGGGGAACATCACACTCCGGGGACTGTTGTGGGGTTGGGGGAGGGGGGAGGGACAGCATTAGGAGATATACCTAATGCTAAATGACAAGTTAATGGGTGCAGGAAATCAACATGGCACATGGATACATATGTAACAAACCTGCACATTGTGCACATGTACCCTAAAACCTAAATTATAATATAAAAAAAAAAAAGAAAGGATATGCTAATTTGAAAGTCTTAGCTGTGTTTGACCTTTTGATAGTTCTCAGACTGCTACAGGAGACTAAATATAAATACATAATAAATTCTTAAATTTCATTCAGTGGATGTATGAAGCACATGCTTGAAGGTTCGGCCCGTAAACGTCATTGTTTCCCATCTTCTAACCCAGATTAAAATTTTAATTATATGAATATCTTTTTTATTATAAGCAATACAGAAAAGTATACAAAAAAGTATACAAAAACATAAATTTTTTCTATAACTATGCCTATATATACCTTTTTTACCAAGTATACATATATATGTGTGTGTGTGTGTGTGTGTGTGTATATATATACATATATATATATATTTTTTACCAAAAGAGAACCATACTATATTTATTGCCTTATGAGTTGGCTTTTTAACTTAAAATTTATTATGGATATTTTTTCCGTGACAATACCACAATACTACCACATCAGGCTTAGCCACCTCATGGTACTTAAAAGTCCATTTATGGATATGCTATTTATATATATTTATATATATATATATATATTTTTTTTTAGCCTTTCACTGTTGATGGATATTTGGGTTGTGTACAGTTTGTTTTAATCACAAAAAACTGCCACAGTAATTATTCTTGTACCTATATATCCACACCCTTGGGTGAGTATTTCTGGAACTGCCAAATCAAAGCAATGCACATCTTAACTTTTAGCAGCTATTTGGGCTTGTGGAGTTGAAGCATCTGCTTCTGAAGCTCAGCTGAGTGAACCTGATTACTGATGGGAAGCAGATGGCGGGCCCTGTCATCGCCAGCTCCTGCCCAGTGTGATTGAGAGTGGGACTTTGTGGGGAAGGGGCAAGATGAAAGGTGATGCAGTAGGAGGTTTCCACAGAGAGCTTGCATTGTTTGTTGGCAGCAGTTTGCCCTCTGGACACCCAGCCAACTTGGAACTGTTTTCTAACAACCAAAATGTTCCTGTCCTCTAATTCCACAGGCTAACTTTGACACGAACTTCGAGGACAGGAATGCATTTGTCACGGGCATCGCAAGGTACATTGAGCAGGCTACGGTCCACTCCAGCATGGTAAGTCTCTGTGACCCACGTGTGCAGACATGCTCCCTGCTGGGCTGGCAGGGGCCGCGGGCAGCTTCTCACGCAAGAAGCATGTGCTCAGCTACTCTAAGAACCACCTGCCTCAGTCAGAATCATCTGCTTAAGCCCACTCTTACATTCTGCCCTTTCCCCTCTCAGTGCCTAGAAACATACAGTTCCCCTTTATCGTCCAGCTTTGCGAATCCTACTCAACTGTTAGGGCCCAACTTAGTCTCCACTACTCACTTCCCTGAGCTCCTATAGCTTTTTGGGTTAACATGTGATTGGATCCTGCCTTGTTTATAGGTTAAGGAATGTGTGGAATTTTGTCTCTTGAGCAGAGCAAAAGATTCCTTGAAAAAGGGAATTGGCTTTGGTTTTGGAATAACAGTTACTCAAAAAAGCTGATGGCCTAAATCATTTGCAAATAGGGCCAGTTATTATTTTCTCTCTTAGAGTCTGATTCATCTGTGGAGGGCTCCTCCCCTTCTCTGTTGGGCTTCCATTGATTTTATTCTCATGCAGCACTGCAATTTAAAGAATTCCAAATTCTGTGTTCATAGACCCTGCCTGTGGTTCCATAGACCCTGCCTGTGGCTCCATAGACCTTTGACGCTATATGTCTTAGCTCGTTTTGTGATGCTATAACAAGGAAACTGCAGACTGGGTAATTTATAATAAATAGAAGTTTAGGCTGGGTATGGTAGCTCATGTCCACAACCCCAGCACTTTGGGAGGCTGTGATAGGAGGATCCCTTGAGCCCAGGAGTTCGAGACCAGCCTGGGCAATGTGGCAAGACCCTGTCTCTACAAAAAAATTAAAAATTAGCTGGGCAAGGTGGCACACACCTATAGTCGCAGCTACATGGGAGGCTCAGGTAGGAGGATTTCTTGAGCCCTGGAGGTTGAGGCTGCAGTGAGCCGTGATCGTGCCACTGCACTCTAGGCTGGGCAATAGAGCAAGACCCTATTTCAAAAAAACGAGTAGTGGCTTATTGGCTCATGATTATGGAGGCTGGAAAGTCCAAGATTGAGGGGGCAGTATCTGGTGAGAACCTTCTTACTGTATCATGTCATGGCAGAAGGCATGACATGGGTGGGAGAGAGAGGGACGGGGTCCAGACTCATCCTTTATGAGGAACCCACCCCCATAATAACAGCATTAATTCTTTCATGGGGGTAGAGCCCTCATGACCTGATCACCTCTTAAAGGTCTCACCTCTCAACACTGTTACACTGGAGATTTAAGTTTCTAACACATGAACTTTGGGGAACACACTCCAACCATAGCACTGTATCGGTTATTTCCTATAACCTTGTGTTGACAAACCCTGCTCATTCATTCAATAAGTATTGTGTCGCTGGTGCCTGCAGAGGACTATGTAAATGCTGGAGAGGTATGCAAGGACAGATAGGGGCCAGTCCTGATCCTCAGTGAGTTAAGTGGGAAATTGACAAGCTTACTATTTATCGAATCCTTTTTCTATACAGATATTTTAGATGCATTGTCTCATTTGCTCCTCACATCAACCCTGTGAGGCAGGTTCTATTATCATATCCATTTTGCCAATGTGGAAAACTGGAGCCCAGAAAAATTATATAACTTACTCAGAGTCCTGCAGCTGACAAGTGACAGCTCTAGATCAAGGTCTGCCTGACTACAAAACCTTTGCTCCAGACTATGCCTTGCAGACAAACGAAAATACACGAAGTTAAGGGTAAATGTCATGGTAAAAGTTCAAAGTTCTGTGTTTTTGAAGGAACCTTGAGAGAGTCAGAGAAAGCTTGATGTAGGAAGTGGCTTTTGTGTGAGGCCTTGTAGGAGGATAATGATACCTTGTAGATACAGTATACTTTAAAATATATGTAAGGCATTTTCATATATTATATTATTGGGGCTTTATAACAGCCCTGTGACTTGCAAAGGGATCATTATGTCCATTTTAGGGATGAGAAAACTGAGGCCTAGAAAAGTTAATAAGCAGGTTGCTCATGATCCCACAACCAGTAAATCACAGGACTGGACCTGAAATCCAGGACTGACTCCCAGTCCTGATCTCTTTCTCCTGTTCCGTGCTGTCTCACACAGTTAGAATTTTACCAGTCAGAGATGAGACGGGGAGAGCACACCATGTGGAAGAGCCAGTGTGAGCAAAGGCACAGGGCAAGGATTTTCAAGGAGTGACTGGTTTGGACTGTAAAGTACATCTAGGGATAGTGTTTACAGATTCCCTACAAATAAAGGGTCGGGGCATAGAGGCTGTATTCGTTTGCTTGGATACCATAACAAAGTGCCACAGACTAGGTGGCTTAAACAGCAAAAATGTATTTCCTCCCCATTCTGGAGATTAGAAGTCCAAGATCAAGGTGTCTGTAGGTTCAGTTTCTCCTCAGACTTTTTTCCTTGGTTCCCAGATGGCTGCTTCTCTCTGCATCCTCACATGGTCTCTTCTCTGTGTGCACACATCTCTGGCACCTTCTTTCTGTGTGTCCAAATTTCCTCTTTTTATAAGGACACCAGTCAGATCAGGGCCCTCTCTAATGGCCTCATTTTAACTTAATTACCTCTTTAAAGGCCCTGTCTCCAAATACAGTCACATTCTGAGGTCCTGTGGGGTTAGGGCTTCAACATATAAATTTGGGGGGCACATAATTCAGCCCATAACAGAAGGCTTTAGTTTATTTAATAAAAAATTAAAAGCAATGGAAAAATCTTTATCCTTAGAAGAGATGTGAATAGAACGCTGCTTGGGGGACAGGTTCCATGTGTTAGTCATATGTAGAATGAGTTGCAAGTAGGAATGAGGCAAATAAATTAGTCAAGATAACTAAAGTTATCTACACTGCAGGCATTCAAGGCTGAATGAAGGTGATGGCACTGGGGTACAGCTAAGAGGATATGGATGTGAGGGACACTGGCTTAGCAGTCAGCTGGGACTGCACTGACTGAGTTCCCAGGAAGACCAGGTCAAGACACCAACAGAGCAGTTGGAAGGAGGGGCTAGGTTGGAGGGTGATAGTGTTCATTTTCTGTTACTGACCTGATAGAGCGTCACAAACTTAGTGACTTAGAAAAACACTGATTTATTTGCTTATAGTTCTGTAGGTCAGAAGTCTGACGTGGGTCTTACTAAGTTAAAATCAGGGTGCCAGCAGGGCCGCATTCCTTCTGCAGGCTCCAGGAGAAAGTCTGTTCCCTTGCCTTTTCCAGTTTCTAGAGGTGTCTGCATTCCTTGACTTGTGGCCCCCAGCCAGCAGTGACATCACTCTGATCTCTGCCTGCATCTTCAAATCTCCTTCTCTGACTCTTCTGCCTCCCTCTTTTGCTTATGAGTACCTTGTGTTTACACTGGGCTCCCCAGGATAATCCAGAATAACCACCACCACCCGCCTACCCCCATTGCAAGGCTCTTGGTCGCATCTGCAAATTGCCTCTTTCCATGTGAAGGAACATATTCACAGGCACCAGGGATTAGGATGCAGACATCTTTGGGGGACCATTATTCTGCCTACACAGGAAGAGTGTTGATGTGGCTTAGGCATGAGTCATGAGTGGCATGCAATGCCGACATTCCTGGATAACACCAAAATCTCCCTTCAGTCAACAGTGTCTTCCTTGTGCCTTCCCCAGTCTTTCTAGGGTAGCTTATCAGCAGTAATGTGCACGTATGAGATGCTCATCTTTTTGTATGTCTCCTGTCCCCACTTGGGCAAGGTGAATCTCTCAAAGGGCAGGATACCCAGAGAAAAGGAGGGGAAGTGCGTAAACCACATAATTGACCAACTATGTGGAAGAGTTGAGAGTTCTTTGCTGGGGTGAGATGGGGGCTGAGTGATCACTGGATCTGTCACTACATAAAATCTGAGCTATACTCACATTGGGTTTAAGTCATGGACTTTCAGAGTATTAGAAATGTAAAGGACCTTAGAGATCCTTAGTCCTGAAGCTGTCAATGTGGGCTGCACAAGAGAATCAACCTGGGGATTGTTTAAAAACACCAGTGCCCCACCCCATGCCCAGGGATAAATATTTAGTTAATCTGGGGCATGGCTTAGGCATCAAAGTTCCCCAGACGACTCTAATATATAGCCAGGGTTGAACACGAATGATTCAGGCCAACTCTTTACCTCCAAGTAAGGAAACTAAGACATTACAAGTTAAAAGATGGGCCCAAGAAGAGTGAGGACCAGAACTCAAGTTTCCCGAGACCCCACCCAGGGCTCTTTCCACCGCACCATCCTAACCTCTACATTCCAGCATAATTACACCACAGATCTGGCTGATGGCCAAACTCTCCATAGGGCAGAGTTCACATTCTTCTTGTTCACTGTGCTGTTCGTAGCACAAAGCACAGAGCCTAGGACCCATGAGTGCCTAGTTAAACATTCACTGAATGCATGAGTTGGAATTAACACCCATCGGCAGGCAGGTTGGTGCTAAAAGTAGACACATGTTCCTTGCGTGACTGTCACTTCCCCTTTTTGACACGTGTTCTGAGGCAGATGACTGCGGGACCCACGGGCTTGATTGGTTCTCCCTGGTCTCAAGGACAACATGTTACTGATTTTTAAAGTTCTCTAAATTAATCATTGAAAGTGTGACTTGTCAATGACATTTGCTGTTGAAAACAGAACTGTCACAAGTAAATTGATCTGCTGTTGTACTAATAAGATATTATGAAATGGTGATATGTGAATTTAAAAATAATGTTCATTTTTTAATATAGAAAGAAACATTTATAAAAAGAGATGGCCTAGTAAAATTCTTTCTTTGTTGATTTTTTTTCAAGGTGTATTTCCATTTAAAGTGTACAATTCAGTAGTTTTTAGCATGTCCACAATGTTATACAGCCATGGCTACTACCTAATTTTCATCACCCCTAAAAGATACCCTGGACCTATTAGCAGTCAATCCCAATTCCTCTCACCCCGCCACCTCCTGGCAGTCACTAATATACTTTCTATTTCTATGGATTTGCCTATTTTCATCTAAATAAATAATCCAATATGGACCTTTTGTGTCTGGCTTCTTTTACTTAGCATAATGTTTTCTTTCTTTCTTTTTCTTTTTTCTTTTTTTATTTTTATTTTTATTTTTATTTTTTTTGAGATGGAGTTTTGCCCTTGTTGCCCAGGCTGGAGTGCAATGGCACGATCTTGGCTCACCGTAACCTCCACCTCCCAGGTTCAAGCGATTCTTCTGCCTCAGCCTCCCGAGTAACTGGGATTATAGGCATGCGCCACCACACTTGGCTAACTTCGTATTTTTAGTAGAAACAGGGTTTCTCCATGTTCGTCAGGCTGGCCTCGAACTCCCGACCTCAGGTGATCCACCTGCCTCGGCCTCCCAAAGTGCTGGGATTACAGATGTGAGCCACCACGTCTGGCCAGCATGTTTTCAAAGTTCATCCATGTGGTAGCGTGTATCGGTAGTTCATTACTTTTTATTGCCAAATAATTAATTGTATGGATATGCCACATTTTATTTATCCATCCATCCATTGATGGACATTCAGGTTATTGGGCTATTTTGAATAAGGCTGCTATGAACATTTGTGTTACATGCAAATCTTGAATCTACACATTTTTTCTGTGTGGACGTATGTTTTCAGTTCTCTTGGGTATACATATACCCAAGAATTACTGGGTCGAATGGTGACTCTGTGGTTAACGTGTTGTGACACTGCCAGATTATTTTCCTGACTCACTTCACAGATTACCAAGAGTATGTGTATGTGTTCCATTTAATTCTCAAAGAATTCTATGAGATTATTATTATTATTATTATTATCATGATTTAACAGATGACTAAGTGGAGAATTTTAGGATAAGTGATTTGCAATAGACTAAAGGGCTAGTAAGTGATGAAGCTGGGATTTGAGCCCAGATATTTATATATGTATGTATGTATGTATGTATGTTTGAGATGGAGTCTTGCTCTGTCGCCCGGGCTGGAGTGCAATGGTGCAATCTAAGCTCATTGCAGCCTCTGCCTCCCGAGTTCATGCAATTCTCCTGCCTCAGCCTCCGGAGTAGCTGAGATTGCAGGCACCCGCCACCACACCTGGCTAATTTTTGTATTTTTAGTATAGACGGGGTTTTGCCATTTTGGCCAGGCTCATCTTGAACTCCTGACCTCAGATGATCCACCCGCTTCAGCTTTTCAAAGTGCTAGGATTACAGGTGTGAACCACCGCACCCAGCCTTGAGCCCAGGTATTTGGACCTTGAGTTTAGGTCTCTTTCCACAGTAGCAATTCCTTAGTGAGATGAGTCATCACTGTATTTTTTCACGTTCGTTTTTCATGCTGTTGTTGGTTTTCCCATCTGCTCTGCTTATTATTAAAAATTGATATTAATCATTTTCCTGCTTATGAGATAGTACATGGGCTGTTATAAAAGTGTGAAAATTATAGTGCTATATGACTTTTGAAAAATTGATGCAAAACAATCCAGTCTCACAGAGAGCTTGCTATTCATAGCTTGGTGCATGTTGCACTGAAATTTTTTTTCAATACATAATAATGTAATCACCTGATGGGTTTTTCCTGTCCACTGCACAGACAAAACCAATTCACTGAGACAGTAGTATTGCAGTAAAGAAAGAGTTTAATCAATATGAGGCTGGCCATAAAGGAGACAGTTATTATGCAAATCAGTCTCCCCAAAGGCTTGGAGGTTAGATTTTTCCAGGATAGTTTGGTGGGCATGGGGCTAGGGAATGGGTGCTGATTGACTGGGGATGCAGTCATGGAGTGTGGAAAACAGGCCTTATGTGCTGAGGCTGCATCTGGGTGGGGGCCATCGGACCAGTCGAGTCCCAAAAGTCCAGGTGGAGTCAGTCTGAAGAACTTCTCAAAAGACCAATTTTACATTCTACAGTAGGGTTGGTATTTGTAAGAGCAATTGGGGAAAGCACAAATCTTGTGACCTCTGGCCACATGACTCCTGAATAGTAAGAGATTATGGAAGGTATGCCTACATCTTAAGCAGAATTCACACACCTCTCATAATCCTAACCTTGTGGACTTTCATTAGTTTCACAAAGGCAGTTTAGTTTTGGAAAGGGCTATTATCATCCTTGCTTTAAGGTTAAACTGTCAACGAAATTCCCCCCAAAGTTAGCTTAGCCTACATCCAGGAATGACCAAGGACAGCTTGGAGGTTAGAAGCAAGATGGAGTCAACTATGTCAGATTTCTCTCACTGTCATAATCTTTGCAAAGGCAGTTTTGATAATATACTTTCATAACTATTTCTGTTTTGTTTTTTAACCTATCTGCTGTACATACTATTTTGCTACTTGCTTATTTTCTTGCTAACATTATATCTGGGGGGCACATAGCTCTGCCCCATTCTTTCTAAGGTAGCCATCCATCTGTTTAGGAAAATGTGGCCTGAGGATGAGTTCTTCTCAAACTCATTGTGTATGTGAGTCATCTGGGAATTTTGTTGAAATGCACATTCTTATTGCATAGGCCCAGGGAGGGACCTGAGATTCTCCATTTCCAGTAAGGTCCCCAAGTGATGTCCATGCTGTGGGTCCATGGACCATACCATAAGTCGTGAGGATCTGGGGGCTTTGGAAGCCTGGTGGCACCCGTCTGGTTCCTCCCTGCTGAGGCTGTTTTACCATTTCAGAATGAGATGCTGGAAGAAGGACATGAGTATGCGGTCATGCTGTACACCTGGCGCAGCTGTTCCCGGGCCATTCCCCAGGTGAGACTGTCCTTGATGTGTGTCTCTTTCCCCTCCGGAGGGCATTACTAACCCCTACTTCATCCCCAAACCAGAGAGCTGAGCTTTTTTTCCCATGTGGTAGGGAGTAAAGCAGGTCTTCTTATCCAAGGAAGAACCTGGAAGACATTTAGAGAGCTTCCCATAAAAGTGATGACAGGGACCCATGTCGAGGGACTTAAAACGCATTTGTTCAATATATTTTATTTCCAAAGCAGTATATGGTAACTACATGACACCAAAACCACTGCAGAGGGTATGAAGTAAAAAGCAAGATGTTCCCACTGCCTCAGCCCAACCACCCAAACCCACCTCCCGCCATAGGATGGCCATGTACACTTTGTGACATGGTGACATATTCTTCTGGATCTTTTTCCTGGCATGAACATTATTTTGTAAATTATTATTTACAAAAATGTATTGTTTCGTGTTTATATTTTTCTGCCACTTGCTTTTTTTCCACTTAATTCTTAATTACTGACTTTTGTCATGTTGACACATACAGATATTTTTATTACCATCAGTGCCATCATCATGTAATTAGTGGGTCCCATGGCAACAAAATCAGCAAGCCACAGGTGTGTAAAGTAAACAGAAACTATTCCTCCCCCTTCCTTCTAATTCTAGGCCCCAACAATAACTACTATTAACAATTTGGTTTGCATCCTTTCAGATTTTCTATGCCTGTCTTATATATGAGCACACATGCTGTTTTGTTTCACTTAACAAAAATGGGACCTGACTGTTCTGTCACTTTTTTCACCTGTTTGTGGTGACTTTGTTTCCTGGTTACATAGAACTGTCTCATTCCTTCTAACAGCTCACAGTGATATTATGTGATTGTAGCATATTTTATCCACTTAATCGTCAACTGCTGGATATTTAGCATGATGCTGCCACTTTAAGACTTTCTCTTTTTTTGTTTTGTTTTGTTTTTTTTTGAGACGGAGTCTCGCTCTGTCGCCCAGGCTGGAGTGCAGTGGCGCAATCTCGGCTCACTGCAAGCTCCGCCTCCCGGGTTCACGCCATTCTCCTGCCTCAGCCTCTCCGAGTAGCTGGGACTACAGGCGCCCGCCACCACGCCCGGCTAATTTTTTTGTATTTTTAGTAGAGATGGGGTTTCACCATGGTCTCGATCTCCTGACCTCGTGATCCGCCCGCCTTGGCCTCCCAAAGTGCTGGGATTACAAGCGTGAGCCACTGCGCCCGGACACTTTAAGACTTTCTAAGCAATAGTGTGAAGAATGTCCCTGTGCTTACCTTGGCTCGCTCTTCAGATCCCATGTATCCATTAGCAGCCTTGGCGTGTGCGTTGTGAGGATGTCTGCCATGGGATTCTGATGTGCACACTGGTGAAAACTGCAGAGCAGGGGAAATGGGCCTGGGTGGGTCTAGGGGAGCTTTGTCCCAGGTGTATCTAGAACAATGGAAAGAACATTTCTCTCTGCTTAGAATCCAGCTGGACCCCGCTAGAGTGGGGACAGGGGAAAGATTGAAGGAGAGAGAGCTTGCGGATCAATGTGAACATGTCAGTAGCTCACGGACAGGGCACAGAACTGAGAAAAAGGAAGGAGGGTTCTGTTCTTGGGACCAACTGGTTCCTTTCCTGCAGCCAGTGTCTGGGGAGCATTTCTGCCCCCTGCCAGATTGGTGAAGCAGGGGCTACCCAAGTCTCCTCTTACTGGGATGAGCATATCAGTTATCATCCAAAATCAGGTATATTTGAGAGTGAAAAGGGGCCCTATTAATAAGAAAACAGGGCCGTGCATGGTGGCTCATGCCTGTAATCCCAGCAATTTGGGGGGCTGAGGTGGGAGGATTGCTTGAGCCCAGGAGTTCAAGACCAGCCTGGGCAACATAGTGGGACACCATCCCTACACAAACTATAAAAATTAGCTGAATGTGGTGGTGCATGCCTGAAGTCCCACCTACCAGGACCGCCTGGGCAAACCAGGATGTGTGTGTCCCCACCATCCCCCACAGGTGAAATGCAACGAGCAGCCCAACCGAGTAGAGATCTATGAGAAGACAGTGGAGGTGCTGGAGCCGGAGGTCACCAAGCTCATGAAGTTCATGTATTTTCAGGTGAGTGGGGAGGGGCAGGTTTGCATCTGGAGAACTGAAAAGGCCCCTAGTTTTCTAACCACTGGGGTCTGCAGTTTTGTGCCATGTTATTTATTCACTAAGCAAATATTTTTTGACTGTGCCCTGCATAACCCTGGGTGAGCAAGACTGATGAGTCTCCCCACCCTCGTGGAATTTTCATCCTAGTGAGTACGTGAGTGCGTTTTGTGTAGGAGGAAAGAGAGACAATAAGCAATACACATTAATATTCAGGGAATAATAAGTGCTATGAGTAAAATAACATTTTGAAAAATTCTGGGTTATAGAGTGCCTGTGATGTGAGTGCTGCTTTAGGGACAGCCTCTCAGGAGGTGGCATTTGAGCTGAGACTCAAGGGAGAGATAGAGGCTAACGTGTGATGACCAGGAGGAAAGGGTTTCAGGCAGAAGGTACCACAGAGGCAAAAGCCTTGAGGCTGAGGCTGGAAGGAGCTCGCTGTGTTTAAGAAATAGAATGAAGTGCCTGGGTGTGAGGGAAATGGGAAGGTGGGGTGTGGATATGCAGCCTAGGTGGGGAGCATGGCCTTTGGAGGCAGAGAAGCCCAAGTCACATCCCTTGCCCTTTCACTCTCTAACCGTGTGTTTGTGAGTTATTTAATGTCTCTGACACCTTGGGATTTTTCACCTTGCAAAGGACCGGCTTCACAGGTTCATGGTGAGAATAAATGAGGTCTGTTTGTAAAGAGCCGAGTAGGACCCTGGTCAGAGTAGATTTCACAAATAGCTGCTGCTGTTAGCATCATGGACCTGCCTTCGGGAGCCCAAAATCTTTTTGGGAAGGCAGGGCCAAGAGAGAAGAACTATCCAGAAACTGATTAACTGTGAAACTGAGAGTCTCCTGACAAGAGGTATTTACAGAAGGGAGGATCTGGAATAATTTAGAACTGTGCTGTCCAGTGCCATAGCCATTAGCCGCATGTGGGTATTTACATTAATTAAAAAGTGACAACATGAAAAACATAAAGATTAAAAATAAAGATAAGTAAAAATAAAATTTTAAAATCAAAGCAAGAAGTAGGTTGGAAAAAAAATAAAACGAGACAACATGAAAAATTCAGTTCCTCAGTAATCCTAGGCACATTGCAAGTTTTGAGTGGCCACGTGTGATGGTGGCTGTCATATTGGACAGTGCAGATATGGGCCATTTTCATCCTCACAGAGTTTAGTTGGATTTAGACTCTGGAAGGAGAAAGCGTGACTTAGTCTGGTCTTTGAAGGAAAGGACTGACTGACTCAGGCCCATGGAAGCGGAATGGAGCTCAATCGGGGCCATCATTTCTCTTCCCCCTTCCTTCCCTGCTTTCCTTTTCTTCCTCCTCTTTCTTTCTTGCTCTTTCTGGGTTACTTCAGTAGCCTCTTTCTGTTGTTGCTGTTCAACTGCCTTTTAAAATTTTTGGTACCAGTTTTATAGAGATATACTTAACATATACCATATAATTTGCCCACTTAAAGTGGATAATTTAGCAGTTTTTAATATATTCACAGAGTTGTACGTTCATCACAACAATCAGTTTTATTTATTTATTTATTTATTTTTGAAACAGAGTCTCTCTCTGTCGCTCAGGCTGGAGTGTAGTGACACTATCTCGGCTCACTGCAACCTCAGCCTCCTGGGTTCAAGTGATTCTCCTGCCTCAGCCTCCCTCCCGGGTAGCCAGGACCACACGTGTGTGCCACCACAACCAGCTAATTACATATATATATATATAATTTTTTTTTTTTTTTAGTAGAGATGGGGTTTCTCCATGTTGGCCAGGCTGGTCTCGAACTCCTGGCCTCAAGTGATCCACCCGCCTTGGTCTCCCAAAGTTCTGGGATTACAGATATGAGCCACTACAACTGGCCCATAGTCAATTTTAGAACATCTTCATTACCCCCAAAAAGAAACCCCACGCCCTTTGGCCATCACCCCATAATACCCTCATCTCCCCAGTCTCAGCCCAAGGCAACCACTAAGCTACTTTATGCCTCCATGGATTTGCCTATTCTGGACATTTCATATAAATTGAATCATACAACATGTGGTCTTTTGTGTCCATCTGGCTCTCTTCAGTTAGCATTATGTTTTTAAGGGTCATCCATGTTACAGCATGTGTCAGAATTTCATTCGTTTTTAGGACTGAATACTATTCCATTGTATGGATATACCACATTTTATTTATCCATTCATCAGTTGATGGACATTGGTTTATTTCCACTTTGGGGCTATTATGAAGAAGCATTGATCGTTCGCATACAAGTTTTTGTGTGGACGTATGTTTTCATGTCTCTCAAGTAGAGACCTAGGAGTGGAAGTGTTGGCTCAGATGGTAACCCCACCTTTAAGCCTTTAAATACCCACTTAACTCTTCTCTCACATCTATCTTTGCACTCTAGAGTCTGTTCTCCTCACAGCAGCCAATGTGACTCTTTTAAAATATAATTCAGGCCATGTTATCTGGCCTCAGAACCTCCCATATCTCCCCCGCTCATGCAGTGTCCAAGTCTGAGCCCTCACAAAGGCCTACAAGAGCCAGTGCCCTGACCCCATCTCTCTGCCTCCTTCCTGCACTCGCTCCACTTCAGCCACCCTGGCTTCCTTCCCATCCCTGGAACACGCCTCAGGGCATTCACACTGACCTTTGAGTTACCCCGTAAGCCTATTTTCCCTCCTCTTTCAGCTTCTTTTCCTGAAAGTCACTTCTTGAGGATTCCATCTCTGATCTTCCTCCTTAGAAGGACAACCCCTCTGAGCCCTTCTGCTCAAGCTTTCCTTCTTTATTTTTCTCCATAGCACATACCACGTTCTAATAGATCTGTGTATTGTTTTTTGTCTTCTCTCACTAGAATGTAAACTCCTAGGCCAGGCGTGGTGGTTCATGCCTGTAATCCCAGCACTTTGGGAGGCCAAGGCAGGCAGATCACTTGAGGTCAGGAGTTCGAGACCAGCCTGGCCAACATGGTGAAACCCAGTCTCTACTAAAAATATAAAAAATTAGCTGGGCATGGTGGTGCATGCCTGTAATCTCAGCTACCCAGGAGGCTTAGGCAGGAGAATCACTGGAACCCGAGAGGCGGAGGTTGCAGTGAGCCGACATCGTGCCACTGCACTCCGGCCTGGGTAACAGTGAAACTCCATCTCAAAACAAAACAAAACAAAACTAAAAACTAGAATGTAAATTCCTGAAGGCAGAATTTGCTTGCTTGTCTGTTTTTCTCTTTTGTTTCCTGCTCTACCCCAGGACCTAGAATGGTGCCTGGCACATAGTAGATGGCTATTAAACAGCTAGTGGATGAATGAACCTCTTTTCCTCTCGGCATGTCTCTGACTCTTGGTCTCTACCTTCTTATCGACTGGTACCTGACACTGTCCTAGGTGCTGGGAATGCCAAAATGAATAAGACATAATGCTCAGCCAATGTATGTTGAATGAATGCATTGGTTTGAGTCACATGGGGGTAGGTTCCAGGCTCCCCTCAAGAAATCAGCTTCGGGCCGGGCACGGTGGCTCATGCCTGTAATCCCAGCACTTTGGGAGGCCAGGGCAGGTGGATCACGAGGTCACGAGATTGAGACCAGCCTGACCAACATGGTGAAACCCTGTCTCTACTAAAAATAGAAAAATTAGCTGGGCGTGGTGGCGGGCGCCTGTAATCCCAGCTACTCGGGAGGCTGAGGCAGGAGAATTGCTTGAACCTGGGAAGCGGAGGATGCAGTGAGCCGAGATCATGCCACTGCACTCCAGCCTGGTGACGAAGCAAGACTCCGTCTCAAAAAAAAAAAAAAAAAAAAAAAATGAAATCAGCTTCGGATTTAAGGACTCCTCTGAGAAAAATTGCCTGGCAGATTTGCCCTTCTCCAGAGGGCTGGCTCTGAGGAGGGCCCTAGAGGAGCCTGGACCCTGCACCCACAAGGGAGCACAGTGGACCTTACTCGCTGCCCCTCTGCCCCCAGCGCAAGGCCATCGAGCGGTTCTGCAGCGAGGTGAAGCGGCTGTGCCACGCCGAGCGCAGGAAGGACTTTGTCTCTGAGGCCTACCTCCTGACCCTGGGCAAGTTCATCAACATGTTTGCTGTCCTGGATGAGCTAAAGAACATGAAGTGCAGCGTCAAGAATGACCACTCTGCCTACAAGAGGTCAGGGCAACCTCCCCCTCTCCCCTTTCCCCATCCAGGCCCCTCCTCCAGGGCTGCCTGCCAAGTGGAGGAAGAGAATGGAGCCCCTCTCACCTGCTTTTTCTTTGATACCAAACTAGCCATCCCCCAAACATAGTGAGGCTTGGCCTGATTCAATGTGGTTTGAGGAACAGGGCATAGAGCTGGGCCTTGAAAGAACTTGATCTTTGTAGAGTTTTATGTCTCAAGATGGAATCAAATCCTCAGTTCCCCCATCTCTGAAGCAGCAGCATTTTATGTTGCCCCATGTAACATGGGACCAGTAAGATCATCATAAAATGGTTACATTAGTCATTTTCTGCAAGAATCATAAAGCCAATTCAAACAGCGTTTGTAAAAGAAGGAAATGAATTGGCTCACAGAAAGTCCAGGTACACCTGCACGCAGGCACTCAGATGACGATGTTAGCCTGAGTGCCTCCATCTCTCAGCTCAGCCTCCTCCTCTACACTGGCTTCATTCTCAGGTCTGTGGTAGCTTCCAGTAGCTTTCCTCAGGCCAGTGCAGCAACCCCAGCTTTTAAGAAAGGATGGGATGCTTCTCCTTCCAAATACTTTCATGGAAGTCCCAGGGAGGATTGCCTTTGATCAGCTTGAGTCATATGCTAAACCTTCTGTCAGTCACTGGAGGTGTAGAAGTGGAGACACCCTGATGGGATGGTTGCTTGCCTTTGGAGTCCAGGGTCTCTGCCAGCTCTTAAGAAGAAGAAGGTTAGCCAGGAGAGGTGTCTCACACCTATAATCCTAGCACTTTGGGAGGCCACAGAAGGCAGATCACTTAAGCCCAGGAGTTCCAGACCAGCCTGGAAAACATAATGAGACCCAGTCTCTTTTTTTAAATTAAAACAAAAAAGAGGACTGAAAGTGGGGGAGGAGTCATTCCAGAAACCAGTATACAGCCACCCAAAAGTCTCTTGAGAAGGATTTGCTGTGTTTCTAATAAAGAGAGATGCTCTTTGAATGACATCTTCCTGGGCTGCAAAGCAACCAGAGAAAACAGACTGATTCTCACAAGTTTACCCTCCTGAGTCAACTGTGAAATCTGTTGGTGTCCAGCAGGCAGGGCCCCATCTCAAGGCTGACTTAGAAGTGACAACTTTACAAAGTTTTTATGGGTAGCTTACTGCATAATATCTTCTATCAAATTTTCCCCACCTGTAGCCAGCCTGCTTCCGTCATGGCCACAAATGAGATCCTCTGCCGCCCAGCTAGGTCATGAGCAAGGTGGGGTGTCTTGTCTGTTTTCACAGCTCATGATGACACAGGTGGCACCATCCCCAGGTTAGGCTGGGAAGTCAGGCAGCTGCAGCTTTCTCCCATCAAGTCCTGCTTGTGTTTCCTGTGCCCGTCATTCCAACACTTGCAATTCTGTGAGGTTCCATAGCCTTCTGTTTTCCATATAATGCTTTGCTTTGGAAACGTTGAAGTTTTCCTGTAAATAACAGAATACAGAACAGGTGCATTCTAGCATCCTACGTGCGCTGCTTCTCCATAACTTACCATGCAGCCTCACTGGAGGTCACAGGAGGGTACAAGGATGATCATTTCACTCCCTGTTTTACCACTCCCAGCTGGTTGATGGGATGCTAGTTCCCCTTAAACTTTCTGAGATTTCAGAGATTTTTAGTACATTCTTGCCTTTTAATTTAAGGGGCCCTTATTACTAGGGTGTAGACAGCCCCAAAGCAAATGACTTCAGAACACACTCTGTTTCGACATTAGCATTGCCTGGGATAATCAGAGCTCATTAACTTCCAGGATGGTGTCACTCTGGGTTAGGTGGGCGCGGGAGCCGGTGAGGCATGGTTTAGGCTGTTGTGCTTGGACAGTCCTCTCTGCAGCACGCACTGTCTGCGTTTCAGGGCAGCACAGTTCCTGCGGAAGATGGCAGATCCCCAGTCTATCCAGGAGTCGCAGAACCTTTCCATGTTCCTGGCCAACCACAACAGGATCACCCAGGTGAGGGCAGACTCCTTGTTAGGCCTGGCCTGGTGTCTCGGGGTTATAGGCAGGCGTGTAGAGGTTGGGTGAACCACGAGCCCAAGCAGACAAGCTCAGTCTGCAGCTTCCATCTCCACTGCCCTACATGAGAGTGAAATGCAGCTGAGGACTTAAGTCTCTCCTCCCAACCCCAGGTGGCCCATTCACCCTCTCCAGTTGTCATTCTCATGAAGCCCCCTCAGCCAGTGCTCTGACCCTACATCAGGGTTGAGAACGTGGGGTCTGGAGTTAGGCAGCCTTGTTTTCTAATCCTAGACCACCACTGACCCACTCTGTAAGACTTGGGGCCAATCTAAGCCTCAGTTTCCTCATCTGTAAAATGGGTCTGTTATTTTGAGAATATTATGAGAACCCATCTCATAGGACTATTGTGAGAAATAAATGATACCATTATATGAAAAGTCCTTAGCATGCAGATACTGACAGATGCTCAGGGCCTAGGAAGACATAGCTGTTATTGCTGCCACTGCTTTGCCAGGGCACACCCCTCAGCTGCCATTTTCCCATTTTGCCCAACATAAGCAAGACAAGCATAACTGTCACTTCAGCCTAAACAGTCTCTAGCAAGAATGTCTGCAGGACTCAGGCCAAAACTGAGGGGATCCTCCATCTTCCAAGGGTGTTCACGCTCAGATCCATATCACGGAGGCCCTTGGGTTGACAGGGCCCTTGCCACTCTTTGTTAACTGCAGAAAGCTGTTCAGTAACTGAGGCCTCAGGTTTTCTTTCTCTTGCCTGTGGGAAGTACCAGCAGTGCCCTCCTCTGCATACCCTGCAGGGGCCTGGTTGGTCCCTTTGGAGAGAAAGGGCCTGGGGTGGGGACCTCAGACCCTTCTCTAATAGATGTTTTTCTACTGCTGTGTCCTGCCAGTAGGGAGACACCTGCCCCCCTCCCCACTGCCAGCTCTCCTCCCCTGGGTGGGGTTTTGCTGCCATTGTCTGAGAAGACATCCTAGATAAGCCCACATCCTCCAAGCTGAGCTGAAATGACAAGAAGCCTATTGCTGTAAAACTGAGCTGCTTTTTAGCTCAGGCCAGGAAAGCACTTTCTAACCATCAGAACTGCCTGGGAACAAAATAGGGGGGTGAGTTCCTTGCCATGAGAGGTGTGCAGGAGTATTGTGGGGACATCGAGGAGAGGATTCAGGCATCAGGTGCCAGCTGGCATGCAGCCTCCCCTCCCTGGAGCTGTGATTCCTGGCCATCAGCGGGGACCACACCCGCCAGCTGTAGGCCTTCTGCAGGGGTGCAGGTGAGGGTGCAGGATACACACGCTGCCTCACCTGAGGGTGGCGCTGCTGTTCAGTGTCTCCACCAGCAACTTGAAGTGATCCCAGGCTATGAGGAGCTGCTGGCTGACATTGTCAACATCTGCGTGGATTACTACGAGAACAAGATGTACCTGACCCCCAGTGAGAAACACATGCTCCTCAAGGTAAAACTCCCCTGAGGCGACACCCATGGGGTTTGGGTTTACCCTCTCACCTTCTTCTTATTAAAAATCCTTTTTAAAAAACAATGTTTCTTTTTTCTTAAACACTGATACAGATCTTACTGCACTTAATGGTTTGTAACCTGTTCCTTTCCTGTAATATAATATGCCATAGTCACCTTTCCAGATGTCATTAAAGCTATTTCTACAATGTTATGTTTAATGACTGCCAAGTATTCCATTGTATTGGAACATTGTCATGTAACGTATCCCCTGTGGTTGGATATTTGTTTGCTAAACTTCATTGAACACCCTCCTAGCAGTTTTTGTGCACAATCATTTTGTCAAGGCAAACTTCCTAGAAGAGAAATTGCTAGCTCAAAGGGAAAAACAGAATAAATCTTTTTTTTTTATTTTAATAGTTTTTGGGGAAGCAGGTGGCTTTTTGTTGCACGGAAAAGTTCTTTGCTGGTAATTTCTGAGATTTTGGTGCACCTGTTACCCAAGCAGTGTACGCTGTACTCAAAGTGTAGTCTCTCACCCACCTCCCTGCCTTTTCCCCAGTTCTCCAAAGTCTATTATATCATTCTTATGCCTGGGCACCCTCGTAGCTTAGCTGCCACTTATAAATGAGAACATACAGTATTTTGTTTTTCATTCCTGCGTTACTTAGAATAATGGCCTGCAACTCCATCCAGGTTGCTGTGAATGCCATTATTTTGTTCCTTTTTATGGCTTAGTAGTATTTTATGATGTATATATATAACACATTTTCTTTATCTGCTTGTTGGTTGATGGGCATTTAGGTTGATTCCATATTTTTGCAATTGTGAATTGTGCTCCTATAAACATGTGTGCAAGTGTCTTTTTCATACAATAACTTCTTTTCCTCTGGGTAGACACCCGGTAGTAGGATTGCTGGATCAAATGGTAATTCTACTTTTAGTTCTTTAAGGAACCTCCATACTAGAAAACAAAATAAATCTTCAAGCTTTTGCTACATTTTGCCAAAGTGATCACAATTGTTTCATCAGTTTACACGTTTCATTTCAAAATTGTCATATTTATTGTTTTGGAAAATCTGGAATATACAGCAAAGCATAAAAAAATTTAAATCTCTCACAATCTCTTCACCAAGACTTAACACTTTTAGCATTTTCTTTTCCAAGTTGGAGTCTCATTCTGTCTCCCAGGCTGGAGTGCAGTGGCACAATCATGGTTCACTGCAGCCTCTAACTCCCAGGCTCGAGCGATCCTCCCACCTCAGCTTCCTGAGTAGCTGGGACTACAGGCACATGCCACCACACTCAGCTATTTTTTGTTTAATTTTTTGTAGAGTCAGGGTCTTCCTATGTTGACCAGGCTGGTCTTGAACTCCTGGGCTCAAGCGATCTGCCCGCCTTGGCCTCCAAAAGTGCTGGGATTATGTGCATGAGCCACTGTGCCTGGCCTGCTTTCAGCATTTTTGTGTATGTCCTTCTAAGTTTTTTTGTACGCTTATATATTTTCAAAATTTGCAATCTGCATGACCATGTATCCATTTTATCTCATGTGACTAAATTTATTTGGCTATGTTATGCTGCTGTGAAATAATGTGATTTCCATGAGCCTTACTTTGCCATTATTCCATTGTTAGCTTAGGTTGTCTCTAACTTATACCCCACAGCTGTAGCACTGACATGAACAGCCTTCTCCCCTTCTTTATTCATGCTGCAGGGCCCCTTTTGATTCTGTCCCAGATCCTCACCTCTCAACATTCTGGTGGTTTTTCCTTTTTTCTCCTTCAGTGTCTCTCCTGCTATTCTGAGAATCCCAGCCCTGTGTTGGTGCTCCTGTCTTACATGTCTTAGCATCTCAGTTAAGTTTGCGGGACTGGGTGGCTTTGAGACATGTTCACTCTGGCTTCCTCCTGACATCAGAAATCCAGAGAAGCCACTCACAGTTCACACACCCCTCTCACCCCTGGTGCTTTGCCTGGGCGATTGCTGTAACTTTCCACAAGCTAAGTCACTACTTACCAGCCCACCAAGTAGTCTTAATGCGGCCTTCAAATTCTCCAGCCCTCCACACCCGGACTTCCCTGCCTTCTTCCCTCTCTGTTCCCCACCCTCTTCAGTCTGGCCTTCACATGGCTTTGCCACATGGTTAGTTTGTGTTAGTGAACTCAGATGCCACCATGGAGCACTGTCTGCTCTTACGCGGAAAAGGATAAAGTTCATTCTGCAGAACAAAATATACCCACAGAGTGGCTCACGCCTGTAATCCTAGCGCTTTGGGAGGCCAAGGTAGGGGGATCACTCGAGCCCAGGAGTTTGAGACCAGCCTGGGCAACACAGCGGAACACCATCTTTACAGACAAATACAAAAAGTAGCCAGGGGTGGTGGCGTACACCTGTAGTCACAGCTTCTCGGGAGGCTGAGGTGAGAGAATCACTTGAGCCCAGGAGGTTGAGGCTGCAGTGAGCCGTGATCACACCACTGCACTCCAGCCTGGGTGGGGTAGGGTAGGGAACAGAGTGAGACCATCTCAAAAAACAAAACAGTAAATGCACCCACAGCAGTACCTTAAATGCAACCTTAAAGTAAATGCAACCTTAGCAGTACCCTGCTCCACCCTGTTTGTGTCAGATGAGAAATAGAGACATGGAGAGAAGTGACTTTCTCATGGTCACACAGCTGCTCAGGCCCCCTTTCTGCATACATTTTAAAAGGAGCAAAACAAGCCAGCATTCAGGAGACTATTAGAAGGTTTGGAATCAAGAATGTCAACCCACTTAGAGGGCAAATTCAGGAAGAGATTTTTTAAAAAAATTAAAGTCACCAGCGGCTCCTTGGGAAACCTTTACATTGTCCTTTCTGTGGAGAAAGAAGTGGATACTTTCACATTCACTAACTGTTCAAGTATTCATCAGATGCCCGTATTGTGCCACACTCTGGGATACAGCAAGGAACTAGGAGCAGCCCTTTCTCTCAGAAAGATCTAAATGCGGAAATATTGTCAACAGATCCTGTTCAGCTCCTGTCTCTGCTGCTTCACTGTGTGGCCTTGGCGAGCTGTCTAACCTCCCTGTGTCTCTGATTCCTCATCTATAGAATAAGTTTATTTCAGAGAACTTAAGAGAAAATTATGCTTATTAAAGCTCTGAGCATAGACTCTGGCCCATAGTAAGGGCTGAAGAAGTAGCTGCTGTAGTAATACACTAAATTTCTGGTTGAAATTAGACTTATATTTCCTGCCTTTATTTGAAGAGGCATAGGTTTTTATAATGTGTGTCTCTACAGGGTGTGTGTGTGTGTGTGTGTGTGTGTGTGTGTGTGTGTGACACATATACAGACCTACCTTTTTGTTTTTAAACTTTTCCAGCGGATGTGATTAGTTTCTGTGCTCTGCCCCCTTCTCATTCTAGGTGATGGGCTTTGGCCTCTACCTAATGGATGGAAATGTCAGTAACATTTACAAACTGGATGCCAAGAAGAGAATTAATCTTAGCAAAATTGATAAATTCTTTAAGGTCAGCAACTGGGGCTGGGGCTGGGCAGAGGGCTGAGATTACCAGCGCCAAGATGTCTTTGGGGGAAAGGGATGAAATTAGCCAGAAAACTGTCAGGTTTTTTTATTTGAGCTATAGCTCCAAAGATCCCAAGAGTAGGAAGAGGAGGAGAATAGAACGGCAGGGCCTCCAGCTGCCAGTGATGGAGGCATTTATGCCCTAGAAGGCTGCTGCATGATAGCCACACATCGTTCCAAGTTTCAGGATTCAGCTGGGATTTGGCTAGGAGGAGGCCCTGTGATTCTTTTTGAATGCTGTTTTTTTTTTTTTTTTCCTGAAGTCCCTTGTCACTTAAAGAGGTGCATCTCAGAAGACAGCACCTGCTCTAATTTCCAGTATAAATCAGAGCTCGCAGAAGTAGAATGATTAAAGGCTGGATTTTAAATTGTTGCACATTTGCAAAATCACAGCCTCTCACCTGGTACACCAGGGGCCACCTCAGCTTGCCCTTACCTCTGGATAGAATGCCTCAGCAACGTCCATCATATACTCACTCTATTTCAGTGCCTCTGAGAGTTGATCTTTTGGTCCCAGATCTTTAAAAATTTGCAGTTAAACTAAGCCTCTTAGAATTTTGCAAAGGAATCTTACACTTTGGAATTAACTTCCCATGTTCTCAGTTTATTCTAGCATTGGGCACTGCAGTCATGGAGCAAGCCTGAGAGGTCAGACATGGGAAAGCCCAGATTAATATTCACAGCAGAACTCCTTAGTGGTGTGACATGGAGGGCATTAGATTGGGCCTGAGTCCCACTGACTTTTCAAGGTTAAGGAAAAGGAACATAAGTCACTAAGAGGAAATCCTGTGCCTTGGCTTGGTTTTCAAGGGTGGAACTTTTACTTTTCTCTAGAGTTGCCCCAGATGAAAATAGGGCTCATTTTGGGAGACCCTTGCAAAATCTTCCCTAAGTCAGCATGAATGAGATGAGGGTAGAAGAGAATACAACCTCTCCCTTGGCGGGCCTGGGTGTAAGTCTGGCTCTGCCACTTAATAGCTGGATGACTTTGGGAATGTCGCTAAATCACTCTGAAACTGAGTTCCAAGTCTGAAAAATATGAATACCAAGGGTATCAGCTCTGTAGGGTTCCCTGGAGGATTCAGTGGGGTTACATAGATGACTCAGAGCCCTGGGTTGTATAATCCTGGCTTCTTGACTTCTAGCTGGTCTGACTTTTTGAAAAATCACTTAAGCTGTTTAAGCTTCAGTTTCTTCTTCTCTGAAATGGGAATGATAATAGTACAGACTTCACAGGGCTATTGTATGGCTTGAGATACTGTTTTTAAAGTGCTTGGCATAATACCTAGTGCATGAGAAGTACATAATAAATACCAGCCTCCCCGCCATTTGCCCTGGTTTTTGGTCGGGAGTTGTTTGCCCTCTGGTGTTAGGTATTATTATGGTTTTAATTGCTTTGAAAGTACAGACTTTCTCAGGAAGACCAACAGCACTCAGACACCTGCTTCTAGCCTAGAATTCATAACAGCAAGGATGCTTTAAGCCAGGGAAGATTCAAGTGGAAAGGACCCAGCACTGGGCAGCCATCCATCCAGTCCTTGGGCTTCACACATGCTGTTGGCTGAGTGACCTTGGACAAGCCACTTTGCCTCTCTGGGCTCCATTGCCTAGAACACAGAGTTGGTTGGAGGCAGGGGAGGACCCATACACTGGTTAGGGCTCCTTTTGCCTTCAGAGTCACATGGTAGGATCATTGGCAGCAGAAACTAGGGGTCAGCCCCTAGGCACACACAGAGGCCTGCCTCCTACAGTGGGGTGGCCGCGAAGGCGGCCGCCCCAGCCCCTCCTCAGCATCTCACGAGCTGTGTTTGCTTCCTTTGCAGCAGCTGCAGGTGGTGCCCCTTTTCGGCGACATGCAGATAGAGCTGGCCAGATACATTAAGACCAGTGCTCACTATGAAGAGAACAAGTCCAAGTGAGTGCCTGCCATAATGTCTCTCGGCTCCCGCGAGGATGCCCAGCCCGGGCAGAGAGCCGAGGGGCCACTTCAGCCCCTCCTCCCTCCCCAGAGCCCTGGGCAGGTGGATTCCATCAGAACACAGGTGCCGGCCGGAGGGGAGCCGCGAGGGTGCTCTGAGCCCTTTTGTATCCGCCCTTTGCTGCCAGGTTCAAAAGGGCTCAGAGCACAGCCACGCCCCTTGTCCAGCCCAGCAGTGACTCGCATGTCCTCTCAGCAGGACAGCAGGAGTCCACCTTCTTCTCTGAAGAGTGGCCAGCCCTCAGTGGTCCAGTGAGGAGAGGTGGCGTTGTTCCTCCTCAGGCTGATCCTCTCAGGTTAGGTGACCGTGCGCTAAGTCCATCGTGGAGTCGATGTGAATTGGGTGGGCAGCCTCACCTTCGGCCGCTTTATAAACCACAATTCTAGGTCATCTGTGCAAAGGCCTGGGGTGTCAGTGCTTCACTGAAGTTGGGGGGCTCCAACCTCGGCTGCTCTTTTGGTCTCTGAGGCTGTTAGGGAGGTTCCTTCTGTGTGCTTCTCGCCCAAAGTTACGGCTTTTCCACACAGAGGGGAACAAGCCGTCCTTTAGTCAAGGGCGAGTGTATTGGCATCTTAAAAAGATATGAATGGAGTGTCCTTGAACTGCATCTGCCTGGAGCCTCTGCAAACGAGCGTCCAAAGGAAAGCTCATGTAGTCGCTTCATCACCCTCTGGCTGCTAGCGCGTGACGGGGTTTTGCAGGAAAAGCAGGGAATAGAGAATGCTGACCTCATTCCTCACTTTTCCCTGCCTGAATTCTCGACCAGCTGAAGCTGGCTGGGAGCGGAGGCTGGGAAAGTGACTGGGGTTGGGTGTGAGGGGCCGTGTGCTCCCCTCTCCACAGGTAACTCTCTGAGTGATACCTAAGGGGAGGCCTGAGGAAGGCTGTCACTGTTCTGCCATTCTTGTGAGAACCATATCAGGGCTTCTTTTGAGACAGTAAATTCTCCCCAGAATCTTTTTTCTGCCTTGTCTGGTGCTCATGCTTCATCTGTCTGCTGGGTCACCAGCACCTGACGGTAGAAGAGGGTGAAGGGAGTGGTCGTTTTTCTCTTGGGGATGGAGAGTGAAGATGTTCATCCATTCATTCATTTCCTCTGTCTTAGGATGGTTTTCCTAATGACATCTTTTCACAAGGAGTGGAAAAAAGGCGGAGGGAAGGAGGAAAGAGGGTGGAGAGAGAAGGAGAGAAGAGGGCGAGAGGTAGAGGGGGTGGGTGGAGGGAGGGGTCACCTCCACGTCTCAGAGTGACCCTGGCTTCTCCCACCGCAGTGTGCTTCCATGTTGCCAGGGCACTGTTGGAAAAGAGGCACAGTCACATTCATATTTCCGCAATCCCAGCCCAAAGGCCCCCCCAAAGCCAGCTTCAACCGCAGAGTGTCTGTGCTGTCAGAGTGGGTAGGCTGGTTTTGGAGGTTGCCCGCCTTGCTGTTTCTATGCTCGGATTCCATCCCTTTGTAGTCCTAGAGAGGCTATGTTCCCGCCCCTCTCATATTACTGGTAAGTATTATGGACCAGGTATCTGGAAAGGCCTGCAGTTGGATCCTAGACGAGGCCAGCACCAAAGAGGAGGAGGAAGGACTGGTCCATTAGGCCTGAAGCTCCCACAGTGTTGGACTTAGCAGGCTTTCTTGCTAAGGCGGCTGGGATACCAATTGGTGTCACCCAGGGGAGTTGGCCACGTGGGCTGAGCACCAGGACCAGCTAATGCCTGTCCCACCCAGGCACCTGAGGCTGGGACCCTCTCCGACCCCATAATTTTCTACCCAGGTGGACGTGCACCCAGAGCAGCATCAGCCCCCAGTACAATATCTGCGAGCAGATGGTTCAGATCCGGGATGACCACATCCGCTTCATCTCCGAGCTCGCTCGCTACAGCAACAGTGAGGTGAGCATGCAGGCTGCTGGGGCACAGGCCCATGGGCCCAGGGCCAGAAGGGGTAAGGAGCAGCCAGGAAAGAACGTGGACCCATGGAACACTGGAGAGTAGAAGGGAGGGAGGCAGGAGGGTAAAGTGGCCAACGGCAGGGGTTTTGGAGCCAGGCAGACTGGGGTGAATTCTGGTGGTGCTGCTGCCGTTTGTAAGTTATTCAACATCTCTTTGCTTCAATTTCCTCATCTGTGAAATGAGGGTGATAACAGTATCTATCCTGAAAGGTTCATTGAGAGGATTAAAAGATATGGCAGATAATAAGGGCCTGGTGATGGTTAGTTCTGCCTGTGCATGATAAGTGATGCAAACCATCTCCACCCTGGATGGCAGGAAAACAGAACACTTGTACTCATAACACTACCTAAATGTTTTTAAACTAAACAGTAATAAGTGATCATTGTAAAAAAAAAAAAAATCAGTAATATACTTAAGGGCAGATGAAGGCCATAAAAATCTCCACTAATCCCAATAATTACATTTCATTTAATTTTTCCTTTTTTAAAAACTTTTTTTTTAATGGAGACATGATCAGTGTACAAACCTCAGGAAAAAGCCCAGATAAGCAAAAGGAGAGAAAATCACATAAAATCCTACCATCCCGGAACCAACTAAGACTGGTATTTGGATATATATATCCTTCTGGTTCTCATCCCATACATACCCTCCTAATAAACGAATATGCTGTTTGATAAACACTGATCCCCTGACTCAGATTCCTTTATTACATAGCACTCGTGGGTGACTGTGCACTGACCCACGTATGCTCACTGCTTCCACCATGTGGCTAACAGCCATGGTGACTGTACTTCCCAAACCCCAACTCAGGAGATGCCTTTGATCACGGAGCAACGTACCTGAAATGGGGACTGCCTGACAGATGCAAGGACTCGTGGCCATTAGACCATGACTTGTGGTCATTAGACTTGTGGCCCACAGGGACCAAGGTCAAGCCCAGAACTTTAGCTTTCTAAACATATGTACCAATCAGTTGAACTGAAGTTACAGGAATAACTTAGCTCTTTAAAAAAATTTTTTTTAATATTTTATTTCTTTTTTAAAAATAGATCTCGTTATGTTGCCCAGGCTGGTCTTGTACTCCTGGACTCAAGCGATTCTCCTGCCTCAGCCTCCCCAAGTGCTGGGATTACAGGCATCAGCCACTGCGCCCAGCCAGAGCTCTTAATTCCTACTCACATTTTGGTGTGGTCTAAGAATGAGTCTGGCCAAATATATTTTTTAAAATTATATGCTCTATACGTGTTGATTCTCATTATTCACAGTAGTTCTGTAAAATGGCCATGAACTCTGAAGTGGCAAATACTGAATCATTGCTCCAAGGAGAAATCAGAGTTACAGTCCTGTGAGCCTCTGGTCATAACATTTTCATCAACTGACCCATATATAACCTTGTTTTATATGTGCTTCTGTTTAAAGACACTTGATGTGATCTCTGTTGTTGATTCATTAACTCATGACCAACAGCACTATAACTCACGCCTGAACAAAGCTTATCTAGAACACGTATTTTTTTTCCATAAGGCATGTTACAGCTTTCTTGCATAGAGGAACACTATATAGCACATTAGCGCTAAGCTTGGGGGCCATTTTAAATTGAACAATTAGAGTAAAAAGCATAAAAATATAGAAAACATGGCACTAAGTAGACTTCAAAAAAGACACTTGTTTACTGTATGAGAGCTGAAACAAGAAGGCAGAGTCACTTTGTCTGACTTCAGCTGGGAGTGGGTGTGTGTCTGCAGGTGACTGAGAAATCACCATGAGTGTTGATTTTGGGGTTACAGATAAATTTTAGCCAGTAAGGGAATTCACAAATACAGAATCCGCCAATAATGAAGACCGGCTGTATATGTATATATGTGTATGTACATATATACACACATGGAGTATGTCTGTGCATACACACATACTCTGTATCATTGTGGAATATTATATAGATGTTTATCCACTGCCTTTCAATCAGTGAGTCATGTCTAATGAGTTGTGAAATCAACTTAGTGTTTGTGATTAGCATTTTTATATAAATATAGAATAGAAAATCAAAAGGAATCCCATATATTAAGAGTAAGATTGCTTTGTAAAAAATATTGTTGAGGCTCGGTGTGGTGGCTCACGTCTGTAATCCCAGCACTATGGGAGGTCGAGCCGGGAGGATTGCTTGAGCCTAGGAGACCAGCCTGGGCAACACAGTGAGACCCTGTCTCTAAAAGAAGAAAAAAAGAAAAACATATTGTTGCATACATATATTTAATATCTCTATGTAGGTATATGTTCCTGAGTTACTATATCGTGTGCACTTTAGTGATTTATAAACCTTCAGTGATTTGTAAACCACGTGGACTTCAGCAAGGCACTTGTCTGAGCCTCAGTTTATCTGTCAAGGGGATGTAATAATAGCACTTCCCTGCAGTGTTCTTGGGGGAATCAATGAGATAACATATAAAAGTGTCAGGCACATAGACCGTGAGTATGACACCTGATGCTCCCCAGGTGGTGACGGGCTCAGGGCTGGACAGCCAGAAGTCAGACGAGGAGTATCGCGAGCTCTTTGACTTAGCCCTGCGGGGTCTGCAGCTTCTATCCAAGTGGAGCGCCCACGTCATGGAGGTGGTAGGTGTCTCTGGGTAGAGGGCCTCACACTGACCTCTCTTTCCTTGGAATCTGCCTCCATCTCCCCCTAGTACTCTTTTTTTAACAGATTTATGGAGTTACAATTCATGTGCCATACCATTTACCCATTTAGAGTGTAAGTTCATTGGTTTTTAGTATATCCACAGAGTTATATAGCCACAGTCAAATTTAGAACATTTTTATCACTTCAAAAAGAAACCCTGTGTTATCTCCCCTCCCATCTCCCTAGCCCTGAGCAATCTACTTTCTACCTGTATAGGTTTCCCTATTCTGGATGTTTCACATAAATAGAATCATATGATACGTGGTCTTTTGTATCAAGCTTCTTTTCTTTTGCATACTTTCAAGGTTTTTCATGTTGTAGCATGAATCAGTACTTTATTCCTTTTTTCCAGCTGAATAATATTCCATTGCATGGATCCACCACATTCTGTTTGTCCGTTCATCAGTTGATGGACGTTTCGTTTGTTCCCACTCTCCCCAGTACTCTTGGAAGCTGGTTCATCCCACAGACAAGTTCTGCAACAAGGACTGTCCTGGCACCGCGGAGGAATATGAGAGAGCCACACGCTACAATTATACCAGTGAGGAAAAATTTGCCTTCGTTGAGGTAGGTGCAGACTCCCTGCATCTTCCTCCCTCCCCGAGGCTGCAGCTCATGGTGGTTCCTGAGTAGTTCTGAGCAAGAAAACAGCATCGGTCACCCTAATTTTCGTGCTCTTCCCTGTCCTCCCATCTAAATTAATCTGTCAGAAGTTATTATCCTACTCAGAATTGATTAGAAACTCATTCTGTTCTTAAAAATCCAAAGAAAAACATCCATTCCACTGGGAAAAAATGGGCACAAAGAAACCAACAGAAGAAACAAAAGAAGAACAAGTGGCTACAGGAGGTATGAAAAATGCCCAAACTGGTCAGTGGTCCGAGAGCTACAGGTTGGAATAAGATGGGATGCAGTGTTTACCATCAGGATAGCAGAGATTTGACAGCTGGATGATGCCTGTTGCAGGTTAAAGTGCAGGAAATAGACATTCTCATGTCTTTAGTGGTCAGTCTACATTTTGTAAGCTTTCTATGAGAGCAATCTGATTATATGTACTCATGTTTTTAATGTGCATACCCTTTGGCCAAGTTCTTCTGGGAATATATCCCAAGGAAATAAGCCAACTGTTCAGAGATATTTGTACATGGATATTTATCACAATGTTGTTTATAATACCAAAATATATGAAACAACTTAAATGTTCTTCAATATGGAACCAGGTTAATAAGTTAAGATTCAGCTACATCATTGCATGCTATGCAGTCTCTAAAAAAGGTATACCGTGGCTCACACCTATAATCCCAGCACTTTGGGAGGCTGAGGCGGGTGGATCAATTGAGGTCAGGAGTTCAAGACCAGCATGACCAACATGGTGAAACCCCATCTCTACTAAAAATACAAAAACAATTTAGCCAGGCATAGTGGTGTACACCTGTAATCCCAGCTACTCAGGAGGCTGAGGCAGGAGAATCGCTTGAACCCAGGAGGTGGAAGTTGCATTGAGCCAAGATGGTGCCACTGCACTCCAGCCTGGGTGACAGAGTGAGACTCTGTCTTAAAAAAAATAAATAAAAAGTAAAAAAGACATACGTACATGGAAGGCTATGCTCAGCATATTGTTAAGTTAAAAAAGAAACAAAGAACAGCATATCTGTAGTTTTCATGCATACAGGGAAGAAGCAAAAATATATCTAGAAATAAATATGCATATACACATAAATGTGGATATTTTAAAATATGTAAAGAAATATGTAATATATCTAAATACATATATCAACATATAAAAAATAAAAATCCCAATATAGACATTTAGACCAAAAACAGAACAGCATATAAAATGATTCCACTTATACCAAAATATAATATACTTTTATATATTTGTGCAAAACTGAAGGACATAAATATTTATGATGTATACCAAACCATGAACAGTAGTAATTTCTGGAAACAGGTCTGTCTGATTTATAACCTTTTGTATTGTGTTTTGTTTGATTACAAAATGATGTTTCTATTTGGGAGGAAAACTCCTTTACACTAGGTTGTGAGTGACAGCTATTTCTTTGAGGACCATTTGAAACCTACAAGAGATGAATCTAGAAATCAGAGACCTGGATCACAGCCCTGGGCCCTCTGGTCACTTCAGCTCTCAGAGCCTCAGATTCCTTATCTGTAAAATGGAGCTAATAATCTCTCCCCTGCCCCATCCCAGGGTTATTGTGGAGAATCAAACAATAATTGTCAAGTAAGATAATGAATGTAGATGAGCTCTGAAAACTTAAAGGGTCATACAAATGTAAAAGGTTAGAGTCGTCATCTCTCCAAGCTTCACTTTAAAGGACTGAGGCTCAGTGGCATAATTTCATAATCACTCTTGACATTGTCCTGAGTGGCTCCGGACCTCTTGGCACTTCCATTACTAATGGGCAACCTGGAAGAAAGTTTTGCAGTCATCACCAGAGGACAAAGTCATCCTCAAGCCTATTTAAAGTGAGGCAGTCAGAGGGTAAATGCAACTTTATAAAACTATTTATACATTTATTTCCTTAATAAAAGGGATGTGTATGCACTGTAAGTGATTAGAAGATGCTCCCCCAACCCCACTTCTACCTTCACCTTCCCACAACCTTATATCATCATCCAAGCACAACCACCAAGAACATGTCACTCTATTTCCGTCTAGTCATTACTTCGCTATACATTGAGAGGTTTTATCATTTTTATCTCATTAATAAAACGTGTTTAAAAAAATTAAAAAGAAAAGTAGTTCAATGTGGCCTTTAATAATAAAACAAAGCAAAAGTAGTAACCTGGCTGCACCATGTTATTACATTCTGAATCCCCAAATAGGAAACACCATTCAACTTGTTAAGCGATTCCTTGTGGTATTTATCTCCCTAGTTCTAACAGGCTTATGAGACTATTTCTTGGTTTTTCAGTTTATGACATTTTCTATTGATTTTCTACTTTGGGAAATGAGGATATAGCTCTCTCCTTCCTACCTCCCATCCCTGAAACACACCTGGTTTCCTTCCCCCATCTTCCCATCATGGTAATTTTACACTTTTTGGTAAAAATCAATGGTTACCTTATTATTATTATAACCAAGTAACTGTTGTCCGTCACTGAGCCACACAATCTAATGTGAATCCATTTATTTTCTTGCACAACTTTTTGTTCTTCATAGAATTAGCAATGCTTTATTTTTTATTTTGTTTTCTATAAGTCTATCAAAAAGGCAACCCCAAACATACCAACAAAATGTTAAACTCCTTACAAAATAGTCCATCACAGTCATCATTTGATGAGTTTTGGTATTATTCTTTTTTTCTTGGAGCCATTCCTCCGCAAGCTCTCTTCTTTACAATCTGCATGGGTTTGTCTTTAGACCAGCCCTGCCACTGATGCAAGATTCTCCTCATTATTTATTATCTTGAGAATTCCCTTTACCTCTGTCCTGTCTTGTATCCCATTCATATATCTTCCTCTGTGAAGTATTGAGATCTTTTGCCCATTTTTTAAAAATCGGGTTTCTGTCTTCCTATTATTGAATTGTGAGAATTCATTCCATATTTTAGATCACAAGTCTTTAGTCAAATATATGTCACAAATATTTTTTCTCATCAGTGACTTTGCCTTTTCACTTTTTAAGGGTGCCTTTTGAAGAGCAGCTGTTTTTAATTTTGATGAGGTCCAATTTATCAGTTATTTGGTGGTTTGTGATTTGGGGGTTTCAGCTAAGAAATCTTTGCCTTGTCTAGAGTTGCAAAGATTTTTCCCTTAGATCCAACAGGCCTGCCCACTCCTCTGTATTTGGAGTTATTCTGAGACATCTTCATTATCTACTCCTTCCTTTGTCCTAATGTCTCCTAGTTATATCTGTAGCCAGGGGCCCAGATACTGTTATGATCTAACAGTCCTCTAATGCTTCTCTCCCATTATTTCTCTGCACTAAAGCTTATCGCCAACAAAATTGTACCGTTGGTGCCAGTGAAAACCATCACCTCCTGAGTTGTTTTCATACCACTTCCATCTAAAAATGTTCTTTTTTTCCTTTAAGTTTTAGAGAAAAAAACAGCCTTAGGGTCTAAGCTTATTCATTCATTTATTTGTTCCTTTCAACAAAAAATGTGTCTGCCCACCATGGGCCCAGACATTGGCAGTTGGGCGTGCACAGCATAGCTGGGCCCTGTCCTATGTGTTTCCAGTCTGGTGTAGAAGGTGAAACGTGCCATTATGGGTGTGATCTGTGTGGCAGTTGTGAGGTGGACGATCTGCCACATGCCTTTCTCTCTGAATTCTGAATCAATTGAGCAATTAATGTTAGAGGCCAATGGTGTCAAAGGCTCAGACTTACTGCTGGTAAAGCTGGACTAGAGAATGTGGTTTTCACCCAAGGCCACACCAGTCTTCCTATGCCTCCTACATCTCATTAAACTTGCCACTGGGTAATAGGCAAAGCAGCTGCATAGATACACGCCTCCCTTCCTCGGGATGGGCGGGGATGGTTACTGCAAGAAGCGGCCAGAAACCTAGAAGGGAGGCCACATACTTGCAGGCAGGCAGGTCCCAAAAGAGCGAGCCAAGGTCAGGCCAGGCTCCTCTCATCACACACACCTGAATCCCCATCTCTCCAAACAGATAAGTGAGTTAGGGTAAGGAGAAGGGAAATAGAGGAGTAGAGGCATTCTCCCCCATGACTTCTGCAGAAGTTTTGATTTTATAAACTCAAGCAGCAACTGGCCAAATGGTTTCAAAAACAAAGGTTGTAAAAATTCTTTAGAAAATTTTATGTTAAAAAGGTTCTATTTGATGTTGTCTGTGGGTGCCTGGTCTATGGAGAGGCCTTCAAAAGCCAGGGCACTTCTCAAAATGCTCAAATTGTGGCCCATGGGCCAGCTGCCATTTGTCAGCAGCGAGCAACAAAATTGGGAGCTCGTGCCAGGATGAAAATCAGTTGCATTGCGAAGAATGCTGTTAGTTGAGCTGACATTTGTGTTTTGTAGCAAGACTTTCTCAATGAATGAAGCAAAATGCTGATGTACGTACATTCTGGCACACGTCTCTTACCTAGCCATGCACTGGCACTTTGAGTAGCACTGGCCTCATGCCTCTGGACATCTCACTCCCCGCCTCCCCTGGTGAGGCAGTGATGGGTAGTAGACAGCTGGTGTGCTGGACATGGTGAACATGACCCTTGGCCTGTTCCTGCCCAGGTGATCGCCATGATCAAAGGCCTGCAGGTGCTCATGGGCAGGATGGAGAGCGTCTTCAACCAGGCCATCAGGAACACCATCTACGCGGCATTGCAGGACTTCGCCCAGGTGACGCTGCGTGAGCCCTTGCGGCAGGCAGTACGGAAGAAGAAGAACGTCCTCATCAGGTGGGTTTTCAGATGCTTTCAGGAGCATATCAGACATAAGCATGCCAGGTACCAATCAGAGAGGATATCCTGGCTCAGCCACTGAACACACATGGGTCCTTCCAGCAAGCTCCAGAGGGTTCTTTAGGAGATTGGGCATTTGGGATGAATTAAGCCTTCATCTCTGGAAGTCCATATCCACTGCTATCTAGCTGTGCGAACTTGGTCAAGTTGCTGACCTTCTCCAAACCTCAGTTTTCCTCATTTGTAAAATGGGGATTATAATGCTACCTGCTGCCTGTTGGGATGATGAAATGAGATGGTCCATATATAGACCTAAGCACATGCAGCAGGGAGTAAGTATGCAGCACATCTAAGCTATTATGAAAACTAAGCACACACAGATTTCATAAGACCAGTGAGACTCCCCTATAACCAGAAAGGAAATATAGACCTCTTGCCTCACACAAGTTCTGTCTCACTCGATGGGCTCAGAGCTGAGTTCTCAGACATCCCTTGGACGTCAGAACCATGTAGGACACTTGTTTAAATACAGGTTCCTGGACTGTACCTTAAAGCTGTTAAACCAGAGTTTTGGAATGGGGGCAGAAATGAGCGTGCTTTACAAGCACCCCAAGAATTCAAATGTGGGTGTTCCTGGGACACCATGGGCCCTAGAAACACAAGCTTGTAGTGCCTTTTTCCCATGGTGAAACCTGGTCTGAGTCTTAGTTCTTCCTTCCCCAGTGTCCTACAGGCAATTCGAAAGACCATCTGTGACTGGGAGGGAGGACGAGAGCCCCCCAATGACCCATGCTTGAGAGGGGAGAAGGACCCCAAAGGTGGATTTGACATCAAGGTGCCCCGGCGCGCTGTGGGGCCATCCAGCACACAGGTAAGCGGCTCCAGGCACAGGCCAGCTGCGTTGACTCAGAGGCCAGCCGGGCTATGGTAGATCATCATGGCTGGCCATGGGCAGTGGGACTGGGAGCCATCGGTCAGGAGGGGCAGGGTTGAGTGGCTGCTCTGGTCTTATTCTGCCATCTTGTTTTGATATAGGAAGGAGGACCACTGGCTTAAGATTCAGGAGACCTGGATTCTAGTCCTAGATACCTGTGTGACCTCGGGCACGTTACAGATCTCTCTGTGCCTCAGTTGTTTAAACTGGCTAATGGGGATAATACCACCACATCCACCTTGCCTTGCTATCTTCTAGTCCTATGAAGTATAGATTCCAAAGTGAAGGAGGAAGTTAAAGTGGAATCTATCTACATGCATCTATGCTGTCCCTCTTTAATAAGTCCTGGCCCTTTCCCCTAAAAGTTCTGCCTCTAACTTGCTGTGTGATCTTGGGCAAGCACCTCGAGCTCTCTGAGCTCTGAATATCTTCTCTGCAAAATGAAAACTTTGGATGAGATTGTGTTACTAACAAAATATCCCTTAGTTCCACATCCTTCCAAAAGCGCAAGTATTGAAAGCCCTTGTCCCCTTAGAGGAAGTCTAGTATTTGGAAACACTCAGAGTTGCCAGCCAGAGCTTCTGCACAAGAGGTCGCCTGTGGCTTATCCAGAGCAGTCATAACATTACAGAAAAAAAGTCAATAATCTGGGCATCTTCGTTAAATCCCTGCTACCTACTTAAGGATAGGTAGTTTCCGGTAATATTTTTGATGTACTGGAAAAAGCAGATGGTTCTCATTACAGGTTTAAGGGTCTCACAGGCCTCACTTCCCATGACCTTTAAGCCTCTCTCTGCTCTCAATCACCCGAGATGGACCATCTGAGGCCCACCCCCTGACCCTTCTCCCTGTGTGTGCGTCTGTGTCTGTGCTGGGGGCTGGGGCAGGGGAGAGGGGGTTCTCAGCAGGGTCATCTTAACTCCCCTTGGCTTCACAGCCCTCTGCCAGTTTGCACCAATCTCACCAGCTGGTTGTAGAACGCCCCAAGGAAGCATCTGCAAACAGTTCTGTGTAGTATCAAGGGTTGAGGTCCGGGGGACACTGAGCAGGGCTTTCAGGTGTTTCTGTAAGTTTTAAGACATGAGTGAGCAGGAGACAGACAAGGCACAAAAGACACTGGAAAGGAGGAGGGGGGGGCTTAACAGGCAGAGAGAAAAGGAGACGAAGGAGTATTTGTGTAGATAATGTGAGAGGGGTGGGTCACCAGCAGTAAATCCCTCCTCACCCCCAACCTCCACCAGGTCATGCTAGGTGGCACAGACATGTTGAATAGACTCGTAGACAACCAGAGCTGGGAGCGCTATTAGAGAAACCTAGGCCGTCCCCCTATCTTGCGGATGGGGAAACTGAGGTCTAGAGAGGGGAAGTGACTTGTCCAAGTCACAAGGTGAGTCCCAGGTGGAGGTGGGACAAGAACCCAGGTCTCCTGACACCCACCCAGGGCTCTGGTACGGTCTTCAGGACACAGTAGACATGGGCATCTTGTACAGTTGGGATAGAGACTGTTTTGGTGAATTAAATGCTCTGTTAAGTAAAAGTACGTGGGGAAAAAGTTCACCCTCTTATGGGTGAAACCAGTTTTCAGAGAATTAGAGTTGGATATCAATTGGACAGCACCCACAGCAGATTAGACTTGGATTCTTCCTTTGAGGACTCGAGAGGCCGTCACGAGAAGAGTGCTTCTCGGCTCTTAGGGATGATGAGACGGGCCCCCCAACAGGGCTGCAGATGGGGGACTGTCTGAGGCACTGACGGCCACCGTGGCTGCTTTCCCACAAAGGAAGCCCTGTGGCAGGGATGGTGGGTCACACGTTTCTGTGGCTGCCCTACCCGCATCAGTGCCAGGCATGTGATGGGGAAGATCCCAGGGAAGCTCCAGAGGCAGCGAAGACGAACGCGGTTGCTGGGAGGTTGGAGTGTCTCAGAGGTGGCCCCCGGCAGTCGCGGCGGCTTTCCCACCGTATACAATACCTCTTGCTTTTCTCTCTCTCTCTCTCTCTTTCTCTCTCTCCCTCTTCCCTGTCTCTCCTGCCCTCCCATTCCCTCTTCCTTCTCTCCTATCTATGTCTTAGGCCTGCCAGTGGTCCCCGAGGGCTTTGTTTCACCCCACTGGTGGCACACAGGGCCGAAGAGGCTGCCGATCCCTGGTATCACACCGCCTGGCTGGGTTGGTTTGGGTACCCTTCTCGAGGAGGCAGCAGGAATGGACTAGCCTGGCTCCTCAAGGCCCCTTCCAGCCCTAAGATTCACAGACAAATGATGTGGAGAGATCTAGATTAGCAAAGAGAACCACCCCACCGCACTTGCATCCTTTGCACTTAAGGCACCCTGTAAGCGGGAGTTAATTGTCTAGTAGCCTCCTGTGTAAGTACCAATGTTAACCCGCCTTCCACCCCGAACTTCGGCAGGCTGTGCAGTGCAGCTGATGCCACCAAGGGGGCGCCATCGCTCAGCCACGGGTTCAAAACGCTGAGGATCAGGAACAGGTGTGGGAGGGGGTTCGTTCTGATCTTATCCCATTTCTCAGTTCCTCAGAATGTTAGTGCTGAAAGGGACTGGTGTGAGAAGGCATCTGGTCCAACCCCCTCATGTTACATGAGACAACTGAGGCCCAGAGTGGGAGCTTTGTTGCCGAAGGTCACACAGCAAATCAGCAGCAGTGCCTGGCCTTGAACCCCGGTCTTTTGACTCCCAGTCCAGTGCTCCACCCATGGCATCTGTGGCCCTCTGGGAAAGCAGGGAGTGACTCCAGGGTGACACGTAATGAGGTTCTCCTCTGATATACACGCCCTTGGCCAAGCAGAGCAGGGAGCTACCTGGTGTGGCCAGGTCCACTGGCCCAGGGATGCCACGGGACCCGGGTTGGCCATGAAGGTTTTCACAGTTCTGCATTTACTTCTCAAACCTTAAACTGGTGCTTCCTTAGGACAGTGCTTTTTAAGAGCAGACATCTGCAGAAAAAAAATAAATACATAAATACAACATGAAGCAACCTTTTTCCCTGGGGTAGAGGGCCAGCTTCTGACCTTTTCATCTTGCTTTCTTTTTCAAGCTGTACATGGTGCGGACCATGCTTGAATCGCTTATCGCAGACAAAAGCGGCTCCAAGAAGACCCTGAGGAGCAGCCTCGACGGACCCATTGTCCTCGCCATAGAGGACTTTCACAAACAGTCCTTCTTCTTCACACATCTGCTCAACATCAGTGGTGAGCTGCATCCCATCCCTGCTAAGGCATGGGAGGAGGGGATGAGGGCTCTCAGAGCCACTAAGACCACCAAGCCAGGCATTGCAAAGGGACGTGACCGTTGACCCTAAGGGCACATATCACCACCAAGGAAAAAACACATTCACTTTCCAGTGGGCTTTTGGAGCTGGGAAAGGCCAGGTTCAACTCAGCTATTCTGACCTAGCTAAATTTGTCCAGGAGATACTTGTGGCTAATTTGTTATAAAGTCCTTAGTAGAGAGGGATAAAAACAAGAATACGCACCTACAGACACACGGATGCTAGACTTTTGCTACTCAGCCGCAGCCAAGCGCTAATTAGTACTTGCTGCCGCCAGCAGGGGAGGCTCTTGAGCTGCATCCCAGTCCGGTGTTCTTCACACTTCCTCTCCTTTTACTAAGATGGATGTCCAGAGCAGAGGAAGAGTAGTATCTCAGGAACATGAGTCTTAATATGTCTGCTGGCATTGAAAAGAGTGATTGTAACAAACAGTACAAACTTCTCCATTAGAGAGTAGCCCGGAAAGGGCCTTCAAGGTCTCTAAACTGTATGGGATCTGGCAATTATCACACACAAGGAGTCAAGGAGCCACAATCCAGTTGAAAGTGGGCACTCGGGGGCCTGTCTTGACACTGTGTTTGTATAATGAACACACTTTTTTTTTTTTTTTGAGACGGAGTCTTGCTCTGTTGCCCAGGTTGGAGTGCAGTGGCACTATCTCAGCTCACCGCAACCTCCGCTTCCCAGGTTCAGGCTGGAGTGCAGTGGTGTGATCTCAGCTCACTGCAACCGCTGCCATGCAGGTTCAAAGAATCCTTCTGCTTCAGCTTCCCGAGTAGCTGGGATTACAGGCATGCACCACTACGCCTGGCTAATTTTTTTTTTTTTTTTTTTGGTATTTTTAGTAGAGACGGGGTTTCGCCATGTTGGCCAGGCTGGGCTCAAACTCCTGACCTCAAGTGATCTGCCTGCCTCAGCCTCCCAAAGTGCTGGTATTATAGGCATGAGCCTCTGCACCCGGCCACGAGCGTACTTTTCATGCTTAGGTTGCAGTTTTTCAGGATGGCTTTGTAGGAGGGTGATGGGAACTATAGGGACATCTAAAGCTCTAAAACATCACTGCCTCCTCTTCTCCCCCACCAGCCCACAACCACTGCCTCTCAAGCTTAACAAATGCTTGAGAGGCAGTAGATGTTAGGCTTGCCTTTAAGTAAAAGAGAGCAGGATCTACTAATCAATATTAGTACCTGCTACATACCTAATACAGTGACAATAACAATGAAAATTAATTAAAACAATGAGAACTAAGGTCTTTTAGTGCTAAAAGTAACTGAAGGCTCGTTCCCTTATGCTTTCAGAAGCCCTGCAGCAGTGTTGTGACCTCTCCCAGCTCTGGTTCCGAGAATTCTTCCTGGAGTTAACCATGGGCCGACGAATCCAGTTCCCCATCGAGATGTCCATGCCCTGGATTCTAACGGACCATATCCTGGAAACCAAAGAACCTTCCATGATGGAGTAAGAGGCAGGATTGAGCCAGCAGGTGGCTCCTGGGGTACAAGTAGAGGGCAGTTTGCCAGGGAGAGCCATTCTTTCCAGAAGGAAGCACTGAGTTGACAAGAAATGAGGCCATATGCCCCACCATGGGGAGAGCTCAGCCAGATGGAATCATTTAATTCAGCCTTGCAGATAAATTCTGAAGTTTCCCAGCCCAACTGCCCTTCCTATGCCTTGTCAGCCTCATAACAGCTATGCTCAGAAAAGAATCATCTCAGGAGCAGGTAGCTTGTATTCTTAACTGCTACCTGATGTGTTTTAGTCCCAGATGAATTTTTACAAGTCTTGGTTTTATTTGCACCCTGGACTTCTTATTTCTTTGGACTGACTGTAAAGGAAGTTGCTTCTAAGTGGTAGAGGCTCAAGGAACATCAGAGAGGGATGAAAGATGGTCTTTTCCTGACTGTGAACTTGTTTCTATTTCCCAAGCAAGTATAAAGCTGTCTTCCTTAAGGGGGATCATTTGTAAGCGGCTGGCTATGTTTTTCCCTCTTCAGGTATGTCCTCTACCCTTTGGATCTGTACAACGACAGCGCCTACTATGCTCTGACCAAGTTTAAAAAGCAGTTCCTGTACGATGAGATCGAAGCCGAGGCAAGTGACATGCTTCTCTTTTTGCTCCTTTTATCTTGTTCCAGATTCCGGACTTTTCCAGTCTTTTGCTATTAGCATGAAGTAGGAGTATCAGTGACTTGTTCTGGAGAGGAATCTCTGTAATCATGGCCATCAGAAGGCCTGTGTAACCTCTGAGGGCAGAAGTACAAACTGAGACACCCAGCTCAGGGCCTGCTGCCTTTCTCTTCCCACCCACAAACTCTGTGCTGCACCATGAAGGGCTTCGTGTGCATGTGTATAAATACCCAAGCTCTGCCTGCCAACTCTGCTCAAAAACAGTGGCCCTTGGCTAGACCTAAAACCTAGGGTCACACACACCCATAGTGGAGTCCACCCTCAGAGGGGAAGCCAGGGAAGAGAGCACGTGGCCCCGGAAGAGGCTTAAGCCGCCTGTAGAAGGCTTCTCAGAGCTGGTTCTAGAAGGGGAGAATGGGGCCTGAGTGCACACGCCCACCTTGACCTTATGGATTCTTTGCTTGGAGGGAGGTCCGCTGATGACCTTTGAAGCTCAAAGTGCAGGGCAGAGGCCTCAGTGACCTGGGTCTGAGGAAAGCGCTAAACACAGCGCTGGGGTTTTGTGTTCTGCATACCACGTAGGGTGTGAGATAAAAGATCTGAAAGCTTTTTGAATCATTAACCTTATGGAGCCAAGAGTCTGGTGAAAAAAGGACCAAAGGTTAATCACATAAATATTAAACATGAAAGACTTAAAATATTAAATCTGACAGTAAATAGGATCTGTTTCCTTTGACTCTTACCTAGCTACTGCCTTTGCCCCATCTCATGGTCATGTCCTGCTCTTGCCATTTCTGAAATATTTGGTTTGATTCTTCGTGTTTGGTGTGAATTATCTTCCCACCTGAGCATCACAGTCTATCACTGATGATGAGACCCTGAAATGGCAACTTTATTCATTAAAAACCAAAGATGTCTAAGCAAAGTTTGAAGGAAGGCTCTTTTAAATGTGACTATCAACTTCATAAACAAATTTGTGGCCACATGCGGTCGCTCATGCCTATAATCCCAGCACTTTGGGAGGCCAAGGTGCCCTCACCTGAGGTCAGAAGTTCGAGACCAACCTGGCCAACATGGTGAAACCCCGTCTTTACTAAAAATACAAAAGTTAGCCAGGCATGGTGGTGGGTGCCTGTAATCCCAGCTACTTGGGAGGCTGAAGGAGGAGAATCACTTGAACCTGGGAGGCAGAGTTTGCAGTGAGCTGCGATCACACCACTGCACTCCAGACTAGGTGACAGAGCAAGACTCTGTCTCAAAAAAAAAAAAAATTACAAATCAAAGAAAAATACAATGAAAAATAACATCTGTCAGAAGAGATGGATGGGGACACTGCCGAGTTAGCAGACGAATTTGAGCACTGACGGGTTCTGACGGTCTGTCTGTTGCATCCCTCCAGGCAGTTGGCCTCGAAACAGCTGAGGAGGGGGACCATGGGGAGATTGGGTCCTTTTTGAACTTTGCCTTGTCTGTTGACGGACTGAGGACCCTGAGAGCAAGGGACCAAACCTCCCAAACTTAGCCGCAGAATCTTTTTCCCCTTCAAAGCGTCTTTCCCCAGAATGCACTCTGGGCAATCCTGCCTCACTGCTCTCTTTCAGTTGGCTTGGTTTCTGTGATAAACCTGAACGGGCACCAGTGATGTTTCCTGCTTCCTCTCCACCAGGTGAACCTGTGTTTTGATCAGTTTGTCTACAAGCTGGCAGACCAGATCTTTGCTTACTACAAAGCCATGGCTGGCAGGTAGGAAAGCCCCAGAGCTGTGAGTAGCAATCTCTTAAGACTGCCACCTGGAAGACATGATTTTCTGTTGTGAAACTTCCCTTCTTCTTTAGCACCTTAAGAAAACAGAGCCATTCCACGGGCCCGGACTGGGTGCTGAGATAGAGTGGAAAGGAAACTAGGCAGATAGAGGGCTAACCTCACGCAGCCTGCAGTCTAGCAGGAAAGACAGACATTGACTAAAAGCCGATGAATGCACAGTGACAAGGAGGTTACATGCTGTCTGTGAGGGGAAAGCTCATGGGAACATACCACGGTTAAACCTTTGGGGGCGGGGAACTAGAAAGGCCATCTTGCGGAAGTGGCATCTGAGTTCTTATCTGAAGTTGGTAGGAGTGAAGGAAGTAAAACGAGGTGAAGGACGGGGCAGGAAGTTGCAGGCAAAAGGAACTGCTTGTGCAAGGACCCTGTGGTGGGAGTATGATGATAACAGCATGCCAGCCTCAAAGGGCTGTGGGAGGATTCCTGTGGATTAATACATGTCAGTGTCTCTTTACCACCACTAGAGGGGGCAGGCTGCCTGCTAAGGCTGGGGAGGGGGCAGAGCCAGAGCACACCAGCTTTGTAGCTGTTTCTCCCAGGAGTGGAATGCCTCCGGATGGCTTCAAAAGTACAACAGTGACCCGATTCGATTTTTATTTACTTTTGAAAGTTTACTCTCTTAAAAATATAAATGTATGGAGAATGAATTGAAGAAGAATGGGTGTGTGCAAACCAGACAGGAGGCCAGTGAAGAAGTCTGGATCAGAGATGTATCAGGCTTAGAGGCTCCTTGGTATTGCCAGTATATGTTGATTCAGACCGAGGAAAACCCTAAATTTTCTATATAGGTATTTCCTTTCTTATTGGAAATCCAAACATACCAACCAGTAATTTCAAGGATAGTTCCTTACTTTAATAATTTTTCTATGAAAAGGATTTGCTTCATTTTGCTGTTAACAGCCAAAGTGGCCCTGATATATTTCAAAGAGGAGTTGATGTGCAGCACACACAAGTTTCTGTTAACATAGGATGTGCATTAAATAACGCGACTCTGAAATGCTGTAAAGTATAGAAAGCATACACGTAGGATTTCAAGGAAAGCAGAGAACACAGCCTTTCACAAAGTAGTCAGTAGGCATCTGTGGATTGAATGGGATGTGGTTCTAACAGTGAGTTGGGTTTCTGGCTTCTGTAAGACAATTCTGATTCCAAATACACTGTTCCATCATCTATATAAACAGACTCAGGCGTGTCGAACCCTGGGTCTTCCTTCATCAGACATGTGGGCTTTTATCTACACCCTTCCCTGTAAGATCAGTGATTTTTTAAAGTGTGGGAAGTTGAGGAGGTTGAGAGATTCAGAGAAAGCCCAGGAAGAAAACGATCAGCTAGGTCAGTCCTGTTCATTCAAAATGCCATGCGGCCACAAATGTGAGCCAGAGATGTTATTTGAAATTTTTTAGCAGACGCACTTTAAAAAAGGAAAAAGAAGCAGATGAAATTAATTTTAATAATATATTTTATTTAACCCCACATATCCAAAACATTATAATTTTGACATATACTCAATATAGAAATTATTAGAGATTTTTCATTCTTTTCTTCTAAGTCCTCAAAATCCTGTTTACAGCCCATCTCAATTTGGAGCAGCCACATCTCACGTGTTCAGTAGGCACATGTGGCTGGTGGCTACTACTTTGGACAGTGTAGATATAGATGCTGTCTCTTTCTTGCGTAAAACCTTTCGGTGCCTTTTAGTTATGTCTAGAATACACCTAGCCTCTTTACTATGGCCTGTGTGGCCCTACCTGGTTTGGCCCTGGCCTAATGTTATAAATTCATTTTGCACCATGCTCTCCAACCTGCGCTATACTTTATCCACACTGGCCATCTTTCCTCTTCTCAAATGTAACCAAGCTTGTTGTGTCAGTGATAGTGTTCCCCTAGATCTTTCCAATTTTATCATTCAGGTCTCTGTTTAGCAAAACTTCTTTAGAGAGACTTTGCCTGACTTCCTAACTCCAAATGATCCCATTTTCTTATTTTCAAAGCACTTCTCCTCTGCAATCCATGCCTTAGTGTGAAAGATAGTAATACTCTCAGCTCATAGGGTTGTGGTGAGATTTAAAATGATGTGTGTGTGTGTGTGTGTGTGTGTGTGTGTGTGTGTGTGTTTAAAGTGCCTGGGAAATAACACTATGCAACTATTACCTATTATCTGAAATTATTCCATTCCTCTGTTTGTGTTTATATTATCAGTCTTTCCTCACTCGAATATAAACTCCATGAGGACAGGAACTTTGTATTCCCAGTACCCAGAATGTTTCCTAGGATACACCAAGCAGGCACTCCATTGCTTTTGTGGCAAATGAATAAAAGAGGAAAGTGGCTCAACTTCTATGTTGCCCATCTTTAACTTAGAAACTCTGTTTCACATATTGAGCTTCGGTGACTGAAAAGAAATTTGACGTTACTTGTCTAGAGCAGAAAACAATTTTACTTAAGATATATAAGATAGTGCTCTGTGGGTAGACCCTGTGATCTGAAATAGATGTATCTGGGCAGTTGAGAGTCATTCACTATCTGTTTACTGGCCTTGTTTCACTTTTATTCCTTCCAGTGTCCTGTTGGATAAACGTTTTCGAGCTGAGTGTAAGAATTATGGTGTCATCATTCCGTATCCACCGTCCAATCGCTATGAAACACTGCTGAAGCAGAGACACGTCCAGGTATGGGGAGCGGAAGCCACCGTGGAGATGGAAAGGGCAGGAGAGAGCAGCTGCGAAGTCAGCATAGAGATTAGAAATCAGGCCTGGGTATTGTCTGCCCGGTGTTGCCAGTGTGGGTTTCTGAGCCTGGGTGTAGCACAGCCTCAGGATCTCATAAACAATAAAGAGGCATTGGGCTTCCTTTGGCTTAAGTTCTGGGCTTCTCCACCCATCTATAGCCAACCTCTGACAAGTTATGGCAACCAAAGCCTCTGTCTTCTCATCATAAGCTGCAGCCCACTTTTTTCAGCTGGGACTGCCACTCAGAGATGGGTAAATCTGTCCCTGAACAGGACCCAAGTGCTGGTCTAAGTGAGGAAGACTGTGGCGCCTTTGAAACAAAAGCATGTCAGGGCAAATCCACGGTAGAAATTGGGTTTTTTTTGTGTGTAGAGTTGGTTTCTATTAACATTTGACCCTATATATATAGAGGAAATGTTGCTGGGAACTGAGAAACATCCCCATTTAACAATGTTAATGTGAGGCAGACAGACAGCATAAGAGATGCCCCAGCAGATGTTGAGCCCTCTTCCTAGAGCCCTGCTGTTGGCCAAGCGGGTGGCAAAATGGCCTTTATGCTGTGATGTCTGTGTGCTTATTATGTGGTCCTGGTCTTTGTGAAAGGGCCGGGCTGAGGCTAAGACCATGCCAGAGGTGAAAAGGAAAGAATTCCTCTCAGAAACCCTGGACATTCCCATTGCTACGAGAAATCCAAGGGAAATGGAGAGTCATTAAGAGGGGGGAAAATAGAGCAGCGGCTCAGTGAGAGCTTTTCTTTCAGCCTCTCAGAAGATTACTGCTATCGGTTACAATGCAGCCAGAATTAGCCACAGGATATTAAATACTGAGGGCTTTATGTGTGCATAAGATGGCTATAAGGGGCCCTAGTCAGTTGGTAGAAAATTTCTGCCAAAAGAGAAATTGGAAAATAAGATAATTAAGAATAATCATTTGACACCTAGCAAAGTGCTGTGGACACAGCAGGTAGTCGACAAATGTTCATTGCTATCTACATAGCCGCTGCAGTAATGCCCGCGTGTACCCCAGTGGAAAGTACCTTAAGCTGTATTTTCCATCCTGTAATCAGACCTTCATCCTCTTGCTTTTAAATTTTCCCTCATGAAGGCACAAAGTGGGCCCTTGCTGAGACAGCTGCTGTGCCCTGGTGACTGAATTGAGCGCAGGAAAGATGCAGGAAGAACCTCAGGGCTAAATTTAGGATGTCGGCAGAAGCCAGAGCCTACCCTGAACCTCTTCCCACAGCCTGAGTGAATCGTATTTTTCCTAAACTTCCTGTGTTTCAAGCCTACAGGGAAGTTGAAAGAATAATACGATAAACACTTATTTATCCCGTAGCCAGATTTGCAATTATTAATGTTTTACCATATTTAGTTCACATTCTGTCTCTCGTGTATGTATTTTCTCTCTAGCACTTATACAGTGTGTATGTTTGTGTGTATGGGATGAATATACATACTTTTGTTCTTAACCATTTGAGAGTTTAAGTTGCCAAATCATGACATTTCACCCCTGAATGCTTCAGCCTGTATCTCCTAAGAACAAGGACATTGTCTTATAAAAACAGAATAGAATGATGATACTCAGGAAATTTAACAATACTGCTTTCTAAATACAGTTCCAATTCTTCCCAGTTATGTCCTTTGTAATTTTAATCCAGTTTCCTATCGGTGCATGCACATAGTTGTCAGGTGTCAGCACAAATCTTTATTTATTTATTTTTTAACAGACGGGGTCTCTTTCTATCGCTCAGGCTGGAGTGCAGTGGCGCAGTCATAGCTCACTGCAGCCACAAACTCTTGGGCTCAAGTTATCTTCCCAGCTCCAGCCTCCCAAGTATCTAGGACTACAAGTATACACTACCACACTTGGCTAATTTTTTTTATTTTTTGTAGAGATAGGGTCTCACTATGTTGCCCCTGCTGGTGTCAAACTCCTGGGCTCAAGCTATCCTCCTGTCGCAGGACTTTTTCTCAGTTCAGCTAAAGATGGGGTTCTTGTCTGTCCCATCACCATGAAAAATTAGGCTTGCAGACTGTTTAAAGGGTGGGTAAAGCAGGGTTTTATTGGGTGAAAAGGGAAAAAAAGGAGGGAAACAGGGACTCTCACAAGGCCAGAGTCCCTAAGCTAGAGAGCTTCCCGCCAGGCCGTTGGAATCCCAGGTTCCACACAGGAAGAGGAGGGGCCAGGCTCCTCCCTGCTGCATATATCATAAACTTCCCGAGGCTCCACCTCAATGGACAGGCTGGTTGGAGTTTCTCCAGGAAACCCCTCCCACCTGGCAGTCTCACTCCCACCTTGGTCCCCCAAAGTGCTGGGATTACAGGCATGAGCCACTGCACCTGGCCAGTGTGAATTTTAAGTAACTTTTCTCTCTCTCTCTCTCTTCATCCAGCTGTTGGGTAGATCAATTGACTTGAACAGACTCATTACCCAGCGCATCTCTGCCGCCATGTATAAATCCTTGGACCAGGCTATCAGCCGCTTTGAGAGTGAGGACCTGACCTCCATTGTGGTAAGAGGCTGGGAGCGTGTGGGATTTCTGCTCTGGGATTTCTCAGGCTAGAAGCCTAGATGGGGACTGTAGTTAGTCTAGTGCTGGGCCAGTTAAAGAGGGGCAGTGAGTCTCTCTCCCATCTGAATGGAGCTGGGAAAGAAAAACTTAACACAGAATAAGAATAATCTTATGTTCCTGATTGCCTTGGGAACGATAGCGTGGAGGGGATCTCCTTGAGATTTCTAGAGATGGCCAACCCTCAGACACGGCTGCATGTGCTTAGGATCCTGGAGGCTGAGCAAGTAGGTGAGGGGTCCTAAGAAGCTAGGGAAAATTGCACAGGAGGGTTGGCTTCACGGGTGTGCAGTAGCATAAGGCCCAGAAGGGCTTCGCAGCTGGTTTACCACTCTGCTGTCACTATCTTGAAGTTCTTAAACAAGAGGGCCCCACATTTTCATTAAACATTGTACCCTGCAGATTATGTAACTGGTTCTGATGCACAAGCCTGGAATAGGCCTACTCCTTTCTCCCAGAAAACAGCAATTTAAACGACTCTCTGCTAATTCTCTCTCTTCAAGAATTAGAGTAAACTTGACTGGTCGTTCTTTCGGTGAATCAAAGGAAGATTTCAGTGCTTTCAAAAGCAGATGAACAGAAGGAATGGGAAATGGAAAATCACCATTAGAACATAATAAAAATGGTAGGCAAGATCTGTCAATGGTTGCTAAAATAAGTGGGCAGAACTTTGAGAAAAACACTGCATGATTTCTCTCATATGAGGTTCCTACAGTAGGCAGATTCATGGAGACATAAAGAAGGATGGTGGTTGCCAGGGAAGAGGAAGATGCTGTTTGATAGATACAGAGTTTCAGTTGGAGAAGGTGAGATTCACTTCTAGAAAAGGATGGTGCTGATAGTTGCACAACAGTGTGAATGTACTTAATGCCACAGTACACCTACAAATGGTTAAAATGTTCAATTTTATGTACATCTTACCACAATAACAAAAATTTTTAACCAAAAAATCTTTGAGAAGAAACAGGATACTTGCATAGTCTCAAAGTATCTCCCCCAAGATATTTATTAATTACAAAGGGAAGAATGACTGTACAATGGAGAGAATTAGCAGACACCATCTTAACCAAGTATCAAAGTTAGTATCACCAGTAAGACATATTATTGTTGTCATCATATATTCTTGCCAAAATGCACAATCTCAATCTAATTATGAGAAAATATCAGATGAACCCAAATCGAGTGCCATTCTAAAAAAAAAAAGTGAATGATACTTTTCAAAAGTGTGCAGGTCTTGAGAGACAGGAAAGACTGAAACTGTTACAAATTAGGAAAGAATAAGGGAACATGACAACTAAATGTAACATGGAATCCTAGATTGAATCTTAGAACAGAAAAAGGACTTCAGTGGGAAAACTGGTGAAACCCGAATAAGGCCTGTCATTCAGCTAATAGTGTTGTACCAAAGTTAATTTCCTTCATTTGATAATTGTACTATGGTTCCGCCAGATGTTAACAGTGGGGAAGCTGGGTAAAGGATATGCAGGGTATGCTGTTTTTACAACTTTTCTGTAAGTCTAACATTATTTTTAAATAAAGTTGGTTTTTATTTTAAGTGGACAAAGTGTAAAAATAAAGTGACAGTGAACTAGGACTCTAGCATCATTCCTAGGGTCCCAGTCCTCACCCTGCTACTTACTAGTTGTGTGATCTTGTGCAAGTTACTCAGCTTCTCCAAGCCTGTTTCCTTATCTATAGAAATGGAGGGAATATCAGAATCCACTTCTTAGGGTTACCATAGGGATAAAATGAGATACTACCTGTTTTTTTGTTTGTTTGTTTGTTTTTGTTTTGTTTTCTTTTGAGACGGAGTCTTGCTCTGTTGCCTAGGCTGTAGTGCAGTGGCGTGATCTCAGCTCACTGCAACCTCCGCCTCCCAGGTTCAAGCAATTCTCCTGCCCCAGCCTCCTGAGTAGCTGGGACTACAGGCATGTGCCACCAGGGCCACCTAATTTTTGTATTTTTGGTAGAGATGGGGTTTCACTATTTTGGCCAGGCTGGTCTCGAACTCCTGACCTCGTGATCTGCCTGCCTTGGCCTCCCAAGAGTCCTTTGTATACATAGTTAGCACTTAATAAATGATAGCTTATGGAAAAAAGATGAGAGAAAAATAAATTTGGGGCTGCAATGCAGTGATTTTGGGTGATTTCTTAGGGTTTGACCTACCCACCCACTTAAGTCCTGGGTCACTTACTTCAGGAGACTGTAGTACAGCACACATTTTTCTGAGAAATCATTTAGTCACCTCTTTTTTGAGAAACAGAGTTATTCTTTATGCCAAATGGTTAGCAGTGATTAGCTCCAAGTGGCGGGAGTTTTTTTCTTTTTTGTTTATCTGTATCTTCTAGTTTTCCAATAATGAGCATATCTTATGGGAAAAAAAAGATTTGGGATATATGTGTCTCCATGGCCTCTTCCCACCTGTTCAAAAGCACTAAATGTTCTTTGAGCTGGGAACAAAATCAAAACAAGCAGTGAAAGCCCTTGTTTATCAGGCGAGGGCAGTGGCTCCCCCGAGAACACCAGTTCCTGGGAAGCCCATGAAGAGACCTCAGGGAAGCGCTCTCCCAGTGGGTCAGGATGGCCCCTGCTCGCCCTGGCTGAGAAGTTTCTACCTCCTCCAAGAAACAAAATGAGGAATGAGCTCCCCTCAGCCTTTCCCTCCACCTGAAAAACTCCATTCTGACATGGGGAGGCAACTTGATTCTGAGTTGGGAGAGGTTGCAAAGATTTGGGGAGTTAGTCACCCTCATTTTACACAGCTGAGCAAACAAGTCTCAGCAAGACCCGATGCTGAAGTTGAAAACGGGCAGCCCGCAGGCTGTGTTTTGTTTAGGCAGCATAGTACATTTGTAATTTTGAGCCAACATTTGACATTTGGAAGAAATCAAATAAAACTGCAGAAGCTCTGGCAATGCCAGGCCAGCATTTCCAGATGGTAACGATTGCCCATAAATGACTAGAAGTTCCTGTGAGATGGGCTACACTTTCTTCAGCTTGCCATAGCCCCACTGGCAGGCTTCATTTATGTATGTGACCTATGAGGCCTCGCTGTACTGGGTTTGAGACCTTTGCTCTCTCACTTGCCTGAGGCCACAGAGCTGGTTGACAGTTGAATGTGGTTAACAGTCAGGTCTTCTTTCGTTGACGAGCAGTTTCTCCCACTACTCCGAAGTTGCCCATTGGGGTGTTTTACTGCCCCAGTTCTGTTTCTCTGTGTTGCCCTTTAGTAAACCAGCCTTGCTGTGGAAAGCTGTCATCCTCTTAGGAGACCCCTAAACTGCCCACATGGCTTTTTAAGCCTTTTCCATGCTTTGGGGCATTGAGCCCTGCATCCAGCTGGCACATGCCCTCTTCTGGTTTCAAGTCCAGAAGAACAAATCCGAAATGTGTTGCAGAAATATCATCTGGGTTACATAATGTGCAGGGAGAAGTGGACCTGCGGTTGCAGCAGCCTCTGCCTCTCCTTCAGTCTCCCTTGTGAACACGGATGTATGTTGTGAGACTGCTGAAGTCACAGAACAATAACACAGAAATTGTTCCCCAGCTTCTCAGTTGTCTTCCCAGTAACAAGGCACCGCAGTGTGCCAGGGTACTCAGCGATCTTAGAAATAAACTCAGCGGCACTTACTCCATGTATTTTTTATTTCTTTAGTACCCATCCTAAGTAAATCAGAATAAAGACATATTCCAGCTAGCCAGGCCCCCAAGAGACAGAATCAGAAAGCTGATTCTGTATTTCTGCCCTTCATTTACTTCATGGTACACAATGACTGAAAACTTATTCCTCCAATGCTGTTCCAGAATTGAAATTCTGACCTTCTTTTGAAAAATTGCAGGATTTGCCATCATTAATCCCCCACTCCAACATGGCAGCGGTCAGACGGGGTATCAGAAGTAGCAGCTCCACCTTTACCTGGGCAGGGCCCTCCAATTTGCCATAGATGGACCCACTCCCCAAACTTTCTCTTCACCCCAGTTGATCTCACTTACCTAACCTGTCTGGTCTCCTTAGCCATGTATGTTTGCAAGCCTTTAACCATTTCCGCACACTTCAACTTAGAGCCACAGAATCTGAGTTTCAGAGAGGCAGAGCTCCAAAAATTGGAAGCATAGCCTGGGATCGCCACCTGACCATACTCTGGTCTCCATCAAGGGGTCTTTGTGGTTAATGAGAATGAAATTGAATCCCTGGCATGAGACTGCCTCCTGTAGACATATTCCAGCCATTATAGCCGACCTCATGGTCATCCCACCTGGCCATGCTCTGATGAACTGGCCTTGCCGATGTTCTTGTAGCCTTTATGTTGTAAAGCCATCTTTGCCTTTCAAAGGACTTTCACAGCTCTTGCATCGTTGTTCCAGGGAACTGTGTCACAGGGACCAAGAACACATGATTTGGAATAAGGAGACTTGGATTCACATCCTAAGGCCTATTATGGTGACCTTGGGCAAGTTACTTAACCTTTAGGGCCTCAATTTCCCCTCTCTGAATGAGGGACCATTGTACCGATCTTAAAAGATGGCTTAACCAAAACAACACAGGAGTGGCCTAAGGTGCTTTCTGTCTCTACACAAGACTGTGCTTTGATTCCTTTTGATAGCAGTGGCGGGGAAGTTGCAGGGCAATGAGAGACCAAAGTGTGTTCAAAGAGTTACACTCTTCTTTTATTTCCCAACAAATGTCATGTCCTGCTGTGTGCAGATACTCTGTCCCACTTTGTCTGAAGATGGGATTCCTTCGTTCAGGGCCCACAGTGCACGTAGATCCCGGTCATCATAAGCTGACTGCAGACTGCTTGCCCATGGCTTGTAGCCATGGCTTTGCCAACCCCATGTGATATCTCAAGGGGCCTACACTCCAAAGGATGAGGCATTCTGCTCCCACCTCTTTTTAAATTTTCTATAGCAGTTAGAGTATATAGTGGTTAAGAATGTGCACTTGGGAGCCCAGTTTCCTGCATTTGAAGCCAAGTTACTTAACTTCTCAAAGCCTCGGTTTCCATATGTATAAAATAAGAATGGCAGCAATACTGACCTCATAGGGTTTGATAAGCATTAAACGAGTTGACACATATAAAACTGGCACATACTAATTTGGTTGAACCAGGCAAAATTGCCAATATTTGACCCTAAAAATCAAGTAACGTCATAGGGTCCAACCTAATAGTAAACCCTTAATCAGTGGTAGCTCTTAGTATTGCTTTCTTCTCACCAACATAGAAACTGGAAAGCAAGTAAACTTGTTCTCTACCTAAAAGGGATTTGCACATGGTCCATGATCTCCTTCCAGGGGGTAGGCATGCAACCTCCCCTTCCCCTACCTTGCCCTTAACCTTCTGGGCCTCCACTTCTGTCAGCATAGTCTGACAATCCTGCTACTTCTCAGAAGAAGGGAACCTTGTCACCTGCTACTGTAAGCGTCCTAGTTCCCATGTAAATGGCCAGGAGGTTGTCTGAGCAGCTGTCACTTGCATGAACAGAAGCAGTAAGATAAAACACACACACATGTAATGCTTACAAGCAAGTTCTCAGCAGTGTGGGCTCTCTCTCCATACAGGAGCTGGAGTGGCTGCTGGAGATTAACCGGCTCACGCACCGGCTGCTCTGTAAGCATATGACGCTGGACAGCTTCGATGCCATGTTCCGGGAGGCCAATCACAATGTGTCCGCCCCCTACGGCCGTATCACCCTGCATGTCTTCTGGGAACTGAACTTTGACTTTCTCCCCAACTACTGCTACAATGGGTCCACGAACCGGTAAGGGAGTCCCTGTGCAGAGGGGGCTGGATGGGGGTTGCAGGAGTGGCCAGCTGCCTCCTCCAAACTAGGCCCAGTACATGTGTGAGTGGTTCCTGGGCACAGGCTCTGTGCTCTCTCACTTGCCTGAGGTCACAGAGCTGGTTGACAGTTGAATGTGGTTAACAACTAGGTCTTATTTCATTGAAGAACTCTTTCTACTGCTACTCTGAAGTTGCCCATTGGGGTGTTTTACTGCTCCAGTAAAACATGGGGCATGACGTGATAAGCAGATACCTTCCTGCCTCTTGAGTCTTCAGACTAGAGGAGGATGTGGGTGATCAATCACACGACAAATGTACCATTCCAAACAGTGAATAAGGAGATGAAGGAAAGCCCACGGGGCCATGACAGAGGTAACAGTACCACCTATTCCAGTCCAAAAAGTCATGCAAACCTCAAGGGAGGCTTCCTCTTTGAGGAAGTAATGCTGGAGTTAAGATGCAAAGGATGACTAGGAATAAATAAGGCAAAAAGGCAGGAGAAGAATATTCCAGACAAGTTTCTAAGGGTTTCTCCAAGAAGTTGATGAGGGTAAAACTAGTCGGGTGGGAAATGGTGCTGTGAAAGATAACACAGGAGCAGATTGTGCAATACTCTAGAGGCCAGGGCAGGGTCGTGCATTTTTATTAACCCTGAAAGAGTTTGAGGAAGGAGATGACATGATCAGATTGTATGTTTGTAAGGATATCCACGTATCTGAAAGCATGCCCGCAAAACAGCATACATTTGCAGAGCACACATACGCATGACAAAGTGGAACTTGCCTCCTGCAAGGTGCACACAGCCCTGGGCCAGGCACTGAGGTAGAGACAAGACCTAATTTTTTTATTCCCACAAAGTTTCATAACCTGGTGGAAGAGTAAGGCATATATATTCACATACAAAATAAGTATGTAAGGATGCAAAAAAATGTATTCATCTGCAGATCTTCTAGGTATCTCCAAGGCTTGGCTCAGGGCCAGTATTGAATGAGTATGTGTTGAATGAATGAAAGGGTATGGGAGATATCCACAAATGCACCTGCATCCACACACTAAGTGAGATAGATTTCCAGTTCTATAAAGATTTAGGAGCTTTAACACTGTTGAGCAGGGAGCAGCAAACTGTGGCCCACAGGCCACATCTAGTTGCTGACTGTTTTTGTAAAGCCCATGAGCCGAGAATAGTATTCACACTTTTGGGTGGCTGAGGGGAAAAAATCCAAAGAAGAATAATATTTGGTGACAAGTGAAAATGATTTGTAATTGATAAAGTTTTATTGGAACTCGATCATACTCATTTGTTTATTATTGTCTGTGGGTGCTTCCATGCTGCAACAGCAGAGTTGAGTACTTGCAACAGAGGCCGTCTGGCTTCCAAAGCTAAAAATATTTGCTGCCTGGCTCTTTTGAGAAGGAGTTTGCTGAACTCTGCTCTTGAGAAACCAAACTGGAGGTAGAGGAGTGGAGCCCCAGAGAAAGCCCACTCTTAGTTTCTTGCCTAGTGTCATTCTAAGCAGCCACAAGCACCTGGTTGAGCCCAGGAATCTAGACTGAATTTTTCCCATCTATAGAAAGGAGATGGCAGTTGAATGGGAAGATGTCAGAAGAGTTTAGTACCTTTATAGTCAACCACCCAACAAACAGTGCACTTGTACCAGTGCAAACCTTCACCTGGCCAGGAAGCACTCCTGTTATCTGTGTCCCATGAAGAATAATATTAGGACCTTATTAACTCTTTCCCATCCCTATGCTTCTACTAGTTTTGTGCGGACTGCCATTCCTTTCACCCAAGAACCACAACGAGACAAACCTGCCAACGTCCAGCCTTATTACCTCTATGGATCCAAGGTAAGTAGTCCTGCCCTACCCTGCCTAGAAGAGGGTTGGTGAGAAAAAGCAAATGGAAAAGTGTCCCTTAATTAGAAGAGTAAGAAGGTGCAGAGATAAAGGCAGCAATGAGGTCAGGCACAGTGGCTCATACCTTTAATCCCAGCACTTTAGGAGGCCGAGACCAGTGGATACTTGAGGCCAGGAATTTGAGAGCAGCCTGGGCAACATAGCAAGACCCTATCTGTACCAAAAAAAAAAAATTTTTTTAAATTAGCCAGACATGGCGGCATGCACCAGCAGCTACTTGGAAGGCTAAGGCAGGAGGATCCTTTGAGCCCAGGAGTTTTATGCTGCAGTGAGCATGATTGTACCACTTCGCTCCAGCCTGGCTGACAGGGCGAGACTCTTATCTCTAAAGAGAAAGGAAAGAGGCAGCAATGAGATCCAGGCAGAAACAGCTGCGAGTATATGAATCTTTATTTGTTCACAAGTAGCAGGTATGGGGGCAAAAGTATGGGTGCCGAGCAGGGAATGCATGAGGTAGGAAAGGGAATAGAGATGTGGGGCTTCTCGTCTTGGCTTCTCAGCTCCTGCTGTTTCTCAGTTGATTCACTGCAGTGTCGTCCTGTGATTCTGGGATTTTGTGGTCTATAGATATAAGAGGGCACTGGGAAGGTCTTAGGATGATGCCTGGAGAGTACAGGCATCTTCTCCGGAACAGCCTACCTAGTCTGGTCAAGACAATTTTCTCAAATCAGGGGAAGCTGACTGACAGCATTTGAGGTGGTTCACAGACATGGCATTTAACTAACACTGACTCACAAAGTAAAAACAGCACTTCCCTTTTTGATTCTTTTTCAAACCTTATGCTATATCAAGGAGAAAGACAAATATTGGTGCTAATATGTCTTTATTACCTCTCCAACACTGGATCTCCCTTTTTATCAAAGACAAGCAAGCAGGCATTAAGCTCAGAATCACTGGCAGGCAATAGAAGCTAAGTTAGATTTAATATTATCTTGTTTTCATGATGTTTATTCTTACGTCTCTTCCCTTCTGTTTGTAGCAGGAGGGTGCTGGTTTTTCACTTACGGAGTAATATAAGGCTGTCTTTGAAAATAAGTTTACGCTTAAAAAATGAGTCAATTTAAAGGAAAGTATTATTAATAATAGTGAAGAAAATCCATGGTTTTAAAAAATAGAGACAGGTGGTGTGTGATTGCCTAAAAGTTGGAAAACACTCCAGAGTAAGGGTTCTCACACTTTTCCAAATAATCCCCTCAAGGGCAGAGGAAACTGGACATCTACCTTTGCCCAAAAGTGTACCTCCAAGAGCCTACTTGTAACTCAAACATTTCCTTCAAGTGCTATGTTTTATTTAAGTCATGCAAACTTTTGCTTTCTACTTTATAACATATCCATGTTTGTTTTAATGTTAAAACAATGCTTTCAATTCTTAACTGTGTCCTCCGAGTGGACGCTGCTGCAGAGATGCCTTGTTTATGCCTTGGCATACCCTGGGGGATACATTTTCCAGCTTGAGAAGCTTTGTCATGGGGCATTCATCCAACCCAGGTGACCTACAATAGCAGTGACATTTGATGGGAGAGAAATGGGTAGTCTATAGACACATTTGTACAAATGACCTACTGTGTGGAAAGCTTTAGGCTACATGAGGCGGGCTGTCTCCTCCCCACTCTCATTCCCCACAATGAGGCAGTATAGCGGGTTGGTCACCACCCCCCCTCCGTAAGGCACCCGCATCAGGGGCATCCTGGTTGGCTTCAGGATCCAGTTCAGCTCCATCTCTGGAGTTCTTGCGTGGCACTTCCACCAGGGGGAGACCCTGCAGGTCTTCCTCCCTCTGACCAACATCCGGGGCCTCCTCTGGCCATCGCACCAACCCATTGGCCTCCTCCATGTGGCCAGCCCTGTAAGACCATCGCGGCTCATGGCAACGGACGCACCAGAACTGGAGGCAGATGAAGGCCAAGACGGCTGTGAAGCAGGCCAGCAGAATGGCCATCAGCACCCAAAGGGAGATTTGGGGGTCTACCAGGGAGCTTCCAGGAGCCAGCGGAGTCTTATCCAGGGTGTGGAACATGGTGCAGTAGTGCCTGTAAGGGAAGGCAGCCTTCTTACAGCTGATGCACAGGAAGTAGAGAGTGGAAGGGGCGAGATGTTCCAGCACCACGGAGCTGATCGTTCGAGGCACCTTCTCCTCGTGGTGGAAGCTGTAGCGAAGATAGCCAGAGAAGATGCTGTTCCAGTTGGGCCTGTACATAATATGGTAATAGTCCTCCAGGCAGGGCTCCGAGGACGACCAGGAGATGATGGCTCCTGTATAAGAAATGTTCCCCACCTCGATGTTCATCCCGATTCTGGAACCAGAATCAAAGTGAAGAGTGACATCCCCCGATTTAAGTATGTATTTATGATAATCATAGCCACCATTTATTGCACATTTGAGATGGGCACTCATGTTGCCCTCATCTTACAGACAAAGAAATGGAGGCCGAGAGGTTCTGTTATTTAGGCATAGCGAAAAAGTGGCAGGACAAAAGTTAAAACTGGGGCTGTCCCATGCCAAAGTTCAGGCCTAAAAAGAGATGCACCCATGCAATCCCAGCCACATCCCACCCTAGCTGAGATCCTTCATATAAAAACATTGTTCTCATCCCCTTAAGAAAAAAGAAGAAAAGGTGAGGAGAAATCAGTAGAACCTCAGAGGCTCCACCTTTATTCTCAGGTCTGTGACCCTCAGGCAATTGATTCACCTCAATTTTCCTTCCTGACCTCCTGTTTCTGCTCCAAGTACTGTGAGCTCAGTGATCTAGAACATTCTACCCACTGCTTTTTTTAGCCTCCTGGTTCTGTTGCCCATGGTGAGTGGAAATTCGCTTCATCGCTCTTTGGCAGCTGATTTCACCCCAAAGCCTCTGCTCTTGTTTTGTTTGTTTTTTTCAAAGCCAGCGGTACCAGGAAATTTATTTTATAGGTGAAGATAATCAGTCCCTAATATCAGCATAACTACCACTATTTAATTCTGCTGGTATTATGAATGTTAATCATGGTAATAACCGCTCACAGTAAGTGGTTGCTATGTCACTTGTCATGCTAGATGATTCACAGACAGTAATTAATTTCCTTTATTCTTCATCACATCCTCTGAGCTAGATTCCCATTTTACGGATGAGCAACCTGATGTCACACTGCTAATACGTAGAAAAAGGACTTAGTGCCGCCTAACCACTACATTTCCTAATGCAAGGCTGCCGGGTTTAGTTACAGACGTTATTGCAAAATGAGATGCCAGGACTGAGACCCAGTTGCTGTTTTTCCAGACAAATCAAATAAGCCCTCTTTAGATTGCCAGGCCCCACTTTGATAAGAGAGAGCCATCTTCAAGTATTTTAGTTTCTCTCATGCAGTTCCCTCTACTGATTGCCCCGATCAGAAATACAGAGACAGTCATAGTCAGCCTATGCATATTCACGTAACGGTCTCACCCTGCTTTGTCTTCCGCCTCTCCTCCCTCACATGAAACCCAGTAGGTTTCATTTTGCATTGCACTGACATAGTAAACAGCTGTCAACTGGATTTTCGCCTGCATTGGATATTAAGCCAAACTAATGGCTATTATGACCTGCCTTTCTGTCACCTCCGCTTTCCCCCATCCTCTTGTGTTTGTGCCCATTTTCCTCCAGGAGTGGAGCTGCAGAAAGGTGCACAGCACTGAGTAATTTCTCAATCCTTGTTTTTCTTCTGTAAGGGTAACAGTGAACTAAGATGCTTAGGAAGGTGAACAGTGTCTTTCCATGTGGCTGAAAATTTCTTCCCAGTAAATGGGGAACAAAAGGGATGAGACAGATGTGCTCAGACCCTTCCAGGGAAGGTCATCATGAAGGAGACCAAATGTTTATGTTCCCTAGCTTGGTGTCTTCTACACACTCATCCTCCCCACACCACACATCCCTATAAATACACTTTCGACCACAATGAAAAAAGCTTAATTCATTACAGGCAGCCACCTGTGTAAAACCCTTCCATCAGGAGTAATCAGGAATCCTGTTTCTTGTCACACACAAATGTTCTCTTGGCTTCCTGTCTGCCACTAGCTGTCTGTACAGATGGAATTACCTCAGCAGACATTTTTAAGAGCTTTCTGTCAAGACGCAAATAGCATCCTCAGCTTTTAGGACCGGGTCCATCTCCCTTATTGATTTTTCTTCCTCTGTTTCCGTTTCTAAATTCTCCCCTATTTTTAATATTCATTTACCATTGCCCGGCCCTTCTCTAAGCAGAGTGTGAAAAGCCATTTCCATTTCCAAGAAGAGCCATCTATGTCTCTTACCTGATGCTTGCAGCGTGTCTGGTTAGAGCTCTGCCCTCCAAGGTGGAGTAGATTAAAGCTGAGAGAATGGTGCCTTCTCCCTCCTCCGCTCTGGGCTTTCCGTGTGGTTTCTCTCAACACTGAGTAATCCCACTGCCGCCCCTAATGCTCGCATTATTCATTTCTTCAGATCAGCATCATTCACCATGGCAACCAGCAGACATCTGTATGCACGATGCTTTCAGGGACCAGGCTGGAAAGGCTTTTGCCCAGTGAGAGGAGCTCTCATTCCTTTGGCTGAAAAAGGGCAGATGATCCCCTGAAAACGGATCCCCAGTGCGGTACTAATTCTTCTAACACTCCTACATTTTCTCCCCAATTGGCTGGTTATTATTTTCTTGTCCCATCTAGATCCTCTTTGGCCAATGGTTTTAAATGCAGAGATGCTCTTCTCAGTTATTCCACAACCAAAGCAGTAATATTCATCTTCATCCCCTCCCACCCCTACACTTCCCCATCCGAAGTGCCTACCCCACCTCTTTATCTTCATCTTTCTTTATTCTTGACTCGTGTGCCGTTACGTAGTTATATGATACTGGTCAAGACCCTTTTATTTTTATTGTCTGAGTCTCAGTTCCACCATCATCTGTAAAGCTGTGGGCTTGGGCTACATCAGGATGGCAGATCAGAAGGCGGAAGACATGAGCCCTATGCCTGCACAGCCCTGAACCCCTGTCAAGCTTGCTAAACCATCATGGCACTCTCACTGGGTTGAATAATGCCCCCCCAAAATATATATCCATCCAGAACCTCAGGATGTGACCTGATTTAGAAATAGAGCCTTCGTAGATATAACTAGTTAAGGATCTCAAGATGAAATCTTCCTGGATTTAAGGGTGAGTCCTAAATCCAATGACTAATGTCTTTGTAAGAGAAAAGACAGAGAGGCTCAAGGGGAAGAAGCCAAGGGAAGACAGAGGCAGAGAGTGGAAGGATGCTGCCATCAGCCAAGGAACACCAGGAGCCATCAGCACCTGGGAAGACAAGGAAACATTCTCCCCTAGAGCCTTGGAGAGGGCATGGTTCTGCCAGAGCCTTGATTTCAGGCTTCTGGTTTCCAGAATTGTGAGAGAATAAATTTCTGTCATGTTAAGCTACCAAATTTATGGTAATTTGTGACAGCAACCCTAGGAATCTAATGCAGCACTGCTTCCAGCTGGGTGCAGAAACAGCCCCAGAGTTCCTCTGAACGCAAGCGTCCCAAGAAACTGCCTCCCAGTCAATCAGTTGGAGTTGATGCCAGAAATGGAAACTGTTTGCTACTCCTGGATTGAATCATCCCCAGCGTTCCTTTCCTTTCAAGAATCCAGACTGCTTGCCTCCCCTTTCCTCACAAAGGGCCGTCTGGCTCTGAGGTTCCATCCCTTCCTGTTCCTTTCAACCTTGTAAGAACCCGTTGCCACCATTCTATTGAGATCACAGGGTGTGTCTGGAATAGAGGGTGGAAAGTAGCTCAGATAGATTTAGACCTGAATAAATTTATACAAATTATATGTTTTTAAAAGTCAGCTTTTCTCTTCTTGGTTCTTGGCCAAAGTATCCAAGTTAACCCATGAAGGTCTCTTTCTGATTCACATTGATGATAAAAGGTTAGGAAGAAAGCCAGGCACGGCGGCAGTGGTGTGCACCTGTAGTCCCAGCCACTTGGGAGGCTGAGGTGAGAGGATCACTTGAGCTTAGGAGTTCCAGACCAGCCTGGGCAACATAGAAAGACTTTTTCCTTGAAAATAAAAAAAGAGCCGCCTTGGTGAATTGTGACCCTACCCTTGGCCAAAGGTCTCCGGGAGGCTTGGAGTCTCGGGAACTCAGGAACAAGCCAGTGTTCCTTGATCAGACAGTTGCTCTGTGGCTTGCCCATGGCATTTAGTCTTTCCAGGGCCCTGTCTTAAATCTGCAGCAATGCATGCAGCATGTCTCTTCCCATGAGAGCACAGCCAGGTCAAGTGCTAATGGTGAGTCCCCACAGAGCATAAAAGCATCCTCCCCACAGAAAGGCCACGCAGCTGTTTGCAGATGCCCTTTGAAAAGGTTATTCTGCAGGGAGTAAAAATACCAGAGTTAAGGGGTCTGAGGAGGAACAAGGTAGAACTCAAGCCTTTTTCCACAGAAAATGGGAATTTATTTTTAATATTCTTGGATGACATTTTTAACCATAAGAAATTTTCCTCTGTGGAATTAAGATACTCAGAGAATGTGAGGCCTCAAAGCCCTCTTGTTTCACAGTCCTGGGAGAAGACATGGCATTCCTCAGGCTGCTTGACTGATGAATGGCAGAGCTGCCAGTGAAATGGGGTGGGGCCCCAGACTCGGAGGCCAGGGTTCATCCCGCTTCTCTGAGCTGTCTCCACTCACCAGCAGCACCCAGAGGAGCCAGTGTAGCCATTTGTGAAGGAGATAAAGTATCTGGGACACCTGCCCCAGGACATTACACCCCAGCCAGGCTCACACTTTCTCCATCATCAGGGACAATTCCTCCAGAGTCTGTGCAAGTTGTAGCCTCTTTGCTGTCAGGCCAGGTGAGCCCCAGCTAGTTGACATCAGTAGTAAATTACTGCTAGAGGAAATCAGCTAGGAGCAAGGTTCTTCCACCCTTCCTGAAGGTGGCAGTGAAGGGATAACATGGCACAAGCCCCAGTCCCAAAGCTGGATTGGCACATGGGGAGAGTGAGTGGCTCACAGAGCACACCCTGGAATTCCCAGGCTGGAGTGCAGTGGCACAGTCATGGCTCACTGCAGCCTTGACTTCCCAAGGCTCAGGAGATCCTGCTGCCTCAGCCCCCTCAAGTAGCTAGGACTACAGGCGTGCACTACCACCCCTGGCTAATTATTATTATTTTTGATATGGAGTCTCACTCTGTTGCCCAGGCTGGAATGCAGTGGCAAAATTGTGGCTCACTGCAACCTCTGCCTCCCGGGTTCCAGTGATTCTCCTGCCTCAGCCTCCCGAGTACCTGGGACTACAGGTGTGCACTGCCATGCCCAGCTAATTTTTGTCTTTTTAGTGGAGACGGAGTTTCACCATGTTGGCCAGGCTGGTCTTGAACTCCTGACCTCGGGTGATCCACCCACCTCAGCCTCCCAAAGTGCTGGGATTACAGGCGTGAGCCACTGCCTCCCGCCTCACCTAATTTTTGTATTTTTAGTAGATATGAGATCAGACAGTTGCTCTGCGGCTTTCCCATGGCATTCAGTCTTCCCAGGGGCCTGTCTTAAATCTGCAGCAATGCATACAGCATGTCTCTTCCCAAGAGCTAGTGGTGAGTCCCCACAGAGTATAAAAGCACTCTCCCACTGCAGTGAACCAAGATCCCGCCACTGCACTCCAGCCTGGGTGACAGTGGAAGACTTCGTCTCAAAAAGAAAAAAGCATCCTCCCCACACCGTGTTGCCCAGACTGGTCTCGAACTCTTGGGCTCAAGCAATCCACCCACCTTGGCCTCCCAAAGTACTGGGACTACAGGCATTAGCCACCGCGCCTGGCCAAATTCCCTCACTTTATGTATTTATTTATGTATTTATTCATTTATTTACTTATTTCAGTTTTTTCTTATTTTAATAAATTTTGGGGGAACAGGTGGTTTTTGGTTACATAGATTAATTCTTTAGTGGTGATTTCTGAGATTTTGGTGCACCCATCATACAAGCAGTATACGCTATGCCCAACAACATAGTCTTTTATCCCTCTCCCTCCTCCCACCCTTCTGAGTCTTTTATCCCTCTCCCTCCTCCCACCCTTCTGAGTCTCCAAAATTCATTGTATCATTCTTAATGCCTTTCTGTCATCATAGCTTAGCTCCCACTCAAGTGAGAACATAATCATGTTTGGTTTTCCATTCCCGAGTTACTTGACTTAGAATAATGGTCTCCAACTCCATCCAGGTTGCTGCAAATGCCATTATTTCATTCCTTTTTATGGCTGAGTAGTATTCCATGATGTATACATGCCACATTTTCTTTATCCACTCATTGATTAGTGGGCATTGGGCTGGTTCCATATTTTTGCAGTTGCGAATTGTGCTGCTATAAACGTGTGTGTGCAAGTATCCTTTTCGAATGATTTCCTCTGGGTAGATACCCAGAAGTGGGATTGCTGGATCAAATGGTAGTTCTTACTTTTAGTTCTTAAAGGAATTTCCACACTGTTTTCCATTACATTTGTACTGGTTTACATTCCCACCAGCAGTGTAAAAGTGTTCCTTTTCACCACATCCACGCCAACATCTATTATTTTTTGATTTTTGATTATGGTCATTCTTGCAGGAGTAAGGTGATATCGCATTGTGGTTTTGATTTGCGTTCCCCTGATCATTAGTGATGTTGAGCTTTTTTGTGTGTGTGTTTGTTGGCCATTTGTATATCTTCTTTTGAGAATTGTCTATTCATGTCCTTAGCCCACGTTTCAATGGGATTTTTTTTTTCTTACTGATTTGTTTGAATTCCTTGTAGATTTTGGGTATTAGTTCTTTGTCAGATGTATAGTTTGCAAAGATTTTCTCCCACTCTGTGGGTTGTCTGTTTACTCTGCTGATTATTTCTTTTGCTATGCAGAAGTTTTTTAGTTTAAGTCCCATTTATTTATCTTCGTTTTTGTTGCATTTGCTTTTGGGCTCTTGGTCATGAAGTCTTTGCCTAAGCCAATGTCTAGAAGGGGTTTTCAGATGTTACCTTCTAAAATTTTTATGGTTTCAGGTCTTAGACTTAAGTCTTTGATCCATCTTGAGTTGAATTTTGTATAAGGTCAGAGATGAGGATCCAGTTTCATTCTTCTACATGTGGTTTGCCAATTATCCCAGCACCATTTGTTGAAAAGGGTGTCCTTTCCCCACTTTACATTTTTGTTTGCTTTGTCAAAGATTAGTTGGCTCTAAGTATTTGGCTTTATTTCTGGGTTCTCTATTCTGTTCCACTGGTCTATATGCCTATTTTTATGACATTACCATGCTGTTTTGTGACTATAGCCTGATGGTATAGTTTGAAGTCGAGTAATGTGATGCCTCCAGATTTGCTCTTTTTGCTTAGCCTTGCTTTGGCTGTGTGGGCTCTTTTTCAGTTTCATATTCATTTTAGTATTGTTTATTCTAGTTCTGTGAAGAATGATGATGGTACTTTGATGTTGGGAATTGCACTGAATTTGTGGATTGCTTTTGGCAGTATTGTCATTTCCACAATATTGATTCTACCCATCCATGAGCATGGGATGTTGTTTCCATTTGTTTGTGTCATCTATGATTTCTTTCAACAGTATTTTGTAGTTTTCCTTGTAGAGGTCTTTCACCTCCTCGGTTAGATGTATTCCTAACTATTTTAATTTTTTTGCAGCTATTGTGAAAGGGGTTGAGTTCTTGATTTGATTCTCACCTTGGTCGGTGTTGGTGTATAGCATGAGCCTTTAGGGTTTTCTAGGTATACAATCATATCATCAGCAAACAGTGACAGTTTGATTTCCACTTTACTCATTTGGATGCCCTTTATTTCTTTCTCTTGTCTTATTGCTCTGGCTAGGACTTCCAGTACTATGTTGAATAGAAGTGGTTAAAGTGGGCACCCTTGTCTTGTTCCAGTTCTCGGGGGAAATTCCCCCACTTTAAAAATGAGAATATTATAATGCCTGCCTTGTAGTGTTATTTATAACAGATGAACCCATGTCTGTACAGTCCTGGGCTTAGGAATAGTAGCTGTTATTATTAAGAAGAAAAGGTCAGTGGTTCAGAGCCATTTCCTGAGTTGGTCGTAGCTTCATCCAGAGGCTATAATGAGCAAAGTTTACACCCTGAATTGCATAGCACTTCCTTGCTTTTCCTCTCTTAAATCACTTTTATTGGTTTTATTTTTTAATGTGTATGCTCATTGTACATAAATAATATTGAAAAGTTCAAAGATGACAGTAAAACTCATACAACTCAGAAACTTGGGAACTTTTTCTGCATTTAACATGTGTGTTCTCATTTTACAAACCACATGACAACTCCTTGATATAAGCCTTCTTATCACCACTGTGCAACGGGAGAGACTGAAGCTCAGCAGGGCCAGCTTGGCTGCTCTCACAAAGCAAGTTCCTGGCCAACAGTGGTGTAAGCCTGGGTCTGTTGGCCACTAGAGCTGGAGATCCTGGCTGGCCTCTTTGATGCTCTGCTGCTCTGCTTGTACCATCCTGTAACCTGTAATTCTTCAGTCCATAGTAGCCTTTTGCTTTGTGATTAGCTTCCCTTGAGAGGTAGGGCCAGGACTTCATAGTATGGTGGACTCCAGAATGCTGGAGCAGGTGAAGAACTAAAAGCTCTTACAGAGAACATCTAACCACCTGATGTGGTAGCGTCAGGGAAGACGTCAACTCATTTGGAGAAATATGACCAGCAAGTGTTTCCTCTTCTGAACAGGCCCTACTCTGGAGCCTAAGTTCTTCTGTCCAAGAGCTCTGTCACTTAGGGATGATGCTCAATAAAACGAAACTTTAACAACTGGTCAAGTAATCAAAATTAATATATGAATCAAAACATTAAGAATATATTCTCTAAATAAAGTAAATTATATAGAGTCTATCCTAAAACTGCCTTCCAAGTGACATAGATTGTGACATAAAGCATTCATTCAATTATTCCAATAACTTCCTGGTAATTTTCTGGCCCTTAGAAATTGTTGGTGTGGTCTGTTTGGCCTGGTTGTCACAAGCCCCTATCTGAGGCACAGTTTGACCTCAGGAAAATGCATCATACTGTCATACTGTCACAGTGCCTCCCTTGTTAAATCATATCCTTAGGACCCAGAACCCAGTGCTTTGCTGCAGCAAGTTGGGCACAGCTCTGCTGGGTACATACCTGGATGCCAACACTGCCCGCCTGGGCTGACCAGGGGAATCTTGGTCCCTGTGACAGCACCACCAACAGCACCTCCCACTTCCCTGCCACCACCCCACCCTTCTGTCTGCATGGTACCACTTCCACAAGGTAATTTACCCACCAGTCCAGGCTTTTGTGATTTTGGCAACCAATACATATGGAATTTCCTATGCAGAATTTCATCTTGTATCTCACCCCAGACAAGTCACTTCATTTCACTTGGGATTCAGATTCCACTTCTGCTAAATGGGGATACTTGCACTGCCTTACCTGGTTTAGAAGGCTGAGAATGGTTCCAAAAGACATCAGGTCCTAATCCTGGAACCTGTCAATGTAACTTTCTTTGGAAAGAGGTCTTTGGAGATGCGATTAATTGGAGGACCTTGAGATGGGAAGATAATCCTGGATTATCTTGGGTTATGCTGGGTCCTAAATGCTATCATAAGTGTCATAAGGGAGAAGCAGAGGGAGCTTACACATGTAAGAGGAGAAGGCCATATGAAGACCCAGCAGAGAGATAGGAAGATTGGAGTGGTGCAGCCGCAAGCCCAGTAATGCCGCCAGCCTCCAGTAGCTGAAGAGGCGGGAAACAGATCGTCCCCTGCAGTTTCTAGAGGGAGTGTGGCCCTGCCAACACCTTGATTTTGGCCTAGTGATACCAGTTTGGATTTATGGCTTTCAGAAGCCTGAGAGAATACATTTCTGTTGTTCAAAGCCACCAAGTTTGTGGTAATTGTTAGAGCAGCCACAGAAAACAATGCGGGCAGCTATGACGGAACTCGTATGTGAAAAATTCACAGAGAAGTGTGATATACTTGTGTGTCATCACATGAGTACTGATTATCAAGAAAAGTGATGACATCAGTTCCCTTCAAAAGTTTTAGCATCTCTGAGTGTGACAGTGTTGATGTGATCTCTTGGAGCTGGAGGCTCGACTCCTGTTCCCCTGCTTGCCTTTTCCAACGCACCTTATTCATAGCTCAGGAAAGAAAGGAGCATCATTTCTTGAGATCTGCATAGCAGCTCTTTGGATCTTTCAGCCTCTGAGCTGAGAAGGCCAAGAAGGAACCCAGATGTCAGAGACCCAGCCCTATGGCCCCCCAAATGTCAAGAAAAGACAGACAGACAAATTAGTAGTTTCACCCAAGCGTTCACAATGGATTTGATCCTGGAACTGAGAATTGATCAGTCCTTGGCACCATCTTGCTCTGTGACCTTCCCAACAAGGACGATGCTGCTGTTTTATTTTTGCCCTCACCTTTATTTACCTGCAGTGATTTTAGGGAACTGAGCTGCAGCTCTTCCACCTAAATTAGAGAGCTGTGTTTGTGTTTGCAGGCTGATGATATCCATTAGAGAAATTGTAACAAAAATAGGAAATTAGGAACAGTTTTCATTCCTCTTGGGATCTCTGAAAACAGCAATTGTGATTCCAGAGAGCAGAGATGCAAATTGCTTACAAATTCAGTTTGCCAAGTAAATAGGCCTTACTGTTTGAAGTGGCTGGCCGTGTTTACCATCTGATGAGATAGAGGCCTATCTCAACAGATAGATGAAAATTCTATATACAACATTTAAAAATGGCTAAAATGGTGAATTTTATGTTTGTATATTTTATTACAACATTTTAAAGTTCATCTACAGATAATATTACAGTGCCCAGGATCTGCCAGATTAAACTCACCATATTTTTTTCTCTCCTTAAAAATACTTTTTTTAAGAAAATGCAGGTCTGCGTCACACAGTATTAACATGGCTCTAATTCCTGAAACAGCGTTGTTTATTTCTTGAGATCTCATAACGCTATCTATTTTGTGTAGTGTGGATTTAAACAAGCTTGATTTTAATGAGCCATCCTAACCAGATAGGATACATAATTAGTTTCCCATGAGGCCCATTGGTTGGAACCTATCAGTTAGCAGAATTGTTTCAATGTCAAGTTTCCAATGGCTCATGTCATGTTGCATTCTTGTTTTTCTTTGCCAACGCTCAGAAAATGCCCAGGCTCCCCTATTCCCACATTTTCTCAATAGGGCCCAGCCTCCTATTGAGCCAGCAGGTCAGATGGGTGCCCTCCGGGGATGAGTGTGTGTGTACTTTTCAGCATGCGTGTGCATTTCTTCTTGCATGCGTGTGGTATATTTGGGGGAATGAGGGGTCAGGGGAGTTTTTTTTTTTAATCTTAGGAGGAGGATTTGAATTCTCCTCATTTCATCCTGGTCCTTCTCACATGAAATGCATCTTGGGCCGTCAACTGAAGCCTAAACTCCCAGTCTAGACCAGAATCCAAGACTGACATAGGAATGTCAATCAGGGGCCTCCAAAGTGAACCCAGTGGGTGTGTAGGGGGCATTTTAAAAATCCTTACATGGTAAAACAATTCCAATACTATTCTCCGCCTCTGCCTAGATCTGGGAATTCCTGCTGAACAGTTTCCATGTATGTAAATATGTATTTATTTGTGCTTGCCAGAAAGTGTTCAGGGAAGCTTGGTACTAGAAGCTTCTTGGGTGGCGGTGAGGGTTTAGGACACCACTCAGAAGGATGAGCGTCCAGGAAGAATGCATTTCAGCTTGATCCTCTAGAGGGAGCACATCTATCCCCACCTCCAGCCCTTGACGGGACCCCTTATAACAACCCTGTTGTTATAAAATACCTGCAGTGAGGAGGGACTCCACCCAGTACAATCTGTTGCTGAACATCTCCCATTTTTATGATGTTCTTAATGTTGAATAAAATGCATTTTTTGGTGCATTCTATCAACTAGTCCTGGCTCTCACCTCTGTCCTATCACTTTGTGGGGTACATGCTGTGTTGCATAAAATTATGCCCCACATATGCACTCCCCTCTTTACAATCAGAGAATCATAACTGTTGCCAAAGCTTCTGGGGGAAATTCGACCAGAAAGCTGTGTTTTTGTCTTTATTTGCCAAGTCATCAAACAAAGTAACATTAATGGCTATTATTTCAGTGAGCATTTCCAGTGTGCCAGGCACCATGCTGACTGCTTTATATATGTGATCACATTTAAACCTCAAACAAGTCTATTGGATTTGGTATTATCATCTCTACTTAGGGGAAATTAAGGCTTAGAGGATTTAGGTAATTTGCCCAAGAGCATCTAACTAGTACATTTACAGACCTAGAATTTGAACTGAGGTGTGCCCACCCCAAAGCCCATCCTACGGACTCAGACAAAGCTAGAAAAGAAGTCAGAGAATCAGACAGAAAATATAAGTAGATGATTGCTTTTTGTCCTCTGCAGTGATATCCATTAGAAAGCTCCCTGCTACTCAGAAATTCCTTTCTGAAATATTTGAAAAGAGGACAAACGAGAATGTGCTGAGAGCTTTGCTGGGTTTACAGAAGAAGCCTAGAGTCCCTGGTGTGGGTGGAGAATGAGAAGGCTGTCAGGGCAGTCCATGAGCACCATGTTCCCATGGCTGTGAGCACAGCCAGATCTTTGTCACCTGGTGCCTGTGCTGGCTTAAGCTGCAGCCCTCTTCGGGAGAAAATTTAAAGCATGTTTCTGCTTTTTAACCTTTGAAAATCATGTTGGGAAGGTGAATTAAGCTATGACATAGCTCAGTGGGATTTTTAAATTTACTTTTTGATTGAAGTATAATCAATCATATTCAGTAAGATGCACTGTCTTTGTCAGTTCAGCCTGCTATAACAAGAATACCATAAGCTGAGTAACTTGAATAACAAACATTTATTTCTCACAGTTCTAGAGGTTGAGAAGTCCAAGATCAAGGTGCCAACAGATCCAGTGTCTGGTGAGGGCCCACTTCCTGGTGTGCAGATGGCCCCTCTCCTCACTGTAGGCTCCCATGGCATAGAGGAGAGAGAGACAGCAAGCACTGTTGTCTTTTCTGATGAGGGCACTGATCCCACTCATGAGGGCTCCACCCTCATGGCCTGATCACCTCTCAAAGGCCCACCTCCTAATACTATCATATTGGCGGTTAGGATTTCAACACAAAAATCCTAATTTGTTTGTGATTAAGATTCCAAATCCTAATTTGGAAGGGACGCATTCGGTGCACACGGCACAGATCATAATTGTATGTACAGTTTTGTGAGTTTTCACAAACACATCTATGTAGTCAACAGCCCAGTCAGGATGCAGAGCTTTTCCATCACCCTAGGAAGTCCTCTCATCCCCCTTTCCAGTTAGTCTCCTCCTCCCACCAGAGGTAAGCCATGGCTTGTTTGGTGATTGCTATGTATTCCTCATCTCCAGAGAGGGAAACAGGAGAATACAGAGTGGGGCTTTGCTAACAGGGCAAAAACTAAGCTGCATTCGCTTAGAAGAGTACATGCCTCCTAGCATTTTACATATCCTATGTGCCTCACTCACCTCAACCTAGTCCCAGCCCAGTTTGACAGGGTGGCCTGTGACAGAGGCACTCAAACAGATTTGCTCTACACCTAGAAAATGACATGGCCTGGCCCCACGGTTATCCAAATCAACTCAGCAAGTCACACACTCCCAGGATTTGCTGAACATCAACTTCAGTGAACATCATACTCTTAAATCAGTTCCATTTTCTCCCTATGTAAGCCATTCCTGGCCCATACATTTCGAAGCTAAATACAGTAAGTACCTCCGCTAGGTTCAGGCAGAGTTTGCTATGACAGCTCCTCAGTGTCATGTACAAAATTTTGCTCCTTCTCACGTTCCAGGCCTCCCAATACCTAGGCATGAGCTTACCAAGTGAACTATTACTCAACCTGGTGAATGAGTGGGTGTTCTGATTCTTCACAAGTCCTTGCTATTAGTGGGAACTCTAATTGTGTTCTTCATGGATCCTTGTTATTAGTGCATACTTGTGATGCTTGTTTTGTAAAGTTTAAAATAATTCATACATACGTACCTAACTCAAAACTTAGACTGAACTCAAATATTTTCTTGATGGCTCCAAAGGGAGTTGAAAATCTTGCAGTACTCCAAAAGCATCATTAGAATTTCCATTTAACTGATGTAGAATTTCTAACTAGCTAGCTAATAGAGAATTTCAGTGAATAGAATATCTTATGTGGTCATCCCATAAATTGCATGTTCCATGTACAAGATTTTTGCAATTCCAGTTGGGAGAACTGCACTCAGAACTAAGTTTTGGGCTGGGTGCAGTGGCTCATGCCTGTAATCCTAGCACTTCGGGAGGCCGAGGTGGGAAGATCACTTGAGGTCAGGAGTTTGAAACCAGCCTGGCCAACATGGTGAAACCCCACCTCTACTAAAAATACAAAAAAATTAGCCGTGCATAGTGGAGGGCACCTGTAATCCCAACTACTTGGGAGGCTGAAGCAGGAGAATTGCTTGAACCCTGGAGGCAGAGATTGCAGTGAACCAAGATCGCACCCCTGCACTGTAGCCTGGGCGACAGAGTGAGACTTTGTCTCAAAAAACAAAAAACCTAAGTTTTGAATTGAAACCTTATGTAAAAAACTGAGTATCATTTATATAAGAATTCAGCTTCCAAAATACACCATGATAGGTGGAGCATGGGCTTTGGAATCAGCCATACCCACTTCAGGTGAGTGCAGGCTTCTTCCCATCTGAGCCTCAGTTCCCTCATCTGTGAAATGGGGCTAATAATGATATAGATCACATAGGTTTGTTGGGTGGATTAAACAATAATGCACCCAGAGGGCTTCACAAAGCCTGGCATTAGGTGCTCCGTAAGCGGCAGCATTTCCAGAACAGAGCGTTAGAGTCAATGATAACTTTACATTCTCACCAACCAAGTGAGACCAATTTAGGGGCCTCTAGTTTGGTTGTATATTCTCAGACAAAGATCTTAAAGAGATCTTTCAAATTCAGTTATGGCGTCTCATGGGGTTCAGCGGATGATGGTGGTGGCCAGGTCCCTGGGTCCCCAGCCAGCATCAGGCCAGAGCAGCTCCATTTTGCCTGCTTCACATATGAGCTTCCGTGGCATCTTTCCTTCGGATTGCTGCTCTTAGAGTTAGGAAACCACTGACTTAATCCAACCCCTCATTTCACAGATGTGGAAACTAAGGCTCAAAGACCCTAGGCGGTTGTCCCATGCACTCAGCAGAGATCTCCTGACTCCCAGGCCTGTGTGTTCCCAGGACCCCGCCTGTCATAGATGGAAACAACTAACAGTAGAGGAAAGATGACAATGTTTAACCAGCTGTTGAGTTTTCACATGGTTCTTGCAGCCAATGTCTAGTACTAGTAATGTCTCTTAAGAAAGGAAATTGGCTGTTTATCTTTTCCCCCATGGCTCAATTTGTAAAACTCCTGGTTTGGGTGTGGAACGTCATGGATGGCAGGAATCCCTGTAAAAGGGATATTTGCTTGGAAGCCCTTTATCCTGTTCTGCTAGGGAGTGGCTGCTCCATCTGGTGACTGTGTGCCATCCTGTAGTCACTGACCACACCTCTCTCTATGACCACCATTTTGCAGACATATTCATGGGGCTCCAGTGAGCACACTCGTAACACTGGGTTCCTAATGCTTCTGTCAGCAGAACATCTGCCAGGACTCCACCAGCATCCATTCAGTACTCAGGCACTTACTTTGCCACTACCTCTGTTTTCCAGCCTCTCAACATTGCCTACAGCCACATCTACAGCTCCTACAGGAATTTCGTGGGGCCACCTCATTTCAAGACTATCTGCAGACTCCTGGGTTATCAGGGCATTGCTGTGGTCATGGAGGAACTGCTAAAGATTGTGAAGAGCTTGGTAAGGAAAGGCCTCGGTGTGGCTTGAGATGTGCCCATGTGGGTTTGACATAAACAAGGTTTGCTTTTACTTTTTACCTGGCCTGTAAAAACAAATCCTAGGCACTGCATCTCTGCCTGTAGAAACCACTCAGGGAGTTCCCTTGCCCATATCCCTGGATTGGTCTTACCTATCATTCTGTTACGTTTCTGTGCACATTTTGACCTATAGCTGTGCTCCTCATTTTCTGACCCCCAGACTCCTTGTATTTGACGACTGAACTCAGAAATCCTGATTTTGTCCTTCAGAGCTTGCCACTGACTGCTCATCCTCCCCAGCTGTGCTCCATTATCTAATTTGAGCAGGGCAAATTCATGACACATGTGCTGCCATTTTCCACGCCCTTACCCATGGCAGACATCTCTAATCAGTCACCATGCTTCTTTCCCTGGGGATTTCTTGCTAAACACTGCTCACCATACTGCACTGGCTTTAAGAGAGTTCTGTATCCCTTTACCACTATTCTGAATCTGCCCCAAATATGGTCATCTGAATTTCATTTAATTTCCTGCAACACTGCTGAAGGTCAAAACCTTTAAGATGTTTATGAAAATTTCAAATGATGAAAGAGAAAGTAATATATAACCAGGTCAGGAATAGCAAATAGGATTAATCTGCTAACTCCAATTCTTTGGAAGCAGCTTTGTGGAACCATGGGTTGTTAAAAATTGTGGGGCTGAATCCAGAGTAAAACAGAAAATGTGGTAATTGATTAAAGATGTCTGCCTTGGGCACAGGAGGGATGAACGTGCCATGAATTTTCCAGGCTGAAATTAAATAGCATGTTTCAATCTCCACAATTTCCTGGCTCCATTTCATTTTAGCTCTCAGTCTGAAACTGATATAAGCATCGTCAGTCCCAGGAAAGACCCTACACCTAGAAATGTGCCCTCCTTGAAGTCTATAAGCCCAAGACAATAAGAGAGCTCCTTTTTCAGTCTTATAAAGGCTTATTTTCCCTTAAAAAGGTCAAAGGGACTGTTCCCCGCCTTTAGGCAACAGCCTGCCCCACCCTCTCAGAGGTCTCAGCATAACCTCCATACCCCCCATAGCCCAGAATTCAGCCCACTCATCTGTACTCTTCTTTTGTCAGCTCCAAGGAACCATTCTCCAGTATGTGAAAACACTGATAGAGGTGATGCCCAAGATATGCCGCTTGCCCCGACATGAGTATGGCTCCCCAGGTTGGTGATAGCAAAACAATCCAGACCCATCCCATGGTGGGGAGGGAGGCTCTGACCATCCACTTTAGAGCGTTTGCTTCTCTAACATGCCAGTGAGCTGGCAGAGTACTGGCTATCCATCCTCCCCCGCCACTAGCTAGATAGCCTTTTAATCCCTCTGAGCAATGTTATCATCTTGTCGGTGGAGGGAGATGATGCTTGCGGGACCTGCCTCATGGGACTGCTGGGAAGTTGGAAGGGGACAGCAAATGTGAGCGTGTTTAAATAATGCAGAGCCAAGTTATTAGAAAAGGTATTTATGAGCTCTGTACCTCCAGGAGATCTTCCTCCATCTGCATATTTGGGAAGACTGAGGCCCCAGGCAGTGGTGCCAAGTTGACATATCTAAGTTAAGTCAGGAAATGGACATATTTGCTGTTTGACCGCTGGGCAGAGAAATAATCATTTCCTTCCTTAATAGTGAACTGAATACAGGGCCTGGAGAAGAGGGAAAAATGGGGACTCTGAATTGGCATCTGATGTTTCTTTTCAAAACCAAGATGTCTAGTGTTAGATCTGTGTGATTCAGAATAGGAAAAAGATAAGGCTAAAATTTCTGGTGTTCAGTCCCAGCTGCCCTACTTATTACCTGTGTGACTATGGGCGTGCCCCTTACCCTCTCTGAGCCTCATCTGAAAACAGGGGTAATAGTGCCTAGTTAGTGATATTGTATTAAATGAGATATTACAGATAAAGTGCTCAGCACAATATCTGACACCTACTAATAAATATTCCTGTCATGATTAGGAATTCAGGCAACTTTGGAGGGACTGGGAAGGGTCCAATGGTGCCTCATTTGTGTGCGTGTGTTTGTGCGTGTGCATGTGTGTGTTCTGAAAAAGACATGAGCCACCTTCTCGAACTTTTTCCAGTACTGAGCCCTGAAAGAAATCTCACTCTGGGCCTGCAGATAAGAGGGATGCGTGGTTTGGCTTTTTGCTATCCCAAAGTCAGGTCTGGGGCTGCCACTCAGTCATTGTTTCCCATAGACCCTACTGAGCAGTGTCAACTTCCCACTGACCACCCCGCTTCACCTCCCAGGGATCCTGGAGTTCTTCCACCACCAGCTGAAGGACATCATTGAGTACGCAGAGCTCAAAACAGACGTGTTCCAGAGCTTGAGGGAAGTGGGCAATGCCATCCTCTTCTGCCTCCTCATAGAGCAAGCTCTGGTAAGTCCAGAGCCCAAAGGAATTGGGGTGTCTCCAGGTTGGAGGGGATGCCAACCCCAACCAGATATTGAGGCTCCTGCAGCATCGATTTGTGCTTTTAGCGCAAGCTCACGTGCTCTTTTCAGTTCATTTCCAGACAGACATGGATTCTAGTCCTGGCTCTGCCATTCACGATTAGTGCAGTTGTCTAGGTCTCAGTTTCCCTCAATTTCCCTCATGTTATGGAACCAAACTGGGGTCCACCTGCCTGGCACAGTAAGAACAAACATCCACGCCGAGGTTTACTGCAGGAGAAAGGAGGGTGTTTATTTTCAGAGTACCAAGCAAGGAGAACTGAGCAGTTCTCGCTTAAGACCCCACCTCTCCAATGGCTTGCAAACAAGGGTTTTTAAGGGCAGGGGTAAATTTCAGGAAAGCAGAAGTTTCAGGCAAAGTTATAAGTCATTGTATAGAGGTTACACATTGGTTTAGCCCAAAGGGACAGGCTATCTTGAAGTGGGTGGGGGCTTATAGTCATAGGTAGATTTCAGCAAGTTTCTGCTTTGCAATTGGGTAAGGAAGAGAAGCTTTGTTTGAAAATTTAGGGTCAGCAGAAAAGAATGTTAGCTCTGGCTTGTGGGTATGGCTTCTTCCAGGCCTCCCAGGAATAAGTTTAGAACAAAGAACTGGAACTGTGGTCAGAGTTCGGCCTGCAGTTCCCTCTTATCTGAGGTCTGCATGCCAGCACATCTGTTTGGTGTGGGTCTAGGTTTCTGAAAAAGAACTCTGGTTCATATGTGAAGATGTTATCTTTAATTTCTGTAGAGAATCAAACATCCCATGATTCTAGCTTCCTTGGCTGTTGTTTTAAGTTACTATTACCTTCTTGCTTATCAGCTTGCTTATTTACTTCTCAGGGCTAGCTAGGTGCCTGGAATTTCCCTTGAAGAAACTCAAGATTTTATTTCCATGCTTGGCGGGGGCAGTGCTGCAGGCCCCTAAGAGGGTTCCCTGCTCCATCTCACTCATTAGATAATTATTCCTTGGATACCATAGGACAGGCACTGTGCTGGGGCATGTAGCAGTGTCCAGCCCTGCCTCCTGTCCTGTCCATATTTACACCGAAATCATGTGTCTATTGTTACAGCAAGAGCTAGGAGGGGTGAGTGCAGGGTCCCGTGGGAACAGAAGACAGAGAACTCGATGTGTTCTTGGGGCTGAGGAAGGACTTCTCCAGGGAGGTGGCCTGGAGAATGAGCAGGGATTTGCCTGGTGAAGCTGTCCCAGGCTGAGGGGAGAACATGCACTGTTACTTCATTTTTTATGATGGGGGACAGTTGTTTTACCCTGCAGGATAGTTTCAAGGCTGAAAAGATACACCACATGTGAAGCTCATGCAGTAAGAACTAAACCATCTGTAGTGTTGTCATATTGAACAAAGCACACCCCCGCCCCTGTACATCTCCCTCTTGGGACCCCATAGAACCGGCACACTTTTCTTCCTGCGTGACCACTTGTATTTGCTCTGCCTCACGGCTGACTCGGAGACTGTGCTCTCCTCCTTCCTCCCCAAGGCACTCCAGTTTGTCCCTGTTCTCCACATGGTGCTCCCAGTGGGCCCAGTCCTACAGGTGTAACAGAGACAGCCTGGAGCAGAAGGATGTTACTCTGGGATGCCTCATTCTCAGGACCTAGTGGGAATCTCTTTCAGCATCCAGCCATCCATCCACTCATTCAGCAAGAGGCGTGGCGAGCCTCTTCATTGCCAGGAGCAGTTCTAGGTTGTGGATAAATGGTCATGAATAAGAGACAGAGTTTTGCCATTTTTGTTCCAGAGAGGGGAACAAGCAAAGTCATAACAATCCGAGTGTGATTGCAGATAGGGAGGGGAGCTGTGAAGGAATACACAGGATTACAGGATAAAGGGAGAGTGGCTGTGTCAGAGAGAGATGTGCTGTTTTTGAAGAGCATGGAGCTCGGTCTTAAGGAATAGGGAGGACCTCATAGTGAGCTGGTGCCAAGGGGACAGAGGTTAGAGCTGCGGAGGGAGGCAGCCAGGCAGCAGGTCACTGGGGCTTCGTGGGCCACCACAGGATGCCATATGAGCAGCAGGTGAGGGGGTCTACCTGGCTGTTTTCAAAGGCCTGGGGGCTATTGGGAGAGTGAAGGACAAGGCTCTTACAGTCTAGAGCCCATCTTGGAGGCAATAGGTGCTTGGAGAATAGACAGGAGGGGAAAGGAGAAGCCTGGAACAAAGGTAGAGAGATAATGGAGCTTCCGAATCAGAGCCAGAAAGGATGCCTTGTCTCTAATTGTCTTTGTGACTTGGGATGAACCAGTTCATTTCATCCCTCTGTGCCCCCATCCCTAAGAGGAGTAACTTGGACCCGCCGTTCTCAGACTGTCCCTGAGAGGCTCTGAAATGGGGACTGTTTGCTCTTCCTCTATAAGGAGTAATTCCTTCTCTGTTACCCCTTAAATGGACTCTCCAGACAGCTAATTGGTAAGTTTTTTACACAAATCAGCAGACCCAGGTTGCTATAGCAACGTGGCCTTGAGAAGTCATAGGGATAAATAGGAACAACTTCTGAAGGCCTCAGGGGCACCAGGAACAGTGGAGGTGGGTGGGGGGGCAGGTCCCTGAAGCCTCAGTCCCTGAGTGTCTCCTGTTAAGCACCTCTTTTCATGAGGAACTGTGACTCAGAGACCATCAATTCAACTTCCCCTGTTCAGAATCCAGAGGCAGACTATTGATGGGGGCTGCAAGAAAAGGACCACTTCTTCAGGCACCGTCCGGGTGGTCACTCACATGTATCACTGAGGACAACAGGACACTCAGTATCAATGACCTTCAGAGCTGAGACCTGAGACAGACCCCCTACAGCATGAATGTTTCAACCCCCTCTATTCATAAGTGAGAAAACTGAGAACCAGAGAGAGGAGGAACCCACCTGAGGTCACACAGCATAGCAGCAGCAGAGGTGGAAGAACTAAAGCACAGGTTTCCAGTATTGATCCCAGTCCTTGGGGGCTGGGGAAGGATGGGGAACACAGAGCAGGGATTAGGCTCACCAAAGTACACATTCTCCTTTCTACTTAGACAGCTGGGGAGATCTCCAAGCCTAGACATGCTTTCTGAGATTAGAATGAGGCATGAACTTTCTGGAGTTTTTTTTAGTTTAGGAAGCTAGAATTAAATTTTTAAATGACATACCAATTGTTCTCAATGAAAGAGGACTACTAATTGCCAAAAAAAAAAAAAAAAAAAGCCTAATGGCCATTGTAGAGGAAAGGCTGTATAAACTGTAGAATATCCATTACCATGGAAAACTCTGAAGCAGGTAAAAAGAATAAGCTGATAAAGTAGCTTTGCACATACCAAGATAAAAAATAGTGAAAGATACAATATTGAGCTTAAAAAAGTTTAGGACAAGACACACATGATGCCACAAATAACTCTACATTGGAAAAGATCTAGAAAAAAAAGCATACCAATAATTCACAGTCATTTTCTCTAGGTATTAGGGAGGAATCCAGGATTAGATGTCAACAGGGACTTTTTAGCCTTATTTGGAATGTCTTAATTTCTTACAAGGAAAGCATATTCATATATTATTGACCTATAATTTTAAAATAGTATATGCTAGTTTTAGAAAAACTGGGAAATACCAGAAAGTGCAAAGTAAGAAATCTCTTGCCCATTTTACTTTTCCATTTTTTGTCTGCCTTTAAAAAAACAGATTAATATATCATTAATAGGTAGAGGGATATAAATTGAACAGTTGATCACTTGGACAAAGGTATTTTCCTCATTAAGTTAGGTGCTTATAAATATTTCTCAACATTCAGGGTGCGATATTAGTACAGAAACCCAGGTACCTGTGCATCATTTGTCTGGTTTTTGGTTTTTATAGGGTGTTCTGGTAGTTTCAATTAATGTATTACAGTCAAATGCATAAATCTTAAGTGTACAGCTTGATGAAGGCACATGTCCATGTAGCCCAGGTCTAGACGCAGAACATTTATAGTACCATAGATGGTTCTTTCATGCCCTCTTCAGTGTTCTGCAAGGAATCATGGTTCTGAGTTCTATTTCCAGAGATAGTGTTGCTTGTCCTTGAACTTCATGTAGAGTTATCTAGTATGTTTTCCCTTTCCTTTCTGACCTCTGTCATTCAACATTACATTTGAGATTCATCTATGTTGTAGATGATCCATTTTTTAATTACCAAATCAATTACTCTAGTATTCTCATTGCATGAACAGATTAACTGAATCATCCATTTTACTGTGGGTGGACATTTGGGTTGTTTATAGTTTGGTACTATTATGAATAATGATGTCATGAATATTCTTGTACATGTGTTTTGGTGTATAGATGCTTCTATTTTTATTAGGGAAATACCTATTAGGTTAGCTTCAAAGCAGTTTTACAAATTGTACCAATTTATACTCCCATTCAGCAGTATATGAGAGTTATAATTTCTTTGCAGCCTCATAAACAATTTGTCCCTCTTTAATCATAGCCATTCTGGGGGGACTGCCATATTTCATTATGATTTTTATTTCCCTGATGATGCTGATTCTCCTTCCACATGCTACTAGCCATTTGGACACCATCTTTTGTGAAGTGCTGGTCAACATTCTTGCCTTTTTAAGTCATCTTTCTTATGGATTGGTGGCCATTATATATTATGGATACATGTATTGCAGATATGTTACTCTGGCTTGTCTTTTGGTGAATAGAAGTTCTTGAGGCTTAGTGTAGTTATTTTTTTCCCTTACGGTTGATACTCTTGTGATTTGTTTAGAAAACCTTTCCTACTCTAATGCATAAGATGGGCTATCCTCTGAAAGTTTTAGAGGTTAGTCTTTCAAGGCTAAACAGACCTTTAAGTCCATATTATTCACCTAGAATTGATGTTTGTGTTTAATGGGAGGTATAAATCTTTTATTTCCAGATTGTTCTGGCACCACTTCTTGAAAAGACCTTCCTCCTGCAATCTGTAGTGGTAGTGCTCATTTATCTCGTATCCATAAATGCTCTGGTCATCGCAGCCTCTTAATATATTTGTTGGATCTAATCTGAAACTAATCAACATTTGTTAAGTATTTTTATATGTATCAGGTTTTTAAAGGAAATTCTATTAATGTCTAGTGTTTCCTCTAGTATTTCCTTCCCTGGGAAATCAGAAAGTGGTCATTAGGGAAATAGCAATCACTAAGTTTTTGTTTAAATTTTGCGTGGTTTTCCAGACTTCCGGCCATTGTTTGTTATGCCAGCACACACCAGGAGAGGGACCTATTTGTACGTGTGAGGGAAGGCAGGCCCGAGTCCCTGGGAAGGACAGAGCCGTTTAGTCTGCCTTTTACTGCAAGGCCTCTTGCCTGGAGTGTTCTCTGCCTTCATCTCTGTTACTTCTTCTGTCCTTATTTTATTAGAGTGGACCACAGAAACACTCCGGTCAGTCATTTGAGAGCATTACTGCCCTCACCAGAGGTGAGGAGAGTCTAGACCCAAAGTCACAGATCCGAATGCCAGTCAGATCTGGAAAAGCCCCCAGAGACTATCCAGGGTCGGTTTCTCAACCTCAGCACCACTGACATTTGGAGCCAGATAATCTTTTAGGGGGTTGCCCTGGACTTTATAGGATGTCGAATAGCATTTCTGGACTATATTCCAGTAGTACCCTTCATTGTGGCAACCAATAATGTCTCTAGATATTGCCTGATATTCCTTAGGAGGGTAAAACCTCCCCCTGTTGAGAACTGCTCATCTAGTGCAACCTCAAATTTTGTAGATAGGAAAACTGAGGCCCCAAGAGGGAGCTGATTTTCCCAGCATTACAGCTAGTGCAGATGTGCCTTGGAGTCCAAAGATCCTTAAGGTTAGCATATTACAGTACAGAGAGATGCCCAGCTGAGCTTTGCCGACTGTTTTTGTTCTTTTCAATAGTTCCATCTCCACATCTGACCTTCTGTCTCCTACTTCTACCTTTTAATGTCTTTCCTCTAATTGTTTTTATTACATAATTGAAATAAATTCATTGACTGAAAACTCAGAGAAGCAGAAAGAAAACAAAAACCACTTTGTCACACTAAGATGACCTCTGTTCACTTTTTTTTTTTTTAAGACGGAGTCTCACTCTGTTGCCCAGGCTGGAGTGCAGTGGCATCATCTCGGCTCACTGTAACCTCCACCTCCCGGGTTCAAGCAATTCTCCTGCCTCAGCCTCCTAAGTAGCTGGGATTACAGGCATGCGCCACCAAGCCCAGCTAATTTTTGTATTTTTAGTAGAAGAGATGTGGTTTCACCATGTTGGTCAGGCTGGTCTTGAACTCCTGACCTCAAGTGATCTGCCCACCTCGGCCTCCCGAAGCGCTGGGATTACAGGCATGAGCCACCACACCCAGCCGACCTCTGTTCACATTCTAAAGGATATTCTTCCAGATGTTTTTATGTTCTAGCAGATTTGCTCATATAAAATTAGTAGTTATAAAAGCAGTACCCACCAAGGTGAGAAGAGTGACTGCCTCTATGGGGTGTGATGGATGACAGGGGCATGGGAGAAGTGTCTCTCACTTTTTAGACTTTATTGTTTAGATTTACTGCACTAAATATTTATTACTTTTTTCCTTAAAAGGAAAGACTCATACGTAGCAAATGTACACAATTCAAATGCATGGAAAGTAAAAAAGTAAAAGCCCCATCTCAGCCACCCCTCTCAGACCGTCACTCCGTACACCCACCTGTGCTTGATCTGGGATGATTTTGCCCATCACTCTGAGGAAAAAAACTCCTCCAGCTGCCCAAGAAGCATGTCCTGTCCTTTTGCCCAGGCACCCACAAGTAATGCCTCTGGCTTTCCTGTATGAGTGTTTCTCTCAGCCCAGACACAGATTATGTTTTTGGTTGAAAACGATCCACGCTTTGTGGAATGGAGGCACTTTGACTCCCAATAATACCCTTCCTTTGTGTGACTTTATGATATTTAAGTATATTTACATCTTTTCAGAAATGGCCTTATCTAAAAAACAAACCTGCTAGTGTGAACATATCAGGACTTGGGAAAAAATGGTCTGAGAGGTAAGAGTCACTGGTTCCACAGACAAGACCAAGAGCCCCCATGAGCCAGAGTGTGAGACTCCAGGGCATATCCCATCCATGATGGCACTGTTCACCACCCACCTGCCAGTTATCAGCATAGAGGGTTAGCCCTCCTCTAGTGGTGGGCAAGATGATCCCAGAGGTTTTTTTTTTTTCTTTTTTGAGACAGAGTCTCATTCTGTTGCCCAAACTGGAGTGCAGTGGCACGATCTTGGCTCACTGCAGCCTCCACCTCCTGGGTTCAAGCGATTCTCGTCCCTCAGCCTCCCAAGTAGCTGGGATCACAAGCATGTGCCACTATGCTTGGCTAGTTTTTGTATTTTTAGTAGAGATAGGGTTTCACCATATCGGCCAGGCTGGTTCTAACTCCTGACCTCAAGTGATCCACCTGCCTTGGCCTCCCAAAGTGCTAGGATTATAGGCATGAGCCACCGTGCCCGGCCATTCCCAAAGCTTTTAACTATTAACACACCATTTAACAATGGCAGCTATATAGATTTGATTGATAAACATTTATCAGTTGATGTTTTGTTCAGAATTTTACTGATGAAAATTTATAGTCAGAGACCCTCAGCTTAGATACAAAATAGAGTGAAAAATGGCATAAAACAAGAACTGATCCATAGAAACAGGAGGTAGACGTGATAGGAAAGATTTCCCAGGTAAGGGTCATTAGTGTATCCTCAGCACCTAACACAGGGCTCATTAACCATAAATCAGGGGAGGGACATTTCAGCTTCCTCGTGGTGTAATGTTTATCCTCTAAAATCCTCAAGATACCACCATTCTAGACAGAGGCAATCCATCACCTTCATCCAAAGCCAGCTCAATTTTTGCTTATTTTTCGAGCCTTGCCAGTAACTGCAAAGAAATCAGAGCCTTGGTTATGTAGTTCTGTATCAATGACTTTTCTGTGAGGAGACCCCCAATGGGCAGGGTCATGTTACAGTTTGCGCTACTGAGTATTATTCTACAATGGACATCGCCAAGCACCAGGGGTGGTCTCAATGTGGCTGTTTCTTTAATACTTGAATCTGTTAAAATTCTGATCTCTGAGGCCTCTCACAAGAAAAAAATCCTTGGAAGGACCTAGCATGCATTTTTTTTTTTTTTTTTTAAGATGGAGTCTTGCTCTGTCACCCAGGCTGGAGTGCAGTGGCACGATCTTGGCTCACTGCACCCTCCACTTCCTGGGTTCAAGCAATTCTCTGCCTCAGCCTCCCGAGTAGCTGGGATAACAGGCATCCACCACCATGCCTGGATAATTTTTGTATTTTTAGTAGAGACCAGGTTTCACCATGTTGGCCAGGCTGGTCTTGAACTCCTGACCTTGTGATCCATGCGCCTCAGCCTCCCAAAGTGCTGGGATTACAGGCATGAGCTACCATGCCTGGCCAGACTCAGATATTTTAAAAGCTCCACACTTGACTCTGATGTGCAGCCAGAGTGGAGGATCTCTGATCTAGAAGCATTTTCTTGGACTAGAGCTGCCAGACTCTTAACATTGATGCTTAGTTGTCACAGTTCTTGCCACATCTGCAGATCACTGGTTCTGTTATTTATATAATCTTTTTACTGAAACTTAATTTTAAAAGGAAACTATCACTTCCATTTAAAAAAATCATCTCTTGCCGTCATTAGAAAGCAACCAGAATAATACATTCAATCAAAATACAGCAAAGTCATATAATTCCAGCTGCTGCCTGCCCAGATCTCTGAACACAAGCCCTACTCCCTCTTTGATAAAAACAAGATTAGTAAATATTAGGTGCTAACATGTGCTGGTTTCAAATGGAGACTTTCTCATTAAGGTTGTCAGAAAGATTGATAGGAAACTGAAAAAGGAAAGAACTTGCTCACTGTGTGGCTCATTATGATTAAATCACATTTCCTTGTATGCCCAATTTCCACTTTAGGAAATGCTAACCTTGGAAGACATTGGCATATACTTGAGGGAAGAGAAAGCCCACTTTCTAGGCCACAGTTTCCTGGCTATAGATCTTTTCCAGTTGACCAGACATGATTCTGATCCAGAATAATAATTCTATTATCCCCTTGATAATTCAGGGGACTGAGGAAGGGGTTGGAGGTGAAACACAGTAATATACAGCACTATTCAAGCAAGGCATAGATTGACAGGAAAAGATCACACACAGAATCAGGTAAGATTAAATTACTGATAGATTTAGCAAGGGCTATGAAGAGCTGCTGAAGTGAGGGACCAGTGGAACAGGAGCAGAGGCAGCGTCTCTCGGTTGAGCTTTCCACTGCACCTGGAGTCCCAAATGAGGGCTGGAAGCTGTTGCTTGTACATTCTGTGCAAGGGAGAGGGTCATGGTGCAAATGGGAAGCCTAATTTCTTGCCTGCTTCACAGGCTCTGTATCCTTGGGGCTTAACATCAGTATGCGGGAAGCACATTATGTGCCTCCATATAAGGGAATGTTTAGAACACTAAGCTCTCTGGTTACGGCCCAGCTCCCCATCCCCCTCCTGCCAGATAATCCAAGCAGCGATCCCTGTGGGGTGTCTGGACCTCCCATTTCCAGCTCCTTTCTCCATAGAAAAACGTAATACATTAGTGTTATTTGTCTTTTTGTTGCCTCAAAAATCAGAGTTAAAGGTTAAGAAAATACTGGCTTAATGATGCTCTTTAGGAAATCAGCTAAAAATGGTAGTTTTTCACTCAGCTGTGAACAGAACCCTAAAGGTAGAGTCTAATGCCATTCTGCATAAATCTGGCATTCTTAGGATCGTATTGAATCTCTTTTAAATATGTACACGGAATCTTTATTGTAGCCTGTAGCCAAGAGAAATCAAGTCTCCAGTTAGCCTCATAGACTAAGTGAGTTGGGAACACTTAAGGTTTTTGATATGTGATGGAACCCCTCAGTTTTAAAACTGATGGTCCATCAGTTTTAAATTATAATACAAAGAGAAAATTAAGACAGAAAGTAATGCAAAAATAAAACATGAATCCCTTGAATTCTGATGTGAGTTCCTTACAGTAAAATATTTTTGCATCCTGACCCTAAAAACCTTTTTTGCCTTTACTGTCAACACAGCAATTTTACAGTAGACAGACCGCGGTTCTTAATCACCTAATGATTATTTCTCTTGTAGTTATCATATAGTGGGAATAATAAACATTAGCATGACACTTGGTACATGCAAAGTTACTGAATTATAACTTTCACTTATTAACTCCTCCCAGAGAGAAACTTCTGGAGAAGCACAAGCTCCCGGGAGTTCTCCAAGGAGGAATCGTTGAAGTTTGTTGTTTTTGTATAGCAATTGCATATTATTCACACTTTGGAAAACTCATCATGGTTAGATCCTGGTTCCACAAAAAAGCTATAAAAGAAACATTTTAAGAACAATTGAGGAAATTTTAGTCTTGACTACATCGTGTATCATATTAAGAAAATTTTAAATTTAGGGGATCACAATTCTGAGGTTGCACAGGAGGATGTCCTTGTTTTTAGGAGTTGCATGCTTAGGTATTTAAGGCTGAAGTGACTCAGTGTCTTCCATTTACTCCCAAATGACTCAGTAAAATAAAGTTAAAGCAAATATGACAAAATGTTCATTTTGACTGTATATCAAGGGTATAGGGATATTCATTATTCCTTCAAATATTTTATATATTTAGAATTTTTCCTAATATGAAGTTGAAGCGGGGGACATAAAACCTCAACAGGGGATCAAAAAGTTAAGAAGGAAAGGCGTTAAACCAGACAAGGTCGTGATGTATGAGGAGGAGGAAAGTCATGAGGGTTTTTGTCTTTTCCAGCTACTCTGCTAGTTGGTAAGATTTATTCTTGGTAACATATATCCTGGAGCTACATCTGGCCTCATTAAAAAAATTTATAGATGCATTTGCTAGCATCAAACTTGGCTGTAACTTACAGGCTGACCACCTATTTGATTTACCATGATGAAATACCAGTTTAAGATCCAAGAAAGGCAAATGAAGCCAGGGAAGCTGGCCAGTCCAAATTAGAGGCCAGTGACAGGCCCTAAGAGAACACCTCTGGCAGCCACTCTCCTCCCATTGGCCGTGGTGGGAAGGCTTGCCTTCTGCTTCAGGAATACTAACAGAGAAACACACACACACACACACAAACACACACACAAAGAATGCCTTCTCCCTATGCTCTGTTTAAGAGAAATGTCTCAAACCCAGCTTCACTGAGGGTCACCGCCTTTCCATGCTTGAGCCGAGAGAGGGTCATGCCTTAGCATTAACAGCAAAGGAGTCTTCATACAATTATAAATTGTATACTCTCTAGCTTAAAACTAACAGGTGGATTCTAGTTATACTTAAAATTCAAACTCCCAACTTTGACCCACAAGGCTTAGAAGATTTCAGCCATGCCTATTCCACCAACTTATCTATTATTACCACTCCCTGCCTGGCTGTACAACCGAACCACATGGCATACTTTGGGGGTTAAGTTACAGAGAAAGAAACTGAGGTTCACTGCAGGTCTGCATCAGGGCAAGACTGAATCCCATTGTCCTTGGCTTCTACCTTAAGGCTTGCTGACATTTACCACCTTGGCCTTGTAATTCAAGGGCACCAAGAACACCCCCTCAGCCCCCCAGAAAGAGCACTGCCACTTTCTATCACAGTATCTGAAATTCTATGAGAGACTCACTCCATGGGTTTGGAATGTTACCTGATCTTTAGAAGGCCCCACTAAAATGGGGTTGCTGAGATTTGTTGGGAGAAAGAGCATGCTCTGAGAGCTGGTACTTTAGTGAATATTCATTTATCAAATAATTCTGAGGAGTAGGATGATCATTTTAAAAAGGATGTAGGATAACTAAAAATAGGCCCAAAAAATCCAGATAGAAGCTTTGTACTGCACATGGGAAGAGGCTGATAGTATATACTAAATGATAAAAATAGATTACAGAAGAGTAGGTATGTTCTGTTCTTATTTTAAAATATATGCTGAAATGGTATGTGCAGAGAAGAACTGGGCAGTTCAAACTCTGGGAAAGGCTATAGCAGTGATGACTCCTGGGTGGTGGAGCTATACATTTTTTCCTCCTTTAAAAAATTTATCTGCATTTTCTAATTTTTTGAAAGTGAACATAAAGATAGCCAATAAGAAGAAAAGAGGCTAAAGTGGCAATCATTAAAACATACCTAAGTTAGTAATTTTCCAGAGGACAGTCTTTGCCTAGGGGCTGAATTAAGTATTTGGTGCATTCCTAGAAGAAAATGACAAATTTCAAGTCAAATACCACATGTAAGGTAACTAGATTATTAATGATGATGGTCACTGGAAATCAAGAACAGCAAATTTGTAGTTTGAATGCCACTGCCCTTTTCTAGTTCACCATGGCTGTCAGTCGATCCTGCTGCACCTGAATTGGTGTCAGAATCCTCTCCAAAAGCCACTGCTGCCTCTCAATAGTGGTTGATGTATGAGGTGACCCCAGGACCATCACTAGCACACATGTTGCCTTCAGGAAATCATAAAAAGGTATCCTTCCTCAAGACATTTCACTTCTTTCTTTTTAAATATATTAATTTTTAAAGAATAACATCTGCTAGAAAGTGATTATAAACAACCTCTGATTTCTGCAGCGTGCTTGGCATTCCCTAGGATGTGATGCCAAGGCTACACTTGCTACATAAACTATACCCAGCAGCCTTGGGTAATAAACTCCCCCCATAACCCCAAAATAAGCACAAACCCTGACAAGATGGTATCATTGTCTCCCAGCAAAAGCAGCAATGATCTGAGACCCCTGGAAACTGCCCGTTGTTCCAGCATTGCAGGTGCTGGCATTTGTCCTGCTTTGGTATCTGGGCAGCAGCTTTCCTCCCGAAATGCCCACTCCCACCTGGTCAGATGCACAGTCCTGTACAGCAAGGCAATGCAGCAAAGCCCAGGACACTAACTAGATAGGGCTCACCAGTTAGCTGTTCCTTTCTCAAGGCAGCATGGGGAAAGGAGGACTGTGGGTCTCTATTCCAATTAAATTGCGAACTTAATTCATTTTTATTTCCTGTCTGTGAATTTGCTGATTGCACATTCCAGTCACTTGTAATAAACATGGTTAGTTCCTGGGGTCTTTGCTGAAGCATCGACTGCATTGCAAGCCCAGCCTCTCCCTCCCAGCACCATTATGGTTCTGAAGGAGACTCATTCTAGGGGGCAGAGTCTGCTGCCTAATGACGAGTAAGGGAAACTCATGCTAGGGACATTTACTACCCAGAAGATTCTAAGTGGCCACTTGGAGTTTTAAAATCAGTATTCCCAGCTTGAGACTTGTTAAAGGCACCCAGGAATCCTCATGCCTTTGTCCCATCTAGGGCTATAAGACCATCAAGTAGAACACAGTGAGGTTGATATTAAAGAAGATGATTGCCTGGTAGGCCCAATGGCCACTCGGAGATGAGACGAGGCCTTTGGCAGCAAGACAATCCTGAGAGGCCATAGCTCTGGTTTATCACCCATTTCTTCATTTAATAAGAAGTATTACTCTATTTACTTACACTCTGCCTGTGTCCAAAGGAAGACACCATACCTATCAAAGAACTGTTGTCATTAAGTCTGGAGACTCTGACACAGAATGAGGCCAAGGGGAAGGGCAGGGTGAGTTGCATGAGGCTCTCTCAGCCTGATTTCAGGTTGATTTCCATGGTCTCCACTGGAAACCATGTATCTTTGGATTCAGAAATCTTGGGTTCAAGTCTTCCCTCTATACTGGATAGCTATGAGACTCTGTTATATTCTCTAAGCCTAGCTTATGCAACCCACGGCCCAGGACGGCTTTGAATGCAGCCCGATCCAAATTCACAAATTTTCTTAAAACGTTGAGTTTTTTTGCGATTTTTTTTTTTTTTTTTTTAGCTCATCAGCTGTCGTTAGTGTATTTTATTTTTATCTGTGGCCCACGACAATTCTTCTTCCAGTATGGCCCAGGGAAGCCAAAAGATGGGACACTCCTTCTCTAAGCCTTAGTTTCCACACCTGAAAAGTGCTGGGACTAAGGAGCTACCTCACAGAGTTCTTAGTGTTAAATGTGGTAATGAATGCAAAGTCTCCAACACTTAAGAAGCAGGTCCTCCGTTACCAAGAACCCCCTTTCCTCCTCTTATCATGAGCAAAGAGACTTGAATCGGCCTTTTCTCTAAGCCCTGTTAGAACTGAAAGCCTGGCTCCTGACTGCCAATAGTGCTGTGGCCCACACTCCTCACAAGCCCAAGCCAAGGATGCCCTACTCCTTTCATATCAGCCACCTCATTTTATCCCTGATTTCATCCTCCTTCTGAATAGGATGGCACCTTTCCTCCCAGTTCAAAACCCTGCCCCTCCTTCTCAGGGCCATCTCACAGCCATCATTTCCTCATCCTCCACAAACCCCTGGTCCTTTTATTCAACACACATTTTATCAAATGCATTTCTCTGCAAGGAACTTGGTGGTGGTTCTCTCTCTTCTCAGTCTCCAAAGCCCTTTGTCAGCAACTTCTCCTATTGCACCCAGTTGATTCTGTTTTATTTCTCAGTCACGGGTGTCCTTGGATCTCCTCTCCACTAGATGATAAACTTCATTGAAATCTTGTTTTTATAGAGCTCTACCTGTTGTAGTGTTTCTCGCAGCATCCAGGCCCCTCCCTGGCTCCATGGAACATGTCTTCATCTCTGTGCCTTTGAGTTGTCTGCCAGATCACAGAGCAAGCACTGAATAGATATTTGGTGACCTAAAGAAAGGAATAAAGAGGTAGCAGCAAATGCAAAGAAGTGGCATCTTCCCTATTCCTGACTTGAAAGGTGTCTTTTTATCCCTGTTTAGGTTGTATGCTAGTAGACATGGAAATGTTCAGAATTTATGTCTTCCCTTGAACTCAAGGAGCAATTTGTGCTTTTTTTCCTCTTGGGTCTCATATAGTCAGAGGAACTGAAGTCTCCAGAAGGGTCTTGGTCACCCTGAGAAGCACCCACTCGTGCAAACCTTGCACTTGCGCAGTTCCTTTCCCCTGGGGTCAGCCTCCATCCCATGCTGACTTCCAAGTTCAGATCTACTCTGCAGACTCTGCAGGGCCCAGGCCTCACATCTAGTTGCCTTTTAGACATCTTCTCTTCCGTGTCCACACACATCAGAAATTTACCTTGCCTGAATCTGACCTTGGCTTCTTCCTCCTGCCTGCAGCCTCGCTGTCCTCTGACTCCACCAACAGCACCATCGTCATACAGGTGCCCTGGGCAGGGGTCCTTTTCCTCCCGCCCTCATGTCCAGTCATCAGGTCTGTGGCCTCTGCTCACTTCCTTCTATCTCCTTTGCCGCTACTCCTGGCCCCACTTTCTCCTGCTTGGACTCTTCCAACACCCCCTTTGCTCTCCCCAGTCCTTTCTCCCTTGCAACCAGAAGGTGAAACTGCAGCTCTGCCATTTCCCTGATGAAAACCATCAGGATAATATCCAGAAAACTAAGAGAGGCTTAGAAGATTCTTCCCAAACCGCTCCTGCCCACCCCTTCCTTCCTGTCTCGTATCACTTTCCTCCAGCACTGAAATTTTCAGTCTACCTTGGCTCTCAGCCCTGCCCTACTATGGCCTCTTGCTTTGGGGCCTTTGCAGGTACTGTTCCCCCTTAGCTGTCCAACACTCACCCCTGGTTCAAGTTAATGTCCTTCTTCAGAAAGCCTTCCCTATCATCCTCCCCAAAAGTCTGAATTGATTGCTCCTCTTTGCATCCCCATAGAGCTCAGGCATACCCCAATTGTAGCACTTACTAGAATTGCCCATTTACTTGTTTTTGTCATCATCTTGGTAAGGGTTGTGCCTCTGGTCTCCCTCACCTACTCCAGCACCTTGCAGAAAGCCTTGTGCCTATTATTTGCTATATAAATGAAAGAATGACTTAATCTCTGGCTCAGACTCTATTCAAGTCAGAATGAAAGTCTTCAGAATTTGGTACAACCTTGTTGGGTATCTAGATCCTATTATACACATGTTCTCTATATTCTTGCTGGCCTCTCATATCAGGCCAACGAGAAAAACATAGAGAACGTGCAGGTCCTGCGCATGGGTTGTCCCTCAAGAAAATTCTCTCTCAATCAATGTTTACATGAGATGTAGGTTACTGCCCTGGTCCTCCATCAGCAGCTCAGATTTCAGGACCCTGGGCTAAATTAGACAGCCCAATCTGCAGATGGCTTAGTGGAAGCCCTGAATGAATAAGAGCTCTGGTAAGTTTTTAAAAAGCAAAGGCACTGTGGGCTGGAGGGGCTTGGAAGACTCCTAGAAGGTAAAACTTAAATGGGGCTTTATGGGATGGATAGGACTGAGTAGAAAACTTTGGGTGGGGGTAAGAGGGTCAGGGAAGAAGGAATTTGCGGGTACAAACTGATGTGAGTGGTCTAATTACAGACTTGGAATCACATCAGCAGATTTATAAAAATTAGTCCTTCTGCAAAGAAATTATTTAAACCAATTCAGGGTTGAGGCTACCTCTGGAAGTTGGGAATAAAGGTATCAGTAATTTCCTATTTCTTTGCACAGAAGGTAGCTCAGACTCTTGTTCTTCTTCAAACTGAGTATATACTACAGTTTAAGTTTAAAGAATGTTAGTTGCTATAACCAAAAACCCAGTAAGTCAACAAATGATATGATCCTGTCAGATATGAGTGAGGCTGAAGTTTCTTAGGTGTTAAGGTTTTAAGTGATTTTCTGTTTCTATTTTTGGTAACTTTTCAATTTAATGACATGTATATATAATGAAGGGGGAAAGTCAAGCTTCCCAAGGCTTTGGCTGCATTGGCTGCCGTGGAAAAACAATGGGTGTCGAAGTGGGGTGGCTCCTGGATCTAAATGTCAGCCTTACTGCTTATTTAAGGATCTGTGTGGGGACCTAGTTAGGAAAGTTCACCTAACTACCAGCCTTGATGTCCTTGTCCACAGGATGGGGACAGTGAGCCCTATCTAACAGGGCTGTCCAGAAGCATACAGCAGGCGAATGACAGAAAGCAGCTAGCTCATTCGTTAGTGCTCAGTAATGTTCATTGCCTCTCCTTCTCTAAAAGGGAAAAGTGGTTGTATTTTACAGACTCTTGGTTCTAGAGACTTGGAGACCATTTAATTCAGCCTCTTCATTTTGTTCAAGTTGTTAATTGCACATTATAACAAATCAAATACTACAGATGAGCTTTTGATGAAAAACATCCTACTTGGCTCTACTGCACCTCTGCCCACCTGCATTCTCAATTCCCAGGGCAGCTTATCCTGTTTCCAGTTCTTCCAGTTACCTCCATAACACTCATGAGGGTAACATATTTCTTAATTAGCAACTTTAGACAATACTTACTGACTCCCTACTTGGAAAGATGAGATTTTATCTCATCTCTCTCCCTCTCTTCCTTTCAACATTTGATTGTATTACTGCTTCTGTTGTTTTCTCTTATAATCATAGATGATATACTTACACCTCTTCTGCTGCTTTTAGTAACAGGATTTAGTATCTTGACTCCTTTCCATGAAAGGACAAAAGACTGAGGAAATTACCGCCCCTCGTGCTCCCACTTCCTGCCTCTTGTCAGCTTCACTTTTACTTCATCACCACTGTATTTTTTTATAATACTTGTATTTTGTTCTACATCTGTCATTTGTCCTTAAGTGTAGCCTAAAACAAAACTATTTTTATGAAACCAATGCAAATTTTTTTCTTTTTTGTTTTTTTGAGACGGAGTCTCACTTTGTCACTCAGGCTGGAGTACAGTAGCTCAATCTCAGCTCACCGCAACCTCCATCTCCTAGGTTCAAGCAATTCTCCTGCCTCAGCCTCCCAAGTAGCTAGGACTACAGGTATGTGCCACCATGCCCAGCTAATTTTTGTATTTTTAGTAGAGATGGGATTTCACCATGTTGGCCAGGCTGGTCTTGAACTCCTGACCTCAGGTGATCCACCCACCTTGGCCTCCCAAAGTGCTGGGATGACAGGCATGAGCCACCGTGCCTGGCCCCTATGCAAATATTTTTCTTTGCTGGATCAAGTGGCATGCCAGGAATTCATTTCCTTCCCCCTCTGATTCCAGCAACAAGACTCCAAAAGCTCTTTATTTTCAAGATGAGAAAAAGTAGTTGCTTTCAGGTTTCTTTTTTTCAAGTTCATTTTTTAAAGTAATATATGTTCAATGTAGAAAACAGTAAATGCATACAAGTAGCAAAAAAACAAAGGGAAAGAGTGGGAAAGAAAATTAAAAACACCTGAAAATTCCACTACATGGACAATTCTTAAAACCACTTCATATAGTTCACAGAGTAATCAGTAAAATTGAAGAGATAATACTCCCTTTGTTATAATAAGGAGAAACACATATGCCCCAAATAGGAGAGATTGTGTTCTAAGGCTAAATTCCCTTACATGCTGGGACTTTCAACTTTAATTCTACATAGTTATTGAGCATTTATTATATATTAGGCACTGTGCTCCCTATTGGGAATAAGATGTGGTCAAAGATAGACATCATCTCTACTTTCATGGAGGTTAAATCTCAGTGGTGGGGAAGTAGACAATTCATGAACTAGTCATGTATGGGAATGTGTAATATAGATTGAGTTAAGATGCTGGAAAGGAAAAGAACTTGGTTCTTTGAGGACATTTAACAAAAGAACCTACATGAGCAGGGAGGCATTGGGGTCAGGGAAGTGTTCCTAAAGGGAACGATGCTTAAATTGCGATCTGAAAGAACAGGAATTTACTAAGCAAAGAGAGTAAGGGAGAAGTGATGGATTAGACAGCATTCCAGAGACGACGGTTCTGTGATGAGCACATAAGACAGCATGTTTGAATAATAAACAGCTGCTATGGCTGGAACAGTAAGAGTGGAGGGGAGAGGAGGGAGCTGAGTGGAGAGAGAACCCAGGCTAGGTGGTCTTCACAGGCTACAGCAAGGAGCCTTTCCAGTAGGGCATGGCTTGACGGGTTCCTAGGCAGAGTGGATGGCTTAATGTGGATCCTTTAAGATAAAGATCAGACAAGAGGGAGGTCAGCCTTTGCCTGGGATCCCACAATGGAAGTTTGTTTGTATCCCTTACACAGGCCTTTATGTGCTCCAAAATGGATGTTTTTATCAGTCACAATGATCTCAGCTTGAATGCCAAATAAACACCTCCCACAAAAGGTATTGAAGAGTGTGTAGCCACCTCATCATGCAAATAGCCACATAGCTCATCTTCTGGGACCTTCCAGGCAAATGCTTTTCCATCTCTTAAGAAACTGCATCCTTCTCGTTTCTCACTTTCATTGATAAATGACATTACGAAGCAAAACACAGAAGTTTGCCAGCAGGAAGCACCCCCAAAGAACCTCTGGTCCTGCAGTTTCAGTTTGCATTGGGGTGGCAGGGGCGTTGAAGGGGATAAATGGAACACTGTCTCCCCAAAAGAAATCTGAAGAAGCTCATCATGTAAAATGAACAAAACAGGCAGCATTACTCTTGTAGAGAACCAGAGCCCTCTTCCCCTTCCGCTATCCTCTAAGATGGCTCCCAACACCACTTTACCCATATTAACAAAATAAAAAGTTGATAGTTCATGCAATGGCCAGCCTTCCAGTAATAAGACATTGCTAGGAACATCTGAAATGTTTGGAAAAGTGAAGGATGAGAACACTTGGCAGTGGGGCTATGTATACCAGTCCTCTGGAACAACTTCAATAGCTCCTTGGTACACTTAAAATTCACACTTAGCCCCATGCCTACAAGGCCTCACCTGATCTGGTCTCTCCCTACCTTTAGGGCCTCCTGCCGTATGTACTACGAGTCTCTTCAACACTACACCCTAACTTGTTCCCTGCCCCAGGGCCTTTGTACTGGAACGCCCATACCTCATATCTACATGGCTAGCTCCCTTGCTTCATTCCATTTTCTAATCAAATGTCACCAACTTATTCCATTCTCTATTCAAATGTCACCAACTCAAACGTCCCACAAAACCAAAACCAAAACCAGTTTTTTGTTTTTGTTTTGAGAGAGAGTCTAGCTCTGTGGCCCAGGCTGGAGTGCAGTGGTGCAATCTCAGCTCACTGCAACTTCCACCTCCCAGGTTCAAGCAATTCTCCTACCTCAGCCTCCCAAGGAGCTGGGATTATAGGCATGCACCACCAAGCCTGGCTAATTTTTTGTATTTTAGTAGAGACGGAGTTTCACCAATGTTGGCCCCAAGGTGGTCTCCAACTCCTGAGCTCAGGCAGTCCTCCTGCCTCAGTATCCCAAAGTGCTAGGATTACAGGTGTGAGCCACCACACTTGGCCAAAAAGATCCTTTCTAACTACCTTGTAGTAGTCCCTTCCCAACCCCTGTCACTGTCTAGCCTATTACCCTGAAATGTTGTGATTTGTTTACTTGTTTTTATCTGTCAACTAGAACGTAAATTCTGTGAGGGCAAAGATCTAGTCTAACTTGTTCAGCATCATATCTGCAAAGCCTGCAACAGTGCCTGGTGCTCAATAAATATTTGTTGGATGAATGAATGGATGTAATAGTAGCATTCTCATACTTGGAGGACTGTCATGTAAGACAAATTTATTTACTCAAAGAAATATTTATAGAGTAACAAATGTTTAGACATTTAATAAATTACTGAGAAATTATTACATGCAGGGCACTGGAGATGAGAGGCAGAAATAGAGACACCATCCCTACCCTTACGGAGCTCTTAGTGTTGTGGTGGTTGGTGTGGAGAAACATGGAAAGAATCATACATGAGAATCAGCAGGACAGACTAATCAGTCTTCATAGGAGAAAGAGAAGATGCACACCCCAGGGTTTAGGCCCGCGCAGATGAGGAGTTGATTGTGCCATTCTGTGAGCAAGGAACCCCAGGTGATAAGGGGGAGAAGGTGGTCAGCTTTAGAAACATTGAGCTGTGGAATATTCAAGTGGGAACATCCAACAAGGAGTTGGATATCCAGGTCTGGAGCTTTGGAGAAAAGTCTGGATGAAAACAGGTTTGATTAATAGTGGACAGTGAATGGTGTGTCAAGTCATGGGAGTAGATGAGACAAACCAGGACAACAGAATAAGAAAACAACAACAACAACAACATTTAGGGGATGATCAGAGATAAAATCTGCAAAGATTCTGAAAAAGAGAAGCCAAAATGGTGGAAACAAAGGCACACCTTGTCATAGGAGCTGAGGAGGACAGTGCCTAATACTTTAGAGACACCATATAGGATGAAGACTGAAAGGTATGCATTGAAGTTGGTGACAGTGCAGTCCTTGGTAATCTTTGCTAGAGACATTACCGTGGCATGGTATGACTAGGCATGATATTTCTGTTTGCTGAGGAAGGACGGTGAAGACTAGGAAATGGAGAGAGATGTAGAAAACTCTTACAAAGTGCTTGACCCTTAGGGGAAGAATAGAGATAAAAGAGCTAAAGATACTAGCTTGAAAAATACATTCAGTGATACTCTAAAGAACAGAACAAGGATCTAGACTGGAAACTATTGGGAAGCAGCCTTGGCTCAATACCAAACTAAACTTTCTAACCATTAGAGTTGTTCAAAAGTGGATTGGGCTGCCTCCAGAAGAAATGAGCTCTTGATTGCTGGAGTTATGGAAGAATACCCTGAATGTTCTATTAGAAAAGAATAAAGGTATCAATTCAGTAATCTAGGCCTCCACTTTAAGAAACTAGAGCAATGGCCAGATGCAGTGGCACGTGCCTATAATCCCAGCACTTTGGAAGGTCGAGGCAGGAGGATTGCTTGAGCCCAGGAGTTTGAGACCAGTCTAGGCAACAGTGAGATCCCCCATCCCTATTATAAAAATCCTTATTTCAATTATTTAAAAAATAAAAAAGAAACTAGAGAAACAAGAACAAATTAATGCAAGCAGAAGAAAAGATATGAATTAGTAAGGAACAGAAACCAGTTAACATTGAGACCAGGCGCGGTGGCTCATGCCTGTAATCCCAGCACTTTTGAGAGGCAAAGGCAGGCAGACGGCTTGAGCCCAGGAGTTCAAGACCAGCCTGGGCAACATGGTGAGACCCTATCTCTACAAAAGATACAAAACTTAGCTGGGTGTGGTGGTGTGTACCTATAGTCCCAGCTACTGGGGAGACTGAGGTGGAAGGATCAACTGAGTCCTGGGAGGTTGAGGTTGCAGTGAGTCATGTTCATGCCACTGTACTCCAGCCTGGGCAACAGAATGAGACCTTGTCTCAAAAAAAAAAAAAAAAAAAAGAAAGAAAGAAAGAAAAAAGAAACCAGTAATATTGAAACTAAAAGCTGGTTTTATGGGGAGAAAAAAATCATTAACGCTGATAAACCTCTAGCCGAGAAAAAAAGAGAAGACACAAATGACCAGGAATGAAAGTGGGACATTACTACAGAACCCGCAAAAATTAAAAGGACAATGAAAATGTTCCAAAGACAAATATGTAATAAACCCATAAATTAAACTTAAATGAAAGGAGCCAATTCCTTAAGAGACACAAACCGCCAAAACTCACAAGAAAAATTGATAAGCTGAATAGTACTGTATCTATTAAAGAAGTATCATTCCTACTTATAAAATAAACTTCCAACAAAGAAAACTCCCAACTCTGTCTCTACAAAAAAATTAGCCAGGTTGGTGGCACTTACCTGTAGTCCCAGCTATTCAGGAGGCTGAGATGGGAGGATCACTGGAACCCAGAAGGTCAAGGCTAGTGAGCCATGATTACACTACTGCATTCCAGCCCTGGCAAGGGAGCAAGACCCTGTCTCAAAAACAAAAAAACAAAAAAAAACGCACACCAGACACAGACGGTTTCACTTGTGAATTCCATCAAACATTTAAGGAGGAAATAGTACCAATTCTACATGGTCTCCTCTGTAACCACCCAGCAGGTTCACCTTGCCCACTGCCCAGAGAGAGCCCATTTATCCAGACAAGCGAATTGCAAGGGACAAAGAGTAATGCATGCAGAGCCAGCCATGCAGGAGACTGGAGTTTCGTTATTACTCAAATCAGTCTCCTCTAGCATTCGGGAATCAGAGTTTTTAAAGATAATTTGACAGGTAGGAGCTTAGGAAGTGTGGAGTGCTGATTGGTCAGTTTGGAGTTGGAATCATAGAGGGTCGAAGTGAGTTTCTCTTGCTGTTTTCTGTTCCTGGGTGAGATGGCAGAACTCCTTGAGCCAGATTACCAGTCTGGATGGTGTCGGCTGATCCACTGGAGTGCAGGGTCTGAAAAATATCTCAAGCACTGATCTTGGGTTTTAAAATAATGATGTTATCACCAGGGGCAATTGGGGAGGTTCAGACTCTTGGAGCCAGAGGCTGCGTGACCCTTAAACTATAATTTCTAATCTTGTAGCTAATTTGTTAGTCCTGCAAAAGGCGGACTGGTCCTCAGGCAAGAAAGGGGTCTTTTCAGGAAAGGGCTACGATCAATTTTGTTTCAGAGACAAACCATGAACTGAATTCATGCCCCAAGTTAGTTCGGCCTATGCCCAGGAATGAACAAGAACAGCTTCCAGGTTAGAAGCAAAATGAGGTTCATTAGGTCTGATGTCTTTCACTGTCATAATGTCCCCTGTTATAATTTTGGAAAGGTGGTTTTGTCTCCAAAAAAATACAAACACGCGGAACTCTCCCCATCTTTTGAGGTCAACATTACCTTAATACCAAAACCTAAGGCATTTGAAAATAAAACTACAAATCAGTATCCCTCATGAATACAGAGCAAAAATCCTCAACAAAATGTTAGCAAATAAAATCGAGCAATACATCAAAAGGATAATATAATCAAGTGGGTTTATTTCAGGTATGCAAGGCTGATTCATCATTCAAAAATCACCCAATGTACTTCACCATGTGAATAAGAAAGATTAGCCTGAATGATCAGTAAGCAAAGTTTTCAGGTTATATGATGAATCAAAGGATCTAAGCTTAGACACAGCAATGAAGGCCAGGTTATGGGATTTACTAGAAAGGAGAGAAACAAACACCTCACTTAAGAGAGGAGGAAAGGGCTATGCGCAGTGGCTCACACCTGTAATCCCAGCACTTGTGTAGACCAAGGCAGGCAGATCGCCTGAGGTCAGGAGTTCGAGACCAGCCTGGCCAACATGGCAAAACCCCATCTCTACTAAAAATACAAAAATTAGCCAGGTTCAAACACAGAAAATGATAAACAGAGTGAAATAATACGGACCTATATATCCAACCACCAGCTTAAGAAAGAAAACATTGTAAATAGAATGAAATTTGTGTTTTTCCCACCACATACTACCCTTGCCCTCCCTTTCCACTGAGACATAACCACTACTCTGGATTTGGTAGTTCTCACTCCCCTGAATTTCTTTATTATTTCACTTCATACGTATGTATCACTGAACAATACATATCATTATTGTACATGTTTTCAGATGTAAATAAATGCTATCATATTGTAGGTAAAAAAAAAAAAAAAAAAAAAATTAGCCAGGCATGATGGCAAGTGCCTGTAGTCCCAGCTACTCAGGAGGCTGAGGCAGGAGTAAGCGCTTGAATACAAGAGGCAGAGGCTGCAGTGAGCCGAGATTGTACCACTGCACTCCAGCCTGGGCAACAGAATGAGACTCCGTTTCACCAAAAAAAAAAAAAAAAAAAGAAAAAAAAATGGTGAGGGGAAATTTTCCCCTCTGGATAAGAAACTGAGAATGACAGTCAGATCAGGCTGCTGTGAAGGGTCTGCAGAGTGTTCTTCCTCTGGTAGCCTCATTCCTAGGACTGATCTGCAGTTAAACAGGAGTTGGGGTTCCCCTCTTGAACAGCTGGCCTTTCAGAGTCCTGGATTGGCAGTGTTCCATCCATGCCTGGGGTAGAGGAAGGCAAGGACACCTGCAATCTTTATTTTCTCAGATGCTTAGAATCCCAAAGTGTCAGAGTTTGAAATGGAGCCTGGATCCTACCTAATCCAAATGCCCACAGTTGAAGAGAAAGCAAACCCCAGCAGAGGATAGCTTCTCCAGACTCCTTCCCTCCCCTTTGTTCTGAAATCCAGGGATTGTGAGCATGTCCCAGGACAGTAAGCCCATGAGACCTATCTCCCATCTTGCCCTAACCAAGCTTCCCCTCCAGCCATTGTATGTTTGCTTTTAAGTTTATCTTTACACATAACAAGTAACCATTGAAACCAATCTGGCCTGGGTTCTCGTCCCTCTTTTCTTGCTAGTTGATGTCTGGTGTGGAGAAAACCAATCAGACATAGGCCTTTACACAGAGTCCTAGATTTGTAGACTGGAAGACTGACCTAGCCACCTGCCTTGAGCCTACAAACCTCACAACCAAACAGACACAGACTGAGGCCCATCATGTATTTGATTCTGTGTAATCCATCCTAATTCAACAAATTCCTGATAAGATTATAGTAAAAATGTATTGAGCTCTCATTATGTACCTGTGACTATTCCACAAGGTTATGCATTTTCTCGTTTGATCCTCACAACCCATTAAAATAGGTACTGTTCTCATCCTTATTTTGCAGATAGATAAAGAGACTCAGAGAAGCTAAGTAACTTGCCCAAGGTCACAGTGAGTAGAAGAGCCAGGATTTGAACCCAGGTCTAGCTAACTCCAGTGCTCAGGTTTTTAGGAATGAAAAATCTTCCTGGTTTAAAATGAAAATTGCTTTCTCTTTCTTTACCCCCATCTCTGCAGTCTCAGGAGGAGGTCTGCGATTTGCTTCATGCTGCACCCTTCCAAAACATCTTGCCTAGAGTCTACATCAAAGGTAAGAAACCACTACAGCAGCTGAATAGCCAACCAGTGTTGGAACCTTATTCTCACTTCCTAATCCCAGTCAACTCAGATCTAGTCAGCAAGGGGGAAGGTTAAAGCTTTGGACACCTATTGAATAGCCATAGAATCACGAATTGGAAGATGGATCTAGCCACTTGCATTGAGCCTACTGACCTCATGACCAACCAGACAGACTCTGAGGCCTATTATCTTTGATTCTGTCATTCATTCTAATTCAACAAATTCCTTATAAGATTATAGAAATGACACTCCAGGCCCTGTCCCTTGTTCCTTCTAACATATCTCTAGTATAGTGGTATCTAGACTTGGAATTTAAATATATATATTAATATATTAAATCACTATACTAGAGATATTCTAGAAGGCAGACGATTCCATTGTTGGACAAATCATAGAACATTTTTCCTTGTAAAAACTACACACACTTTCCAGAATGAAGGAGAGCAGTTCCACACACTCCATCCCATTTTTGGAATGCAGATACATCATCAGGTCCTTTGAGAGTTTTTCCCTCCCCAGTTGCCCCGTGTGCCCTGAGTCTCATTTTCCGCTCTGCGACTCCTTTTGCAGAGGGGGAGCGCCTGGAGGTCCGGATGAAACGTCTGGAAGCCAAGTATGCCCCGCTCCACCTGGTCCCTCTGATCGAGCGGCTGGGGACCCCTCAGGTACCAATCTTATATAATGAATGGGCTCTGATCCCTGACAGGAACTTGAGAGCATTTGACCAAACCCCCTCATTGTACAGGTCAGAAAACTGAGGCTCAGAGAAGGGAAGAGAATGTCGAATACCCAAAAACTGGTTAATATTAATAGCAACAGCAGGTCTGGAATGAGATTTGCTGACTCTCAGGCCTGAGTGTTTCTTCTGTACCCTGTATCGTATCCTGCCAACAAGTCGTCTGCTTATTTAAACAAATATCTACTGTGTCCCTGCTAGATATCAAGAATCTGTTACTTTGCCTCTGAAAATTAAAACTCCACATACTCTGTGAGCCAGTTCACTTCTAGATATTTTTGCTAAAGAAACACTTAACGGAACACTAGATGCTTATGTAACATTGTTTGTTAAAGCAAAAACTAGAAACAACCCAAACATCTAATAGTAAAGCATTGATTAAATAAAATGCCAGATTATTGCATATCATGTATGTACTTCATACATAATGAAAAGGCAAAATTAGATCTTGATGCATCAGTGTGGACAGATCATAGGCACAGTCGATTGGATGAAGCAAGTTGCACTACAGTTCACGCAGGATGATGGCTTTTTTTAAATGCACATAACAAAACCATATAAAACTCTTCTGAAAATGTCTGGAATGATGTCTACCTCGTTTATCATGGTGGCAACCTCTGAAGAGAGATGAGGTAGAATAAGGTGGGAGAGAAAGAAGACTTCAGCCTTTTCTGTAGTCTTCTAACAAAAGTTGATGAGCTTATATGTTATTCTGTAATTGTTAAAAACCAGTACTAGTCACGATGAACAACAAGATGAGTCAGACAGGACCCCTGCCTTCAGAGAATTCAGATTATGCAGGGAGCAGGAAGGAAGAGAAATAGGGGGAGAGCGGAGAAACAAAAGGCATGTGCTGTCTCCTTTCAAGTTGATTTCAGCAAGCTTCACATTTTGGGGGCAGGCAGGGGAAGAATTCAGGAAGAAGAGAAACAGGGTATTCTAGTGAGACAAGCCAATGCTGACTGTTTAAGAGATTTAGGATTGAAATCTGCTTTTGAACTTGCATTCCGGCGGTCCTCTTTGGTGTTCTCACCAACAGCAAAAGGACTCAAATCCTCAGCGGAGGGCAGAAGGTGGCCTCTCTTCTGGCAAAACATGTTAAGTATTTTTGGAGCACGATGCAGAGCCTCATCTGCACAGACATGCTGAGGAAGCCACCCCAGCCCGGCCCCCACATGCCACCAACCTCCTTCTGAAAACGGTGATTAAAAGCTAATGGTGGGGCCGGGCGCGGTGGCTCATGCCTGTAATCCCAGCACTTTGGAAGGCCAAGGCAGGCGGATCACCTCAGGTCAGGAGGTCGAGACCAGCCTGGCCAACATGGTGAAACCCCAACTCTACCAAAAACACAAAAATTAGCCAGGCGTGGTGGCGGGCACTTGTAATCCCAGCTACTTGGCAGGCTGAGGCAGAAGAATTGCTTGAACCCAAGAGGTGGAGGTTGCAGTGTGCTGAGATCATGCCACTGCACTCCAGCCTGGGCAACAGAGCAAGACTCCGTCTCAAAAAAAAAGGCAGCTAATGGTGGTTGGGTTCTTTGACTCACCTCAGAGAGAACTCAGATACTGTAGAGTGCACACATTTTCTTTTTTGGCCTGCAGAGGCTAAACAGAGGAGATCCTCTCCAGTGATTTCCTTTTAGGGAGAAAACCCAGCGAGTGACATCTGAATGTGTCTGCTCCACTGCTGCTGTCATCCTGCAGGCATCCCGCCTCTCACTCCAAAGTCTGGCATGTGTTTCCACTTAGAAGACTGTGAATTCCTTCCCTGTTCTGGTGAACACCATTTCCTTGGGACTGATAGAAATCTCAGTCTGTCAAATGCCGAGTGTTTAACAAATAAAAGCCTAGACATTCTGTGAGACAGGAAATGCTAGTTTTTATAAGTCTCCCATTCCTCAAGAAATAGTCCAAAACTTAGTCATTCCATGAACCAAAGAAAAGTTAACAAAATATTAACTTCTGAGAAGGTTTGGGCACAGGGTACTCGTAAGATATCTAGGAGGTGACAGAGGAAGTCTGCAACATATTTAAAGCTGGGAAGCTTGAGCAGTATTGCATTCTTTGCATTTGTTTGAGACAAATTGAAGTGACCTGGTTTGTTGCCCCACACTATCATGGAAGAAAAACTTGGGGCTGGGGGAGGTTAAAAGACAGGGATCCTTGTCCCTTCTCCACCCCTGAATTATCTATTGCAAGCCATTTTTCTCAATCTTTATTTTATCCCATCTATGTGATGGGATCATAGCTACTTTACCTGCCTTTCTTGTTATCATGAGCAAATAATAGAAGCATAAGAATTCAAAAAACACTGAGTTTTTTGAGAAGGAATATTCCTTCTCAAAGTTATAGAGAAGGAATATTGATTTCAGCACAGCTTCACAAATGTTTTCTCTATCCCCTTGTTAAACTCACAGAAGAAGGGCAGAAAGAGAAATACTCCCCACCGAGGGGAATAGGAAAGAAATGGATAAAAGCTATGTTAAACACTCCCCTCCCTACATAACACCAAACTGCAAATTGAGGGTATTTGCAGGAAGCGAGCTATAAAGCACATTTTCAAAGCAAAGCGAAAATGATAGACATACCAAAAGACAAGACATGAAAGAAAACTCACAACATAAAAAAATACAATGTTAACACACATGGAAAAGTATCTGGCCTTACCAGTAATCAATGAAATGCACATTCAAAGAATGAGGTAAAATTTTTAAAATTTTTCATCTCAAGTTGATGAAGACTATTTCTGAATGGAATAATTTTATTATTATTATTGAGACAGGGTCTTTGCCTGTCACCCAAGCTGGAGTGCAGTGGTGCGATCACAGCTCACTGCAGCCTCAGCCTCCCAGGCTCAAGCAATCTTCCTGCCTCAGCCTCCCATACCTGGATAATTTTTTTTTTAATTTTTATAGAGATGAGGTGTCACTATGTTGCCCAGGCTGGGATACAGGAGTATTCATGAGGGTACAAGGAACAGGCTTCACACGGGTAGATGCACACGGATCAACTTTCCTTGAGAATAGTTTGCCACTATATAGCAGATGCCTTTTAAAATATTTATACTCATTGACCCTTCAGTTACTAAGTATTCATCCTAACAAAATGCTCAGCGGTAGCTCACACGATGTTATGTATAAGGATGGTGGGCTGGGCACGGTGGCTCACACCTGGAATCCCAGCACTTTGGGAGGCCGAGGTGGGTGGATCACATGAGGTCAGGAGTACAAGACCAGCCTGGCCAACATAGTGAAACCCCATCTCTACTAAAAATACAAAAATTAGTTGGGCATGGTGGCCCACGCCTGTGATCCCAGATACTCAGGAGGCTGAGGCAGGAGAATGGCTTGAACCCGGGAGGTGGAGGTTGCAGTGAGCTGAGATTGCGCCACTGCAATCTGGCCTGGATGGCAGAGTGAGACTGTCTCAAAGATTTAAAAAAAAAAAGATGATATCTTTAGAATTGTTCATAATTGTGAGTTTGTAAACAATTTAAGATAACCAAGTATATACAACTAAATGAATTATATCAATGGCCATTAAATGTAGCCATTCCTTCAAAATATTGAAGGAAATAAGTTGAAGTTACTGATATATTAAGAAAAAAAGCAACACAGTAATATGACTCAAATTGTTAAATATACATGTATGCATTCACATACCTAAACAAATCATACATATTTTAAGAATGCTCATCTCTGGGTAATGAGGTTTATGAAATATTTTTATTTTCTTAGAACTTTTTTTTTCTTTTTTCCTAACCACTAGGCCACCAGGAAAGGACAAACACTTTTCAAAGGAAAGGGAGAAAGCTCCTGTGTCAGTCAAGACCCTTTTCATTGGCTGTTCAAAGGCTGTCTGCAGATTTATAACCTCAGTTGCCAATTTTTCTATTCCCCCTTCCAGGACTGTCTGACCCTGAGGACTGATTCAAATTAACAAATGCACAGTAGATTAATTAGTAAACCAGAACTCTGCGTTAATTTGCAGAATATTCATGGCTTGAGAACAAATTGGGTTCTTTTATTTACTGAGCGTCTCCCCTGTACCAGACATTCTCTTTCTGAAATGGGGAGCCCTTTCTGGGGCCAAATAGAACAGAGTAAGAACAAATAAAGAGAATACAAACAGACTCAAATACAGGCTCAGGATATTTTAACACAAGAGATATTTCTAGCCATCTGTGGCAATGTGAGCGGTTCCCCCTCTGCTCCCAAGCTGTTCCTGCCAATGAAATCAGGATGAGTCACCGGGAATTAGGGTTCCCTCTCCTTCGTGTTTAAAACACACATTGGCAAACTACTTCTCCAATTCATCTTTTTCCTAGATTTCTTTCAGTTCGTAGTTGTCATGACAACTACACTTATGGTCCACATTTATAACAGACCCCTGCATTGGTGTCTCCTGATTTCCTTCCCTTCATGGATTTACTTAAAGGTCACCCTCTTCCTGGGGGCCTCCAGGGAGTGAGCTTCTGGGGGAGGTCAGGCAGGTGCCTCCCAGTCACCCTGTAAAATGGCTCCTTGGTGAAACCTCCCACTGGGGAGCTGATCCCATGAGTCCCCTGTGGATCTCTCAGTGTCAGAAGCCTGCCTTTTTTAGCTTTGTTCACAGATTTGGAGACCTTACTTTAACCTCAAATTTTAACATTTACCTTACTTTGCAGATAGCTTTCAGGACCTCTACCCCTACATGTTTTGACTCATAACCTGTGTAGTAATGTGTTTTGACATCTAGCCTGTCTAGCCAGCTGCTTATTAGATATGCAGTAGCCAGAACCCAGATGAAAAGCCAGTTTACATTATTAATAGAGGTCATTTGTAACTGTCAAAGAAGCACTTCTAGAGGAAATAGTTATCTGAAATCATGAGCAAGTTTTAAAAGTAACATATGCTCATTGTAGCACATTCAACTGTACAAAAGTATTTAAAATCAAGAGGGATAATCCCACTCACTTCTCCAAGCCCATCTGTTCCCACAACTGATGTTAGTCCTTCTAAAATATGCTTTACACACAATCACACATACTTTCATCTGTGCGATTGTACATTGTCAATGTTTTTAAGTAGAATTGTAGTATACATTCATTTCTGCAATTTGTTCTATTTACTTTACAACTTAACCAATAGATCTAGACTACTGGGTCAAGTGTGAGCTTTAACACTCACTGGCTGCCTCTCTGAACCTTAGTTTCTTCGTCTGTAAAATGGGGACAGTAATGGCATCTACCTCATGGGATGGAATGGACTCAATACCTATCAAGTGCTTAGAACAGGGCCTGCTTTATTACCCACACTCAGAAAGCATAAGCTAGTAGTAATTATAGTAGAAGCTATAGCACTACTAGTAGTATCATGTCAGTCTTTTCAATGGCTATCCAGAATTCATTATGTGGGTAAATCATAATTTTAAAAATTAATCCGCTACTGATGGTGCCTGGATTTTACTTAACACCACTAAGACTTACCATGAAACTTCCCTGCTGTTGCATTCAGGGTCATCAATTTTGTGCCCTGCTCTGAACAAGACCAGTTCTGGTGAATGAATTCGAGGTGCAGCCAGCTCCAGAGTTTGGGAATCTCTGGTGGGAGGTGGCAGATGGGTTCTGAGATGTGGATAGAAGGTCTATGTGCCCTTCCATTTCCAGCAAATCGCCATCGCTCGCGAGGGTGACCTCCTGACCAAGGAGCGGCTGTGCTGTGGCCTGTCCATGTTCGAGGTCATCCTGACCCGCATTCGGAGCTACCTGCAGGACCCCATCTGGCGGGGCCCACCGCCCACCAATGGCGTCATGCACGTCGATGAGTGTGTGGAGTTCCACCGGCTGTGGAGCGCCATGCAGTTCGTCTACTGCATCCCTGTGGGAACCAACGAGTTCACAGCTGAGTGAGTACCCCCCAGAGAAGGCAGTGTTACCCCCAACCTGCCTGTACTCCTGCAAGTCATGGGTCTTCCAGAGTTCAGCCAGAAACATGGGCAGGGGGTGGGGGTGGTTGGCCAGCAACTACTTTGTTGAGTGTGTTGAGCTGACTGCATGGGCAAGAAAGAGCCCGGTAAGGGTTTGATAGTAAGACCCTCACTGCCTGCCTCACCCTGACTACACTGTACTACTGGAAAATGAGGAGCCGTTAGGAGTCCTTAGAGCAGACAGCAGAGCTAGTTCTTCCTGCCCTCACCCAGCTACATGTCAAGGACAGAGTGGAAAGGCAGACAAGGCTTCCCCGCCAGCAGCCAAGAGCTCTAGGAAAAAGGCATGGCAGGGAGAGGAGGCTTCCCGAGAAAGTGGTGTTGGTGAAGTTGTTTCAGAGCAGCTCTGGCCTGCAGGCTTCCAGTACAGTGATGGGGAACTGGAGACACCTGCCTGGGTTGGGGCTGCTGCTTGAGGACAAAAGAGACAGCCGAAGGATGACCCTACTGCCATCCAAATTGCCCAGGTCTCTTGAGAGTTGGGGGCCTGCAGTCAGAGCTTTGTCAGAACCAAAAGGACTCAGCCTCAACCCAGCAGCATCTGCCCACCATGGCCTGTCCCTTCCCTTTCAGCCTGCTTCTGGCCAGTTGGCCTCCTGGTTTGAAATGGCCCCTCACCCCCTGGGTGTTCCTTCAGCTCCTTTAGAGAGTCAAGACAGATTCTTCTTTGACCTGCACGGAGTAATCAGCCATATACATCTCAAGGGCTGGGTGGGTTTTTCGTTGCAAATTCAGAGCTTCTTCAGAGCTTTTTTTTTTTTTTTTTTTTTTTTTTTACATTAGTGATGCAAAGAGGCTGACACCTCTTTGTGGCCGGAAGGACTTATGACATAACTACCATCCCTGCAACTAATGAACCCACCCTCACAGCTTCCTTTGTACCCATTTTATAGGTTAAGAGACTTGGCCCAAAGACAGGCCTGCTTAGTAGCTGTACTCCTGGCCCAAGATGAGGCTCCCTCCCTCCCTGCTCTCCTCCCCCACCTCTCACTCCAGCTGCTTCCTCCCCCTGCTCCCAGGCAGTGTTTCGGCGATGGCTTGAACTGGGCTGGTTGCTCCATCATCGTCCTGCTGGGCCAGCAGCGTCGCTTCGACCTGTTCGACTTCTGTTACCACCTGCTAAAAGTGCAGAGGCAGGATGGGAAGGATGAAATCATTAAGAATGTGGTAAGCAGGCTGGTGGCTGAGGCCTGGAAGGTGGGGCTGGGCTGACAACCAGGCTTTCACCAGAAAAGCAAAGGAGGAGGAGCTGCTTGTGAAGGCCAGCTCCCCACACAGCAAGTACAAAGATACTATAGGCTGGGAACCTGCTTAGAGGAAGCCATGAGTCACCCACTCATCACCTACTGCCATCAATCAGTTCACCCTGAAGGGCAGGGCTGGGCTTCAGACCCGGAGTGCATCTTCCCTGTCCCAATCAGACTGTGCTGATGCCAGTTTCTCACCTGTACAAATACTCACCAAATACCAGAGTTGTGCGGGGCACCTGGATGGGATAGGTACTGGCGTAGGGTGAGCCGGGCTGCTGTGGGAAGGGAGAGAAGGACCCTTAAACCAGGCTGAGGGCAGAGAAAGCTTCCCAGGAGAGGGAGGCTGTGTCTGGGCTGAGTCCAGAATGGCCCGCAGCAAAGAACCAAGCAGCAAAGGTGGTATGAGGCGGGGAGGATGCTCCAGACAGCAACAGTGACAGCAGAGGCACTGAGGCAGGAAGGCAGATTGAAGGGTAGGTCTCAGGGACCCAGTGAGAGGAGAGAGAGGTAGGAGTCACCTCACAAAGGGCTTTTTAAAATAAATGGTGCTGGGAAAACTGGCTAGCCATATGTAGAAAGCTGAAACTGGATCCCTTCCTTACACCTTATACAAAAATTAATTCAACATGGATTAAAGACTTACATGTTAGACCTAAAACCATAAAAACCCTAGAAGAAAACCTAGGCAATACCATTCAGGACATAGGCATGGGCAAGGACTTCATGTCTAAAACACCAAAAGCAATGGCAACAAAAGCCAAAATTGACAAATGGGATCTAATTAAACTAAAGAGCTTCTGCACAGCAAAAGAAACTACCATCAGAGTGAACAGGCAACCTACAGAATGGGAGAAAATTTTTGCAACCTACTCATCTGACAAAGGGCTAATATCCAGAATCTACAATGAACTCAAACAAATTTACAAGAAAAAAAAAACAACCCCATCAAAAAGTGGGCAAAGGACATGAACAGACACTTCTCAAAAGAAGACATTTATACAGCCAAAAAACACATGAAAAAATGCTCATCATCACTGGCCATCAGAGAAATGCAAATCAAAACCACAATGAGATACCATCTCACACCAGTTAGAATGGCCATCATTAAAAAGTCAGGAAACAACAGGTGCTGGAGAGGATGTGGAGAAATAGGAACACTTTTACACTGTTGGTGGGACTGTAAACTAGTTCAACCATTGTGGAAGTCAGTGTGGCCATTCCTCAGGGATCTAGAACTAGAAGTACCATTTGACCCAGCCATCCCATTACTGGGTATATACCCAAAGGACTATAAATCATGCTGCTATAAAGACACATGCACACGTATGTTTATTGCGGCACTATTCACAATAGCAAAGACTTGGAACCAACCCAAATGTCCAACAATGACAGACTGGATTAAGAAAATGTGGCACATATACACCATGGAATACTATGCAGCCATAAAAAATGATGAGTTCATGTCCTTTGTAGGGACATGGATGAAACTAGAAACCATCATTCTCAGTAAATTATCACAAGGACAAAAAACCAAACACCGCATGTTCTCACTCACAGGTGGGAATTGAACAATGAGAACACATGGACACAGGAAGGGGAACATCACACTCTGGGGACTGTTGTGGGGTGGGGGGAGTGGGGAGGGACAGCATTAGGAGATATACCTAATGCTAAATGACGAGTTAATGGGTGCAGCACACCAACATGGCACATGGATACATATGTAACCAACCTGTACATTGTGCACATGTACCCTAAAAGTTAAAGTATAATTATAATAATAAAAAAATACACATAAAATAGTTTCAATGGTAATTTTCAGTATTTGATTCAGTGGCATGAAGTACAATTAAGTGTTGTACAACCATTCCCACATCTCCAGAGATTTTTCATCTTCCCCAACTGAAACTCTGGGTCCATTAAAAAATAACTCCACATTTTCTCCCCAGCCCCTGGTAACCATCATTCTACTTTCTCTATGCATTTGACTACTCTAGGTACCTCATATAAGTAGAATCATACAGTATTTGTTTTTGCATGACTGGCTTAGTTAGGATGTCCTCAAGGTTCATCCATGTTGTAGTGTGTGTCCAAACTTCCATCCTTTTTATGGCTGTATAATATTCCATTGTGTATATAGACCATGTTGTGTTTATCCACTCAGGTTGCTGTCACCTTTTGGGTATTTTTGAAAATGGTTAATTTTGGCTACTATGAAACATGGGTGTACAAATAACTCTACAAATTTCTGCTTTCCATTCTTTTGAGTATATACCTGGAAGTGGAATTGCTGAATCGTATGGTAATTCTGTTTAATTTTTTTAGAAAATGCCATTCTGTTTTCCATAGTGGCTGCACAATTTTACATTCCCACCAGCAGTACACGAGAGTTCCAATTTCTCCACATCCTCATCAGCACTTATTCTTTAATAATAGTCATCCTGAGGGGTGAAAAAGTTATCTTGTTGTGGTTTTGATTTGAATTTCCCTAATGACTGTCAATGCTGAGTGCTATATTCATGTGTTATTGGCCATTTGTATATCTTTGGAAAAATGCCTATTTAAGTCCTTTGTCCATTTTTTTAATTGAGTCATTTTTGTTGAGTTGAAGTTTTTACTTATTCTAGATCTTACTTATCAGATATGATTTGTGATTATTTTCTATTTTATGGGTTGCCTTTTCATTCTGATGGTGTCCCTTTGATGTACGAAAGTTTTCAATTTTGATGTAGTGCAACTTTTTGCCTTTGCTTTCGATGTCATATCCCAAGATATTATTGCCAAATCCAACATCATGAAAATTTTTCCCCTGTGTTCTAAGAATTTCAGTTTAATCTCATGGTTAGGTCTCTGATCCATTCTGAGTTAATTAATTTTTTGTATATGATATAAGGTAAGCATCCAGTATTATTTTTCATGTGGGTATACATTTTTCCCAGCACCTTTTGTTGAAAAGGCTATTTCCCCCATTGAATAGTCTTGGCACCCTTGTTGAAAATCATTTGATCATATGTGTAATAGTGTATTTCTGGGCTGTCTATTCTGTTTTATTCATCTATATGTCTACCTTTATGCCAGTGCCACACTGTTGTTGATTACTGTAGCTCTGTAGATCGTTTTAAAACTTGGAGAGGGTTTTTATGGTCCAGTTAACACTTGATTGCCAGATCCAGGGGATTCCATAAAAGGACTTTAAGAAAGTGACATGATCACTGATGCAGGGGACCCTGGACCTCACTGACTTCTCCTGTTACTCCCTCTTTCCACCCCCACTTTGTCGTGCCCTAACTTGAACATCCCCTTCCTTCTGTAGCCCCTGAAGAAGATGGCCGACCGGATCAGGAAGTACCAGATCTTGAACAATGAGGTTTTTGCCATCCTGAACAAGTACATGAAGTCCGTGGAGACAGACAGTTCCACTGTGGAGCATGTGCGCTGCTTCCAGCCACCCATCCACCAGTCCTTGGCCACCACTTGCTAAGCAGAAGATCCTGCAGACCCTTATCTGGAAGAGGAAGAGAAGCAGGAGAGAGAAAGCCACAGCCAGCCTGCCACAGGATCCAACTGGACAACGTGTGGGATGGACCTGGAAACAAGCACCTCCCCAAACACATCACCACTCCCTAGGGCGGGGCCTGTGCATGCTCTCCCATGACATCTCCATGCTGGTTTCTCCATAGCATAAATGAAAAAGAAAAAAAAAACGTAAACAGGGCAGTGTGTGCTTTTTCTTTTCTCCCCCCTCAACTATATTAAGAACTCCTAGTTTCACCCTTTCTCCATCCCATCGTCCCACCTATCTGTGGTTGCTTCCTAAGACCTCCTCCCAAGAGGGACACCTCCTACCCAGTGCCCATGTGTGACCCCAGGACTCAAGTCTCAGGCTGTGAACAGATGTGGCCATGCCCAGAGACGCCAGCCTGGCCAGAAGGGCATGCCTCAGCTTACTACTTCATCTCTCCTGGTTCCCTCACTGCAGTGCCCCAGGTGGCATCTTCTCCCACTCTGGGTACCAGGGATTCTACCACATAGGCTTCCCAAAGCCCCATTCTAACTCCCTTCTCTCAGGGAAGTCCTAGAGAGAGGTCCAAAAAGCATTCACAGCTGTATCACACTATGCAGGTGGGGTAGGAGACTGATCAGGCCTGCTGTGGGGAAGCAGTATGTATGAACACAACCAGAAATGTCATAGTCCAAACAGGATGCTTTCAGGCCATCTCAGCTGCTTGATGGTGAGATGGTTCCCTTATTCCTTCAGGAAAGGCTTAGCATTGGGTCACATAGGGGAAGCGGCTTTGAACAAATCAGTGATAGCACTGCCTACAGCATTAGCCAGTGACCAAATTAGGGACAACTTCTTGGCACAGAATTGCTTATCAAGGAACATTTCCACAAGAAAGAAAATATTAAGGGGTTATTTCCTCAGAGGCCCAAAACATCTTGGAAACACAGAGGTGAGGAGGAGGAATAATAATTGTCAATGAGCTTTTAATACCAAGATATACCCCCTGCCCCCAAAGAAGAGTCCTCTTTTAGGGAATCAGAACTTTCATTGTCCTAGAAGCTGAAAGATTCTTGGAACATTTTAGCTTTTACTCTCAACTTGCTGTTCTCTTTACGTTCCTTAAGTTAAACTTTGGGGTGTGGCTTCTCTCCCAGGGGTAACATTTACTTCCGTTTTCTAGACCGAACCAAAAGTCTTCTGCAGAATCTCCCACCGAGTGTGGTAAGACCATTGAGAAGGACAAAAGGCTTTAGGATATAAATTTCTTGTTACAGAGCATGTCATTGTCAAAGGAAGTCTGTGGCCCTGAGGTTTTAAGAACATAAAATGTGACATTTGGTATTTCTCCAGCCCAGGGAAGTAAGATGGTTAGAAATGGTTGCCTTAATCAAATGGTCCCATTTTTAACCCCAAAGGAAGTGCCCACAGCAAGATGTTTGTGTGATGCACTTATGTCCTCCAGTGAGGAAAGGCCCCGTAGGTCAGATCCTGAGGTAGCACATTTGAGTGCGGATTCCTGGGCCCTGCCTCACACCTACTAATTCTGAATCTCTGGGAATAGGGCCAGGAAATCTGCCCTTTCTACAAGCTACCCAAGTTGTTCTGTTGCACATCAATGTTTGGGAACCACTGCTGTAAGGGAATCATTCTGGTCACCTTGAGCTTTGAGCTACCACTAAGCCATGAAAGAAAATACATACAGGGAAGAGAGAAGGGAGGAGGTTCCAAGTAGAAACTGGCAGGTCCTCCTGTCTGGAGGTACCACCTTCTATTCTGATTTCTGACTTTTCCTTCTTGATGACCATAGATGTGTTCCAGAGGCAAAAGAGACACATTATCCCAGATGGCAGAACATGCTTTCAAAACATATAAAATGTCAAAGTTCCAGATCTTTCTACATCTTTAGTCCTGTCTGAGGATGGTAGCTGGCTCTCTGTAGCTGATAGATGGCTAGAGTTCCATCCAAATCCTTGACCACAACTTCGTGGAGATTTGAATCATCTATTTGATGAGATTTCTATTTCAATAACCCACCTCTCTCACCCCACATTCATATCCCTACATTTGACCCTCTGGGCCGAGTCACATTACCTTCAGGAGACTTGATCCCAGTAGACTGAGGTCTTCCCTTTCAGCAGAAAGATTTCATTTCCCTGGCTTGCCAGTGGCACTGATTTCCAAACACCCAATGAGTTTAATATTCTTTCCTCCTTGGCATTACTGCCCCAACCTCTTTTTATTTTTTTGTGTCCGTGTCTAATAACCAGGAAAAAAATAAAGCTTAGGTTTTAAAAAGTTTTAAAAAAAATCTGTTTCAGAAAATGTCAAATGTACCATATTTGTATTAAGAGTGGTTGGGAATTTTTGTACAATGAATTTACATTTATTTATGGTGACTTATATTTACGCTTGTGATCAAATAATGATGTTAAATTCTTAAATCATATTTGCTATGCAGCTGAAGATGATATTTTGATTTGTATTTTGGGGGTATCTGTGTTGAGTTGATAAACATTTCCATCTTCATTAAAACTGCTTCCAAACTAGTAAAACCAGCAACTTGGTCTTGATTCCTGGTTCTATTCTAATCCTCATTGACCTGTAGAAGGCCATATTAAAACTAATTACTAAGCAAACAACCTAAAAGAGAATGAAAGAAAAATATAGGTTAATAATGCACGATAAACTAATGGCTTTGCTTGCTTTCCCACGTGGGGAATTACATCTTTACAAATTGAGCCTCACATTTCACATAGCACAAGCTTTCCTAAAGGTCACCCACTAAGATGAGTCCTAGGGCTGTTTCCTCTTCTGTCAAGTTGGACAAGATGATCTTTTCCAGCTCTGATATCCTGATTCTACGTAATTTCCCACTGGTGCACTTTGAGGGGTCTACTTCACACACTCAAAGTCTTTCTCAACCTATGTCATCACCTCATAAAATTGCCATCACAAGGAGTCATATTTGAGCTAGTGTAGTGGGAGGACTATTAGTCTTGAGATCCTCAGTGAAAAAAGGGTTCCAAAGAAGATAAATTTGGGAAACACTTCATGATCTTTCCCTTCAAAGATTCATAAGACTCTGAGGAGTCCTGCAGAATCTTATGAGTCTAGATTAACACCCTATCTCCTAGATGGTTTTATTAGTCTGTTTTCACACTGCTGATAAAGACATACCCAAGACTGGGAAGAAAGGTTTAATTGGACTTACAGTTGGACATGGCTGGGGAGGCCTCAGAATCACGGCAGGAGAGGAAAGGCACTTCTTACATGGCAGCAGCAAGAGAAAAACGAGGAAGAGGCTAAAGCAGAAACCCCTAATAAACCCATCAGATCTCATGAGACTTATTCACTATCACGAGAATAACACGGGAGAGATGGGCCCCCATGATTCAATTACCTCTCCCTGGGTCCCTCCCACAACACGTGGGAATTCTGGGAGATACAAGTTGAGATTCAGGTGGAGACACAGCCAAGCCATATCCTTCTGCCCCTGGCCCCTCCAAATCTCATGTCCTCACCTTTCAAAACAAATCATGCCTTCCCAACAGTCCCCCAAAGTCTTAACTCATTTAAGCATTAACCCAAAAGTCCACAGTCCAAAGTCACATCTGAGACAAGGCAAGTCCCTTCTGCCTATGAGCCTGTAAAATCAAAAGCAAACTAGTTACTTCCTAAATACAATGGGGGTACAGGTATTGGGTAAATACAGCCATTCCAAATGGGAGAAATGGGCCAAAACACATGGGTTACAGGCCCCGTGCAAGTCCAAAATCCAGCGGGGTGGTCAAATTTTAAAAATCCAAAATGATCTCCTTTGACTCCAGGTCTCAAATCCAGGTCACACTGATGCAAGAGGTGGGATCCCTGGTCTTGGGCAGCTCCACCTCTGTGGCTTTGCAGGGTACAGCCTCCCTCCTGGCTACTTTCATGGGCTGACATTGAGAGTCTGCAGCTTTTCCATGTGCACAGTACAAGCTGTTGGTGGATCTACCATTCTGGGGTCTGGAGGATGGTAGCTGTCTTCTCACAGCTCCACTAGGCAGTGCCCCAGTAGGGACTCGGTGTGGCAGCTCCAACCCATTTCCCTTTGGCATTGCCCTAGCAGAAGCTCCATGAGGGCCCCATTCCTGAAGCAAACTTTTGCCTGGGCATCCAAGAGTTTCCATATATCTTCTGAAATCTAGGTGGAAGTTACCAAACCTCAGTTCTTGACTTCTGTGCACCTGCAGGCTCAACACCATGTGGAAGCTACCAAGGCTTGGGGCTTCCACCCTCTGCAGCCACAGCCGAGCTCTACATTGACCCCTTTCAGCCGTGGCTGGAGCAGCTGGGACACAGGGCACCAAGTCCCTAGATGGTACATAGCATGGGGACCCTGGGCCTGGCCCATGAAACCACTTTTTCCTCCTGAGCCTCCAAGCCTGTGATGGGAGGGGCTGCCATGAAGGTCTCTGACATGACCTGGAGACATTTTCCTCATGGTCTTGGGGATTAACATTAGGCTCCTTGCTACTTACACAAATTTCTGCAGCTGGCTTAAATTTCTCCTCAAAAAATGGGTTTTTCTTTTCTACTGCTTTGTGAGGCCACAAATTTTCTGAACTTTTATGCTGTTTCCCTTTTAAAATGGAATGCTTTTAACAGCACCCAAGGCATCTTTTGAATGCTTTGCTGCTTAGAAATTTCTTCCACCAGATACCCTAAATCGTCTCTCTCAAGTTCAAAGTTCCACAAACCTCTAGGGCAGGGACAAAATGCCACCAGTCTCTTTGCTAAAACATAACAAGAATCACCTTTGCTCCCAAGAAGTTTGTCATCTCCATCTCAGACCACCTCAGCCTGGACCTTATTGCTTATATCACTATCAACATTTTCATCAAAGCTATTCAAGTATCTAGGAGGTTCCAAACTTTCCCACATTTTCCTGTCTTCCAAGTCCTCCAAACTGTTCCAACCTCTGCCTGTTACCCAGTTCCAAAGTCACTTCCACATTTTTGGGTATCTTTTCAGCAATGCCCCACTCCCACTACTAATTTACTGTATTAGTCAGTTTTCACACTGCTTGCTGATAAAGACATATCTGAGACTGAAAAGAAAAAGAGGTTTAATTGGACTTACAGTTCCACTTGGCTGGGGAGCCCCTCAGAATCATGGCAGGAGGCAAAAGGCATTTCTTACATGGTGGCAGCAAGAGAAAAATGAGGAAGAAGAAAAAGCAGAAACCCCTGATAAATGCATCAGATCTTCTGAGACTTATTCACTATCATGAGAACAGCAGGGGAAAGACTGGCCTCCATGATTCAATTACTTCCCACTGGGTCCCTCCCACAACACGGGGGAATTCTGGGAGACACAATTCAAGTTGAGATTTGAATGGGGACACAGCCAAACTATATCAATGGTCATTACCTTGGAAATCCCTTTTTCTGCAACATTAATCATCCTCTCTTGGAACACACTTTGAAAAACATTTGCCTAAGGGTATGCAAATTCATGGTAAGATTTTTTTTAAACTCCCACAGGAGAAGGACCACTGACATGTAGGAAATTACGAAACAAGGGCACAATTAGAGACACAAGGGCCTGACAAATTATTGAAGGATTTCAAATGGGAAGAGGAAGCATTTTGACAGTGGGAAAGAATACCATAACTGGGGGTACAAGTGTGCCAGGGCTGTCATAACAAATACTACAGACCAAGTGGTTTAAGCAACAGAAATTCATTCTCTCACAGTTCCAGGAGCTGGACATTGATGATCAAGGTGTCAGCAGAGTTGGTTTCTTTCCCCAAAGTCTCTCTTCTTGGTTTGTGGGTGACTATCTTTCTCCCTGTGTTTTCACTTGGTCTTCACTCATGTGTCTTAACCTTTTTTGTGTTGTGTGTGTTTTTTGAGATGGAGTCTCGTTCTGTCACCCAGGCTGGAGTGCAGTGGAGCGATCTTGGCTCACTGCAACCTCCGCCTTCTGGGTTCAAGCAATTCTCTGCCTCAGCCTCCCAAGTAGCTGGGATTACACCACCACACCTGGCTAATTTTTGTGTTTTTAGTAGAGACAGGGTTTCACCATCTTGGCTGGGCTGGTCTTGAACTCCTGACCTCGTGATCCACCAGCCTTGGCCTCCCAAAGTGCTGGGATTACAGGCACCTGGCCACTTTTTTTTTTTTATAAGGAGACCAGTCATATTGGATTACAGCTCACCCTAGTGACCTCATTTTAACTTAATGACCTCTTTAGAGACACTATTTCCAAATACAGCCACATTATGAGCTACTGAGGGCTAGAACTTGGGGCATGGGTCAGGGACAGGGCACAATTTAGCCCAGAACACTGGGGATGGATCTGGAGAAAGTATGTCTCTGGGAGCCTTGGACAGTTTGAAGGCTGGGATGCTATTCCTTTGTGGAACACCCCTTGAACAGTCACTATTTACAAGATTAAGGAAAAAAAGAGAAGAAAAGTACAAGAATATGGCGGAGTAGGAAGGCCAAGGAATCCATCTCCACATCTATATGACAATCACACTGGCAGAATCTGATACAACTATTTTGGAACTCTGGATTTTATTCAAGGCTTGCAACTTCCGGGGAAAGGCTTGGACAGTAAACTACAGTTCATTTTGCCCAACTTCAGCTCTTGGTTCATCAGCTGCTACCCATTTGCCAGCCTACCTCCCATACCCCACCTATGCCCCATGGCAGGCAGCTGTGCGTGTGTTCCTGTATAAGCCAGGGTGGGCAATAAGGACCCTGTCCTCCAAATATCAGGGATCTATTTTCTGATGGCTGATGGCTGATTGCTGCTTCTGATCATGGAGGTGTAAGCATCAAGGCAGGCAGCCATTGTCACAAGCCACTCCCCACCCCAGCTGAAGCAACTTCCAAGGGATGTAAAAGGCCAGAGTTCTTTTTCTTCCCTGTATACTCCCACTTTATTTTTTCTCTTTTTCCCTTTTTGGGAGCCAGACATTAAAAATGAGGACATTCAAAAACAACTACATAAAAGGAGGAAATTAGAAAATTACCCTGTATGCACAGGAAAAGGCACAAGCTCAGAAAAGATCTGAGAAGACCTTAAGCTTACACCTCAGGCTGATCTTTAGCATGTAGGCAGCCTACAATGATTTTTTAAAAAATTAATAAATAAAGACAAAAACAAACAGCAAGGCTTGGAGGAAAAGAAAGAACCCGATTTCCAGAAATACCATACTATTAGCTCCCCAAGTCCAGCTTTTAACAAAATCACAAGGCATACAATGAAGCAGGAAAGTATAGCTGATTTAAAGGAAGAAAAAAATAGAAACTACCCATGAGAAACATTAGATGGTAGAACTACCAAAGACTTTAAAATATGTCTTAGATGCTGAAAGAACTAGAGGAAGACATGGAGAAAGTCAAAAAATAATGTACGAATAAGATGAAAATATCAATAAAAAGAGAAAACAAAAAATTCTAGAGCTGAAAAGTAAAACAGAAATAAAAAATATTCTAGAAGACTTGACTTCAAAGTCAGATTTGAGCAGGCAGAAGAAAGAATTCTTGAACTTGAAGATAGCAAAATTGAAATTAACAAGTTTGATGAACAAAGATTGCAGGGACATTAATAGAGCCTAAGGGACTCATGGGACATCATTAAGTGAATCAATATACTCATTGTGGGAGTCTCAGAAGAGAGACAAAGGGCAGAGATATTTTTTGAAGATGTAATAGTCCAAAAATTCCCAACTTTGATGAAAGATATGGTTATAAATACCCAAGAAGCTCACTACAAGTAGGGTGAATTTGAGGAGACCTACAAAGAAAGACATTCCAATCAAACCGTTGAAAGACAAAGATGAAGAGAATCTTGAAAGCAGCAAGAGAAAAGTGACTCATCAAATACAAAGGATTCTCAGTAAGATTATGAGATTCTCAAACTATGGAGGCCAGAAGGGAGGAGGCTTATATTTCAAAGTGGTAAAAAGAAAAAAAAAAAAAGGCAAGAATTTTTCATTTTTTTAACAGAAATAAACTAACAAGAAGGGCTTCAAGATGGCTGACTAGATGCATCTAGCACTCTCCTCTTCCACAAAGAAGAACCAAACCAGCAGGTAGTTAATCACAATTGAATAGACTGTCTAAGAGAGAAGGCTAAAATTCAACACAGAAGTGATAAGAAACAAGGCAGAAGAAGGAAGCAAAGCATCCTGCTGGGCTGGAATCAACTAGGAGCCTAGAGGTTCCCCAGTGTGGTAAAAGGAGAAGTAAGGGTAAGTAAGAGACCCTTACTTACAGAATCAAAGCCAAAGTTTTCTACTCAACCAACACTGTAGATACATTTTCAGGAAAAAGTCCTCCCCTATGAAAGCAAATCCAAAAAACTGGAAGAAGCAACTATTACACCAGTTGTGCAGATAACACAAGGACACAAGAAATATGAGAATGAAATGAAATAAGATATCTTCAAAGGAACACAATAACTTTCCAGCAACAGATTCCAATGAAAAAGAAACATATGAAATACTAAAGAATTCAAAACAATGATATTAAAGTAGCTTAGTGAGATATAAGATAACTCAAATACAATACAAAGAAATCAGAAAAACAAATCAAATTAGGATATGAGTTTACCAAAGAGATAGACATTAAAAAAAATCCAAAGGATAAGTAAGGTCCACATTCCCACTACAGACTCCTGCAATCCTAGCCAAGGGAGAGCATCACAACTCACGCAGACCCTGAGACTAACATAGGGAGCTCCCTGGAGACCATGAAATGCCATTGCTCCAGGGACAGAGCTCACACTAGGCCCCCCCACACACCTTGAGACATAAGCCACGATAACAAAGCATTATTTTGAGATTCTAGCCCTCATTGGACTGCATTCTTGCCTGGAGCCCATTAGCTCCTACACCTCCATATCCCAGGAGCCCCACTGACATCCCTCTACAGGCAGCCAGGTACCACTATTGGCTGCTGCTGCCAGGGTCAAAATGCCAGCCATGGCTAGCAACCCTGTCACCCCCAGTAGCAGGGCCACCAGCCATTTAAAAGCACACTGAATCAGGGTGTGCTAACTTATACCTGCAATCACAGTGCTTGAGCAGGGGGGCCGAGATGGAAGGATTACTTGAGGCCAGAAGTTCAAGACCACCCTGGGCAACATAGCAAGATTCTGTCTTTGAAAAAATAAAGTTAGCTACCCATGGTGGTGTGTACCTGCTTTCCTAACTACTCAGGAGGCTGAGGCAGAAGAATCACTTGAGGCCAGGAACTCAAAGTTATAATGAGCTATGATCACACCACTGCACTACAGTCTGAGCAACAAAGCAAGGCCCTGTCTCTGAAAAACTAAAATAAAATATAGCAATAAAACAAGAGCATCCTGAGGAAAGGCTACCCTGTAAATAGCCACCACCTAAGGCCAAAGCATGAGCTCCTCACGCACCGATTTATGGCTGCTACCACTTAAACCAACCTCACCCTCCCCAGGAGCAAGGCCACAGTGTAGTTGCCACCTCCACCCAAGCATTCTTCTGGGGGCCTAGTGATCACCCTGCTCCTGCCTATCATAGCCAGTACCTGCACATACCACTGGGGGGCCTAAAGACATGCCTGCCCAGCCTGGCTACATTCCCCCCTCAGTGCCCAAGCATACCATCCAGGGGCCTGGAAATCACCATGTCCCATCCACCACCACTGGCATATGAGTATTCCTTCCAGGGGGCTGAAAACAGGCTCACCCAACCTGCCACTACCACCACAGCTAGCACCCACCCACATGCACCACCTACAAGCATATCATAGCCACCACCAACACTAGCATGGACCACTTGATAGCCAGAAAACTGTCCAACCACTGCTACTGCCAATTGCTCATGCTATGCCCACTACCTAGGGGACTTGAGAATCTACTTACCTGCCCTGCCCTCTGCTGCCACAGCTGATACCTGAGCCAGGCCAAAAGGAGACCTAAGAGTTGGCCCACTTGACCCACTAACACCAATGCCAGTGTACACCACCTTGGGGCCCAAGGACAAGTACATTTGGCCTACAGATGCCACTACTGGGGCCTAAGGACTGGTCCGTGTGACATCCTGTCCCCAGCAAAACTTCACCATAGCTACTAATAACCATACCCTAAGACACAGAGAAAATCACAGATACAACTGACACTGTTTACACCCAAAGAAATCATATGGAGATTACATGGTAGCATGCACCCAGAATCAAAGCTGAAGTTTTCTACTCAACCAACATTGTAGACACATTTTCAAGAAAAAGTCCTCCCCTATGAAAGTAAATCCAAAAAATTGGAAAAAGCAACTATTACACCAGTTGTGCAGATAACATAAGGATACAATATGAGAAAGAAAGGAAATAAGACACCTCCAAAGGAACACAACAACTTTCCAGCAACAGATTCCAATGAAAAAGAAACAAATGAAATACTAAAGAATTCAAAACAATGATATTAAAGTAGCTTAGTGAGATACAAGATAACTCAAATACAATAAAAAGAAATCAGAAAAAAAATCAAATTAAGATATGAGTTTACCAAAGAGATGGATATTTTAAAAAATCCAAAACAAAAATTCTGTAACACAAGAATTCATTGAATGAAATAAAAAATACATTCTAAAGCTTCAACAGACTAGACAAGGCAGATGAAAGAATTTCAGAACTTGAAGACAGGTCTTTTGAAATAACCCACTCAGATAAAAATAAAAAAATAGCAAAGCCTAAGTGATATATGGGACAACATAAAGCAACCGAATATTCTAATATTCAGTGTACCAGAAGCCAAAGAGAAAACCAAAGGGGTGAAAAACCTATTTTACAAAATAATAGCTGAAAAATCTTCAAGTCTAGCAAGAAATTTAGACATCTAGATATTAGGAATCTCAGAAATCTCCAGTCAGATACAATTTAAAATAGTCTTCTCCACAGCACATTATAGTCAAACTGTCAAAAGTCAAAGAAGAGAATTATAAAAACAGCAAAAGAAAATGGTCCAGTTATTTATTAGGGAGCCCTCATCAGACTAATAATGGATTTCTCAGCAGAATCCTCACAGGCCAAGAGAATGAAATGATACATTCAAAGTGCTGAAAGAAAAAAACCTGCCAGTCAAGCATACTATATCCAGTAAATTTGTCTTTAAAAAATGAAGGAGAAAAGTCTTCCCAGACAAGCTGAAATTGAAGAAATTCATCACTACTAGATCAGTCCTATAAGAATTGCTTGAGGGTGGAGCCAAGATGGCCGAATAGGAACAGCTCCGGTCTACAGCTCCCAGTGTGAGCAACACAGAAGACGGGTGATTTCTGCATTTCCGTTTGAGGTACCGGGTTCATCTCACTAGGGAGTGCCAAACAGTGGGTGCAGGACAGTCGGTGCAGCGCACCGTGCGTGAGCCGAAGCAGGGTGAGGCATTGCCTCACTCGGGAAGCACAAGGGGTCAGGGAGTTCCCTTTCCTAGTCAAAGAAAGGGGTAACAGACGGCACCTGGAAAATCGGGTCAGTCCCACCCCAATACTGCGCTTTTCCAACAGACTTGGAAAACGGCACACCAGGAGACTGTGTCCCGCACCTGGCTTGGAGGGTCCTATGCCCACAGAGTCTCGCTGATTGCTAGCACAGCAGTCTGAGATCAAACTGTGAGGGGGCAGCCAGGCTGGGGGAGGGGCGCCCACCATTGCCCAGGCTTGCTTAGGTAAACAAAGCAGCCAGGAAGCTCGAACTGGGTGGAGCCCAGCACAGCTCAAGGAGGCCTGCCTGCCTCTGTAGGCTCCACCTCTGGGGGCAGGGCACAGACAAACAAAAATTCAGCAGGAACCTCTGCAGACTTAAATGCCCCTGTCTGACAGCTTTGAGGAGAGTAGTGGTTCTCCCAGCACGCAGCTGGAGATCTGAGAATGGACAGACTGCCTCCTAAAGTGGGTCCCTGACCCCCAAGCAGCCTAACTGGGAGGCACCCCCCAGTAGGGACAGACTGACACCTCACTCGGCCAGGTACTCCTCTGAGACAAAACTTCCAGAGGAACTATCAGACAGCTGAATTTGTGGTCTCATGAAAATCCGCTCTTCTGCAGCCACCGCTGCTGACACCCAGCCAAACAGGGTCTGGAGTGGACCTCTAACAAACTCCAACAGACCTGCAGCTGAGGGTCCTGTCTGGTAGAAGGAAAACTAACAAACAGAAAGGACACCCACACCAAAAACCCACCTGTACATCACCATCATCAAAGACCAAAAGTAGATAAAACCACAAAGATGGGGAAAAAACAGAGCAGAAAAACTGGAAACTCTAAAAAGCAGAGCACCTCACCTCCTCCAAAGGAATGCAGTTCCTCACCAGCAATGGAACAAAGCTGGATGGAGGATGACTTTGACGAGTTGAGAGAAGAAGGCTTCGGACGATCAAACTACTCCGAGCTACGGGAGGAAATTCAAAACAATAGCAAAGAAGTTAAAAACTTTGAAAAAAAATTAGATGAATGGACAACCAGAATCACCAATGCAGAGAAGGGCTTAAAGGATCTGATGGAGCTGAAAGCCAAGTTTCGAGAACTACGCAAAGATTGCAGAAGCCTCAGTAGCCGATGCGATCAACTGGAAGAAAGGCTATCAGTGATGGAAGATGAAATGAATGAAATGAAGTGAGAAGGGAAGTTTAGAGAAAAAAGAATAAAAAGAAATGAACAAAGCCTCCAAGAAATATGGGACTATGTGAAAAGATCAAACCTACGTCTGATTGGTGTACCTAAAAGTGACGGGGAGAATGGAACCAAGTTGGAAAACATTCTGCAAGATATTATCCAGGAGAACTTCCCCAATCTAGCAAGGCAGGCCAACATTCAGATTCAGGAAATACAGAGAACGCCACAAAGATACTCCTCGAGAAGAGCAACTCCAAGACACATAATTGTCAGATTCACCAAAGTTGAAATGAAGGAAAAAATGTTAAAGGTGGCCAGAGAGAAAGGTCGAGTTACCTACAAAGGGAAGCCCATCAGACTAACAGCTGATCTCTTGGCAGAAACTCTACAAGCCAGAAGAGAGTGGGGGCCGATATTCAACATTCTTAAAGAAAAGAATTTTCAACCCAGAATTTCATATCCAGCCAAAATAAGCTTCATAAGTGAAGGAGAAATAAAATCCTTTACAGACAAGCAAATGCTAAGTGATTTTGTCACCACCAGGCCTGCCCTAAAAGAGCTCCTGAAGGAAGCACTAAACATGGAAAGGAACAACTGGTACCAGCCACTGCAAAAACATGACAAATTGTAAAGACCATCGAGGCTAGGAAGAAACTGCATCAACTAATGAGCAAAATAACCAGCTAACATCATCATGACAGGATCAAATTCACACATAACAATATTAGCTTTAAATGTAAATGGGCTAAATGCTCCAATTAAAAGACACAGACTGGCAAATTGGATAAGGAGTCAAGACCCATCAGTGGGCTGTATTCAGGAAAACCATCTCACGTGCAGAGACACACATAGACTCAAAATAAAGGGATGGAGGAAGATCTATCAAGCAAATGGAAAACAAAAAAAGGCAGGGGTTGCAATCCTAGTCTCTGATAAAATAGACTTTAAACCAACAAAGATCATAAGAGACAAAGAAGGCCATTACATAATGGTAAAGGGATCAATTCAACAAGAAGAGCTAACTATCCTAAATATATATGCAACCAACACAGGAGCACCCAGATTCAAAAAGGAAGTCCTGAGTGACCTACAAAGGGACTTAAACTCCCACACAATAATAATGGGAGATTTTAACACCCCACTGTCAACATTAGACAGATTGAGACAGAAAGTTAACAAGGATATCCAGGAATTGAACTCAGCTCTGCATAAAGTGGACCTAATAGTCATCTACAGAACTCTCCACCCTAAATCAACAGAATATACATTTTTTTCAGCACTACACCACACCTATTCCAAAATTGACCACATAGTTGGAAGTAAAGCTCTCCTCAGCAAATGTAAAAGAACAGAAATTATAACAAACTGTCTCTCAGACCACAGTGCAATCAAACTAGAACTCAGGATTAAGAAACTCACTCAAAACTGCTCAACTACATGGAAACTGAGCAACCTGCTCCTGAATGACTATTGGGTACATAATGAAATGAAGGCAGAAATAAAGATGTTCTTTGAAACCAACGAGAAAAAAGACACAACCTACCAGAATCTCTGGGACACATTCAAAGCAGTGTGTAGAGGGAAATTTATAGCACTAAATGCCCACAAGAGAAAGCAGGAAAGATCCAAAATTGACACCCTAACATCACAATTAAAAGAACTAGAAAAGCAAGAGCAAACCCATTCAAAAGCTAGCAGAAGGCTAGAAATAACTAAAATCAGAGCAGAACTGAAGGAAATAGAGACACAAAAAACTCTTCAAAAAATTAATGAATCCAGGAGGTGGTTTTTTGAAAAGATCAACAAAATTGATAGACCGCTAGCAAGACTAATAAAAGAGAGAAGAATCAAATAGATGCAACAAAAAAATGAAAAAGGGGATATCACCACCGATCCCACAGAAATACAATCTACCATCAGAGAATACTACAAACACCTCTATGCAAATAAACTAGAAAATCTAGAAGAAATGGATAAATTCCTCAAAATATACACCCTTCCAAGACTAAACCAGGAAGAAGTTGAATCTCTGAATAGATCAATAACAGGGTCTGAAATTGTGGCAATAATCAATAGCTTACCAACCAAAAAGAGTCCAGGACCTGATGGATTCACAGCTGAATTCTACCAGAGGTACAAGGAGGAACTGGTACCATTCCTTCTGAAACTATTCCAATCGATAGAAAAAGAGGGAATCCTCCCTAACACATTTTATGAGGCCAGCATTGTCCTGATACCAAAGCCTGGCAGAGACACAACCAAAAAAGAGAATTTCAGGCCAATATCCTTGATGAACTTTGATGCAAAAATCCTCAATAAAATACTGGCAAACCGAATCCAGCAGCACATCAAAAAGCTTATCCACCATGATCAAGTGGGCTTCATCCCTGGGATGCAAGGCTGGTTCAACATATGCAAATCAATAAATGTAATCCAGCATATAAACAGAACCAAAGACAAAAACCACATGATTATCTCAATAGATGCAGAAAAGGCCTTTGACAAAATTCAACAACACTTCATGCTAAAAACTCTCAATAAATTAGGTATTGATGGGACGTATCCCAAAATAATAAGAGCTATCTATGACAAACCCACAGTCAATATCATACTGAATGGGCAAAAACTGGAAGCATTCCCTTTGAAAACTGGCACAAGACAGGGATGCCCTCTCTTACCACTCCTATTCAACATAGTGCTGGAAGTTCTGGCCACAGCAATCAGGCAGGAGAAGGAAATAAAGGGTATTCAATTAGGAAAAGAGGAAGTCAAATTGTCCCTGTTTGCAGATGACATGATTGTATATCTAGAAAACCCCATTGTGTCAGCCCAAAATCTCCTTAAGCTGATTAGCAACTTCGGCAAAGTCTCAGGATACAAAATCAATGTACAAAAATCACAAGCATTCTTGTACACCAATCACAGACAAACAGAGAGCCAAATCATGAGTGAACTCCCATTCACAATAGCTTCAAAGAGAATAAAATACCTAGGAATCCAACTTATGAGGGATGTGAAGGACCTCTTCAAGGAGAACTACAAACCACTGCTCAATGAAATAAAAGAGGATACAAACAAATGGAAGAATATTCCATGCTCATGGATTGGAATAATCAATATCATGAAAATGGCCATACTGCCCAAGGTAATTTATAGATTCAATGCCATCCCCATCAAGCTACCAATGACTTTCTTCACAGAATTGGAAAAAACTACTTTAAAGTTCGTATGGAACCAAAAAAGAACCTGCATCGCCAAGTCAATCCTAAGCCAAAAGAACAAAGCTGGAGGCATCATGCTACCTGACTTCAAACTATACTACAAGGCTACAGTAACTAAAACAGCATGGTACTGGTACCACAACAGAGACATAGATCAATGGAACAGAACAGAGCCCTCAGAAATAATGCCGCATATCTACAACTATCTGATCTTTGACAAACCTTACAAAAACGAGAAATGGGGAAAAGATTCCCTATTTAATAAATGGTGCTGGGAAAACTGGCTAGCCATAGGTAGAAAGCTGAAACTGGATCCCTTCCTTACACCTTATACAAAAATTAATTCAACACGGATTAAAGACTTACATGTTAGACCTAAAACCATAAAAACCCTAGAAGAAAACCTAGGCAATACCATTCAGGACATAGGCATGGGCAAGGACTTCATGTCTAAAACACCAAAAGCAATGGCAACAAAAGCCAAAATTGACAAATGGGATCTAATTAAACTAAAGAGCTTCTGCACAGCAAAAGAAACTACTATCAGAGTGAACAGGCAACCTACAGAATGGGAGAAAATTTTTGCAACTTATCTGACAAAGGGCTAATATCCAGAATCTACAATAAACTCAAACAAATTTACAAGAAAAAAACAACCCCATCAAAAAGTGGGCAAAGGACATGCAGACACTTCTCAAAAGAAGACATTTATGCAGCCAAAAAACACATGAAAAAATGCTCATCATCACTGGCCATCAGAGAAATGCAAATCGAAACCACAATGAGGTACCATCTCACACCAGTTAGAATGGCCATCATTAAAAAGTCAGGAAACAACAGGTGCTGGAGAGGATGTGGAGAAATAGGAACACTTTTACACTGTTGGTGGGACTGTAAACTAGTTCAACCATTGTGGAAGTCAGTGTGGCCATTCCTCAGGGATCTAGAACTAGAAATACCATTTGACCCAGCCATCCCATTACTGGGTATATACCCAAAGGACTATAAATCATGCTGCTATAAAGACACATGCACACGTATGTTTATTGCGGCACTATTCACAATAGCAAAGACTTGGAACCAACCCAAATGTCCAACAATGATAGACTGGATTAAGAAAATGTGGCACATATACACCATGGAATACTATGCAGCCATAAAAAATGATGAGTTCATGTCCTTTGTAGGGACATGGATGAAACTGGAAATCATCATTCTCAGTAAACTATCGCAAGGACAAAAAACCAAACACTGCATGTTCTCACTCATTGGTGGGAATTGAACAATAAGAACTCATGGACACAGGAAGGGGAACATCACACTCCGGGGACTGTTGTGGGGTCAGGGGAGGGGGGAGGGACAGCATTAGGAGATATACCTAATGTTAAATGACGAGTTAATGGGTACAGCAAACCAACATGGACGTGGATACATATGTAACAAACCTGCACATTGTGCACATGTACCCTAAAACCTAAAGTATAATAAAAAAAAAAAGAATTGCTTAAGTCAGTCCTACACCTGGAAGTGAAAGGACAATGCCTTCTACAATTCTGAAGACACATGGAAGTATAAAGCCTACTGGTAGAGCAAACATACAAATAAGGAAAAGAAAAAACTCAAATGTTACCACTACCAAAAAATAAAAAATCAAACCACAATGATAAAAAGAGAGAAAGAAAGGAAGAATATTTAGAATAACCAGAAATCAATTAATAAAATGACAGGAATAAACCCTCACATAATAGCCTTGAATGTAAACAGATTAAACTTTTCACTTAAAAGACAGTCTGGATGGATTAGTTAAATAACCCATTTGTATGCTGCCTACAAGAAACTCATCTCACTTGTAAAAGACACAGATTGAAAGTAAAGAGATGGAAAAAGACAAAACAATCAGGAGTAGCTACACTTAGATAAAACATATATTAGGTCAAAAACAGTGAAGAAGAGACAAAGAAGGTCATTATCTAATGATACAGGGATCAAGTAAGGTCCAGGATCAAATAATTCTAAACATATATGTACCCAACATGAGAGTACTCAAGATATACTATTAGATCTTAAGGAAGAAATAGACACCAACACAATAATATTTGGGGACTTCAACACCCCACTCTCCGCTTTAGACAGATTATTTAGAAAGAAAATTAAAGAAATACTGGATTTAAACTGTACTTCAGACCAAATGGACCTAAGAGCCATTTAAGAACATTGCAACCAAGAACTACAGAATACATATTCTTCTCATTAGCACATAGAATGTTATCCAGGATAGGCCATTTGTTAGGATACAAAACAAGTCTCAACAATTTTTCTAAATCAAAATCTATTAATTATCTTCTCAGAACACAATGGAATAAAACTAGAAGTTGATAACAAGAGAAACTTTGGAAAACTATACAAATACATAGAAAGTAAACAATATGCTCCTGAATAACCACCTAGGTCCAATAAGAAATTAAGGAGGAAATCAAAAAACTGCTTAAAAGAAATGAATTGATATACAACATACCCAAACCTATGGGACATCGTAAAAGCAGTGCTAAGAAGGAAGTTTATAGCAATAAATGCTTATATCAGAAAAGCAGAAGGAATTAAAACAACCTAACAATTCACCTCGAGGAACGAGAAAAGCAAGAACCAAACCCAAAATTAGTAGAAGAAAAGAAATAATAAAGATCAAAGTGGAACTAAGCAAAATATAAACTAAAACTACAAAGGGTCAATGAAAAGATAGTTTTTTTTAAGAAGATAAAAACTGATAAACCATTAACTAGACTAACCAAAAAGAAAAAAAAAAGAAGACACAAAGTCAGAAACAAAAAAAGACTGGGGAGTGTCCAAGATGGCCAGCTAGAAGCAGCTAATGTGTATGGCTTTTACAGAGAGGAATGGAAGGGGCAAGTAAATACAACACCTTCAACTGAAACATCCAAGTGCTCGCATTGGGACTAATCAAGGAAACAACCTGACCCATGGAGAATAAAGACAAGCAAGACAGGGCCAGGTGCGGTGGCTCATGCCTGTAATCCCAGCACTTTAGGAGGCCAAGGTGGGCAGATCATGAGGTCAGGAGATAGAGACCATGCTGGCTAACACAGTGAAACCGCATCTCTACTAAAAATACAAAAAATTAGCCAGGCGTGGTGGCAGGTGCCTATAGTCCCAACTACTCGGGAAGCTGAGGTGGAGCTTGCAGTGAGCAGAGATTGTGCCACTGCCCTGCAGCCTGGGAGACAGAGCAAGACTCTGTCTAAAAAAAAAAAAAAAAGACAGGACAACAGTCCAACAGGGAGCAACATGGAACTAGGGGAACCTCGGCCACCCAGAAAAGCAGTGAGTGAATGAGTGACCCTGGGAAACCACGCTTCTCCCAAGGATCTTTGCAACCCTCAGGTCAGATGTCCTTGTGAACCCACTCCACCAAGGCGTTCAGTCTGACAGACAGAACTATGTGGAGCCTCAGCATTGTAGCCACTCAGCCATGTGTGGAAACTGAAGCTTTAGATACTCACGCTTTCCGGCAAAAGTAGCTGCACCTCCAGCAAAGTGGGAGGTTAGACCCCCATACATAATCCTAGGAAAGAGGCAGAATCCAGGGGGCTGAGCAGCAATAGCCTGCAGGCCCACTTCCACAGCACCTCACAAGGTAAGACCCACTGGCTTGGAATTCCAGCCAGCCACCAGTAGTGGCATTGCACCTCCCTAAGAAGTAGCTCCTGGTGGGAGGGGCAGGATGCCATCTTTGCCATTTGGGTGCCTTAGCCATTCCAGCCTTCAGGCTTTAGAGTGTCCAAGCTGACCAGGGATGAAAGGGATCCCCCAGCACAGCACAGCTGCTCTACCAAAACGTGGCCTGACTGCTGCTTTAAGCAGGTAACTGATGCCAGACCTCCTCACTGGGCAGGACCTCCTAGGTTGGGCCCTCCAACCAATGCCACCAGTGGTCTCTAGCTGACAGAGATTTGAATTTTGCGGAGACGGTGCTGTCAGAGAAGGGGACAGGTCACTATCTTTGCTGTTTGAGTGACATAGCTGTTCCAGCCTTCAGACTTAAGAGAATCCAAGCCGACTGGGGGTAGGAGGGATCTCTCAGCACTGCACAGCTCTACCAAAACATGGCCAGACTGCTTTTTTAAGTGGATCCCTGATCCTGCTCCTCCTCATTGGACAAGACCTCCCAACAGGGTCTTCCAGCCATCCCTCTTGGTGTTTCTCCGGTGAACAAAGATTTTTAATCTTTCTGGGATAGAGCTCCAGCGGGAGGGGTGAACCACTATCTTTGCTGTTTGAGCGACTTAGCCATTCCAGCCTTTGGACTTCAGAGCGTCTGAGGTGACCGGGGAGGGCACTGAAGCAGACCCCCAGCACAGCACAGCTGCTCTACCAAATTGTTGCCAGATTGCTTTTTTAAGTGGGTCCCTGATCATCCCCATTCCCCCTCATTGGGCAGGACTTCCCAACCTGCGTCTCCAGCTACTTCCTGCAGGTGCCTTTGGGCCAGCAACAGGCCCATACCTCCCTGAAGCAAAGCTCCCAGGAGGAGAAACAGGCTGCCATCTTTGCTGTTTTTCAGTCTTACTGGTGATACCTCTCAGTACTAGAAAATCCGAGGTAACTAGGGACTGGAGTGGACCCAAGCATACTGCAGCAGCCCTGTGAAAAGTGGTCAGACTCTTCCAGGTGCAATTGAAAGCCTCTGTCACTGCCTCTGCAGTGGAACTGCCCTTGCCACCCTCAGACTAATGAGGGAGCAAAGACCTTAAGTGCCTCATCCACACCTCCAACAAGCTGCAGTCAATCCAAGGAGGGGAGTCCACTCCATATCCCATTGATCCAATGCCACCCCCTCTACCCCTCACTGCTTGTCACCGGACAGGGAACCCATGGCTTAGGCCTGTAGCACAAACTCTCCATCCTGGGCTGATTGTACTGAGCCATTGCTGACCTTCATTTCTCTGGGGTAGAGCCTTCAGGAGACCAGCAAACAACCCTTGACCACAACCACTACTAAAATCCCTTCCTCTGCTGCCTCCAAGTTGGGGAAGAGAAACAAACACTGAGATCACCCCAGAACTGCAGTGGGCAGCCCAGGAGTGCCAAGTTGTCATCCACAGTCAGCACTCAAGGGGGAAAGGAACCCACACTTTCAGAACATTGAGAGGGAACACAGCTGCAACTGTGAGGAAATACAACTGAGCAAGAGTCTACCAACTGACCAATAAGCCTAAGGGCCACCTGCTGGATTACATCTCAAAGCTTCAACACCAAAGATACCTCACTAACATACCCACTCTGAAACCAGAGACAAGAAGTCAGTTTCAAATAAAGACCCTGCACAAAGCCTTGGCCTAGTGAAAACATCCAGAAAAGAAGCCTATTTACTGCAGTCAGTCTACACTGCAGTTAAAAAGAACACCCACACAAAGAGCTGAGAAAGAACCAACAGATGAATCCCGGTTACTCAAATGGCCAGAGTGTCATATGTCCTCCAAATGACTGCACCAGTTCTCCAACAAGAGTTTTTAACCAGGCCAAACTAGTTGGAATGACAGAAATAGAGTTCAGATTATAGATAGGAACAAAAATCATGAAGATTCAGGAGGACAGAAAAACCCAATCCAAGGAAAATAAGAATCACAATAAAGCAATATAGGAGCTGAAGGATGAAATAGCTAGTATAAAAAAGAACCTAATGGGTCTGATAGAGCTGAATAACATAATACAAGAATTTCACAACGTGATCACAAGTATTAACAGTAGAATAAACCAAGCTGAGGAAAGAATCTCAGAACATGAATACTAAGTCTCTAAAATTTTCAGACAAAAATTTTTTAAAAAATTATAAAATGAACAAAACCTCTGAGAAGTATGCGATTATGTAAAGAGACCAAATCTATGAATCACTGGCATCCATGAAAGGGAGGGGGAGAAAGCAAACAATTTGGAAAACATATTTGAGGATATCATCCATGAAAATATCTCCAACCTTGCTAGAGATGCCAACAGTCAAATTCAGAAAATACTTCTGAAAGATTCTATACATGATGATCATCCCCAACACACATAATCAGATTTTCCAAGGTTACAATGAAAGAATATTAAACACAGCTAGAGAGAAAGGGCAGGTCACCTACAAAAGGAACCCTGTTAGGCTAACAGCAGACCTCTCAGCTAAAACCCTACATGCCAGAAGAGATTGGCGGGGGCTTATATTCAACATTCTTGCAGAAAAAAATCTTCAACCAAGAATTTTATATCCAGCCAAACTAAGCTTCCTAAGTGAAGGAGAAATAAAATCCTTTTCAGATAACAAAATGTTGGGGGAATTCATTACCACCAGACCTGCCATATGAGAGATCTTGAAAGCAGCACTAAATATAGAAAGGAAAGACTGCTATCAGCTAATACAAAAACTATAAGCACACACACAAAAGCCAAAATCTTAAGCAACTAACAGCACAATAACAGAATCAAATCCATACATATCAATACTAACCTTGGATGTAAGTGGGCTCAATGCCCTCTTAAAAGGCACAGAGTGGCAAGCTGGATAAAAAAGCAAGACCCTATAGTATGCTGCCTTTAAGAGACATCTCACATGTAATGACACTCATAGACTCAAAATGAAGGAATGGAGGAAAATCTACCAAGCAAATGGAAAACAAAAAAGCAAAGATTGCAATCCTAACTACAGACAAAACAGATTTCAAACTAATAAAGATCAAAAAACACAAAGAAGGGCATTACACAATTGTAAAAGGTTCAATTTAATAAGACCTAACAATCCTAAATACATATGCACCCAACACAGGAGCATCCAGATTCATAGAGCAAGTTCTTAGATACCTACAAAGAGACAGACTTCTGCAGAATAATAGTAGGATACTTCAACACTCCATTGACAGTATTAGACAGATCATTGAGGCAGAAAATTAACAAGATATTCGGGACCTAACCTCAACACTGGACCAAATGAATCTGTTAGACCTTTACAGAACTCTCCACCCCAAAACAACAGAATATATTCTCATTATCAAATGGCACATACTCTAAAATCAACCACATAATTGGATATAAAACAATCCTCAACAAGTGTAAAAGAGCCAAAATCATATGAAACACACTCTCAAACCACAGCACAATAAAAATAGAAGACAATGAAAATCCCTCAAAACCATGCAATTACATGGAAGTTAAACAGCATGCTCCTGAACGACTTTTGGATAAATAATGAAATTAAGGCAGAAATCAAGAAGTTCTTTGAAAATAATAAGAACAAAGATAAAACATACCAGAATATCTGGGACCCAGCTAAGGCAGTGTTAAGAGGGGAATTCATAGCACTAAATGCCCTCATCAAAAAGTTAGAAAGATCTCAAATTAACCTAACTTCACAACTGAAAGAATTAGAGAAGGAAGAACAAATCAGCCCCAAAGCTAGCAGAAGATAATAAAAATCAGAGCTGAACTACAAATCGAGACATGAAAAACCACTCAAAAGATCAATTAATCCAGGAGTTGGTTTTTTGAAAAAATTAATAGATAGGTCGCTAGCTAGAAGAATAAGGAAGAAAAGAGGAGATCCAAATAAACACAATTAGAAACGACAAAGGGAATGTTACTACTGACCCCACAGAAATAAAAACAACAATCAGAAACAAGCCAGGCACAGTGGCTCATGCCTACAATCCCAGCACTTTGGGAGGCTGAGGCAGGTGGATCATTTGAAGTCAGGAGTTTGAGGCCAGACTGGTCAACATGGTGAAACCCTGTCTCTACCAAAAAACACAAAAATTAGCCAGGCATGGTGGTGCATGTCTGTAATCCCAGCTACTCAGGAGGCTGAGACAGGATAATTGTGTGAACCTGGGAGGCAGAGGTTGCAGTGAGCCGAGATTGCACCACTGCACTCCAGCCTGGGCAAAAGAGCAAGACTCCATCTCCAAAAAAGGGGGAAAAAAAAAAGAAAAAAACCCACCACCCTCGGAAATTACTACAAACACCTCTGTGCACACAAACTACAAAACCTAGATGAGATGGATAAATTTCTGGAAACATACAGCCTACACCCTCCCACTTCTGAGCTAGGAAGAAATTGATTCCCTGATCAGACTAATAACAGGCTCCAAAATTGAATCAGTAATAAATAGCCTATCAACCAACCAGTAATAAAAAGCCTACCAACCAGTCCTGGGCTTTCAAAGAAGCGTGTGACTGGATGGATTCACAGATGAATTCTACCAAATGTACAAAAGAAGAGATGGTACCATTCCTACAGAAACTATTCCAAAAAATGTGACAAGGAATGACTCCTCCCCAACTCATTCTATGAGGCCAGCATCATCTTGATACCTGGCAGAGACACAACAACAAAAAAAGAAAACTTCAGGCCAATATCCTTGATGAACATTGATGCAAAAATCCTCAACAAAATACTTGCAAACCAAATACAGCAGCATATCAAAAAGCTAATCCACCATGATTAAGTAGGCTTCATCCTTGGGATGCAAGGTTGGTTCAACATAGGCAAAATCACATAAACAGGACTAAAGACAAAAACCACTTGATTATCTCAATAGACACAGAAAAGACTTTTGATAAAATTCAACACTCCTTCATGTTAAAACTTCTCAAACTAGGTATTGAAGGAACATACCTCAAAATAATAAGAGCCATCTATGACAAACTTACAGCCAACATTACATTGAGTGGGCAAAAGCTGGAAGCATTCCCCTTGAAAATTGGCACAAGACAAGAATGCTCTCTCTCACCACTTCTATTTAACATAGTATTGGGAGTCCTAGCCAGAGCAATTAGGCAAGAGAAAGAAAGGACATTGAAATAGGAAGAGACAAAGTCAAACATCTATTTGCAGATGACATGATTCTGTATCTAGAAAATCCTATAGTGTCAGCCCAAAAGCTCCTTAAGCTGATAAATAACTTCAAAGTTTCAGGATACAAAAATCCATGTACAAAAATCATTAGTATTTCTATACACCAACAATGGCCAAACTGAGAGGCAAATCAGAAATGTAATCTCATTCACAATTGCCACAAAAATAAAAAACTTAGGAATACAGCTAACCAGGAAGATGAAAGAGCTTTACAATGAGAGTTACAAAACACTGCTCAAAGAAATCAGAGAAGACAAAAACAAATGGGAAAACATCCCATGTTCATGAATAAGAAAAATCAATACCATTAAAATGGCTACACTGCCCAAAGCAATTTACAGATTCAATGCTATTCCTATCACACTACCAATGACATTTCACAGAACTGGAAAAAACTATCTTAAAATTCATATGGAACCAAAAAAAGAGCCTGAACAGCTAAGGCATCCCTAAGCAAAAAGAACAAAGCTGGAGGCATCACGTTACCTGACTTCAAATTATACTACAAGGCTACAGTAACCAAAACAGCATGGTACTGGTACAAAAAACAGACACATAGACCAAGGGCGCAGAATAGACAGCCCAGAAATAGGACCACACATCTACGATCATCTGATCTTCAACAAAGCTGACAAAAAACAAGCAATGGGGAAAAGACTCCCTTGTCAATAAACGGTGCTGGGATAACTGGCTAGCTGTATGCAGAAGACTGAAGCTGGACCCCTTGCTCACACCATACACAAAAATTAACTCGAGATGGATTAAAGACTTAAATGTAAAACCCAAAACTATAAAAACCGCAGAAGACAACCTAGGCAATACCATCCTGGACATAGGAACAGGCAGATTTCATGACAAAGACACCAAAAGCAATCACAACAAAAACAAAAGTTGACAAGTGGGTCTGATTAAACTTAAGAGATACTGCACAGCAAAAGAAACTATCAACAGAGTAAACAGCCAATCTAAAATTGGAGAAAATTTTTGCAAACTATGCATCTGACAAAGGTCTGATATCCAGCATCTATGAGGGACTTAAATTTATAAGAAAAAACAACCCCATTAAAAAGTGGGCAAAGGATATGAACAGATATTTCTCAAAAGAAGACATACATGCAGCCAAGAAACATATTTAAAAAGACTTAAAGAATAAAAAACCTTAAAAAAAGGAAAACAGCTCAATATTACTGATTAGAGAAATGCAAATAAAACCATAATGAGATACTACTTCACACCAGTCAGAATAGCTATTATTAAAAACTCAAAAAATAACAGATATTGGTGAGGTTTTGGAGGAAAGGGCACACTTATACACTGTTGATGGGAGTGTAAATTAGTTCAACCATTGTAGAAAGCAGTATGTTGATTCCTCAAAGAGCTAAAAGCAGAACTACCATTAGACCCAGCAATCCCATTACTGGGTATATACTCAGTGGAATATTAAGTCATTCTACCATAAAGACACATGTATGCAAATATTCATTGCAGCACTATTCACAATAGCAAATACATGGAATCAACTTAAATGCTCATAAATGACAGACTGGATAAAGAAAATGAGGTACATATATACTATGGAATACTACAGAGCCATAAAAAACAATGAGATCATGTCTTTTGTGGGAACATGGATGGAGCTGGAGGCCATTTTCCTTAGCAAACTGACACAGGAACAGAAAACCAAATGCTGCATGTTTTCACTTGTAAGTGGGAGCTAAATAATAAAAACTTACTAACACAAAGAAGGAAACAATAGACGCTGGGGTCTACTTGAGCGGGGAGGTTGGGAGGAGGGAGAAGAGCAGAAAAGGTAACTATTGGGTACTGGCTTAATTCTTAGGTAATGAAATATATGTATGACAAGCCCCCATGACACATGTTCATCTATGTAACAAACCTTCACATATACCCCCAAATCTAAAAGAAAAAAAAAAGGAGACATTACAATAGGAGACATACCACAGAAATATAAAAGATCAGAAATTATAAATAACTAATAGAAAATTGATAAATTTCTGGACACACGAAACCTACCCAGACTGAGTCAGGAAGAAATAGAAAACCCGACAGACCAACAATGAGAAATGAAATTGAACCAGTAATAAAAAAAATCTGTCAACAAAAAAAAAGTGCAGGACTGCATGGCTTCACTGTTGAATTCTGCCAAACTTACAAAGAAGATTTAATACCAATTTTCCTCAAACTGTTGCAAAAAATTGAAAAGGAGGAAATTTTCCCTAATTCATTCAAAGTTTTCCCTAATTAAAAAAAAAGAGAAAACCACAAGCAAATATCCCTGATTAACAGAGATAAATATCCTCAAAATACTAAGCAAACTAAATACAACATCAAAAACATAATACACCATGATCTAGTGGAATTTATCCTAAGGATGCAAGGATGGTTCAACATATACAAGTTAAACATAATATATCACACCAACAGAAAGGAAGACAAAAACCATATCTCAGTAAATGGAGAAAAAGCATTTGATAAAATTCAACATCCCTTAATGATAAAAACTTCCAACATAGTAGGCATAGAAGGAACATACCTCAACATAATAAAGGCCATATACAACAAGTCCACATCTAACACCACGCTGAATGGGAAAAAGCTGAAAACCTTTTCTCTGAAAACTGAAACAAGTCAAGAATGTTCACTTTCACCACTCTTATTAAACATAGCACTGGAAGTCCTAGCCAGAGCAATCAGGTAAGAAAAATAAATAAAAGACATAGGCCAGGTGCAGTGGCTCATGCCTGTAATCCCAGCATTTTGGGAGGCCAAGGTGGGAGGATAACCTGAGGTTAGGAGTTCGAGACCAGCCTGGCCAACATGGTGAAACTGTCTCTACTAAAAAAATACAAAAATCTGACAGGTGTGGTGGCAGGTGCCTGTAATCCCAGCTATCCTGGGGGGGATGAGGAAGGAGAATTGCTTGAACCCCGGGAGGCAGAGGTTGCAGAGAGCCGAGATTGTACCACTGCACTCCAGCCTGGGTGACAGGGTAAGACCCTGTCTAAAAAAAAATTTTTAAAAAATAAAAATGTGGAAAGAGGAAGTCAAATTATTCCTCTGCAGATAACATGATCTTATATCTAGAAAAAACTTAAAACTTTATGAAAAAACTTATATTCATAAGTAAATTTAGCAAAATAGGATATAAAATCAACTTACAAAAATCAACAGCATTTCTAAACACCAATAATAAACTGAGAAATAAATCAAAAAAGCAATCCCATTTACAATGGCTCCAAAAAAAATAATACCTAGGAATAAATTTAACCAAGGAAGCAAAAGACCTTTACAAGGAAAACTTCAAGACTCTGTTGAAAGAAATTAAAGGGACACAAATAGAAAGACATCCCATGCTCATGAATCAGAAGAGTTAACGTAGTTAAAATGACCATACTACCCAAAGCAATCTACAGATTCAATGCAATCTCTATCAAAATACCAATGTCATTTTTCACAGAAATAGAAAAAACAATCCTAGAATTCAAATGAAACCAAAAAAGAGCCAGAATAGTCAAAGTCCTCCTGAATAAAAAGAACAAAGTTGGAAGCATCATACTGCCTGGTTCAAAATATATTACAAGGCTATAGTAACCAAAACAGCAAGTACTGGTATAAAAACAGACACATAGACCAATGGAGCAAAACAGAGAACACAGAAAAAGTCACATACTTACAGCCAACTGATTTTTGACAAAGACACCAAGAACATACACTGGGGAAAGGACATGTTTTTCAATAAGTAATGCTGGGAAAACTGAATGTCTATATGCAGAAAAATGAAACTGGACTCCTATTTCTCACTGCATATAAATATCAACTCAAGCTAGATGAAAGGCTTAAATGTAACATCTGAAAATATAAAACTACTAGAAGAAAACAGGGAAAACACTTCAGGACATTTATCTAGACAAAGATTTTATGGCTAAGACCTCAAAAGCACAGACAATAAAAACATAAATAGACAAGGAGACTGTCAGAAACTAAAAAGCTTCTGCACAGTAGACAAAGCAATTAATGAAATGAAGAGACAATCTGTTGAATGTTTGAGAAAATATTAGCCAACTATTCATCCCTCAAGGGGCTATTATCTAGAATATACAAGCAACTCAAACAACTCACTAATAATAATCACATGAAAAAATGGAGAAATTATATAAATAGATATTTCTCAAAAGACGATATACAAGTGGCCAACAGGTAAATGAAATTTTTAAAAAGCTCATCACTACTCATCAGGGAAATGCACATTGAAACCAAAATGAGATACAGTTAGAATAGCTATTATAAATTTAAAAAAAAAAAAAACAGATGCTGGCAAGGATATAGAGAAAAGGCAACTCTTGTACACTGTCGGTGGGAATGTAGATTAGCATAGCCACTATGCAAAACAATATGGAGAGTTCTCTGAAAACTAAAAATAGAGCTACATGTGACCCAGCAAGTCCACTACTGGGAATTTAGTCAAAGGAAAAGAAATCAGTATATCAAATGGATACCTGCCCTCTCATATTTATTGTGGTACAATTCACAATAGCAAAGATAGGGAATCAACCCAAGTGGCCATCAATGTATGAATAAATGAATGAATGAATGAATGAAATGTGATATATATAAAATGGGACACTATTTGGCCATAAAATAAAGAATGAAACCATGCCATTTTCAGCAACATGGATAGAACTGAAGGTCATTACGTTACATGAAATAAGCCAGGCACAGAAAGACAAATATTACATGTTCTCACTCATACATTGAGGCTAAGAAAGTTGATCTGAGAGTAGAATTATACATACCAGAGACTGGGAAAGGTATGTTGGTAGAGAGGGGATGAAGAGAGGTTGGTTAATGGATACAAACATACAGTGGCATAGAAGGAAGAAGTTCTAATGTTTGATAGCAGAGTAGGGTCACTATAATTAACAATGTGTTATATATGTCAAAATATCTAGAAGAGAGGCCTCGAGATATTCCCAACCTGAAGAAACAATACTCGAGGTGATGGATACCCTATAGACCTTGACTTTATTATTACACATTCTATGCATGTAACAAAATAACATGTACCGTATTAATATGTACAAATATTATGTATCAATTCTAGAAATATGACAACCAACAATTGTATATCAACCAAAACTGTCCTGCAGAAGTGAGGGAAATATTTTATCCCTCACGCCCTTCCCACACTTTCTCCGAGCCCCCAAAGGCCATTGTGTCATTCTTATGCCTTTGCATCCTGATAGCTTAGCTCCTACTTATGAGTGAGAACATAAAATATTTGGTTTTCCATTCCTGAGTTTCTTCACTTAGAATAATAGTCTCCAATCTCATCCAGGTTGCTGTGAATGCCATTAATTCATTCCTTTTTATGGCTGAGTAGTATTCCACCTCATATATGTGTGTATATATATATAAAACATATATTATTCATATATATAAACTCATATATATATACATATATGCATATATGTGATTGATATATACACATATGTGATATATATACATATGTGATATATATATATAAATCACAGTTTCTTTATCCACTCATTGATTGGTGGGCATTCACTAAAATTTCACAGATCACCACCAAAGAACTTACTCATGTAACCAAACACTACCCGATAACCTATGGAAATAAAAATTTTAAAAAAATAAACAAACTCGAGAGGCGGTTCCAAGATGGCTGAATAGGAACAGCTCCAGTCTACGGCTCCTGGCATGAGTGACACAGAAGACAGGTGATTTCTGCATTTCCAACTGAGGTATTGGGTTCATCTCACTGGGGATCCTTGGAGAGTGGGGGCAGAACAGTGGGTGCAGCCCACCTAGCATAAGCTGAAGCAGGGTGAGGCATTGTCTCACCTGGGAAGCACAAGGGGTCAGGGAATTCCCTTTCCTAGCCAAGGGAAGGGGTGACAGATGGCACCTGGAAAATCAGGTCACTCCCACTCTAATACTGCACTTTTCCAATGGTCTTAGCAAACGGCACACCAGGAGATTATAGCCCGCGCCTGGCTCAGAGGGTCCCATGCCCACAGAGCCTTGCTCATTGCTAGCACAGCAGGCTGAGATCAAACTGCAAGGTGGCAGTGAGGCTGGGGGAGGGGTGCCCGCCATTGCTGAGGCTGGAGTAGGTAAACAAAGTGGCCAGGAAGATGGAACTGGGTGGAGACCACCTCAGCTCAAGGCGGCCTTCCTGCCTCTGTAGACCCCACATCTGGGGCCAAGGCATAGCCAAATAAAAAGCAGCAGAAACCTCTGCAAACTTAAATGTTCCTGTCTGACAGCTTTGAAGAGAGTAGTGGTTCTCCCAGCACGGAGCTTGAGATCTGAGAACGGACAGACTGCCTCCTCAAGTGGGTCCCTGACCCCCGATTAGCCTAACTGGGAGACACCCAGACTGACACCTCACATGGCCTGGTACCCCTCTGAAACGAAGCTTCAGAGGAAAGATCAGGCAGCAACATTTGCTGTTCAGCAATATTCGCTGTTCTGCAGCCTCTGCTGCTGACACCCAAGCAAACAGCATCTGGAGTGGACCTACAGCAAACTCCAACTGACCTGCAGCTGAGGGTCCTGACTGTTAGAAGGAAAACTAACATACAGAAAGGACATCCACACCAAAACCCCATCTGTACATCACCATCATCAAAGACTAAAGGTAGATAAAACCACAAAGATGGGGAAAGAAACAGCAGAAAAGGTGAAAATTCTAAAAATCAGAGCACCTCTCCCCCTCCAAAGGAATGCAGCTCTTTGCCAGCAATGGAACAAAGCTGGACAGATAATGAATTTGACAAGTTCAGAGAAGAAGGCTTCAGACGATCAAACTTCTCCAAGCAAAAGGAGGAAGTTTGAACCCATCAAAAAGAAGCTGAAAACCTTGAAAAAAAGAGTAGACGAAAGGCTAACTAGAATAACCAGTGTAGAGAACTCCTTAAATGACCTGATTGAGCTGAAAACCATGGCACGAGAACTACATGACAAATGCACAAGCTTCAGTAGCCAATTCAATCAACTGGAAGAAAGGGTATCAGTGACTCAAGATCAAATGATTGAAATGAAGTGAGAAGAGAAATTTAAAGAAAAAACAGTAAAAAGAAACAAACAAAGCCTCCAAGAAATATGGGACTGTGTGAAAAGACCAAATCTATGTCTGATTGGTGTACCTGAAAGTGATGGGGAGAATGGAACCAAGTTGGAAAACACTCTGCAGGATATTATCCAGGAGAACTTCCCCAACATAGCAAGGCAGGCCAACATTCAAATTCAGGAAATACAGAGAATGCCACAAAGATACTCCTCAAGAAGAGCAAGTCCAAGACACATAATTGTCAGATTCACCAAGGTTGAAATGAAGGAAAAAATCTTAAGGGCAGCCAGAGAGAAAGGTCAGGTTACCCACAAAGGGATGCCCATCAGACTAACAGCAGATCTCTTCACAGAAACTCTACAAGCCAGAAGAGATGGGGAGCCAATATTCAACATTGTTAAAGAAAAGAATTTTCAACCCAGAATTTCATATCCAGCCAAACTAAGCTTCATAAGTGAAGGAGAAATAAAATCTTTTACAGACAAGCAAATGCTGAGAGATTTTGTCACCACCTGCCCTACAAGAGCTCCTGAAGGAAGCACTAAACATGGAAAGGAACAACTGGTACCAGCCACTGCAAAAACATGACAAATTGTAAAGACCATCAATGCTAGGAAGAAACTGCATCAACTAACGAGCAAAATAACCAGCTAACATCATCATGACAGGATCAAATTCACACATAACAATATTAACCTTAAATGTAAATGGGCTAAATGCTCCAATTAAAAGACACAGACTGGCAAATTGGATAAAGAGTCAAGACCCATCAGTGTACTGTATTCAGGAGACCCATCTCACGTGCAGACACACACATAGGCTCAAAATAAAGGGATGGAGGAAGATCTACCAAGCAAATGGAAAACAAAAAAAGGCTGGGGTTGCAATCCTAGTCTCTGATAAAACAATGAGAACACCTGGACACAGGAAAGGGAACATCACACATTGGGGACTGTTGTGGGGTAGGAGGAGGGGGAAGGGATAGCATTAGGAGATATACCTAATGTAAATGACGAGTTAATGGGTGCAGCACACCAACATGGCATGTGTATACATATGTAACAAACCTGCACGTTGTGCACATGTACCCTAGAACTTAAAGTATAATTTTAAAAAAATAAAAAATGAAAAATAAACTCATGAGTCAACAAACTGCAGCCCCTGAGCCAAATTCAGCTTGCTACTCATTTTCCTACAGCTTATGAGCTAAGAATAATTTGTACAGTTTAAAATAGTTGAAAACTTAACAAGAATAATATTTCATGACACGTGAAAATTTTATGTAATTTACATTTTAGGGTAATAAATTAAGTTTCACTGGGGAAAAAAAAGTGAGGGAGATATTAAAAGATTCCCAGATAACCCTTTTGCAGCCATCACCAAAGTGGGAGCAGCCAAAACAAAGTTCAATCCCTTTGTGACTTCCAACCAAAGGAAGAATCGCAAAAGGCATTTCAAAGCACCTTCCCACATTCGCAGGAAGGTGTCTTCCCCTCTTTCCAAACAGCTGAGACAGAAGTACAACGTGTGGTCCCTGCCCATCTGAAAGGATGATGAAGTTCAGGTTGTATGAGGACACTATAAAGGTCAGCAAATTGGCAAAGTAGTCCAGGTTTATAAAAGAAATATGTTATCTACACTGTATGGGTGCAGCAGGAAAAGGCTAATGGCACAACTGTCCACATAGGCATTCACCCCAGCAAGGTGGTTATCACTAGGCTAAAGATGGACAAAGACCACAAAAAGATCCTTGAACGGAAAGCCAAATCTCACCAAATGGGAAAGGAAAAGGTCAAACACGAGGAAGAAACAATTGAGAAGATGCAGGAATAAAGGATTTTTATACACAAGCTTTGATTAAAATTTAACAACCGAAAAAAGAGATTCCCAGAAAAATAGAAATTGAGGGAGTTTGTGACCACTAGACCTGCCCTGCAAAAAAAAAAATATACTAGAGGGACTCCTACAGGTTGAAATGAAAGGACACTAGACAATAACAGGAAGCTATATGAAGAAATAAAGATCTCAGCAAAGGTAAAACATGGGCAATTTTTAAAGCTAATATTCTTGTAAGAATTATCTGTAACCACATTCTTTGTTTCCTGCATGATTTAAGAGACTAAAAATTATTACTAGTCCAAAAACTAGTATAGTTAACCCTTGAACAACATGGTTCCACTTAAATGTGGATTTTTACTTTTTTTTTTTTTTTTTTTTTTTTTGAGACAGGGTCTCACTGTGTCACCCTGACTGGATTGCAGTGGCGCAATCATGGTTCACTGCAGCCTCAACCTCCCAGGCCCAGGTGATCCTCTTACCTCAGCCTCCCAAGTAGCTGGGACCACAGGCATGTGCCATCATGCCTGGCTAATTTTTTTGTGTTTTCTGTAGAGACAGGGTTTTGCCATGTTGCCTAGGATGGTTTACGAACCCATGGACTCAAGGGATCCACCCTCCTTAGCTTCCCAAGTGCTGGGATTACAGGCGTGAGCCACCATGCCCAGCCACATGTGGATTTAAAAAAAAAAAAAAAAATTCAGCATTAGGAGATATACCTAATGCTAAATGACAAGTTAATGGGTGCAGGAAATCAACATGGCACATGGATACATATGTAACAAACCTGCACATTATGCACATGTACCCTAAAACCTAAAGTATAATAAAAAAAAAAATTATTGGAAAACTTTTTCGAGATTTGCAACAATTTGAAAATAATCACAGATGCCTTGCATAGTCTAGAAATATAAAAAAGTAAATGTTATGAATGTATAAACTATAAATAGGTGCTATTTTATCTCTTCTACCATAAAATATATAGAAATTAGAAAAAGTTAAAATTTATGAAAACTTACACATACACTTACATGCCATACATTGTGCCATTTGCAGTCAAGAGAAACATAAATAAAGATGTGGTATGAAATCATAACTGCATAAAATTAACTGGAGTACATACTGTACTGCTGTAATAATTTCATAGACACTTTCTGTTGCTGTTGCAGTGAGACCAAGTATGGTGAGTTTCTGCTTAAAATGTTGTGTGATGCTATGCATCTCCATGTGAACAGTTTGTCCCTCTAGTAAATTGCTTATAGCAGTAAAAAGATCTCCGGCAATTCTCACGTATTTTTCCTTATGTTTGGTGAAATACTGTAAATCTTCAGTAACAACCTGAGGCCCATACAGAATGCCACTAGTGATATTGGAAGCATTCAAGAAGCTGAGAAAAGTCTTGACATTACAAGAAAAAGTTGAATTACTTGATATGCATAGATTGAGGTCTGCAGCTGGGGTTGTCTACCACTTCAAGATAAATGAATCCTACATTAGGACCACTGTTTAAAAAAAAGAAGCTAAAGCTGCAGCTATGCCAGGAGTCATGAAAACCTTCTTCTCTGTACAAAATACTTTATCTCATATTGAAAATGCAGCTTTTATGTGAGTACAGAGTTGCTAGAAGAAAGGCATACATAGGTATGGTTCCAAGATGGCCAAATAGGAACAGCTCCAGTCTACAGCTCCCAGCATGAGTGATGTAGAAGACGGGTGATTTCTGCATTTCCAACTGAGGTACTGGGTTCATCTCACTGGGACTTGTTGGACAGTGGGTGCAGCCCATGGAGTGTGAGCCGAAGCAGGGCGGGGCATCGCCTCACCTAGGAAGTGCAAAGGGTTGGGGAATTCCCTTTCCTAGCCAAGGGAAGCCATGAGACACGGTACCTGGAAAAATCGGGACACTCCCACCCTAATACTGCACTTTTCCAAAGGTCTTAGTAAACGGCACACCAGGAGATTATATCCTGCACCTGGCTCAGTGGGTCCCATGCCCACGGAGCCTTGCTCACTGCTAGCACAGCAGTCCAAGATCAAACTGCGAGGTGGCAGCAAGGCTGGGGGAGGGGCGTCTGCCATTGCTGAGGCTTGGCTAGGTAAACAAAGCCACTGGGAAGCTGGAACTGGGTGAAGACCACCTCAGCTCAAGGAGGCCTGCCTGCCTCTGTAGACCCCACCCCTCTGGGGGCAAGGCATAGCTAAACAAAAGGCAGCAGAAACTTCTGCAGATTTTTAAACATCCCTGTCTGACAGCTTTGAAGAGAGCAGTGGTTCTCCCAGCATGGATTTTGAGATCTGAGAATGGACAGACTGCCTCCTCAAATGGGTCCCTGATCCCCCAGGAGCCTAACTGGGAGACATCTCCCAGTAGTGGCCGACTGACACCTCATACAGCCAGGTGTCCCTCTGAGATGAAGCTTCCAGAGGAAGGATCAGGCAGCGACGTTTGCTGTTCTGCAATATTTGCTGTTCTGCAGCCTCTGCTGGTAATACCCAGGAAAACAGGGTCTGGAGTGGACCTCCAGAAAACTCCAACTGACCTGCAGCTGAGGGTCCTGACTGTTAGAAGGAAAACTAACAAACAGAAAGGACATCACACCAAAACCCCATCTGTACATCACCATCATGAAAGACCAAAGGTAGATAAAACCACAAAGATGGGGAGAAACCAGAGCAGAAAAGCTGAAAATTCTAACAACCAGAGTGCCTCTTCTCATCCAAAGGATCGCAGCTCCTCACCAACAACAGAACAAAGCTGGACGGATAATAACTTTGACAAGTTGACAGAAGTAGGCTTCAGAAGATCGGTAATAACAAACTTCTCCGAGCTAAAGGAGGATGTTCAAACCCATCACAAGGAAGCTAAAACCTTGAAAAAAGATTAGACAAATGGCTAACTCTTCAGCACAGAGAAGACCTTAAATGATCTGATGGACCTGAAAACCATGGCACGAGAACTACGTGATGCATGCTTAAGCTTCAGTAGCCGATTTGATCACGTGGAAGAAAGGATTTCAGTGATTGAAGATCAAATGAATGAAATGAAGTGAGAAGTTTAGAGAAAAAAGAGTAAAAAAAAAAAAAAAATGAACAAAGCCTCCAAGAAATATGGGACTATGTGAAAAAACCAAATCCACATGTGATTGGTATACCTGAAAGTGATGGGGAGAATGGAACCAAGTTGGAAAACACTCTTCAGGATACTATCCAGGAGAACTTCCCCAACCTAGCAGGGCAGGCCAACATTGAAATTCAGGAAATACACAGAATGCCACAAAGATACTCCTCAAGAACAACCCCAAGACACATAATCATCAGATTCACCAAGGTTGAAATGAAGGAAAAAATCTTAAGGGCAGCCAGAGAGAAAGTTCAGGTTACCCACAAAGGGAAGCCCATCAGACTAACAGCTGATCTCTTGGCAGAAACTCTATAAGCCAGAGGAGAGTGGGGGCCAATATTCAACATTCTTAAAGAAAAGAATTTTCAACCCAGAATTTCATATCCAGCCAAACTAAGCTTCATAAGTGAAGGAGAAATAAAATCCTTTACAGACAAGCAAATGCTGAGAGATTTCGTCACCACTAGGCCTGCCTTACAAGAGCTCCTGAAGGAAGCAGTAAACATGGAAAGGAAAAACTGGTACCAGCCACTGCAAAAACATGACAAATTGTAAAGACCATCAATGCTAGGTAGAAACTGCATCAACTAATGAGCAAAATAACCAGCTAACATCATAATTACAGGATCAAATTCACACATAACAATATTAACCTTAAATGTAAATGGGCAAAATGCCCCAACTAAAAGACACAGACGGGCAAATTGCATAAAGAGTCAAGACCCATCAGTGTGCTGTATTCAGGAGACCCATCTCACGTGCAGAGACACACATAGGCTCAAAATAAAGGGATAGAGGAAGATCTACCAAGCAAATGGAAAACAAAAAAAAGCATGGGTTGCAATCGTAGTCTCTGATAAAACAGACTTTAAACCAACAAAGATCAAAAGAGACAAAGAAGACCATTACATAATGGTAAAGGGATCAATTCAACAAGAAGAGCTAACTATCCTAAATATATATGCACCAAATACAGGAGCACCCAGATTCATAAAGCAAGTCCTTAGAGACCTACAAAGAGACAGACTCCCACACAATAATAATGGGAGACTTTAACACCCCACTGTCAATATTAGACAGATCAACAAGACAAAGTTGACAAGGATATCCAGGACTTGAACTCAACTCTGCACCAAGCAGATCTAATAGGCATCTACAGAACTCTCCACCAAAAATTAACAGAATATACATTCTTCTCAGCACTACATTGCACTTATTCCAAAATTGACCACATAGTTGGAAGTAAATCACTCCTCAGCAAATGTAAAAGAACAGAAATCATAACAAACTGTCTCTCAGACCACAATGCAATCAGATTAGAACTCAGGATTAAGAAGCTCACTCAAAACTGCACAACTACATGGAAAATGAACAACCTGCTCCTTAATGACTACTGGGTACATAACAAAATGAAGGCAGAAATAAAGATGTTCTTTGAAACTAATAAGAACAAAGACACAACATACCAGAATCTCTGGGACACATTTAAAGCAGTGTGTAGAGGTAAATTTACAACACTAAATGCCCACAAGAGAAAGCAGGAAAGATCTAAAATTGACACCCTAACATCACAATTAAAAGAACTAGAGAAGCAAGAGCAAACACATTCAAAAGCTAGCAGAAGGCAAGAAATAACTAAGATCAGAGCAGAACTGAAGGATATAGAGACACAAAAAACCCTTCAAAAAAAAAATCAATGAATCCAGGAGCTGGTTTTTTGAAAAGATCAATAAAATTGATGGACTGCTAGCAAGACTAGTAAAGTAGAAAAGAGAAGAATCAAATAAACACAATAAAAAATGATAAAGGGGATATCGTCACCGATCCCACAGAAATACAAACTACCATCAGAGAATACTATAAACACCTCTACACAAATAAACTAGAAAATCTAGAAGAAATAGATAAATTCCTGGACACATATGCCCTCCAAGACTAAACCAGAAATAAGTTAAACCCCTGAATAGACCAATAACAGGCTCTGAAATTGAGGCAATAATAGCCTACCAATCAAAACAAAGTCCAGGACCAGGTAGATTCACAGCTGAATTCTACCAGAGGTACAAAGAGTAGCTGGTATTATTCCTTCTGAAACTATTCCAATCAATAGAAAAAGAGAGAAGCCTCCCTAACTCATTTTAGGAGGCCAGCATCATCCTGATACCAAAGCCTGGCAGAGACACAACAAAAGAAGAGAATTTTAGACCAATATCCCTGGTGAACATTGATGCAAAAATCCTCAATAAAATACTGGCAAACTGAACCCAGCAGCACATCAAAAAGCTTATCCATCATGATCAACTGGGCTTCATCCCTGGGATGCAAGGCTGGTTCAACATATGCAAATCAATAAACGTAATAGATCACATAAACAGAACCAAAGACAAAAACCACATGATTATCTCAATAGATGCAGAAAAGGCCTTTGATAAAATTCAACAACGCTTCATGCTAAAAATTCTCAATAAACTAGGTATTGATGGCACATACCTCAAAATAATAAGAGCTATTTATGACAAACCCACAGCCAATATCATACTGAATGGGCAAACACTGGAAGCATTCCCTTTGAAAACTGGCACAAGACAGGGATGCCCTCTCTCACCACTCCTGTTCAACATAGTGTTGGAAGTTCCGGCCAGGGCAATCAGGCAGGAGAAAGAAATAAAGGGTATTCAATTAGGAAAAGAGGAAGTCAAATTGTCCCTGTTTGCAGATGACATGATTGTATATTTAGAAAACCCCCATTGTCTCAGCCCAAAATCTCCTTAAGCTGATAAGCAACTTCAGCAAAGTCTCAGGATACAAAATCAATGTGCAAAAATCACAAACATTCTTATACACCAATAACAGACAAACAGAGAGCCAAATCATGAGTGAACTCCCATTCACAATTGCTTCAAAGAGAATAAAATACCTAGGGATCCAACTTACAAGGGATGTGAAGGACCTCTTCAAGGAGAACTACAAACCACTGCTCAACAAAATAAAAGAGGATACAAACAAATGGAAGAACATTCCATGCTCATGGATAGGAAGAATCAATATCATGAAAATGGCCATACTGTCCAAGGTAATTTATAGATTCAATGCCATCCCCATCAAGCTACCAATGACTTTCTTCACAGAATTGGAAAAAACTACTTTAAAGTTCATGTGGAATAAAAGAAGAGCCTGCATTGCCAAGACAATCCTAAGCCAAAAGAACAAAGCTGGAGGCATCATGCTACCTGACTTCAAACTACACTACAAGACTACAGTAACCAAAACAGCATAGTACTGGTACCAAAACAGAGATACAGACCAATGGAACAGAATAGAGCCCTCAGAAATAACACCACACATCTACAACCATCTGATCTTTGACAAACCTGACAAAAACAAGAAATGGGGAAAGGATTCCCTATTTAATAAATGGTGCTGGGAAAACTGGCTAGCCATATGTAGAAAGCTGAAACTGGATCACTTCCTTACACCTTAAACAAAAATTAATTCAAGATGGATTAAAGACTTAAATGTTAGACTGAAAACCATAAAAACCCTAGAAGAAAACCTAGGCAATACCATTCAGGACACAGGCATGGGCAAGAACTTCATGACTAAAACACCAAAAGCAATGGCAACAAAAGCCAAAATTGACAAATGGGATCTAATTAAACTAAAGAGCTTCTGCACAGCAAAGAAACTACCAGAGTGAACAGACAACCTACAGAATGGGAGAAAATGTTTGCAATCTACTCATCTGATAAAGGGCTAATATCCAGAATCTACAAAGAACTTAAATTTACAAGAAAAAATCAAACAACCCCATCACAAAGTGGGCAAAGGATATGAACAGACACTTCTCAAAAGAAGACATTTATGCAGCCAACAGACACATGAAAAAATGTTCATCATCACTGGCCATCAGAGAAATGCAAATCAAACCACAATGAGGTACCATCTCACACCAGTTAGAATGGCAATCATTAAAAAGTCAGGAAACAACAGGTGCTGGAGAGGATGTGAAGAAATAGGAACACTTTTACACTGTTTGTGGGTTGAACTAACACTTTTACACTGTTAGTTCAACCATTGTGGAAAACAGTATGGCGATTCCTCAAGGATCTAGAACTAGAAATACTATTTGACCCAGCCATCCCATTACTGGGTATATACCCAAAAGATCATAAATCATGCCACTATGAAGACACATGCACACGTATGTTTATTGTGGCACTATTCACAATAGAAAAGACTTGGAACCAACCCAGATGTCCATTAATGATAGACTGGATTAAGAAAATGTGGCACATATACACCATGGAATACTATGCAGCCATGAAAAAGGATGAGTTCATGTCCTTTGTAGGGACAAGGATAAAGCTGGAAACCATCATTCTGAGCAAACTATCGCAAGGACAGAAAACCAAATACTGCATGTTCTCACTCATAGGTGGGAATTATACAATGAGAACACTTGGACACAGGGTGGGGAACATCACACACCAGGGCCTGTCATGTGGTGGGAGCAGGGGGAGGGATAGCATTAGGAGAAATACCTGATGTAAATGATGAGTGAATGGGTGCAGCACACCAACATGGCACATGTATACATATGTAAAAAACCTGCACATTGTACACATGTACACTAGAACTTAAAGTATAATAAAAAAAGAAAGGCATACATATGAGACTCTAATATGATTTGAGAAAAAAATGAAGTCATTACATGACAACTTAAAGCAAAAGAAGGCAAAAGATCTAATGCTAGAGTGTTTAACACCAGCAAAGGATGGTTTGATAATTTTAGGAAGAAGTTTGGCTTAACTGTCAAGGTAACAGAAGCAGCAGCTTCTGCCAACCAAGAGGCAGCAGACAAGTTCTCAGGTGCCATTAAGAAAATCCCTGGGGAGGATGGGTGTGGTGACTTAAGCCTGTAATCCCAGCACTTTGGGAGGTCAAGGCAGGTGGATCACCTGAGGTCAGGAGCTTGAGACCAGCCTGGCCAACATGGTGAAACCCTGTCTCTACTAAAAATACAAAAATTAGCTGGGCTTGGTGGTGGGCACCAGGATTGCCAGCTACTCGGAAGTCTGAGGCAGGAGAATCGCTTGAACCCAGGGGGCAGATGTTGCAGTGGGCCGAGATCACACTACTTCACTCCAGCCTGGGCGAAAGAGCAAGCCTCTGTCGAAAAGAAAAGAAAAGAAAAAAGTAGGAACAAAACCAACCTGGGAAGAAGTGATATTGTCTGAACAGGTTTTTAAAGCATACAAAAGTGTTCTATTCTGGAAAAAAAAAAAAGCCACAGAGGACATTTATTAGTAAGGAAGAGAAGCAGGATTTAAGCCAGGAAATGATAGGCCAACTCCACTGTTTTATGCAAACACAGTCAGGTTTATGATCAGGAATTCCCTTTTCTATAAAGCTGCTAATCCCTGAGGCTTAACAGGAGCAACAACAACAAAACAAAAAACAAAAAAGAAAAAAACACCAGCTGCCATTCTTTTAGTTGTATAACAAGAAGGCTTAGACAATACAAATACTTTTTCTAGACTGGTTCCATCAATGCTTTGTCCCTGAATTTAGGAAGTACCTTGCCAGTAAAGGACTGCCTTTTAAACTACTTTTTAAAAACCTTTTTTCCCCTTTTTGTGGAGAACAGGGTCTTGCTATGTTGCCCAGGCTTGAGACTCAGCTCAAGCTATCCTCCCACCTCAGCCTCCCTAAGTGCTGGGATTACAGGCATGAGCCACCACGCCCAGACCCTTTCAAACTCTTTTGATATTGGACAATGCCCCCGGCCACCCAAAACCCCTAAGTTCAACACCGAAAAATTGGTCTACTTGTCCCCAGACACATCTCTAATCCAGTCTCTCTAGATCAGAGGGTCATAAGGACCTTTAATGCTCATTACACATGGTACTCTATGGAAAAGATTGTTGAAACTACCAAAGAGAACCCTGCTAGAGAGAACATCAAGAAAGTCGAAGGATTACACCATTCATGATGCCACTGATGTTACAGAAAACTCTGTTAAAGCCAACAAGCCCCAAATAATAAATTCCTATTGGAGAAAACCATGCCCAAATGTTGTACATGACTTCACAGGATTTACAACAGAGCCAATCAAGGAAATCATGAAAGAGATTGTGAATATTACTTGGACCTCGGAGAAATTTAAGCACCAGTGGATGTCACCCCAGAGCAATTAACAGAAGATGACTGGGAGATGAGTGCTTCAGAACCAGGGCCAGGCAATGAGGAAGAAGATGCAAAAGTAGCTGCGTCAGAAAACAAATTGACATTAGACCATCTGGAAGAAGGGTTTTGATTATTCAAGACTGCTTTTTGACTTCTTTTATGACATGGGACCCTTCTATGATACAGTCACTGAAACTAAAGCAAATGGTGGAAGAAGGATTGGTACAACAGAGAAACATTTTTAGAGAAATGCAAAAGCAAAAAAAAAAAAGTCAGAAATTACAATGTATTTTTGTAAAGTTACACCAAGTGTGCACGTGTCTCCTACCTCCCCTTCCACCTCCTCCACCTTTCTGCCTCTGCCATTCCTGAGACAGCAAGACTAATCTGTCCTCTTCTTCTTTCTCCTCAACCTACTCAAAATAAAGTTGACAAGAATGAAGACCATCATGATGATCCATTTCCACTTAACAAACAGTAAATGTATTTTCTCTTCTGTATTTTCTAGCCCACTTTAAGAATACAGTATATAATACATATACAAAGTATATATTAACAGTTTATTGTACCAGTAATGTTTCTGGTCAACAGTAAGCTACTAATAGCTAAGTTTTTTGGGAAGTCAAACTTATATGGAGATTTTTGACTCTGCAGATGTCAGCACCTCTAACCCCCACATTTTCAATAGTCAACTGTGTTATTGCAATGTAAGTTTGTAATTCTACATTTTGTTTTCTAAATAATTTAAGAGACTAATGCATTTTTTTAAAAAAATTATTAGTTTACATTTTTGGACACAATGTACAAAGATGCATTTTTTTTTAACTTCAATAGCTGAAAGCAGTGGGGATGGAGCTGTAAATGAACAGAACTTGTATGTTATTGAAGCTATTAAGGCTGATATAAATTCAAATTATAGTGTTATAACTTTAGGATGTTCAATGTAATATTCACAGTAACTGCAAAGAAAATAGTTTTGGAATTTACACAAAAGGAGGTAAGGAAATTGAAATGTTTCACTATTTAAAAAATTAAATATAAGAGACAACGCAGAAAAAGACAAGAAGTTATAAAACATATAAAAAACAAATAGCAAATGACAGAAATCCCTCATCAGTAATTACTTTAAATTTAAATGGATTAAACATTTCACTGAAAAGACAGTTTGGCAGAACAGATTTTTTAAAATGATCTAACCATATGCTGTCTATAAGAGACTCACTTTAGAATCCAAAGACATAAATAGGTTGAAAGTGAAAAGATAATTCATGCACATAGCAACCAAGAAGAGCAGGGATGGTAATACCATCAGACAAAATAAACTTTAAATTAAAAGAATTGTAAGAGACAAAGAAAGAAAGGTATTATAGATTAATAAAAGATTCAATATAGTAAGAAGACATAACATAATAAACATTTGCATACCTAATAACAGCTAATCAAAACATATGAAGCAAAAGGTGGCTGAACTGTACAGAGAAATACATATTTCCACAATGATAGAGACTTCAATATCTCACTCTCAGTAATGGACAGAACAACCAGACAGAAGGAAATAGAGGACTTGAACAACACAATAAATCAGCTAGACCTAATAGACATATAGGACACTCTATCAACAAGAGAATATATATTTTTCTCAAGTACACATGGAACATTCTCCTGGATAGACTATAGCTTAGGCCATAAAGTCTCAACTGATTTTTAAAAATATCATACAAATAATCTTCTCCAATCACAATAGGGTGAAGTTAGAGCTCAAAAACAGAAGGGAAATTGGAAAATTCAAATTCTCTAGAAACACAAAACTTACCAAGACTGAATCACACACACACACAAAAAAAAAAAAAGAAAGAAAAAAAAATCTGAATAGACCTTATAACTTGTAAGGAGATTAAATCACCAGTTGAAAACCTCCCAATAAAGAAAAGCTCTGGACCTGATGGTTTCACAGGTAAATTCCAAACATTTAAAGAATAATTAACACCAATTCTTCTCAAACTTTTATCAGACATTTGAAGAGAAGGGAACATTTCCTAACTCATTCTATGAAGCCAGTATTGGCCTGATATCAGCAGGACAGTTCCCTGGGTGGCCTTGGACTGACGCAGTTCTCTCTTCTTTCTTACTTGTAGTTCAAGAACAACTACAGAATGTGCTGGGAGTGTAATATTCTGAGACAGGGAGGAACTGGCCAGAAAAGCCCAGGTCCTGATCCAGTCCCTACCTCCAGAGACAAGATGTCCTTCAACGCTTTTGCTCAGCATGTCATGTCACCCCAGTATGTCACGTCACCCCAAGGAAATCAAACCCAGGGTGGGCTACATTCCAGGTTGCCTCAGCTGCAGTGCAAAAGGAGCACACACAGATGAGACTCCATGTACCCTGAGTGGCTTTTCTGAACTTTGGAAGACCTGCTCATAATGAATGTTAGTCTTTTATTGTCCCTTGCTGCTTTTCTGTAAGTAATAAGCCTACGTCATGTAACTTGTATGTGTGTGTTCTGTCTCATCAGACTCAGACAAGCTGGTAACTAGTGCAGTGAACCTGCTTCACAATGCCAAAGCCAGAGAAAGACACCACAAGTAAAGTGCAGACCAATCTCCCTTAATAACTTTGATGCAAAAATTCAACAAAATACTATTAGCAGACAGAATTAAGAAGCATTTTTAAATAAGTATGTGCCATGTCTGTATTAATCCATTCTCACATCGCTATAAAGAACTACCTGAGACTGGGTAATTTATGAGGAAAAGAGGTTTAATCAGCTCATGATTCCACAGGCTGTACCAGAAGCATGGCTGGGGAGGCCTCAGGAAGCTTTTAGTCATGGTGGAAGAAAAGGAGAAAGGAGGCTCATCTTACACGACCAGAGTGGGAGGAAGAGGGGGCGAGGGGGAAGTGCTACACACTTTTTTTTTTTTTTTTTTGAGACAGATTCTCACTCTGTTGCCAGGCTGGAGTGCAGTGGCGCGATCTCAGCTCACTGCAACCTCCACCTCCCGAGTTCAAGTGATTCTCCTGCCTCAGCCTCCCAAGTTGCTGGGACTACAGGCGTGCACCACCATGCCCAGCTAATTTTTGTATTTTTAGTAGAGAAGGGGTTTCACCATGTTGGCCAGCATGGTCTCGATCTCATGACCTCATGATCTGCCTGCTTTGGCCTCCCTAAGTGCTGAGATTACAGGTGTGACCCACCACGCCCGGCTGCCACATACTTTTAAACAACCAGATCTCATAAGAACTCACTATCATGAGAACAGAGAAGGGGAAGTCCACCCCCATGATCCAATCACCTCCCACCAGGCCCCTCCTCCAACACTGGGGATTACAATTTAACATGAGATTTGAGTGGGAACACAAATTCAAATGATATCAATGACCAAGTGGGACTTATTCCTGGAATTCAATGATGACTCAATGTACAAAAAGAAGAATCAATGTGATATACTGCATTAACAGAATGAAGGGGAGAGAAAACAAATGGTCATCTCTATTGGTGGAGAAAAATTATCTTATAAAATTCAACACCCTTTCATGGTAAAAACAGACCAGAAATAGAAAGTATCTCAAAATAATAAATGCCATATATGAAAAATCCACAGCAAACATAATACTTAGTGGTGAAAGACCAAAAGCTTTTTGTTTAGGATGAGGAACAAGGCAAGGATGTTTGCTTTCCCTTCTGTTCAACATAATACTAGAAATGCTAGACAGAGCAATTAGGTTAAAAAAAAAAAAAATTAATTAAGGGCTTCCAAATTGGGAAGGAAGAAAAATGTTCTCTGTTCACAGATGATACAGTCTTCTATGTAGAAAACCAAGATTTAACACAAAAAATGTTAGAACAAATTCCAATTAGCAGAATACAAAGTCAATACACACAAAAAGTGGCATCCCTGCACACTAACGAGGAACAATCTAATCTGAAGAAGAAGTTAAGAAAACTGCATTTCCGGTAGCATCAAAAAGAATACTCAGGAATTAACAAAGGAAGTGAAAGACAAGCACAATGAAAACTACAAAACACTGCTAAAAGAAATTAAATAGCACACAAATAAATAGAAAGGCATACAATGTGATATGGTTTGGCTCTGTGTTCCCACCCAAATCTTATCTTGTAGCTCCCATAATTCCCACGTGTTGTAGGAGGGACCCGGTGGCAGATGATTGAATTATGGGGGCAGGTCTTTCCCGTGCTGTTCCTGTGATAGTGAATGGGTCTCACGAGATTTGATGGTTTTAAAAAAATGTTTCTCTGCACAAGCTCTCTCTTTGCCTGCTGCCATCCACATAAGATGTAACTTGCTCCTACTTGCTTTCTGCCATGATTGTGAGGCCTCTCCAGCCACGTGGAACTATAAGTCCAATTCAACCCGTTTCTTTTGTAAATTCCCCCATCTCGTGTACATCTTTATCAGCAGTGTGAAAAGAGACCATACACCATGTTAATGAATTGGAAGACTTGATATTGTTAAGCTATCTATACTACCCAAGTCATCTGCAGATTCAATGCAATCTCTATAAAAATCCCAATGATGTTTTTTGAAAATAGAAAAACCTATTCTAATATTCTTGTGGAATTTCAAGGGATTCTCAATAACCAAAACAATCTTGAAAACTCACACTTCCTGATATTAAAACTTTTTATAAAGCTACAGTATTAAAAACAGTGGTTCTGGCATAAAGACAGACATATAGACCAATGGAATAGAATACAGACCCTAGAAAAATATATTAGAAAAATATCTTTGGCCGGGCGCGGTGGCTCACGCTTGTAATCCCAGCACTTTGGGAGGCCGAGGTGGGCGGATCACGAGGTCAGGAGATCGAGACCACGGTGAAACCCCCCGTCTCTACTAAAAATACAAAAAAATTAGCCGGGCGTGGTGGCGGGCGCCTGTAGTCCCAGCTACTCGGAGAGGCTGAGGCAGGAGAATGGTGTGAACCCGGGAGGCAGAGCTTGCAGTGAGCCGAGATTGTGCCACTGCACTCCAGCCTGGGCGACAGAGCGAGACTCCATCTCAAAAAAAAAAAAAAAGAAAAATATCTTTGCACTTATGGTCAAATGATTTTCAACAAGGGTGCCAAGACCATTCAATAGGGAAATGACTGTCCTTTCAACAAATAGTGCTCAGAAATTGGATATCCATATGCAAAATAATTCAGTTGGACCCTTATCTAATACCATATACTAAAATTAACACAAAATTGATTGAAGACTTAAATATAAGAACTAAGACAACAAAACTCTTAGAAAAAAAAACGGGAAAACTTTCATGACATTAGATTTGGCAATGATTTCTTGGATGTGGCACCAAAGGCACAGGCAACAACAACAAAAAGACCAGTTGGACTTCACAAAAAGTAGGTTTCTGTGCCTCAAAGGACACGGTTAAGAGAGTGAAAAGACAACCTATGGAATGAGAGAAAATATTTGCAAATTATGTCTGACAAGGGAGTGATATCCAGAATACATAGAGAACTACTGAAACTCAACAATCCAATTCAAAAATGGACAAAGATCTTAAACAGATATTTCTCTAAAGAAGATATACAAATGGCCAATAACCACATAAAGACATGTTCAACTAATAGGGAACTGCAAATCAAACTACAATAAGATATCATCTCACATCCACTAGGATGACTGTTACCAAAAAAAAAAAAAAGAGAGAAAATAAATGTTGGTGAGGATGTGGAGAATTGTAACCCTTATGAACCACTGGTGAAATATAAAATAGTACCACTGCTATGGAAAACAGCATGGCAGTTCCTCAGAAAACTAAGCAGATTTATCATATGATCCAGCAATTCCACTTCTGGGTACACACTCAGAAGGATTGAAAGCAGGGACTCGGACAGATATTTGAATACTCACATTCACGGCAGCATTATATGTAACAGCCAAAAGGTGGAAGCAACCCAAGAGTTCACTGATGGATGAATGGATAACAAAATGTGGTATATTCATATATACAATCGAATATTACTGAGCCACAAAAAGGAAGGAAATTCTGACATACACTACAACATGGATGAAACTTGAGGACATTAAGTCTAATAAGTGAGTCACAAAAGGACAAATACTATATGATTCCACTTGTACAAGATACCTAGAGTAGTCAATTTCACAGAGACAAATTTTGCCTCTGTTGCCAGGGGCTAAGGAGAGGGGAGTAAGTTATTATTTAATGAGTACAGAGTTTCAGTTTTGCAAGATGAAAAGAGTTCTGGAGATGGATGTTGATGAGGGCTGAATAATAACATGAATTTAGTATCACTGAACTGTACAGTTAAAAATTCGAGATGGTAGATTTTGTGTATTTTACCACAATAAGAACAATGGAAAAAATCCATCATGACTACAGACCCGAGGGAACTTAGGGAATTATAGGAGGGATAAAACATGCACACATTGTACTAGAATGTGAAGGAGAATATGGTGAATCTAATAATCACTAGCATTTATTGTGCTTTCTCCATTCCACCTATCAGAAAACGAGCTTTAAACACTTTAAACCTCACAAAAAATTGTAGAAGATAAGTACTATTATTTACTCCCATTTTACAGATGAAGATACTGAGGCACAAGTCTCACAGCTGGTAAAGAATGAAGCTAGGATCCAAAGTCTAGTGAATTTGGATCCAGGTCCAAGCTCTTAACCACTAAAGTATGTAGCAACATGTACAGTAACTCTATCCTGTGGGATCCTAACAGGGCCACATCAAATATTTTGGAAGACCAAAGAAAAGAGAAAGATATTCCAGCTTGGCTAAGATTGACAGGGTGAGGCCTGTATCAGGGAGGCCTTCATGGAAGAGGTTTCACTCGAAAATAAACCTTAAAAAATGAGAATTTGAACTCATGGACATGGAGGGAGAAGCATGAGAACACCAAGGGAAGTAATCTACCAACAACACATGGTGGCCCTGATCAACACCAGTCTAGATTAGGTTAAACACGTTTCTGCCCCAAGCCCCACACTTCACCAGGCCCTAAAGGTAACAATAAGTTTATCAAAGAATAGTGGGCATCATCGTCACTCAGCATCTAATGCTCAGTGCTGGCTTAGTACAATCTGTAATCCTAAACATCTACTCTGTGACACACCATTCAGGACCCCGTGGCATCTTTTTAATCTCTTGTGTACATCCTTGAGACAAAATGCTACTGCATCTAAGCACAGGAAAGGTTTGTGGATTGTGCCACCACTAATATCAGGTACGAGCACTCCCTGGAACTGTGGAGCAGTTTGAGCTGTGGAGGCACTTGGGGAAGAGAAAAGAAAAAACAATCATATAAAGGAGAACTGGAAAAAAAAAAATCAACTTTCAACTTGAGGAATTTATTGAAAAGACGGTCAGGGCAAGCCCATGGAAATGGCATTAACTTTTAGCTGAAAATCCAGGGGTATTTTTTCTACCACATATAGCACATAGTTTAAATTTGTTACTAGGAGACATAGTTATAACTGTGCCTAGAATTATGTCAATTTTTAGAATAAAAAAGATTAAAATATTTTATGGATCTGCTAAAAGAGAACATTTGATGAAACATCAGATTTCGCACTGAAACCACTTTCACATACTCAAAGGACTGTTGACAAAATGCCATTAAAGTATTTAGATTTAGTTTCGAAAAAGTAAAAGATGCATTAAAATAAGTAAAACAGGATCCTCAAAGCGTAAAATTGTGGGGAAAAAAATTTAAAAAACATAAAAAGAATGAAATTGTGATCTTGGGAGAAAATAAAAATAATTTTGAATAAGCACCATCTATAGTTATTTAGTATGAACTATTTTTTACTATTATTACAAAAAAGGAATCTACGTTTGTCTAATTTACTTTAGAAATTAAAGTATTACAAGTTTTAGAAACTGCTTTTCCCAAATAAAAATGCATGTGAAATATACAACAAAAATGGCATTCCAATGAAATATAAAGAAACCAAAACAATAAAACAAAAATGTTTTACATGACTATGTAAGAGAAGATTCACATGCAAGTAGTCCCAAACTAACTTGTTTATAAACCATTTTTTGACCATGACAGGTCAGGGTATAATCTTGATTGAAGGAGGTCAAAACAAATTGAGGAAAATACTGCTTTTAAGGAGGTTTCCTTATAATATCTGAGAAATGAAAAATTTGAAAGAACACTTCAAGAAATACTGTATGATCTAGATATTGCTTTAAGAGACAGGGAAAATTGTAATGTAAGGAATATTTATATAATAAGGTGAAGATATTTTGTAATTTTCTGTGATAGTGTTTTCAGTAAGTCTCACTAATCATCAGTAGGTTCTTGGAAACTGCAAGTTTAAGCAAAACTACACAAAACCAATTTTTTTGTCCTCATCAACATTATAACAAAATGATGTTGAACCAATGAGGACATTCGAGGACCTGTATATTTTACGTAAAGCTGCAGTTTCCAAGAACCTCTCCACAATGTTAACTGAGGGCTTTCTGTACATATGGCCTCATTACAGTAGGTGAATGTAGTATGTAAAATGAATACTTGAATGTGAATATTTAGCATACCACAGACCTTTTAGATTCAGAAATGAACCTACACGTTGCTTGACAATTCCAGGTGCAACTTATCAGAGCAGTTTCTCCAAATGAAAGTTGATTTAGAAAACAAAAATGCATAGAATCATGTAAATTACAAGTGTCTTTATTCAAACGTCACTGACACATAAACGGAACACCCAGAAATATACAATGATAATTAAATTCAGTGATCTTTGATATTTTTGCCAACTTCCAGTCATGTAAAAACCATGACTTTAAATATACCTTATTTTGTGTTATAATGGTCTATTTTGTCAAGTTAGGAAGATAGAGCATCTTTTAAACAGTTTGTTGGTGTGATATGGAACTTTCATTTGGAGACATATGGTATGTGGTACTTCTGCCCCAGACCCTAGAAACTTTGGGAGAGGGCTGGCTCTCAACCTGCATTCAGCACCCCTAAAAAGAATAAAGCCCGCGGTGGGAAAGGGATAAAGACATATTTATTTCCCCTCTATGCAAGCAGAAGAGTAAACAGCCCCCAAGCCCGTTCACTCCCCATGTGGTTTGATTTACTCTAATTTTCTCCTCCTGGGCTCCTTTCTGGGCTGAGTCCGGTGGGATCACAGATACATCACTGTCTGGCTAGCCCACAGCTGCCGGCAGAACAGGGATAGGGGAGGGTTTTCCTGGGAAAATATGCTGTGAGATGCTATCCAAGTGAAAAATATGCAGCCCCCAAACTCCACCTTCATTAGCCAGAATAAAACCCAGGGATTTCTGCCTTCTGGAGTTTCAGACTGACAGGAGAAGAGGAAATCAGAGTCCCTGGATGGAACTTTTCCAATAGGCTTTCTGGCAAGCAGCCAAACCCAGGAATGAGCTGAAGAAAGCAAATCGGGTTAAACTGTAATGCGGATGGGGCTGACCCTAGGCAGGGCAGCATGGGTTCAGCCCGTCTACTAGCTACCACATAGTCTCATGCCACGTCATTCCACCCATCCCTGAGGTGAAAATATCATCCCCATTTCATACACAAGGACAGACTTAGAACACAATAGAGGTTAAGCAACCACATTGCCTGCTCCCCTCCCCCTACCATCTCTCCCCTTCCCTCTCCCCACCTCCCCCTCCTCACAGACCAAGGCCTTCTATCATCTTTATAATGCCTTTTCCTCCTGGAAGCCTGGGTTCCAGTTGATCTGTGAAATATTCTCTAAGCATCTGTCTTTGACCTTCTTACCTCTTATCAAAATTATAATTCCATGTTAATTGTGTGATCATTTAACGAATACAGTCTAGGAGTATAGGGACTGCCTGTCTTGCTCACCATAATAGTGCCAGTGCCATTCACAGTGGGTGACATGTAAGTGCTCCATTTATGTCATCTAAATGAATCCATTTCTCCCTGTCTCCTTCCCCTAAAAAACAAACAAACAAACAAAACACCCTGCCTTAAAACAGCAGCTGGCATAAAAGAAGAGAGTAAAGGGCTAATCGGCACTGACTGTAATTATTATGGGTATACTATATTGGGCTGCAGAAAACAGGACTATGGAAGTAGGGTTGAGGCAGGAGGGACATGGACAAACACAGAAAGGGACAGAGTCAGGGCTGAGCATGAGGTTTGGTGGTGTTAATTTTCTCTTTTGGAACCCTCCTCAACTAAGAATGCAGGCAGAAGAGAGTACCTAGTTAAGAGCTGGGTTGTTGAAAACCCAGCTCTGCCAGGAACTAGCAAGTTCTTAATCTTTGAGCATCTTTTTCCTTATCTGCAAAATAATAGTAACAGTGATAATACCTGCTTCTTGGGTTGTTACAAGGAATGAATGGTAGTATGTATGAATTGCCTTGGCACGGTGCCTGGCACACTGTCAGTGATCAATAACTGGTGCTGATAGAGAGAAAAGGGTTCAGTCAGCTGATTGCACTTGTTTTTACCCTCTGCAGCCAGGTGTCAGTGCCCCGTTTCCTGTTTCCTCCTTTCCAACTCGGGTTTCCATTCAGGATTCCCCAGGGAAGGTGGAAGTATATCTTGGAAGATCTTCATCACCCCTAATCCCCATTCAGTCCAAAGCTATTTCCAACAGATTCAGGAATCAAAAAGCCTAGATGAGGAAGAAACCACCAGTTGGAGGGGACCATGGCAGAGCCCACGAAGCCCAGAGGTGGGAAAGGGTCGTACCTGAGACCAGTGGGGAGAAGATCAGTTTCTCCATCTCAGCCCCTCCTTGGCAAACTCTTTAGCTCTCAAGAACCCAGAGTTCATTCTCAGGACCTGAAGCCTGAGGCCAGGAGTCTCCGGATAGGTCTTCTATGTGTGCATCTCCCTCCCCAGAAGAGGAGAAGATGAGCCTGTGGGAGGCCTTTATTGCCTAAGGTTGACTGGTTACTAAAACTGGATTCACCTGTGACATGAGAGCTCGCCCAAACCTCAGCCCAGACCCGGATGCTTCTCTGTCCTTCCTCCTCCCTTGCAGAGGAGGATGTATAGGCAAAAATAAAAATACACAGCACTGGGAGTCATGAAACTCACATCTCGTTCCAGTTTTTCTACTTTTTCTCCGTCTTTAAAATGGGCATAGTACCCCAGATGATCTCTAAGGACTCTTCCTGCCCTGGCAGTTTGAGATCTTCTGCACTGGAACCATGGATGGGAACCACAGCCTGCCTTGGGGGAGATGGCAAGGGAAATGGAACCCAAAACCCTAAAAGGAAATTTCTAACCTTAGGGGATCCGTGAGCACTCACAAATTACAGGCACATATATATGTATTTTGCTTTACTTCTTCAGAAAACAGTGAGTTGTAGACAGCCTCAGACTCTCAAACTTCTGCTCTAAACTGGCAACATTTAAAGAGTCTATTTGGGAACTTTGGGGAACCCAGTACTCTCCTATTGGTGAAAATGAGAGGATGCAGCCCTGTTTCCTGATGCTGATGTAACAAATTACCACCAAATTAACGGCAACACAAACATATTATCTTACAATTATGGGCACCAAAAGACATAAGTCTCCTAACTTAGTCACCAGACGAGAATCAATGTGTAGGCAAAGCTGGTTCTTTCTGGAGCACCAGGGAACAATTTTCTTCTCACTGTTTCTTGCTTCTAGAGGCTGTTGACTCTTGACTGCATCACTTCCGTCCCCGCTTCCATCCTCACATGGCCTTCCCTGCTGACTCCGACCCATCTGCCTTCCAATTATAAGGACCCTTGTGATTACATTGGGTCCACCTGGAACACCCAGGGTACTCTCCCTGTCTCAGGATTTTTTAACTTAATCACATCTACAAAATCTCTTTTACAATGTAAGGTAACAAATTTACAGGTTTAAGGGTCAAGACATGGGTGGGGAATGCGAATATTCAGCCTACCAGAAGCCCTTTGAGTAGCCATATCCTTTAACCCAGCAATTCCACTTGCAGAGTTTATCCTACAGGCTAAACTGTATAGAGGTAATGTCCACACAGCAGAGTTTATAATATTTAAACCTGGGAACAACCTGTTCTACTGATAATCAGTAGAAATGTAACTAAATAAGCTAGGAATATTCGTACATTAGCATATTCTAAAAAGATGCAGTATTCTAAAAATAAGTATATTCATATGTACTAATATGAAAAAGTCTCTAAGTCAGTTGCTAGGATAAAAGCAACCTGAAATAAAAGCTGTATAATGTGACTCCGTGTTGTGGTATGTATATGTAATTTCTGGATGGATATCACAGAATCTGTTAATGGTGGTGACTACCTCTTGTGTGTAGGATAGCCAGGGTACTTTTATCCTTCATTTTACACCCTTCTGAACTGCAGTTTATTTATTTTTTAACCAATTATAACATACAATTTTAAAATTTTATGATTTGTCTGGGTGCAGTGGCTCACGCCGGTAATCCCAGCACTTTGGGAGACTGAGGTGGGCATATTACTTGAGGCCAGGAGTTTGAGACCAGCCTGGCCAACATGACAAAAGGCATCTCTACTAAAAATGCAAAAACATGGTGGCACGCGCCTATAAACCCAGCTCCTAGGGAGGCTGAAGCAGGAGAATCACTTGAACCCAGGAGGCAGAGGTTGCAATGAGCCAAGACTGTGCCACTGCACTCCAGCCTGGGCCACAGAGGGAAACTGTATCTCAAAAAAAAAAAGAAAGAAAGAAAGAAAAAGTCTTGCCAAATTTCTTTTGGTCATTCTGAGGGCTGGAAATGTTCCATATCTTATCTGAATGGTAGTTACAAGGGTGTCTGCATGTATGAAAATGCACTGATCTTCACACTTAACATTTGTGCTCTATTCTCTGTGAAGTTCTGGTTTAATAAAAAATGCACATTCAAAAATATAGGATGTTTCCCCCCTTTGGCCAAAAGCCAAGGGTTATTGACCTGTATCCTTCTGAAATTCAGTGCAAAAGTGGTGCGTGCCTCTTTCTGGGCAAGTGTTGACACTTTTTGTCAGATTCTTAAAGGGATTTGAAGCTCCTAAAAAGTTAAAAATTACCAGTGAGGGCCTTCCCTAAAATAAAGACTACTTACTCCTGGTTTTGTTGGGGTTTGACTAAGGGTCAGACCGCTCTGTCAGACAGGCTTTCTGGAAATGCAGACCTTGAGATAGGTAAGCACCAACGTATGTAATGGGCTGGCTACAGAATAAACAGCTACATTTTTCTTTGGGGAGCAAAATGCAGATAATTATCACCACTTAAGCTTTAGTGCAACTGTGTAAAAAGGCGTGGCTTTTTATTGGCCCAGCGCCTTTGTGTGCAGCCAATCCTGAGGTGGGCGGCTGTGTCCCCGCCCTGGTGGGCGGAGCTCTTCCCAGCCCTCAGGCCTTTGCCCATCAGGCCATTCAGCCTGGCACTGGCTGGGCGGAGGTCCTTGGTAGCAGAGGGGCAGATTAACCCTCTGCCTCACTTGACAAGCCTGAAGAATGCTTAACCCACGCTCTGGGTTCCTCTGGGGTCCCTTATCCAGGCCCGGCCCGCAAACCAGAATTTCCAGTGTGACTGTGTTGGCAGAGAGTTAATGAGCAGCCAAGGAAGCTGTGGCTGTTGCTGCTGTAGACTTGCCCAAGAGGGAAGGACGAAAGAACGCCAGGTCCTTCCTTAGCCTCTCTGCTTGGAACAAGGCAGGTGGGAAGGGTGCATCTCAGGAAGTGGAGGCCAGACATGAGATTGGAAGCCTCAAGGGAAGGGAATCGGGAAACTGAAACCCTAACCACATATATTGAGTTTATATGGATGGATACCAGCCCCTGTGCTACATAAATGTTTTACATAAGAGAATGGGCTCTGAAGCCAGGTTCAGCCGATTTGTAGCTGTGTGGACCCCGGCAAGCTGCTTATCTTCTCTCTGTGTTAGGATCCCCCTCCGTAATATGGCATAACAGTAGTGCCACCCCCAATCTCCAGTTTAACTTCTAAGCTGGTCCCTGCCTCGCCCTCTGATTTTTTTTTAAGATTGAGATATAATCCACTTACCATGAAGTTTATGCTTTTAAAGTGTACAATTCCATGGTTTTTAGTATCTTCACAAAGGTGTGCAACGATTTCCACTAATTCCAGAACTTTTTTTTTTTTTTTTTGAGACAGAGTCTCACTCTGCCACCCAGGCTGGAGTGCAGTGGTGCAATCTCAGCTCACTGCAACCTCTGTCTCCTGGGTTTAAGCAATTCTCCTGCCTCGGCCTCCTGAGTAGCTGGGATTACAGGCGCCCGCCACCACGCCTGGCTAATTTTTTGTATTTTTAGTAGAGACGGAGTTTCACTGTGTTGGCCAGGCTGGTCTTCAACTCCTGACCTCGTGATCTGCCCGCCGCGGCCTCCCAAAGTGCTGGGATTACAGGCGTGAGCCACCGCGTCCGGTCCAGAACACTTTTATCATTCCAAAACCAAGGGTCCCCCCCAGCAGTCACTCTCCATTCTCCACTCCTCTCATCCCCTGGGGCCATTCATTTACTTTTTGCCTTTGTTGATTTTCCTCTTCTGGAGATTTCATAGAAACGAAATCATATATGTGGACTTCTGTGTCCAGTGTCTTCCACTTAGCATAGTGCTTTCAAGGCTCATACATGTTGTCTCCCATGCCCATCTCGGTATTTCATTGCTTTCTGCGGCTGCCATGGCACGAATGTGCCACATTTTATTTATTCATTCATCAGTTAGTAGATATTTGGGATGTTCCCATTTTTTGGCTCTTATGAATAATACTGCTGTGAACCAACATTCATGTAGAAGTTTCTGTGTGGACATAGGTTTTCATTCATTTAAGTGTATAGTAGGGTTGGATAATTTTATCTTATACTATTCTCCCCTTCTGCATCATAAGGACCTTCTTTCTGTCCCTCAAGCAAACCAAGCTCACTCCCACCTCAGGGCCTTTGGCCTAGCTGTCCCCTCTGTCTGGAAGCCTATTCCCCCAGATTGCTACATACAGTTCACTCCTTATCAGTCAGATCTCAGTTTAAATATCACCGCCTCACTGAGGCTTTCCCAGACCATTTTATTCATTCTCTGACCCTTACCCTATTTTATTTTCTCTATATCCATTATTACACTCTGATCTATTTTTTTATTTCTTTACTTGTGTCATATCTACCCCTTCTATTAATAGAACTGAGCTCCATGAGAGCAGGTAACTTGTCTATTATGACATTAGCTATCCCTGGCCGCTAGAACAGTGCATGGCGTGTAGTAAGCATTTATTAAACATTAGCTGTTATTCATACTTCACAGCACACTTAGAAAATAGTTACCATTATTACGCACGTGTTACAAATGAAGAAACTGAGACTCAAAGGAATTAAGTGACTTGGCCAAAATTATGCAACTGGGACGTGTCAGAGCCTGGGTTTGGTGCCAGGACTATCTGGCTCAAAAGCTGGTGCTCCTTGTACGATGCTGTACTGCTTATTTCAGCTCCTTCTTCCAGACTGATCTAGCCTCACAAATTGTCAGTTCCAACAAGGATTCCTCTGAGCTTAGGAGACAGGGAGAAGAAACAGAAATGTGGATATTGTCTGACCTGGCCGCACCCAAGAAGCCTGGCCCTGGAGCTGGTAGGGGAGGGAGGACAGGAGCTCTCACCTGCTGGGAGCTTTGGCTGGAAAACAGGCCTCCCCAGAGCTGCAAGCCAAGGCCTGTCCTCCCTCCAGCAAGGCCCTGTCAGCCCCGGCAGGCAGCAGGCGCTCTCAAACAGCAGGCCTCCGGTACCATGTATACTCAGGTGGACTTCCTTTTATGCAAAACTCCAACAGGCATACTGATAACTAACTTCATGTGTGGTGCTGTTCTAAATACTTTTCGTGTATTAACTCACTGGTTCCCCAAATTAGCATCATGAGGTATGTATCATATTACCTCATGTAACTGATGAGGAGATTGAGGCCCAGGATGGTTAAGCAAACTGCTCAAGGTCACAAGGCTCAAGAATGGTGGAGGCAGGATATAAACTCGCGTTATTTGACTTGAGTTTCCTTCTTTTACTTGCCACTCTACCCTGCATCTCAGCAATGGATTTGAGAATAAGTCTTCATCTACAAAAGTATTTATCACTGGATAGCTATGCGACCTAAGCTCTAAACCCAAAGCTTTCTGGCCGTTAATTGCCTTATGTGCATAAATGGACAAGAATCAGCTTCTCTTCTATGTGTGTTCTTTAGAAAAACATGCTAATATGTATTACGGCGGGGGGCAGGGTTAAGCTAAATTAGGTGGAACTCTTTGCAGCAGGATTTATCAGTGCCTTTAATATGCTAATGTACAATGGGCCTTTTCAAGAGAGGGGTTGAGGATATAGCATTTCTCAAACTTTATTGAACACAGAACAATGTTGGAATAGTATTCCATGGAACGCAGATTGGTAAACACTCATTTAAAAAGTTTATTTGGGCTAGGCACAGTGGTTAATCCCTGTAATCTCAGCACTTTGGGAGGCTGGGACAGGAGGATCACTTGTGCCCAGGAGTTCAACACTAACCTGGGCAACATAGCAAGACCCTGTCTCTCCAAAAAATTAATTAAAAAAAAATTAGCCAGGTGTAGGGGCACTCGCCTATAGTCCCAGCTACTTGGGAGGCTGAGGCAGACGGATCACTCGAGCCCAGGAGTTAGAGGCTGTAGTGAGCTATGATTGCTCCCCCGTACTCCAGCCTGGGCAATAAAGCAAGACCCAGTCTAAATATTAAAGTGAAAATAGTTGTTTGCACGAAAAAAGTCATCTTTCCTGAAATCGGACAGAATTATCTTCCTTCTCCCTATTTTCACCTGCTAGGAAAAGAGGAACTTACAAACAATCATCAACCCCTTCAAGCCTGCAGGGGACTTTTGGCTAATGTGGAGATGAGGAAGGGAACTCATCTGCTGAGCACCTACTATATGCCAGCTCTGTGATTATGACTTAAATTTTTTTTCATGATTCTCAAAACAGCCCTTTGAAGCATGTTTTATTTGAAGAAGGTAGGATAATGTTGCAGATGAAAATGTAGGCTCTGGAGTCTGATAAACATGAGTTTGCATCTTAGCTATCTTACTTGATAGCTATAGCTGTGTGAACTTGGGCAAGTTGCTTAACTGTTCTATGCTTCAGTTTTCTCCTTGGCAAAATGGATAATACAACGTCTACCTAATATGGGTATCATGTGGCTTTGCTGATATAATGCATGAGAGGCACTTACATAGAATCTGCACATATTAAGTATACAGTAAGCAGTCACTTCATTGCCAGGCGCTGTGGCTCACACCTGTAATCCCAGCACTTTGGGAGGCCGAGGCAGGCGGATCACCTGAGGTCGGGAGTTTGAGACCAGCCTGACCAACATGGAGAAACCCCATCTCTACTAAAAATACAAAATTAGCCGGGCGTGGTGGCGCATGCCTGTAATCCCAGCTTCTCAGGAGGCTGAGGCAGGAGAATCGCTTGAACCCAGGAGGCGGAGGTTGCGGTGAGCCGAGATCGTGCCATTTCACTCCAGCCTGGGCAACAACAGCAAAACTCTGTCTCAACAACACCACCAAAAAAAAAGAAGAAGAAGAAGTCACTTCATTATTATCACTATCCTCATCATTATTTGTGTTTTACAGATCATTCAGCAGAGACCCAGAAAAGGTAAGTAGCTTACCTAACGCCACACAGCTATTGTGTGTGGCTGAATTGAGACCCCTAAACAACCCCAAACCTGCTCTTTCTCTCCAGGATCCCTGAAGGAGGCTAAGCCAATTTTATTTGAACTTGCAAATAAAACCTCTCTTCCTCTCCATGCCTCACATCACATGCCACTCGGGAGTGAGTGGGAATTTCCCCTTGGAACTCAGACCCTACCACCCATGCATAAGCGTTCAGACCCACTTGGCAACAGCATGCCCACGGCCCAAGGCCCTGACAAATGGGCCTGGATAACTGAGAAGGTCCGGAGCCTATGGGCATCCCTTTATGAGCCTCTCTACACAGGGAGCATTCCATAAATGCCATGGCCAGTGCACATGCTGTATACATAGGAAGCCACATGGCCCCCACTGTCAACCTGGGATCTTCCAAGTCCTAGCACAGGTGAGGGATGCCTCCGTGGCTGTCACAGGGGAGGGGCAGCAGGGAGACAACATGGAGACCGAGGGGGCAAGGTTCCAGGCTCTGGGCCTGAATCAACGAAAGCAGCTGCTCCTGAAAGAAGTTTGTATGTTGTCCTTCCATGTAACTTTCTTTTTTTTTTTTTTTTTTTTGAGACGGAGTCTCGCTCTGTCGCCCAGGCTGGAGTGCAGTGGCGCAATCTCGGCTCACTGCAAGCTCCGCCTCCTGGGTTCACGCCATTCTCCTGCGTCAGCCTCTCCGAGTAGCTGGGACTACAGGCGCCCGCCACCACGCCCGGCTAATTTTTTGTATTTTTAGTAGAGACGGGGTTTTACCGTGGTCTCGATCTCCTGACCTCGTGATCCGCCCGCCTCGGCCTCCCAAAGTGCTGGGATTACAAGCGTGAGCCACCGCGCCCGGCCCCATGTAACTTTCTATTTGAAAAAAAGGCTTACTGTCTACCCACATACCATCAAAAAAAAAAAAAGTTTTAAACAAACACCACTGATCTAGTTCTTCATTTTCATTGGGCATATTGGGAAGACAGGCCCAAATGGAAAGGAACTGCCACAGGTCCCAGTGTGTTAGTGACAGAAGAGGGACTGGAACTGACATCTCCTGTCTCTTTTTATACCAGCCTGTCAAATAGCAGAGTCTGAGATGGTTGTTTGTTTGTTTGTTTGTTTTTAACCGAAAGGGAAAACAGAGCCTAAGTTTGTTGTTCATGTTCAAGTTAACTTTAGAATCAATATTCCCTCTGGCCACACTCAAAGCTCACTGTGTTCCCACCCTCCCTGTTCTTGTATACCGAATGCTGTAGGTCCATACAGGCCCAGGGGATGAGCGTAACTACAGTCCTCCTCAATCCTCCACCAGGAGATTTCTGCCCTTACAGTTGCCAGTGAGAAGCAAACGTTAGGGAACAAGGAAGACACAAGAGCGGCAGGTGCTTTGGGAACCTGCTTGAATCCCAGCTTAGCTACTTATTCTCTGTGTGAACCTGAGCAAGTCACTTAACCTCACAAAGTCTCACTGCCATCAGCTGTAAAATTTGGGTAACTTTATAAAGTTACCATGAAGGTATCCTAACATGGGGTCACTGTAAGGCTCAGAGGCAATACACATAAAGAACCTGCAACACGGAAGTTGTGCAACAAGTAATAGTTCATATCAATATTGTTGTTTTAACTATAGCTGGTTTTCGACAAGATCTGAAGTTCTTATACATACTTTAAGTGCATTAGGCTCTCTGCACACCCACATCAAGGCCAAGCAATGCTGCACTTCCACATACATGCGTTGGCGTGAGCCCTGCCCTCTACAGTAATTTGACAGTCTTCCACCTGCAGGCAGATGTTCCGATGGGAGAATCCCATAGATGCAGTTGGATCCGCCTGAAAAGAAACTGGCTCTAGAATTAGTCTGCTGGGTTTCGTTATGGCTCCACTATCTAATAGAAGACAAGTTTCTCAACCTCCCTGAGCCTCAGTTTTCTTATCTCTAAAATGGGAATAATAGCAGTCCCTAATTCTTAGGCTTGTTTTGAGGATTAAATGGGATAATACTTGCGAAAACCTTAGTGCATTGGCTTATCTTTAAAAAGTGGCCAAAAACTATTAACTCATGACTTGTCCTAGTCTGTCCTTTCTTCTCAGAAAGAAAGCAAAGAAACAGGCCAGGTGCAATGGCTCACGCCTGTAATCCTAACACTTTGGGAGGGCGAGGCGGGTGGATCACTTGTGGTCAGGAATTTGAGACCAGCCTAGCCAACATGGTGAAACCCTGTCTCTACTAAAAGTATAAAAATTAGCTGGGCATGGTGGCACACACCTGTAATCCCAACTACTCTGGAGGCTGAGGCGAGAGAATTGCTTGAGCCTGGGGGTTGGAGGTTGCAGTGAGCTGAGATCATGCCACTGCACTGTAGCCTGGGTGATAGAGAGAGACGCTGTCTCAAAAAAAAAAAGAAAAGAAAGAAAGAAAGAAAGAAAAAGAAAAAAGAAAGAAAGCAAACAGAGAGATAAAAGTGCGGGGTTGGGATTCCAGTGACTTTGAGTCAAGTACTGATTCTGCCACAAATTAGCTGAGTGATGCTGGACATAACCTTCTCTGTATCTCAGTTTCCCCACAACTTCAAACCAAGGGGGTTGGATTAGGTGAGCCTCTTCAACTCTGACTCTGGAGAAGGGCTGACGCGAAGGTTACACAGCTGCCCCCTGTTGTGTCTGGATGGCCCCAGTCTTCCCATACAGAGGAGGGTCAGGAAGGGGACTAATCCTCAAACCAATGGCCTCATCAAACCAGTGCCTTAGTTAAAGGAACTGCTGTGGGAATGCACAATCCGAGTTTGAAATTCTCTGTCACCGTGTGTGACCTTATGAAAGTCACTTCACGTCTCTGAGCCTCAGTTTCTTCATCTGTAAGATGGGATTTAAAGTGGTACCAGAGGAAGGAATTGTAAGAGCACATGAGGTAGTATCTGCTAAGTGCTTAGCACACAGAACTCGGTAGAGTGTTGGGTTAGTAATCATTATCGATGCCAGTGGACTCCATCATTGGGCATGGTGCTCTTCCTAGAACCAGAGCAAATACACATGTCCATTCCAAGCCTTATTTCTGATGTCAGCGAAGCTGTTTATGAAGACAGCAGCCATCCCAGGGACACACCTGAAAAGGGGTGGGCCAGCCTCTGCATGCTGACCATCCAGATTCCATGACTCCCGTCAGCCTGAAGGAGGTGACAACCATCTGTCTTTCCCCACCCTACCCAGAAGACCAGCTCGGCAGGGCTGGGAAGGACTTCGGACTGTATCTTGCACAGTCCTCTTATCCAGGTAGGATGTAAGGAGAAGAGGTGACCTGTCCAGGTCTCACTAGACCTAAGACTGCACGGCAGTATGTGTAGTATTGAAAGGAGTATTTGGGTTTGAGTCTTAGTTTCTCAACTTGCAGGCTAAGGGTCCTCACAGGACTTCAGTTTCCTCATCTGGAAAATAGGCTTAATAACAAAGTCTCTTACCAGGGTTGCTGCAAAGATTAAGTGAAGATTAAGCATAATGTGAGCCACAGACGTAATGTCTCTCCTCTCTATTCCTGCTGTAGTGCTCTTTGACCATAGCACACTGGAAAGACGCAATGCACTGATTTCTGGATTTCCTTTCCATTGTGAAGCTGTATGGAGCAGCAGAGTTGTTCTGGGGTGCTATTGTGCTGAACTCCTATTCACCTCAATAGGGAAGGCACCAGGTTCAAGAGGCTAAAGATGTCCTCTTTACCTACAGTCCAGCCGCGGTGGGCTGGACAAGATAACCCAGTGGTGAAGGGCTGGGCAGGAAAACCACAACCATTTGCAAACCACATGCAGTCTATATTCCATCTTCACTTAACACCCTCCCCTTAACGACCTCCACCTGGCAACCTTCAGCCAACTCAAACCTCAGGGCTTGGATCTTCTGTACAGCCCATATTCCATGGGACAGGCAGGGGACTCAGATGTTCCTCATAGACAAGAAACGAGTCTCCAGGTTGGCTACTCCCAGATTCCCGAGCTTAGAACAGACATTCAGCTGTGTCTGCTGTACAGGCTCATTGTAAGCGAATGCTTAAGTTATTGCTACCAGGTGCATTTATCCTACAGGTGCCAGTCTGAAAACCTGATTGTAGCCCGGACTGCCTCTCTGTTGCTCTGTGACCTTCTGTTGGTCACTTTCCCTCTCTGGCACTCAGTTTCTTCTATTAACAGCACTGCCCAAAAGAAACATAACATGAGCCACATGTGTAATTTTAAACAGTTTAGTAGCCACTTTATAAAGAGTGAAAAGATAGGAAAAATAATTTAATAATGGTTTTACTTAGCCCAATAATCCAAAATATTATCATTTTAACATGTAATCAATATTTAAAAATCATTAATGAGATTTTCCTTTTTTTTCCTTACTAAGTTTTTGAAATCTGAGCGGTTCTCAAACCAGCATGATTTTGGCAGTTGTCTGGGGATGTTTTTGATTGTCAAAACTGGGGTGGGGTTGGGGTGCAGGGGTGTGTGCGTTGCTGGCATCCAGAGGGTAGAGGCCAGGGGTGCTGCTAAACATTCTACACGCACAGGACAGCCTCCGGCAACAAAGAACGATCTAGTCCAAAATGCTAACTGAGCCTATTTTCTACTTACAGCACATCATGATTCAGATTAGCGGCTCATCAAGTTCTCAAAAGCCACATGCAGCTGGTAGCTGCCAGATTAGACGGCACATCTCTGTAACCTAAAACATCTGGACATGCACTTGGAAAAGTTTTTAAAAACTTGGGTTTTGGTGAATTTGTTTTCCTACTCATCCCAGAATAACTGACCGAAAGAGCTGTGGCTGGGTCACCAGTCGCTGGCTGGCTAAGGGCAGAACCCATCTGTCCCTAGCTGGTTAGACCCTTCTTAAGCCATCCACCCTCCCCAGGGAGACTGAGCCTGGAACAGACAGTGAACCCTGTTGTTCTTTTCTGGGGAGACAATGCTGCAGGCCCAGCTACCTGCCTGACAGGGCCATTGTGGCTAGAGGAGAAAAGGGCTTTGTCAGGACAGCAGCCGAGAAGCCTGCAGTTCAATGGGGCCCTTTATGTCTACACTGGCGAGATGCTCTGATGCCAGCCCTGTTGAGGCCCAGCCCCCTTTTAGAACAGATGCGGAGCCTGAGGCCCAGTGAGGTTGTGAAAGCCCCTGCAGTGGATCCTAGCCTCCTTCACCTCGTGCCACTGCCCTAAAACATGAGATTCTCCTGACTCTGAAAAGGCCCATCTTGAAGCATAGGATAAACTCAATATTGCCCTTAACCCCTGACAAGGAGGCCCCTGCCTTGAGCCTAAAATTTAGAGGTTCCACAAATCACAAACACATACAAAAATAAATGTATTAAAGAACATATATGTGCATCTGCCTCTCAGGATCTGGGCTCAGCTCTGGCAACTACAATCTGAAACATCTTCTCTTGTGATTTAAAAAGTCAGGCCACTAAGAGAAGCCAGTATTTAAAGTGTTCTCAACATACACGCATGTATGTGCACACACACACAATGTAACTAAGTGAGGTGATAGATGTATTAATTAGCTTAATTGTCGTATCATTTCACGATGTACACCTATATCAAATCATTATGTTGTACATCTTAAATATATATAATTTTCATTTGTCAGTCATACTTCAATAAAGCGAGGAAGAAAAAAGTTCGGACCAGAGGGAAATACTCCAAATCTCTCACCCTATGTCCTTGGAACAAAAGCAGTCAAGTTTGAATGCAGTGAGGATTTGAGGGCTGTACCACTCCAGGTTCAGTGCTGACTCTGTTTTATAGCACAAGGAGGAGCTGAACAGCAGAAGTGCTTAGGGAAGAGAAAGATAAGTTGAATTCTCTTGTCAAGTTCTCCCTTGCAGGTAGCATGGATGCATATATTTTTTCATCATGAAGTCTCACTTCCGAATAGGGCCAATCATCTAGTGTCTTGCTGCTCTGTGTTCAAATTCATACAGTCTTGGAGGTGTTCACCTCTACCTGAACAGTGGTACCACACACCTCCAAAGTTAGAGGCGGGCCTGGGCGCACTCACCCGCAGACTTGGATATATTCTGTTGGCAACGGCTATGACTTCTGTCAACTAAAAGAAAATCAAGCTTTTAAGGAATTAAAATTAGTTTTATTCAGAAGTCTTACTGAGGGCCTGTAATCCCAGCATTTTGGGAGGCCGAGGCAGATGGAACACATGAAGTCAGGAGTTCGAGATCAGCCTGGCTAACATGGTGAAACTCTGTGTCTACTAAAAATACAAAAATTAGCTGGGTGTGGTGGTGGGCGCCTGTAATCCCAGCTACTCTGGAAGCTGAGGTGGGAGAATCGCTTGAACATGGGAGGCGGAGCTTACAGTGAGCCGAGATCGAGCCACTGCACTCCAGCCTGGGCAACAGAGTGAGACTCTGTCTCAAAAAAAAACAGAAGTCTTACTGAGGACTGGAGACTGAAGACAAAAGTCTGGGAGGAGTCTTTCAGAGAGGTTCTGTCCCACTGCTCTGAAACAGTGTTTTAGCTCATAGCTGATATACAGGTAGCAGAAGTGCAGTATGTGCTCAAACATTACATCAAACTTGCTCAGAAGTTACAGTAAAGCAGAATCACATGAAAGTCTGGGTGCAAGAGTATATCTGGTTATAGATGACAGAGGGATAGTCACTAACCTTGTCAAACATTATCCTATGTGTAGGAATAGGCAAGGTCTAGGGTCATTTATCTCTTAAGAAATATAGTGTCTCAGGCAAGAGATGTGGGGGCCTTGTGCTGTATCCTGTTTTGTTTTCAAAGCATTTTTCCAGAGAGGTGCACATCATTACAGAATCAAGGGCTTGTGAAATTATGCGGCAAGTAAAATGGGCAAACGTGGCTTGTTACATTCACTGTGTCTCACATTTCCCTTTCTCTTTTAACCTCTCCCTTCACCAACCCGATCCCCACCCCTTGGAGAAGGGGCTGTTGCATTTGACAAAGAAATTAATCCTTATGTAGAGTAAGCAACTTGTTTAAGGTCGTCCAGCAAGTTAGAGGAAGCCCCATGCTGGAAGAACCCATCCTTGGAGGCCCAGCTGGAGGTCCGCAAGTAGACAGTGGAGGGTGGTAGCTAGGAGGACAGGCTTGGGGTCAGAGCAGCTCGGTTTACACCTGGCACCCTCGTTCACTAGCTGTGCAACCTTGGGAACAAGTGTCTCAGAGTATTTAAAGGACAGTTTTTTCTATTCCTATACAAGATGTTAACATTAAGGGAAGCTGGTGACAGTTGTATGGGAACTCTCTATATTATTTTCGTAACTCTTCTATAAGTCTAAAATTATCTCATGATAAAATTTTTAAAAATAACAATTTCCTCTCATCTGTAGCATGGAAAGAGTAAGGATATCTGTCTCCCAGGAGGCTTCGATGAGACAGTGTCTGGAAAGGGGTTAGCACAGTGTCTGGCCCATGCTGACGACTCCATACATGACAATTCTTAAAAGCTGCCTCCTCCAGGAAGCCGGTGACCACCACTGACAGAACCAATCACTGCTTTCTTAGTAGCCCCACACCCTCACTGCGCAGGAGCAGTTTATTTCAGTGTAAAATGCCAGGTGGCTTAATGTGACCACTGACAGCATGAGTTTGATCCTGGCTTTTCTGCTTCTCAGCTGAGATCCCCAGTAAGTTACTTGAGCACTTTGTGCCTCAGTTTCCTTTTGGTAAATAATAAAATTCTGTACATTATAAGGCAGTCGTGAAGATTAAATGAACTGGAATTTTTCAGCACTTAGAACTCTGCCTGGCCTATGGCAAACTCTACATACGTATTTTTATGCTCCAGGTCAGTGTTTTTCTAACTTGCTTTTTACTGTTACCCATAGTAATAAATATGCTTTCCATCACAACGTCTGTGTGTGTGTGTGTAAATAATTTTAAAGTGGTAATTTCAAAAACATTGGTCTCTAAGAGATGATCACATTTTGTTTCCCCATTAAAATATAAGGTACTTGGGGGACAGGGAATAGTCTGACTCCTTTTGGTCTCCAATCACTTCATTCACTTCTTTCATTTAATTTACCAAGCTCCTATTATCTATTCATTAGACAGAAATATATATTGAGCATTTATTAGGCACTCACTATGTACCTGTTACCTACCAGCACAGATCAGACCTAGGTTGAATCAATGAATGGGTAAGGCAAGAAAAGGAGGTCGCAGGGCAGAAGGAAGGAAGGAAGAGCAGGAGGGTGGAATGGGAGGAAGGGAGGAAAGGTGGAGGGGAGGAAGGAGGGGGGAGGGTGGGAGGGCGAGAAGGAAGGAAAAGGAGGAACCCAGGTTCCCAATTGGCAGCAGTACCCACTTCCAACCCCTACGTTGCCACTTCCACCTCGGCAGGAAAGTTGCCCCTTCTCCAGCCATCCAGGTCCCCTGTACTCTTTCACTGGGGATGGAGCTGGGTGCCGGTGCAGGCATCGGAGGGGCGGTGCCCGGGAACCCGCCTCCTCACCTCTTGCCCCTGGCACGGGGCGGTGACTCCAGAGCTGGGAGCCTGGCAGCGTCCTCACCCCGGGAAGGCATGCGCCCCTCTGCGAGCGGCCCGAGCCCTGGGCCCCCTGCCCCCGGAGTTGCCCAAGACGCCGAGTGACTCCTCCCCGGGGACTCTCCCACTCTGGGACGCGTCACTTTCCCCACCCCTGGGTCCGGACCCCGGCGGCTTCTCGCGCGCGAGCCACGCGGGGGACAAGTCGCGGCCACCTGCTCCGGAGCTGGGAGCCCGGGCGCCGTCGGCCCGCGCGTCGGTTCGTGTACCCCGGGCCCCATGGAGCTGCGGGTCAGCAACACCAGCTGCCAGAACGGTGCGTACGGCAGGGCTGGGGACCAGGCGGGCTCCGCGCTTGGCGCCCTCCCCTCCTTGCCACCCCTCTCCCTCGAATCTTCTCCTCCCAGGGGGGCCAAAGCTGGGGAGGGGCAGGGCCAGCACGAGGTGGCTCCCACCCAGCTTTGAAGTTCTGGCTGAGACTTCACTTTCATCTTCGCAGCTGGGGTGGCTGAGAGGAGTCAGGGAAGGAAAGTATGTCCCCTGGGTTGAGATGGGGGGTTAGTGGGGGGCAGGCATTTTGACGACAGCAGACACTCTTGAGAGGTGGTGGGGGCGGGGGGAGGATTCTGTGTTTTTAATGTGTAGTTGCTTCAGGTTTTAGTACCTGCGCAGTTTGGGCTTTCTCTCTGGGTCAGTGGGAGGACCACCACAGGACGGACTTGTCTTTGGAAAAGAAAGAGAAAGAACCACAGGAAGGGGTAAAGAAAGACTGCTGGCTTCGTATTGCGTTCTGACCATAAAGCAGGTAGTGGACTAGGCCCTTTACCTGCATTATCTCACTGAATCCTTAAAACAACTCTAGAAAGTAGGTAGGTATTATTATTTTATTATCTTGCTATCCCCATTCTAAAGATCCAGAAACTGAGGCTCTGAGCAGCTAATAATTTGCTCAAGGTAATACAGTGAGGAAATGGAATATAGATCCAGAGCTGGTGGACAGTAAAACCTCAACTCCTTCCTTGGTGTGGCTCCACTTTCCTACGTTGTCTCGGAACTGCAGGCTGTGGGATGTCCCTGTTTCTCTAGCCTCTTCCCTTCTACAGTGAAGCTTTCAAAGCCAGCCTGTTAGGTGTCTGACTTTGGTTTCCTGAACAAGGCAGGCATTTTCAGCCTCACCTTTTCTCTAAGCCAGAATGTGTTCCCCAGTCCTAGCATATTCTGGAAGAGATGACAGGAATCATCTGGCCCATGCTCAGAATTGGATTACTTTGGCCATCAGCCCTCTGTCTTTTACTTTTCACTGCAGTGGGAGAACTTGACTCAATAGAGGGTGCTGAGCCCTTGGGTGCTGAGGCTTTACTGTGACAGCCAGGTCCATCGATAGAGGGTTCTTTAGCTCCATCTGCTAGAGGTGCACCTTCAGGGAGCAGGGGAAGGGCGTGGGGATGAGTTTGGTCTTCCTCTCAGGAGTCACCTCCCCTAGCCCATGTCCTCCCAGGTTCTGGCTCATTTCCTGGGCTCAGGGAACTCCCCAGATTCAGCTCTTGGGCAAGGAAGGCTGAGCTGGAGAAACAGGAACGAGCAGTGCAGAACAAGTCTGATTAGGGACTGAGATGCCTCTTGTCTCATCCTTTGATTGTGACACGAGTTTTGGAAAGAGAGATATCACACTGCAAAAGACACATGGATGTGCCCTAGTGGGTGCTGGATCCAGATCTTTCACCAGATGTTGGGGTGACTTAAGCAAGCCCTTCCCCTTCTCAGGGCCTCAGTTTCCCCAGTGAAAATAAGAATTTAGACTGCTTTCTAAGGGCTCTTCAAGTTCTGTTATTCATGGGTCTGTGTCATGGAAGAAAGGTCAACATTGCCCTTAGTCTGTTCCACCAAGATGCCACTCTGCACTGCAGATGTGCCAGAGCCAGAGCTGCTTGACCATGGACTTTGGGGCCTTTCCAGGCACTGGCTGGGAGTTCTAGGTTGAGGCTTACATCCTTGGCATAGGGACCTGGGCCTTGGTGACACACAGCTTGAAAAAGGCTACCTCCAGAGGTCACAAACTCAAATGCCTACAAAGGCCAAGCACATGCTAGAAATTACTGAAAGGAGCCAGATAAGACTCTTGGGGAACTGCAGAGAGTATGTCCTATTTTAGGGGGCAACACTGCCCAGCTGCAGCCAGTTGTTGCCTTAGAAGAGGGCCCAATATGGTAAGCAGATCTGATTTTTCATCGTAGCCTCACATCTGAATTTTCATGGAAAACCTCCCAATTTTTAAATGTTTTCTATTTTAAAATACCTCTTAGGGCTGGGCATGGTGGCTCACATCTGTAATCCTAGTGCTTTGGGAGGCTGAGGCAGGAGAATAGCTTGAGGCTAGGAGTTCGAGACCACCCTGGGCAACATAGTGAGACCCCCATCTCTACCCAAAAACCAAAACCAAAAACAAACAAAAAGCCTCTTAGGAGGCCAGATGCTACCTGCTTTATTGAGGTGTGTGTGATGGTTAAGAGCCTGGGCTTTGGCATCAGATAAGCTTAGAATCTGACACTGGCTTCACTATTCAGTACCCATGTTTTGGCTTTGGGCAGGTCACTAAACTTATCAGAGCTTTGGTTTCTTCAACTAAAAGCCTAGAAAAGATTGTTGTGCCTGCTTCCAAGTGGTCATTAGAAACTCTCCTGGAAAATCCCAGAGCAGAGGACCATGTGAATAGTAGCACTGGAGAATTATTGGCTATTCTTTGCAGTTTCATTGAACTTGTGTACTTCTTCTGACTGAGGGTCTGCCCTTGTGCCCAGGTTTGTTATCTGACACGTGGTGGTACAAATTTGTTGTGGTCATGCAAAGAAAGCCCCTAACTAGAGTAAGCACTCACTGAACATAATTATTTTTAGGTGGAGGCACAGTATAGAGGTATAGCCCTGCAGTAGCAGAAGCACAGGGTTTGAAACAGTGGCCAATTCCAATATTTTAAAAGTGTGCAAATGTCCCCAATGTGACTCTCTCACTGTGGTCTTCCCATCCAGGTTCTCTGCTCCACCTCTACTGCTCCTCCCAAGAAGTCCTGTGCCAGATTGTCAATGACCTCAGCCCTGAGGTGCCCAGCAACGCCACCTTTCACAGCTGGCAGGAAAGGATCAGGCAGAACTATGGCTTCTACATCGGCCTGGGCCTGGCCTTCCTGTCTAGCTTCCTCATCGGCAGCAGCGTCATCCTCAAGAAGAAAGGCCTCCTGCGACTCGTGGCCACGGGAGCCACTCGAGCTGGTAGGTTCCTGGGCCAGGAGAGGTTAGGGCACAAGGCAGCTGAGCCCTCACAAGGTCCAGGGCTGCAGTCTAAGAGGATGGCCTCAGCAAGGTACAAAAGGCTCATTGTCAACCCTGTCTGGAATCCCACCTGCCAACAGGGTTAGGGTTTAGGGTTATAAAGGAAGGCCTCCAATAGGAGGTCTCAGTTTAGAGAGCCAACAGGAGGCCTTCCTTTAGAATCCAATCTTTCCTGAGACTTTCATGATGTGTTTATTAGAGGAGGGAAGGGACAAGTCTCAGGACCAAGAATCAGATACTGCAGGTCTGGTCTTGGTCTTACTTCCCACCAACGTTATCACAGGCAAGTTGCAGCTTCTCTGCAAAATGGGAATAGATACTGCTGCTCAGAACAATGTCAGATGCTGGTGTGCCCTCACTTAGCATCCAGTTGAGCTCCCTTCTGGGCTGCCAAAAAATGGTGAAGTGTCTGACCCCAAGGGATTTGCTTGTTTGGAAAATAAGATGTTTTTCCGTGAAACAGTGCTTGAGAAAAGGAATCCTGTGCAAAATGACTCATTCATTTAATCACCATTTATCGCATGCCTGCTGTATGCCAGGGACAATGCTAGACATGGGGATTCAGTGTCCTCGTTGAACCTTCAGTCAAGTGGAAGAGACAGATGAGTCAATAAGCAGTTGTTTTATCATGTGTTAAGTGCCATCATAAAACACAGCCTGCAATGGGGGAATATTTTGGAGGGGTGTGTAAAGCCCAGACTCGGGGGATTAGGGGAGGTTTTTCTAGAAGAGATGATCTCTGAGACCTAGATGATTAGGAGACAGTAAGGTAAAAGGGGAAATAGGGAGACAGTGTTCCAGGCAGAAGGAATAACATGTGCAAAGGCTCAGAGGTGAGAGAACTTGAGTGACACTAGAAAACAAAAGTCATTCAGAATGGCAGGAGCAGGAGGGGTGCACAGTGAGTGAAGGGCCAGCTCATGAAGGGTCTGGTAATTGGAAGCACAGAGCCTGAGTGCAATTGTTAAGTGACTGAAAGGTTTTAGGCAGGGGAGTGACAGTCTAATTTGCAATTTGAAAAGATCCCTGGTTGCTGGGTGAAGGGGACAAGCCTGAAGCCCGGGAGGCCAAGTAGGTGAGTGAAAGGACAGAACTTGGGCCCGGGAGACAGAAATGGGAATGGAGACAACTGGTGGATTCCAAAGCTAGTTTTTGAAGGTAGAACTTACCAGCTTTGATACAGACTGGCTTCAAGCAAGGGAGGAGGGGTGGGGGAAGGAGTCAAGGATGACTCATGCTTTTGACTTGAGCAACTGGGGTGATGAAGGTGCTATTTCTTGAGATGAAGAGTGTAGAAGGAGGAACAGGTTTATGGGAAGATGATGTATTCAAGTTTGGACATGTTCAATTTAATGTTTCTGTGGGATGTTGCACTTTGGAAGCAGACAATTAGGGTTCTAATTCTGGCTCCTCAATTCCTGGTGATTCAATTCTGGGCAAGAAAAGTATCTATTTCTATGCCTCAGTCTCCTCATCTATAAAATGGAGATAAGAACAGTACCAGCCTGAAGGGTTATAAGAAAATGCAACATAGTTAGAATCATATCTAGCACAGAGTAGCACTAGTATTGGTATTACTGTTATCTCAGTGAGATGTTCCCACAGTTAGAGGTACTAGTGCACAGACTAGCACTAGTATTCGTATTACTGTTATCTTAGTGGGAGGTTCCCACAGTTAGAGGTACAGGTCTAGAGCCCATGTGTGCTGCAAAATGAATAGCTGTGAGGTGCAGAGATGAAGTCGGGAATAATGGTTATTGCCATTCCACCCTTCACTTCTAGACAAGTGTTCAAAAGGCCAGAGACCTCCCACAGTGCCAGGGAAATTTCTGCTTGTGCTCAGAGAAGGTATCATTGACCATTCAGAACGACAACTTTCCTGGAGTCCGTTTTTTTCTCCAATCTGCTATTTCAGTATCTTCTGTGATTTCAACCCTTAGAGTAAAATGCTCTCAGAGTTCTTAACATTTATGGGAAATTCTGACCTTTTTAGGAACCTGATGAAAACAAGAGACCTTTTCCTTAGAAAAGTGAGCATTCCCAAAACGCAACATAAATTTTTGGATTTTTATGAAACTGTCTCAAACCCATCTATCATCATCCATCATTATCATCATCCTTGTTGCTAATGTTATTGAGTATTGACTATGTGCCAGGTCCTGAACAAAGCAGATGCAATTCCTGGCTTTGTGGAGCTTCCATTTTACTGGCGGAAATGTCATAAAATAAGAAGATCAACTAAAATTATAAACAACGATGCCATGAAAGAGAAGAGCTGGGTGTTATGAGAGAACCCCAGCTGGGTGCAGTCACTCACACCTGTAATCCCAGCACTTTGGGAGGCTGAGGTGTCAGGATCACTTGAGTCTGGGAGTTTGAGACCAGCCTGGGAAACACAGCAAGACCCCATCTGTACAGAAATTTTTTTTCAATTAGCCAGGCATGGTGGCATATGACTGTAGTCCCAGCTACTCAGGAGGCTGAGGTGGGAGGATCCCTTGAGCCTGGTAGTTTGAGGCTTCATTGAGCTATCGTGCCACTGCACATTCCAGCCTGGGTGACTGAGCGAGACCCTGTAGTGGGGGAGGGAGAGAAGGAAAAAGGTAAGGAAGAAAGGGGGGAGGAGGGAGGGAAGGAAGAGAGAGAGAAAGGAAGGAAGAAAGGAAGGAAAGAAAGGATGGGCGGGGAGGGAGGGAGAGAGGGAACTCCAACAGGAAATAATAAAAATCAGGGAGTCAGAGATGGCATCGTAGGGGAAGCAACATTCACACAGCAACCTGTAGAGTGAGTGTAAGTTTAGGCAAATATTAGTAGGAAGAGTATTCTGGACACAGGGAAAGCATGTGCAAAGGCCTGAAGGCAGAAAAGATCTCATAGTTTTTGGAGAGCTAGGAGAGAGGAGAAGAGTGGCAGGAGATGCACTTGGACAGGTGAGCAGGGCCAAAACTATGCATGGTCTTGTTAAGGATTCTGGTCTTTATCCTGAGAGCACTCAGAAGCCATTGGCCAGCCATAAGTTGCGGAGTGACATAATCTGATTTGCATTCTTAAAAGATGACTGGCTGCCATGAAAAGAAAAATCGGTTATTAAAGGGCCAAGAGTGGAACCAGAGTAACTATGAAGGAGGCTGTTGCCTCAACCTGAAGCAGGGATAACAGCACCTTGGTGTAGCAGGTGCCAGCGGAGTGGACACATGTGAGATCTTTTTGGAGACAGAGTTACCAGGATGGACTGGATGCAGAAGGAGGGAGAGAAGAGTCAAAGAGCAATTCCCTGGTTTCTGGCTTAAGCAACTGGATAAATGAGAGTGCCACTTACTATGTTTCATTTGGCAGGTGGGTGGGGCATATTTAAAACCAAGAGCTCCATTGAGGACAGAAATTGAGATGGCTGTGAGAAATCCAAGAGGAGATGTGAAGTAAGCAGTTGGATATACACCTGGACTCAGAAGGAAGGTCCAGGCTACAGATACAGAGGCACCAGATATAGATGGTATTTAAAACTTTAGGAACAAATGAACCCACCCAGGAGAAGGCCCAGAACCAAGCCTCAAGGAGCAGCCCTTAGAGGCCAGGGAGTGAGCAGAGAGTTAGAAAAGGTGCCTGAGAAAGTGTGGCCAAGTTCCATCCTAACTTTGTGTCCATTCCCTCCACAGTGGACGGAGGCTTCGGCTACCTGAAAGATGCAATGTGGTGGGCTGGATTTCTCACCAGTAAGTGGGTTGTTTGTTACTAATAACAGTGGCCTATTGATAGCAGGGCTGGAGACAAAGGGAGGGATGGGTGGGGCATTTTTGTCTCTAGTATGGCAAGTGTGAATCTGAGGCCCAGATTCCCAGGGGAAAACCTTGACAACCTTTGCAGGGAGAACGTCTTACCATCAAAGCCAGTCTTCATCCATGAAGCGTCTACTCCCAGAGAGGTTTGCACAGAGCTGGCAATGATGAAGGTGTATTTTCTCAACTTCCCTTTAAACATAGCTTGATAATATCACTGCCTGTTGGTAGTGGACTCTTGACTTCTACATGGTAGAAGCTGGAACTCCTAGGCCAAATTCCCCCAGTCCACAGGCAGTTCATGTGTTGGCCCACTTAGAACATAGCTGGTCCGTTACTTAAAGTTTGCCCAAATTTGCATACTCACACATTTCCCCCACTTTCCACCCACCCTCTCCTGCTATCAAACCCTGACTCTTTTAGGTGGAAAATTAACCAGGTTTCTATTCATAATCCACCTACATCAAGTTTTGATCCCCATCTCAGCCAGAGCTACCCCAGTGACTATCTGCTTTTAAAGGGGAGACCCAGGTGGTTCTCTATCAGCAGAGAGATGGAAAAGACACTTTTCCGATAACCACAGCTATCACATATTGAGGGCTTACTATCTGCTAAACTTTCTAAGCGTTCTCCTGTGTATTAACTCAGGAGTTTACAAACTGGAAACTCGGATAGAAAGAAAGAACTTAGTCCCTTTGGGAATGTCAGATTTTCCTTTTCCTGTTTGTTTGTTTGTTTATTTTGAGACAGAGTTTTGCTTTTGTTGCCCAGGCTGGAGTGCAATGGTGCAATCTCAGCTCACCGCAACCTCTGCTTCCTGGGTTCAAGCGATTCTCCTACCTCAGCCTCCCAAGTAGCTGGGATTACAGGCATGCACCACCACGCCTGGCTAATTTTTTTTGTTGTTGTTGTATTTTTAGTAGAGACAGGGTTTCTCCATGTTGGTCAGGCTGGTCTCGAACTCCTGACCTCAGGTGATCTGCCCGCCTCGGCCTCCCAAAGTGCTGGGATTACAGGCGTGAGACACCATGCCCAGCCAGGAATGTCGGATTTTTCTAACCACCTGCCTCTCAGTCCAGATTGTTCAAAATTCCCCTGGAAAAGAGGAGAAAAGAAGGGTCCATGGACCAATTGGTACCTGGAGAACCAATAATTGTAACTGTTTCTTCCTTTGATAATTAACACTTCCTAGAATTTAAATGAAAAATTTAGTCCAAAATGCTGGCAGTCCCTGAGACAAATTTAACTGTGCCTGGACTAGAAGCCAAGAGGCCTAAAAAACAAGAGGGCTTCTACCCCATAAGCATGTCATGTGACCTTGGGCTTGGAGCCTTAGCTTCACCGTCTTTAAAATGGAAGGATCTGATCCAGATAGACTGGGACTGACCCTTCGATCAGACTCTCCAGGATACGGATCAGGATTTTAAAGAATGCTGGTCTGGGATCCTCCAGATGGTTGCACACGGTATGATTCGTCTGGAATGGAGATGGTGCTTCTGTGCCATACTAGCCTCTTTTCTCCCTTCATTTCCTAGTGGCTGCTGGAGAAGTTGCCAACTTTGGAGCCTATGCATTTGCACCTGCAACAGTCGTCACACCTCTGGGAGCACTGAGTGTCCTCATAAGGTTATTGTCCCCTCTCTAGCTCTCTCTTATTCTGTTCCCTTTTCAGTTTGTTGAGGTCTGGAATTGCCAAGTGGGGTCAACTGCCACTTGGCAATCAGGGACCTGGGTTGGTCTCAGCCTCCAGAAAGAGGCAGTGTGCTGTTGAGAGCTATAGACCCTGAGAATGTTTGCTGCCTCTTGCCCCAGCATCCCCTTGACTGGGTAATAGAGAGGCAGGCCAAGCCCAAACCAGTTGGAAGGGCTTCCACCATCACCAGGATGAATGGCGCATGTCAGTATTTTGGTGCCGCAATAGATGTGGCGTACAAGTTAAGAGCATGTGCTCCGGATTAACGCTGCCTGAGTTCTAATCCTCGCTCTGCCACTTAGTAGTTATGTTACCATAGGCAAGTCATTTAAGCCACTTAGTCACTCGAAGCCTCATTTTTCCCATCTGCAAAATGGGAATGCCAATAATACCCACCGGAGGCATTGTTCTGAGGATTGAATGAGATAATGCACAGAAAATGCACAGTACAGAGCTGGTACTAAACAATAATCATGGCTATCACATGGTGGGGGCTTAGAATGTGCTGAACATTCTGAATGTATCATGCATATTAACTCATTTAATTTTCATGGCATCTTTAGCTGAGCCCAACAGAGGTTGAGCAACTTGGCCAAAGTCACCAGGTTCTAAGAGGCCAGGCAGGATTCTAACCTAGGCAATCTTAATTCCAGAGTCAGTGGGCTTAACTGCTATGCCACGTTGCCTCTCAAGTAAACACTCAACAAATGTTTGATAGTTTTAAAAATAACTGATACTAAATGTCTGTGCTTCCCACTGCTCCTACTCCCCCTAAGCTACAAACACAGAGCCAGCTCCTCTGTGGGGGTCCTGGAGCCCCATTCAAAGGAGACTCTGATTGTTGGCCTAGCCTTGGAATGCTGGTAAATCATAGTGGACCACACCCAGTACCCATGATTTGTTTTACTGTCTTGATGAAAATTTTGCAACATTTACACACTCAAAAAACAAATAGAACGCATGCTGTACAACTGGCCTGATTCATGCTGTATAACTGGCCTAACACAGCTGATGTAGCTGTGATACCATAATTGCATATCCGATTAGTTTGCAAATTCCTACCCAGGGGAAACTGGGAGAGCCATAAAATCCTCCAGTGTGTGGCCCCTGCCTGCATGAATAATCTCTTGAATGGGACATTGTGGCCAAAATGTTTTTGGTAGTTTCCGAGGAAAGACAGAAGACAGACAGGAGAGCTTAGATATCAATCTCCTCTCTCCTGACAACTTGAACCAGGATTTTTGAGGCTAACTGTGTCCCGAGATAGCCAATAGGTTTTTACCCTAAACTAATGCCACCTTCATGAAGAGACAGAAGCATGCCCCCGTGATCATACGAGGCTTGCCCGTGATTTTTTTCCCCTCCTTTCTCACTTCTGCTGGCTCGGCTCGAGGATGTGAGGGGAATGGAAATCATGTCACCATGGTGCAGCAAGGAACTGGAGATGATTTGCCCAGAAATTGAAGACTCAGGGAAGTCACAAGGATCCTCTTCAATGAGGCATAGAAGAAAACCCATGAGCTCTATAATTAGAAAGGACTCGAGCTCAATTCCTGGTTCCACTACTTGCTAGTTATTTGAACTTGCCATGTCATTTTAACTTCTTTGAGATTCAGTCTTCTCATCTATCAACTGGAGATAGTATATTTCACTTTGCAAAGAGCTGTGAGATGCTAGTGTGATAGATGGTAAGTTCCTAGCACCATACATAGTAGGTAATAAATGCCTGAGACGTGGTATCTGTGATTGTCACTGAGGTTGTTCACACTGGCTTATACAAATGAAATAATAGATGTGTTATGAATGACCCCAGGAGCAGAGATGGAGCAAAAAATAGAAATTACCAGAAGGCATATTTTTGGTAAATGATTAGAGCAAACCTACAATGGCCTCATTTGGCTTGTGAAGGGGGGGCTCCCTGCCACCAGAGGTATCTATAAGCCAAAGCTGAGAGCCATCTGTTGGCAGTGCTAAGAGAGGATGTGCCCATTGGGAAGGCAGTTAGACAAGAGCATTTTGAAGTGTTCTTCCAACTCTTCTGTTTGGGAATAGTTTCAGTCTCTAAAATGGAAGAAATTCGCCTGCATTTCTATTCCTCCAGCAAATGTTGTAACACTCCCAGAAATGAGTTTCTATTCAAACATTTTTTGACCCCAGGTCAGGAGGACTGGGGGCGGCGGGAAACACAGATATTTCCTATCAACTATATTTAAAACTATCAGACATTTGATGAGTGTTTATTTGAGTGGCAACGTGGCATAGCAGTTAAGCCCCCTGACTCCGGAATTAGACTACCTGGGTTAGAATTCCGGCCCCGCCTCTTAGAACCTGGTGACCCTGGCCAAGTTGCTTAACCTCTCTTGGCCTCAGCTAGGGATGCTGTGAGGATTAAATGAGTTAATACGCGGGATACATTCAGAATGTTCAGCACATGCTAAGCCCTCCATATGTGACAGCTGTGTTTATTCTTTGGTACCAGCTCTGTACTGTGCATTTTCTGTGCATTATCTCATTTAGTTTCTAAGAACAATGTCTCCCGTGGATATTATTAGCACCCCCATTTTGCAGACGGGGACAATGAGGCCTAGGGTGGTCACATGACTTGCCCATGGTAACGTAAGTTTTCTTGGAAGAAAAACTTCCACGTGAGAGAGTAGTGAGTTCTGATCTGTTGTTCTCTGTGAGTGCTTGCTCAGGCCCCATTTTTCTTTGGGACTCTAGGACAGGCATGGCTGCTCTAATCCCGTTCTCCCATTTCCACGTGCAGTGCCATCCTCTCCTCATATTTCCTGGGGGAGAGTCTGAACCTGCTGGGGAAGCTGGGCTGTGTGATCTGTGTGGCCGGCAGCACAGTGATGGTGATACATGCCCCTGAGGAAGAGAAGGTCACTACCATCATGGAGATGGCTTCCAAGATGAAAGACACAGGTAGACTCCAAGCCCCCGAAGAGCAGGAAAATACTGGAGGTTGAACGCCCCCCACTGTCCCATAAAAGGTCAGATTGGGTTCTGACCATCTCAGGTGCTGCCACCTAGAGGAGAAGGCAAGCTAAAGAAGAAACGGTAATGGGCTGGTACTTGTTAGCAAGGCTAGCTTAAAGGCTTCCTGGCCTGATATGTATGGGTACCATTAATAAGTGTTTATTATGTGCCAGGCACTGTTATGAATGCTTTATATACATTATCTCACTGAATCCCACAGAACAGCTTTATGAGGATGATCCTATTGTTGGTCCTCTTTTACAAATGGGGAAACTGAGTTTTTGGGGGTTTAACAACCTAACCAAGTTATTAGGAAGTCATGAAGCTGGGACTGGAACCCAAGTTTGTCTGACTCTAGAGCCCACGATCTTAATGCTACCTCCCACTGCCATGAGTCTGGGCCCTAGACACTGCCTGCACCCTCCACAGTTGAGTGATCCTTCTCCCTCTCCTCCCAAAGGGTTCATCGTGTTTGCTGTGCTTCTGCTGGTGTCATGCCTCATCCTCATCTTTGTCATCGCCCCACGTTACGGGCAAAGGAATATCCTCATCTACATCATCATCTGCTCTGTGATCGGGGCATTCTCCGTGGCTGCTGTCAAGGGACTGGGCATCACCATCAAGAACTTCTTCCAGGGGCTGCCAGTTGTCCGGCACCCACTCCCCTACATCCTGTCCCTTATCCTGGCACTGTCCCTCAGCACTCAGGTCAACTTCCTCAACAGGGCACTGGACATTTTCAACACTTCCCTGGTGTTCCCCATCTACTACGTGTTCTTCACCACGGTGGTCGTTACCTCATCCATCGTCCTCTTCAAGGAGTGGTACAGCATGTCTGCTGTGGACATTGCGGGCACCCTCTCGGGCTTTGTCACCGTCATCCTGGGCGTGTTCATGCTGCATGCTTTTAAAGACCTGGACATCAGCTGCGCCAGCTTGCCCCACATGCACAAAACCCCACCCCCTTCTCCCGCCCCGGAACCAACTGTCATTAGACTGGAAGACAAGAATGTCCTTGTGGACAATATAGAACTTGCCAGCACCTCATTGCCAGAAGAGAAACCCAAAGTATTTATAATCCATTCTTGAAGCTTGGAATATGTGAGTGAGAGGATGAGCCCGATGGTACAGCCTGACCTCCCAATTTCAAAACCACCTGGTTATTTTCCAGTGCAACTGTTACCAATGGGCTCTCTTTTCTTGAGAAGTTCATTTATACCTCATCACTGTTTCCAGGAGAAAAATCTCTACCCAAATAGCAGTGGTGGCAGAACTTCCTGGAAACAGACTCAGTGACCAAATACCCAAGTTTACATCAGTGCCTGCAGGTCCCCCGGACCTCCCTTCTCATTCATTCTTTCGGTGCCATCTCTATGCCGTTGGGAAGAAGATGGAGTCTGACCCATTGAATGTAGCACAGTCCAAGGACTTCCCTGAGATATTGGTCATTGGGAGTTCCTTCACACCAATTCTCCTCCTGAGACGGAATCTCCGTTGTTGTTGTTTTCTAGCCCAAGGATGACATAGAGCTGGCTCCCAGAGGCCCAGAGAGCAATTGGCCATGCCTCCCTATCCAGAGCTGACAGGGACGCAACCAATGTAAAATATCCTGTTGCTCTTGTCACTTCCTCTTTGGAGGCAGAAGCAAGACCTCAGCTGACCTTCTTACTGTGAAAGCCACTTGATGTCTCAGGGAAAAATTTCAACCAGCTCATTCCCCGAGCACTCCAGCCTAGCAGTCAGCACCTCGGCATCCACCCAGTCCATCCCACCATCACCCCTTCCCCCTCTACTTACATCCTAAGGAGTCAGTCACTGAGACATAAAGGCAGTAATCGCAGAACTGGAAACAAAACAATAATAGAGCCACAGCCAAACTCTGGTGGCCAAACCCAGTGTTTCATGTTGTCTTACTCTGAAAAAAGAACAGCAAATTCACTGCTTCAAAGTGGCCTGGCTGCCAAGCTAGAATTTGGCAGAACGCGCTTTTCTATTCCCCAAGGAGTCAACCAATCTGTGATCTGGGGAGATGGGAAGAGGATGAGGAGCAAAGTTGGGATTTGGCAGAAGGCAGTCCCAGGCTCTCTGGATACTAGGGACTAACTTTTGTGTTGACTCTGGTGCTCATCCGGGAACTTAGGAGAAAAGAGCTCAGGGGTAATTTCTGGGCTGCAGCCTTAAAGGCTTGGACAGTGGGATCAGCTGTGAATCTCAATGGCCAAGTGGAGGTGCAGACTTGGCATGGGGTGCATTCTAGCTGTTGACCAGATTGCCACCGAGTCCCCCGCTCCACTGATGAGCTGCCCACGCTGGGAAGCAGCATGCTCTGACTGTTCCAACACCACCTGCTATGGGGAGTACCTTTGGTCCCCTCACATTTGGCCAGAGGCATACAAAACACCAGAGCAGCTGGAGAGAGAGATAATTACTATTCCTTCCCATCCCATCTCCCTTCTAGCCGCAAGAGTGTGGGGGTTGGAGAAGAACCATTAGAAAGGGAAATTAGTGGGCTGGTATATCTGGAAAGAGGGAAGACTTGATCCTCAGCCTCGAGGTTGGTGCAGGGCCTCCCCTGTGTGACTGACTCTACCTGCACTCTGTGTTTATATCCTGTGCCCTAAGTGGGCCAAGCCCAGGTAAATTCCTGCTGGCCTTGGAGCTCCAAGGTTTGGCTGACCAGCAGACTTCCTCCCTGACTCTTCAGCCTCAAATCCCCAGTTTTTGATGAATGTGGCTTTCCGTCTGTAATTAAAAGCAATGCAACAAGTTGGATCTTGAGAATAGCAGTAAACTGAGGGCCCTAAGAGTGTGGTCTGCAGGGTCAAGAATAAAGATTACAGATTATATTTACTTGATACTTGTGTCTTGACCTTCCTTGAGCATGGAGTGATTAAACTGGTTTTTCTAGGGCTGGAAGGGCAGTCTCCAATCTCTGAATGAATGTGACTGCCAGTGAAGCCCCTACTGTGTCTGTGGTAGTTAACACCCTTGGTAGAGTGGGAAAGATAGTTTTAGAAATAGAGTCAGTTGAAGACAACTCATCCCTAGTTAACACCTGAGCCCTTACCAGGCACCAGGCATAGTAGGTGCTTCCTGTGAATTCTCTCTTTAACTCCTCAAAAATCCTCAAGTTGGATATGTTTTTAATTCCCATTTGTAGATGAGGAAAGGAACTCAAAGAGGTTAAATAATTGCCCAAGGTCGCACAGCCAGGAAGAGCAAAGCCGATATCTGGTTTAACCACCAAGCATAATGTGTCTCTCCAAGACTAACCTTGCCCCCAATTGCATAATCTGTTTTGTTTTTTTTGTGTTTTGAGACAGGGTCTGGCTCTGTCCCCCAGGCTGGAATGCAGTGGTGTGATCCTAGCTCACTGCAGCTTCAAACTCCCAGGCTCAGATTTGGTAAAGATGAGGCCTTGCTATGTTACCCAGGCTGGTCTCAAAACTCCTTTCCTAAAGTGATCTTCCCACCTTGGCCTCCCAAAATGCTGAGATTTTAGGCCTTGAGCCACTGTGCCTGGTGCATAATCTGCTACCACTTCATTCATTTGTTTTCTTGTGATCTGTGCTCTTTCCCCATCTGGATATAAGCTTCATGAGGGTTGGCTTTGATTTACTGCTTATCCTCAGTGCCTAGCACATCATAGGCACTAAAGAAAAAAAAGAACAAAAGAAACAAGATTGAAGGAACAATATCACAGTCCTTCCTTGCCCAAACTCTCCTGGGGACCAGCACTCAATGTAAGGCAGATCCTAATAGAACTCTGCATGTTAAGCAAAGCAACTGTAAGTTGATGTCATCAGCAGTTTCTCAGCACATAGCCTGTGACAGGCGCTGTTGGGGGCTTTCACATATAGAACTTCTTTGATGATCACGACACTTTTGAGGTAGGAATATTATTTGTATAGTGAAAAGAGACTCAGAAATCTGGAACTTATCCAGGCCCGCTTATCTACTGAGTAGCAAGCAGAGTCAGGACTTCAACCAGGGTCTGTCCAACCAGGCTTTTTCCATTATGCTAGTGACCAACATGTGAGCATCACCCCAGAGACTGGCTGACAGCAGGGAAAGAGTGGCCTCTTAACCAGGTAGGGATGTGTGAGTGGGAAGCAATTTCATGAGCAGGCATGTTAGTAGTGAAAGCATTTGTGTTTAGATGTCTTTAGGGTCCATAGGCAACCTCATAACCATGAGAGGTTAGAAAAATATAATCAGGCTGGGCACGGTGGCTCACGCCTGTAATCCCAACACTTCAGGAGGCTGAGGCGAATGGATCACTTGAGGTCATCTCTACTAAAAATACGAAAATTAGACAGGCATGGTGGTGGGCACTTGTAATCCCAGCTACTCAGGAGGCTGAGGCACGAGAATTGCTTGAGCCCGGGAGGCAGAGGTTGCAGTGAGCTGAGATTGCGCCACTGCACCCCAGCCTGGGTGACAGACAGAGACTCTGTCTTAAAAAAAAAAAAAAAAAAAAAAAAAAGAAGTATAATCAGAGAGCAAGAAGCCCCTCTCAGGGTTTTTGTGAAGATTAAATGAGATAATCCTTATTTGTAAATAGCATGCAGTGGCTCATATATGTTAAATACAGCTGTTCCTCGGTATCTGCAGGGGATTGGTTCCAGGACCCCCATGGATAACAAAATCTAAGGATGGCCAAGTCCCTTATGTAAAATGGTATAGTATTTACATATAACCTACATATATCCTCCCATATACTTTAAATCATCTCCAGATTTCTATAATACCTAATGCAATGTAAACACTATGTAAATTGTTATACTGTATTTTAAAATTGTATTACTTTTTATGGTTGTACTTTTTTTTTTTTCAAATATTTCAATCTGCTGTTGGTTGAATCCATGGATTTGAAACCCACGGATATGGAGGACCGACTGTACTCAGTAACTGTTACCTTCGATCATGGTTATTAATCCTCCATCTCTCTGCGAGAACCTCAAAATTGGGGTAGGGATCAATGAGAGAATAAGGGTGGGATCCTTTTATGGACTAGGAAGCACTAATGAATACGAGCTGTGGTATCACACAGGGTTCTGGAATCAGAAAGCACACCCAACCTTATCCCTAGCTGCGCCTGCCTACCCAGCCCAAGAAACCTTGGGCAAGTGTCTCCCCTCTTTAAAGTATGATCCCTTGCCTTAATAAGATGAGAAGGTGAGAAGAAGCTCTCAGCTGTCTTCTGTATGCAGTAGTGTAGGATGAGAAAAAACAGATCGAAGAATCTCAGGATCATTCAGGCCTTTAATAAGCAGCCTGCGTCCAGGTGCAAAGACAAACAGCCCCCTCTACTGGTCATAGGAAAACACAGGCTTTGCTGTGGCTCAGGGTCCACCATGATGGCTTTATAGGCTGAACTGACCGTCCTTGTGGGAACTCTTTCTGGAGTCCACGTCATGAATCCTATCTAATCTGAGCAGTAGGATATTACAACAAACACACAATAAAGAGTTGCCAAACCAGATAACATTGCAAATGACAAACAATTCATTTTTAATTAAATACAAACAAGGAAAAAAGGCACCACGGCCCATTCAAGTATTTTGCATAGATGTACAAATATTGTAAACAATTAATAGGTGGACAAGAGAGAAGAAGATCTGTTTTCCATGAACAATCTCCCAAATAAAAAGAAAATTCACATTGCCCTGGATCCCAGACACATACAAACGCACAGTGGACGGTGTGAGAGGACGCATTGAGGGTGACTTTGGAAATGTGGGCTTGGATTCTACAGAACCTCTCCTTCGCAGGGTTCCCTCAGGAAGGGGACCTTTCCAGTTGGCGTTCCCATGGCTTTCTTGGGTGTCCAGCAGAGCTGTTATACACGTGGTTAACACAATTACTGACTTTGGAACTGGTCCCCAATTTTCAAATTGCAAGTCTTCCAAACCCTCTGTCAAATAAGAATAAATTAGGAAGTAGGCAGGGAGAGACTTTATTGGAAAGGCGTATTGCAGGAGGTGGTGAGGGGCTATTGCTTCAGGGGGAAGGGACTATGGCAATACAAAAAAACACTCCAACCAAAAAATCAGCAAGTCTCAGACCTTAAGATCTGCAAGTATCTCAGAGCTGGGGCAGAAAAGGGCTTTACTTTTATAGGCAGAAGTCAGCAAGGCTGAAAGGAACCTACGGCTAGCAGGCAGTTACAAGATGGAGCCAGGTGCCCAGGATAAGGCTTCTAGAGACAGGGAGACAGGGCACTAAATCCCTTGAGGTTTGTTTTAGAGACGGCTCCAAGGCCCTTAAAAAAAAAAAATTATTGGGTTGTAAAATTGGCAGGAGGTTAATTTCACTTTTACAAAGATTTACCTACATCTCCATCTGCACAAAGAGCTTGCTAACTCACTAATCCAAACTTGAGTTAAGCTTGCCTCCTCCCAACCAGACTCTGGACTTTGGCTCACCCTCAGCCTGAGCCAGCAAACAGCCCCTCCCCTGGAAAAAAAAAAAAAGGCTGGGCACAAAGTCATTCCCTGAACGTGGTTCTTTCTAGCCATGTTTACTTCTTCCAATAAAAGAAAAGGCCTTTTCTGCCTGGGCTTTGAGGTGCTTGCAGATCTTGCCATCGGTCGGTCTGAGCCTTTTCACTATTCCCATAAGGCCCCTTCCTCTCCCTTTTGCAATATTCCCTTTCCCCTTCTGCAATCATGCTTTGGAATAAGGTCTCTCCTTCCCTAAGCCCAGATTTATTTGTATTTGACACCTCAAAACAGCGTACTGGGCACTGGAAAGAAAAGGGGATGCGTAATGGCTAGTCTTCCTCCTGGGCAGCCTCCCTGAACAGAGCCAGGAGTGAAGCATCAGTAGAACTGGTTGCCGAAAGTCTATCAAATTCCAAAACATTCCACCATCTTCCAGTTCACAGTACAACTTTATGGGATGGAGGTGATATGAAAATAATAAAACAAAACAAAACAAAAAGCAAGAAAACAACAACCCAGGTCTCTTTCTGGTGTGGTTCCAGGGAGGGTGGACTGCAGGTTCAGACGGCTCATGCAGTCACTATGGCTGTGGCGCTGTCACTTCAGAGCTATCTACCTCCTGATGTGAGGGAGAAAGGCTGGAGAAGCCACAGGAACCTCTGCGAGGCATAGGGTTGGGTTTTGAGGATGTTGCTTGTTTGTTTTGCAGAGGGGTGAAAGGGGTTGTTTTCACCTTTACTTTCCAGGAACCAAGCCTTGAGACAGAGGGTGGCACATTTAAATAAAAGATTGGGCCACAGGAAAGGTGGGGAATGGATCTCCACAGCAAGGATGACCCACGGCAAGGACATGGGGAACCTGTATCATAGCCACCCTGAGGGAAGAGAAATTCATTTTCCAGAGATCTTTCTAAACCCAACCCAGGCTTTTCCCCCAGGGGTACATCCCGTATTTTCCACTTATTTCTAAACCCGGGAACATCCAAGAAGCACCTATTGTGTGCAGAGAACTATAAGGAGGCCCTGGGGTGGTGAATCAGAAACTCAGCCTCAGCCTTGCAGTGAGGTTTTCAAGAGCAAACAATTGCTCATGGCAGGATGGGAGGAGGCCCCAGGAAAGCCTCAGAGGAGTGAGAGTCAGGCCAGCTCCTGTCCGGAGAGCCACCCAGCACCTTTGTGGGGTGGGAGTCAATCTCCCAGAAAACATCTCCAGGTGCTTTGCAAAAACCATCCTATCTAGCAAAGCACCACACGGCCCTCCTTCCCTGCTGCAGGGAAGACAGGAGCCACCACAGACCCTCTCACCTGCTCAGAGCTCTCTTTCTGTGAGGGTCAGGTAAGGGCAGTGACCAGAGAGAGAACAAAAGGAAGTGAATGACAAAAAGCTGGGCTGAGGAAGAGGCTCCCAGCTCTGACTGTTCCAGTGCAGCTGTTGCTGGCTGCCTTCTCCATTGATCTCGGCAGCTCCAAGTAATGGGTCTGTTCTCTGCTCAGAGGGCAATGGTCCAGCCCGAAGTCAATGACCAGCCACTAGGGCAGGCTGGCTCCCTCGTGTGTACTTTGTAAATAGCTGGGCTCCCTAAGGGGGGAACCTCATCTAGATTTAGCTCAGAGAGTAAGGAGGAAGACTCCCACCCTGCTGACGTCACAAAACACAATGAAAAACATATGACCCCAATTGCCATGCCCCGAGTCTACTCTGGTCACACTCCTGAGAGCCAATGAGGGAAATCCAGTGGCCGACTGTGAGAGAGGACTCTGACTTGTAGGTCACAAACACCTGGTCACCCGAAGGTCAGGACTGCTGAGGGTTTGCTCACCAAAGCACCACACATTAAGGGGGAATGAGAAGGGAAGGAAGAGAGAAAAGCATGGGGCACCAGGAAAGTGCGGCAGAGAAAACAAAGAGCAACTAGAAATTATCCAGAGTCAGGAGTTGCAACCTTTGGCATCACAGCTCAGAGGAAGCCCAAGCCCGGAGCTCCTCCTGCTGTCTACACTGCCTACGAATAGTACCTGTTTGAGTCAGAGTGACCCGTGTGAATACGGGGATGCAGGGGTTTGGGGAGAGGTGGAAGGGGACTTGGCTTGTCACATGCAGCCATATAGCCAGAAGCCATTCCCTCAACCAAGCCCTGGGCAGAACCACAGCAGTGGCTGGCTTGACCCTTCCTTAATCCCTAAAAGCTAAAAGGGGTGGGTAAGTACCAGCCTCTGTCCAGCCCGGGACCTCTGAGGAGAGCAGAAGCAATGGGAAGCTCTCTTGCGTGCCCTGCACCCCAGGAGTGAATGGATGGCTTCTGCAAGCGAAGTGCTGGCCTGAGGGGCTTGCCGGTCTTGAGGATCTCCATCAGCACCTCGGGCTAGGAGTCTGGAGGAGAAGCTGCCGTTCACCCTCCTCATACTCTCCCCTCCCTACCTGGGGCTGTATATTGCACAAAACAACACTTAGAAGCCATCAGATCGTAGTCCCTCTGGGCTTCCGAGGAAGCCAAGGAGGCACTGAGTCAACAAGGAGATTTTTGGAGATGTGGAGGTTCCTGGAGGAGGGTGGGAGGAGCTCAGAGGTGGCCAGACATGCTTCTTCAGGGTTCCATGGCCATGGGTCCTCTGCAGTGTCCAGAGAGCTCAAGGAAAGGGAGAAGCCCCTTGGACAGGTCTAGATTTTTGAGCTAATCATCCCTCCAGCCCTCTGTGATCTGTATTCTGGAAACTGGGAAGAAAAAGAAGGGAGGGAGAGAGACATCAGCTTGATGCTGATCAATGGGATCAAGGTAGAGCCATCCTCCCGATTTTAGAAGGAAGGATGGACCACCCACTGAGAACAAAGGCTTCTTGTGAAGTCCATCCACGTGTCCACTGACCCAGACCATCAGCCCTGCAGCGAGGGGTGTGGTGGGTGCCCCCATCTCAAGCTGACCAGCCACCCCTCCCTCTTCCCTTCCCTGCTAAGGCAGCAGCACAGTCCATAGTTTTCCCAGTGCCTCGTGGGAATACAGGGTGGTCAGCTAGCTTCTTCACCTTATCCCTTTCTGACCTAACTCCCAAGACTGGCAAACTGAGACTGTCAGCCACACAGAAGAAGTACGAGGAGGGGCCAAGTGTACACAGCCTCCCGCGGGCCAGGTGGCTTCTACTGATGCATTTCCTTGCTCTTCACAGCAAACTGATGGGGCTGGTACTACTGCTCATCATAGCCTCTGTACAAATGAGGAAACAGACTCAAGAGGGACTTGCTCAGGGTCCCTCCGCAGGTCAGGTGCAGGGGCAGGAATGAAGCCACCACAGCTCAGGATTCTAAGCATCATCTTTCACATGAAGCCAAAACTCCACAGTCAAGCAGGCACCAAGAAACATGAATGTTTTGCCCTTGGCTTTTGTTCTGGAAGTTCAGTCCACACCACAAGAAGCATGAATTGCTTTGTTTTCTCAACTCTACACCTGCCCCCCTGGAGCCGTCTGGTAACAGCTTTCACCTTGAGGGCTTCCCGTGGACTCACCTTTGGGGCAGGTGCTGCCAGAGGCCGGGACTGCTGAGGGCCAGCACCAGGGGGCCGCAGTGGGGATGCACCCCCTGGCCTGGGGAGGCTCCTGCGGCCTGGCACTGGGTTTGCCGGGAGTGCCTTCTGGGGCGGCCGAGGCCTGGAGAAGTCCTGGAGAGAAAGCAATAAGCCTCACTTGAAGGCCAGAGGCCTGTTTGAAAGAAAATATCCCTGATATCTTACAGGTCAAAATCGGATAGGAAAAAGTTATATACTGTATGGTCCCATTTAGAAAGAAACTGTATGTATAATGTGTTTATAGTCTCAAGAGGAAGTCAGGAGAGCAAGCTGGCAGTATCTATTAAAATTACAAATAACCAGTGATGATGAGCTTTTTTTCATGTTTGTTGGCTGCATAAATGTCTTCTTTTGAGAAATGTCTGTTCATATCCTTCACCCACTTTTTGATAGGGTTGTTTTTTTCTTGTAAATTTGTGTAAGTTCTTTGTAGATTGGGTATATTAGCCCTTTGTCAGATGAATAGATTGCAAAAATTTTCTCCCATTCTGTAGGTTGCCTGTTCACTCTGATGATAGTTTCTTTTGCTGTGCAGAAGCTCTTTAGTTCAATCAGATCCCATTTGTCTATTTTGGCTTTTGTTGCCATTGCTTTTGGTGTTTTAGTCATGAAGTCTTTGCTCATGCCTATGTCCTAAATGGTATTGCCTAGGTTTTCTTCTAGGGTTTTTATGGTTTTAGGTCTTAGTTTAAGTCTTTAATCCATCTTGAGTTAATTTTTGTATAAGGTGTAAAGCAGGGATCCAGTTTCAGCTTTCTGCATATGGCTAGACAGTTTTCCCAGCACCATTATTAAACAGGTAGAATCTAGAACTAGAAATGCCATTTGACCCAGCAATCCCACTACTGGATATACACCCAAAGGATTATAAATCATTCTACTATAAAGACACATGCACACGTATGCTTATTGTGGCACTATTCACAACAGCAAAGACTTGGAACCAACCCAAATGCCCATCAATGATAGACTGGATCAAGAAAATGTGGCACATATACACCATGGAATACTATGCAGCCATAAAAAAGGATGAGTTCATGTCCTTTGCAGGGACATGGATGATGCTGGAAACTATCATTCTCAGCAAAATAACACAAGAACAGAAAACCAAACACCGCATGTTCTCACTCATAAGTAGGAGATGAACATGAAATGAGAACACATGGACATAGGGAGGGGAACATTACACACCAGGGCCTGTTGGGTGGTGGGGGGCTAGGGGAGGGATAGCATTAGGAGAAATACCCAATGTAGATGACAAGTTGATGGGTGCAGTAAACCACCATGGCATGTGTATACCTATGTAACAAATCTGCACGTTCTGCACATGTATCCCAGAACTTAAAGTATAATTAAAAAAAATACAAATAACTGTTCTCTGATCTAGTAATTCTACTTCTTCTGACCTATGTTAGAGAACTATTTGCACACGTGCACAAAAATGAAATTGCAAGGTTGTTCCTTGCAGCACTGTTTGTAACAGCAAAGAAACTATAAATAAGCAAAATTTCATCAGCAGAAAAATAACTAAAATTATAAAGTGACAGATGATATAGCACTTAAAAAGAATGAAGTAGGCTGATAGGGGCTGGCGTGGGGAGATGTTCAAGAGTTGTTAGGTGGGACAAACAAGCTGTAGAGGATAGTTGACATAAAATAAGTCAGCACGCTCACCGCCTAGTAGAAATGTCTGTAACAGAAAAAAGGAAGGATACAGACCAAAGAGATTACGCTGGGATGGGGTGCGAGAGGGGAGGGGTATGTTCCAGGTGAATATTCCATTTTTTTTTTTTTTTTTTGAGATGGAGTCTTGCTCTGTCCCCCAGGCTGGAGTGTAATGGCACGATCTCGGCTTACTGCAACCTCTGCCTCCCGAGTTCAAACGATTCTCTTGCCTCAGCCTCCCGAGTAGTTGGGATTACAGGCGCCCACCACCATGCCCAGCTAATTTTTGTATTTTTAGTAGAGACGGGGTTTCGCCATGTTGGTCAGGCCAGTCTCGAACTCTGGCCTCAGGTGATCTGCCTGCCTTGGCCTCCCAAAGTGCTGGGATTATACGTGTGAGCCACCACGCCCAGCCCTTGAACATTCCATTTTTTTTTTAACAAGAGCATGTATGTGTATTGCCTGTTTAGATTAAAACAAAATTTAAACAAAGCAGCAGCTACATTTTGTTCATGTTGGTTGTCCGTGTGTGGCATATTTCATGGATTCTGTCCTTGCTGTGTTACTATTACCTTCATGTTCTCACCATCTCCACAAGGCTTTGCCCTGACTACCCTATTTAAAATTACAACAGCCCCCACCCTGACATTCCCTGACCTTTTTGTCCTAATATACCTCTTCCTTTCTTTTCATATCACTTACTGTCTTCCAACATATATAATTTATTTACTTATCTAGTTGATTTTTACTTCCTGTCTCTCCCTTCCCCTCCAGAGTGGAAGCAGGGTGGGGTCCGTATCTGTTTGGTTCACTGATACATCTTTGGCTTCCAGAACAGTGCCTAGTATACAGTAGGTGCTCAACACGTATTAGTTGATCCATTGTTTTTTAAGGGGCAAAGAATGATTGTCCCACCCGCAGGCCCCCAAGCTGTTAGGGTTTAAGGGGAAGCCAACTGCATAGATGGGAGTTCCAGTGCCTGCTCTTCTTGACTTCCTTCCCTTCTTGAGAGGGTCACTACCACATATTAAAGTGGACAAAAGGCAAGCACATAGAGAGGGCAGGAATAACACAAAGAGCTGAGATTTTCCCCAAGAAGCTTCATGGCATCAGAAACTAAAACAAATTCTTAGGGCCAAAAAGCCATCTTCTTCAGCTCCATCTAGAAGGACAATGCAACCCGCCCCCTTCACCACCGCCTTCCCCAGCTCAGAACAGCTGCCAAGTTGCAATGGTTGCTGGAAGCCAGGATAGAGACCTTCTGGGGCAGGTGACAGGTGGGTACAGATGTCAGGTTGCAACTGGGAAAGGCTGTGCTCCCAAGGACGCTGTGCAAATGAGCCACTGAGGGGCTGGAGTTTGGGCAGGAGCCTCATCAGCATGTCAGCGCTGGGCCTCCCAGCGCAGCAGCCAGCCACAGGCCACATCTGCGATGATCAACTCAGCCCTACCAGGGCCCTCGCCCAGCACTGTTTTCCTTTTTCTAAAGCAGAAACAGTCCTTCAGCTACTCTGGCCCACGCTCCCTTCCACAAGGGACAGCATCTCACTCAATCAGATTGCACAAGCCTGACACGGGGCGTCATCCCCTGCCAAGCAATGGATCTTCAACTCCTATCTATTTTCTCTTCTGCACATTTCTCATCAGCTTCACTCCATCAGCCCTGTCTACTCCCTGCTTCAAGCTTTTACCATCTTTCTTCAGGACAACCTTTAAATCTTCTAACTAGGACACCCATTTGCTTCTAGAGTGACTTTCATTTTTTAAAACTATTTTAAAAATTCAAATGTAATATACACAGAAAAAGGTGAACAAATCATAAACATACAACTAGATAAATTATCACAACATGAATACACTAAGTAATCCCCATGCAGGTCAAACAGTAGATTAACAGCTTCAGAAGCATCTATGGGCCCCTTGCAGGAAATACACCTCTCTCCTGCCTAAAGATATCCCAAAGAGCGATCAATCCTTGTCAACAGAGAATTGCATCATGTCACCACTGTCCTCTTCCTATGGAATACAGACCAAAGTCCTGACCAAGGCTATGTGGCCTGGGCACAGACGGGCTCTTCCTGGCTTTCCAGCCTCATCTCATAGCTCCTTGGGCCCCAAGCACACAAACCTTTAAGTTCCTTCAACCCGCAGGACCCTCTCCCCATGACAGAGCCTCCTTACTAGTGGGTCCTGGGACCAGGAAAGCTCCTTCATCACTTGCCCTCACAGCCTGGTTAAGTCCTGTTCCTCCTTCATGTCTCAGCTCAAATGTCACCTCCTCAGGGAAACCTTCCTGGATTTTCCAGACTAGGTCAAATCCTCTTGTTACTCTCTTCTGAGCACCCTGAGCCTCTCCTTCACAGCACATATCGCTGTTGCAGTGACACATATCCCAGAGTCACTGCCCCAGCAGAATGTGAGCTCCTAGAGGCAAAACTGCCATCTGCCTTGCTCGTCATTGCCTGGCCCAGAGTGCAGGTGCATAAGCCGGTTTAGAATAGCAGAGCTCAAGATGTGATGATGACGTTTCATCCATCACTTCTCCAGGGGGTCCATGTCCCCCAGTTAGGAGGTGGGGAATCTTTGATGGCAGACTGGAGACTGAGTGGCCCCTGGGCAGGAGGCTGTCTCGCTCAGCTGGGTGAGACCTGGGTTCAAGTCCTAGCTCCTCCACTCACAACTGTGCAATGTCGGGCAAGTCCCTTCAATCCTATGAGGCCTGGCAACCTCCAAGAGAAAGAAGGGCTGCAGCAATTCCCTTCTTGGAATGGCTGTGAGGAGGCAGGTGGCAGCCCAATGTCATCACAGCAGCCCCCACTCAGAGCAGCTGCCTCCCACTGTTCGCTTGTAGAGAGACACCCACCTGGGCCCTGGGGCCCAGGAGAAGCTGTGCTTGGGAGCTGTGTTTTGGGGTGCCTGCCACTGGCTGGGCAGCTTCCTGCACCCGGGCCTCCTGCCAGCAGTCCCAGGGGTGCAGGTGCAGGGTACGCACAGCCTCCGCCACTTAACACACAGCTGGGTCCCCGCTGTCGCTGACGCTTCCTGACCTATGGCTCAGCACCTCGGGGTGACAGGGGTGAGGCTGGCCCCGTGTTCTCTGAACACGCCTCTAGCGTGGGTTTTTCGGAACAACAGTCTGAGTGGACTGCTCGCCCGACCCACTCCCTCCTCCCTCTGCTGGCACCCCTATTCTCCTGTAACCCCAAGTCTCTACACGCCTGCTTTCTCCCTTTCTTTCATCTCTCTGTTAGGGACTGAACTGTGCACTCATCATTTAAAAACAATATCATATGCTGAAGCCCTAACCCTGAGTACCTCAGAATGTGACCATATTTAGAGATAAGGTCTTTAAAGGGGAGATTAGGATAGAATGAGGCCACCTAATCCAATCTGGTGTTCTCATAAGAAGAGGAGAGTTGGACACGCAGACACCAGGGAGGCAGCAGTGCATCGGAAAGGCCATGCGAGAACACAGCAAGAGGGTGGCCACCTGCAAGCCACAGAGAGAGGCTTCAGAAATAACCCTCCCAGCACCTTGACCTTGGACTCCTAGCCTCTAGAACTGTGAGAAAATAAGTGTCTGTTTTGAAGCCACCCAGTGTGCAGTACTCCGTTATAGCACCCTCAGCACACGAGTACACTCTCTACCTCTCTCTCTCCACTCCTCCCCTCTCTTGCTTTTTTCCTTTCCTCCTTCCTTCTCTCTCCCTGTCAATCTTTCCTCTCTCTTACTGCATGGATTTTTCCATCCTACCTCTGCCCCACACAAAAGGAAAGGGAGAGCAGCGGTTTCACAGCAGAGAAACAGAATGGATGCCCTCAGCCTTCCCAAACTGTACCACTGCTACACATCCCAAGGCCCCTCCAAAGCCTGCAGCCAACCCCAGAGTCCTTAGGGTCAGAGACAGCTTGGGTTCCACGGAGCCCTCTGGATTACACCCAAAGAAAGCAGTCTCAGTTGAGGGGTCACACCCAAAACACACAGGCCAGTTCCGGAAGGCACCCCACCCGGCCGCCACCCAGAAAACACCTGTGTCTGCACTGGGGGATTTCCTGCAGAAGGTGTGGTCGGAGCCATCAGAGCACACATACGCAGTGGGAACAGGCTGCTGGGCAGGCTCTGCCTCCAAGAGCACCAGGGCTGGGGGCGGAGAGTCTAGACCCCACTCTCACCTCCCAGAGGCACCTGCCCCTTGGGATGGGCAAGGCATCAGGATCCATCCCTAAGACTTTCCAATCAGTAGAAGGTACCGATGGGTACAATTTGGTGGGAAGAGTACTATGATGAGAGAAATACAGTCCCATCAACCTCAGACTTGAGGAATCAGAGTGGACTTCCTGGGAGAAGCGGCATCTAGGAGCAGATCTGAGGATGAGCAGCAGCTGGCCCCGCCAAGGGCGGAAGGAGTGTATCAGGCAGAACAAGCAGCATTTACAAAGACCTAGCAGGCAGACGAGCATGGGGAACTGACAGAAGTTAATTTGGGGTGGAAGGTGGGTAGTGGCTTGTCATAAAATAGGCCAACCCCGGGAGAAAATGCCACGTGGTTTAGGAGCTGCCTAGAGAGTCTATTTCCCCACGTTCATTGCTCTAACCTGCTGTGCGCCCCTGTATTCACTGAATTGCAGAAAAGGCAGTCAGCTCATGACCCCACAAGTTTCACCTTCCCCACCTTTGCTATTACCCATTGAAAGTGGCCTTAAAAGCAATGTTCCCAGCCCAAGGTTGCTGACTATCCACTTACCTGGGAAACGATGCAATTTGGTGCGGGGGGAATTGGCCGGCTTGGAGGAGGCCTCCTGGACGACTCCGTCCTCTCTATTTGAGACCCGGGCCCTGGGGAGTTCCTAGCAGCCCTGCTCAGGTGTGCTGGCAGTGGTGCAGGTGGGGACCCACCGCGCAGATAATCTGGAGGGGGCCGGGGAGGAGGCTGGGAGGGCTTCCGCAGGATTTCCGGAGTGTTGATCACCTGTACGCACAAGTCAAGGAACACCTGAGACAAGAAATCACTCAGGGCTGTCCTTGTGTGTCTCTCTGAGATAAACCAGAGCCCAAAGGGAGAACAGACACACCAATCTATTAAACCCCTGAGGATCCCAGAAGTCAGATGCAACCTTTAAAGTCATTAGGGGATGTCAGAACCAAATAACATGTCTCTCCAGCCAATAAAAGGGCTTTTATTACCAATCCCATAGGCCCACAGAGGCTCTTAGAAAAATACAGCATGGCGGCCAGGCATGGTGGCTCATGCCTGTAATCCCAGCATTTTGGGAGGCTGAGGCGGGTGGATCACGAGGTCAGGAGATGGAGACCATCCTGGCTAACACGGTGAAACCCCGTCTCTATTAAAAATACAAAAAATTAGCCAGGCATGGTGGTGGGCACCTGTAGTCCCAGCTAATCGGGAGGCTGAGGCAGGAGAATGGCGTGAACCAGGGAGGTGGAGCTTGCAGTGAGCTGAGATGGTGCCACTGTACTCCAGCCTGGGCGACAGGGCGAGACTCCATCTCAAAAAGAAAAATACAGCATGGCCCTGAGGGATAAAGGAAAAGTAGCAAAGTTCAGTGGTGCAAAGCTCTTACCTTTCGCTTGCCCTGGGGCGTCTGCAGCTTGAAAGTTGGGTTGGCATGACCAGTCCCGCTGTTCTGAGAAACCCTGAAGGGACAACTAGAAACATGAAATGGGGGAGGAAAAGAAAGGGGAAGATGTTCAGCAGGGGACAGTGCCTGAGTTCCCTTTGACCCAAGCATGGCCAGCAAGCAGCTAAATCTTTCCCAAGTCTGCTCTGGAGGGAGTGGGATTGGTCTTCTCAAACCACATCTTCCTAAGTAGAAAAACGTGTGGCCAATAGAGAACTCTCAAGGAAACAGAGTTGGCCTTATACAAAGCAGAGCTCTCTCAGCACCTTCTCTTCACCCTTTTAAGACCCTTGCCCTGTGAGGAGATACAAGGGTGTCACGAGCCATCAACCAATCCCCATCAGGCATAGATCCAGAAAGACCTGGGACTTAAAATCCCCTCCAGAACAAGTGTTATTTAATAGATGACTCAGAGACTGTACATCTTCCATATCCAAAATAACAAATCACTTTTCAAATGGGACACCAAAAGCGAGCAGGAGTAGCTATTCTGACACCAGATGAAACAAACTTTAAAGCAACAGTGGTTAAAAAGACAAAGAGGGGGCTGGGCATGGTGGCTCCTGCCTGTAATCCCAGCATTTTGGGAGGCCGAAGTGGGCAGCTCACCTGAGGTCAGGAGTTCGAGACCAGCCTGGCCAACATGGTGAAACCCCGTCTCTATTAAAAATACAAAAAATTAGCTGGGTATGGTGGCATGCACCTGTAGCCCTAGCTACTCAGGAGGCTGAGGCAGGAGAATCACTTGAGCTTAGGAGGCAGAGGTTGCAGTGAGCCAAGACTGTGCCACTGCATTCCAGCCTGGGCAACAATAGCGAAACTTCATCTCAAAAATAAATAAATAAAATAAAATGGGGAAAAAATCAACTAGACAAAGGATGGCAAATAGATTTTATTTTATATTTCAACTTGATTTGGTTGGGGTATTCTGCTGAGAGGAACTCAGGAGTGATGACCAGAATCAGTAGAGTACTTACAATAAGATCAACTAGTAATGCCTGTCACAGTCACAGCAGGGGAGAGGGCAGTGTGTACCTTGCATTTGTCTTCCCTGAATTAGACCCACTATCACCAACACTTTTGCTAAGTACCATTTATGGAGACCTTTGTGACCCATAAATTGACCCTGAATCCTCCATCGAACCCTGTCATACCTGAACTGTTGCCTCAGCTTGGAAGGGAGAGCTGAGGGCTTGAGTTGGCCTAGTTTGTTGTTCTGTCTGCAGCAGTAGTACATCAGCATGAGGACCGCCAGCACGAAGATGGCCACCAACACTCCAGCTACCACAGGACCCACACCTTCCAGAAACAGAACCCAAGTGGGAGATTTAGAAGCTGTCTGGGCTACAGCAGATTTCAAAATAGGTATTCGTGCTTCTTCTTCAGGCATTTGATTTGCATTTAATTTGTATTACTTATTTTAACTTACAAATTATAATTAAAAACACACATTATGGGCCGGGCACAGTGGCTCACGCCTGTAATCCCAGCACTTTGGCAGGCCGCAGTGAGCAGATCACAAGGTCAAGAGATCAAGACTATCCTGGCCAACATGGTGAAACCTCGTCTCTACTAAAAACACAAAAATCAGCTGGGTGTGGTGGCACACGCCTGTAGTCCCAGCTACTCAGGAGGCTGAGGCAGGAGAATCACTTGAACCCGGGAGGCAGAGGTTGCAGTGAGTCGAGATCACTCCACTGCACTCCAGCCTGGGTGACAGAGCAAGACTCTGTCTCAAAAAAAAACAAAAAAAACCAAAGAAACAAAAAGACTCAGACGGATTTAAGACTAGAACTCTCACCCATAATCCATAACTCAACATTTGGTTTCATCAAAACTACCCCAATATTCTCTCAAGTGGTTAATGTAAATATAGAGAATATATTTGTACTAACAAAACACTACTTTTTATCAGTTTTACATACTGGGGTTTCTTCCTTGAAAGATTTTGGTGCTTTTTTTTTAAGTTATTTGCTATTTAAAAAAAAAAAAAAAAAACTTTAGAAACCATAGTGCTAGAATCCTTGAGAGATCCACTAAAATACTATAAAATTTTCTGAGTGTCTGGTTCTCCATTTTAACTTGTGTCCATCAGAGGAAATCTAAACCACCATAATGTGTCCTAGGTTCATGATTATTTTTAAGTGCCCAAAGATAAATAGTCACCGTGTCCCCTAAAAAGAATGGGAACATTCAATGACCTACAGTCTCTCTTACTCTCACTCTACTAAGCGGGCTCCCTCTCCTCAGTAGAAAGGATGGGAGAAGAGAGACTGAACCGTGTCCCCACACCACACTATGGGCAGTCGCTCCTCTCTCTTGGTCTCTCTTTATCCTGATTTCCTCTCTACAAAATCAGGACAATGAAGCTGACTCAATGTGGATGCTCTGCAACATGCCACCTGTCCCTGACGCCCGCTCTTGTCACAAAAGCGGGCAGTGGCCCCAGCAGGCTGGCACTCACTCTCAGGAGGCATGGGCCCGCTGTCGATGCTGCCCCCGTGGCCCGGTGTGTTGCAGAAGGGCGGGGCCCAGCCCGGCAGGCAGTGGCAGTTCTGGTTGTTGTTACAGACCTGGAGCGAAGAAAGGGCAGAGGCATCAGCACCCCGGAGAGTGTCAGCCACCCACAGGGCCTGCCCTCATGACGCCCCCATGACACAGAGAAGCCAGAACCCAGCACGCACCCCATGGCCATTGCACTTCTTCCCACAGCCTTCAGTTTCAAAGAAGGAGGTGTTCCTGCACTGCCCCTCGAAGCAAATCTGCACGGAGAGAAAACAGAATGATCAGTGCAGTGGGAGGGATGCTGGTTGGGAGTCAGGAGGCAAGATTTTGCACTTGGAACATATGAGGACCCATGGCCCGGCCTGGTGGCTCACGCCTGTAATCCTGGCACTTTGGGAGGCTGAGGTGGGCGGATCACCAGAGGTCAGGAGTTCGAGACCAGCCTGGCCAACATGGTGAAACTCTGTCTCTACTAAAAATACAAAAATTAGCTGGGCCTGGTGGCCTGTGCCTGTAATCTCAGCTACTCGGGAGGCTGAGGCAGAATTGCTTGAGCCCGGGAGACAGAGGTTGCAGTGAGCCAAGATTGTACCACTGCACTCCAGCCTGGGTGACAGGGCAAGACTCCATCTCAAAAAAAAAAAAAAAAAAAAAAGTATGAGGGCCCAAAAAGGGTTACTATCAAAGTGAAAAATGGAAAACAGCCCACACGCTAAGGACAGGACAACAGCCAACTAAATTCTGCTATTACTTTTGTAATTAGGGAGAAAACAACAAATATATTTTTAAAGTATCATATTTAACAATACAATATTAAATATGTGTTATCACATTAAAGGACTATTATGTTGATTATGTTAATTACTTGCCATTAATATGTATCAATTTTAACATTGTATTTAAAAATAATGATGGTGACAGTATTCTATGCCAGGTGCTATGCTAAATGCTTCATGTTTTCCGTAGCCTCATTATCAGAATCGACTCTGGTATAGTTGCTATTATTTTGCTCAGGCTTCCCTAACTCCTAGTCCATTTTTAATTCCCATGATAATTAGCAATGATGAGAGTGGCACTAGCTAGGCCACCTAAGTGCTTTACCAGGATGATTTTCTTTAATCCTTCTGACAATTCTCTGGGGTGGGTGCCTGCTGTCACTATACACGCTTCATGAAGGGAGCCACCGAGGCTGAGGCTGGGGAGGTGGCATCTGAGCCCAGGCATCCTTCCCTCAGAGCTCACTTCTTAATCACTCTGCTCTGCAGCTGGCTCCTAGGTGAGCTGGAGGAGGGGACTCACATGGTTGTAGCCACATTTGGTTCCGGTCATCACCAGCCCTGGGTCCAGCATGTCACCCTCCTCCTCAGGACCTCGGTAGACGTGGGTGCCCCGGCACTGGATCTGCCTCCCATTCATGATGATAGTGGTGTCGATGGGCACTGCGTTGGATTCCAGGGGCCGGGCCTCGGAGCTCTGACACTGGATCTTCCCACACTTTGCATCTCTGGGCACAAGAGACAGAGAGAGAAGGAAGTGGAATCAGAGGCAGAGGAAGAGCTGGGGCACCAGAGAGCTTCAGTCTTTCTTGACCAAGACAGCAGGCTTGCATGGGGTGGGGCAAAGGTTTAGGGCAGTCATGTGCTTTGGAACCCACCAGGAGAGATTCCATGTGGACTGACACCAAGGGAAGAGAACAGGCTCCTTGACCCTGAGCAAATCTAGACCAGAGAACTGGCCTCGAAAAGTCCTTAACTCCAAAAACAGCCACCTGAGCTGAGCAATCTTTCCCTTTTTGCTCCTTATACCGCCATCCACCCAAGAGCTCCAGCTAGAAATCTGGGGTCATCTCCAACTCCCCATTCTCCCTCACTCCTGGGCTCAAGCCATTTTCAAACCCTGTCAATCTTCCCTCCTATATATCTACCTTAATTCACACTGCCCCACCCCCCTTACCTGGTCTGCAGAAGATTGATTTCCCTGCCTCCAGTCTGCCCCATAGGAGTCTAATTTCCACACTGCTCTCAAGCTAAAGTCCAAACTCCCCTAGCCATGCATTTGAGGCTCTTCATGATCTGGTCCATGCTAAACTATACAGGCTAATTTCTCAGCAGACCTTCTCCTTTGCACCCCAACATTATACTTTAACTGTATCAAACTGTTCTCAGTTCTTTCAACCACCAATTTTTCCATATTCATCTCTCTTCCTGGATTACTCTCCTATGTACCAGCACCACTCTCCACTCTGCTCACCGAGGTAACTGCTCCAGATCTCAGTGTAGGTACAAATTCCTTTGGGAAACCACTCAGACACACTAAGATGGGTTGGATGGCTCTCTCCACATTCCTATTATCATACTATATTGTTAATTAAAAGTTCCATGCACTCAGCACAGTATCTTGCACATGGTAAATCTTCAATAGATAGTAGATAGACAGTAAATCTTCAACAGATAGTAGATGGATAGATGGACGGACAGACGGACGGATGGATGGATGGATGGATGGATCAGTGGGTGAGTGCGTGGTGGATGGATGGATAGATGGATGGATCAGTGGGTGAGTGGGTGGTAGATGGATGGATGGATGGATGGATGGATGGATGGACGGATGAATGGGTAGACAGATGAGTGGCTGGTTGGTTGGAATGAATGATGAATAAGCGAATGAATGAGTCAATTAATGAATGAGGAGCTATTCAAATTAGGGCATGATTAGAATTTGGCAGAAATGACCCAAAAGGGCTGATTCCCTGCCCTACTGTAAGATGGTCCCCAAAGGAAGCCTGATCAGCTTTCTAGGAAGCACTGCCACCTACACCCTCCTCTGACTTCCTCAGAGCTGAAAAGTGTATTGTCAAACAGGGGGCCAAGAATAAATGACTGACTTCAACTGATTGATGTAAAGGTGCAGCTCTGAGGCCAGTCATGCTGCTGAGCTGGGCAGCAGTGAGGACAGAGCAGAAACTGCTTGTTCATCCTCATTTCATGGGGCCTGCCCTTTGGTCATCACCTCATGTTGCACTTCCTGTGTTCACCATTCATGTCCTTTCCACAGTTTCCAAAGGTGTCTCCTGCCACATTCACCTTCTCGAAGCAGAGGTCAGGGGCAGGTCGGGCTCCTGTGTGGGCAAGCAACATCTATCAGTATACTCTTCGGTCAGAAGCCCCCAAGGGCAAAGATATCTTTGGTAAAGTCATGAAGTTAAGAATAATTTCTAGGAGGGAATACTCAGCCTCTTCTTCTTGTTCCCTCCAGGTTACTCCATCCCCATATTCTCATCAAGATCTACTCAGAGAATAATGTTTTATGTAAATTCTTTTTTTTTTTCAGATGGATTCTCACTCTTCACCCAAGCTGTATGCAGTGGCACGATCATGGCTCATTGCATCCTCCGCCTCTTGGGTTCAAGCAATTCTGTGCCTCAGCCTCCCGAGTAGCTGGGATTACAAGCGCCCACCAACACGACTGGCTAATTTTTGTGTTTTTTTTTGTTTTTTTTTTTGTTTTTTTGTAGAAATGAGGTTTCACCATCTTGGCCAGGCTGGTCTTGAACTCCTGACCGCCTCAGCCTCCCAAAGTGCTGGGATTACAGGTGTGAGCCACCACACCTGGCCTGTTTTATATAAATTCTTCCTACCTTATTGAGGATTTATATTTGTGGGTGGGGAGGGTTGCATGCTAAGCCTGCTCTCTAATGAAGAAGCCATGCTCCGTTTCAAGATTTTAAAAAATAGGTCATACATGCATAATATTTTAAAGATGTAAGTATGTCTTGGAAAATTTTTCTTGTAGTCATCCAGTTCCTACTTCTCTACATCCTGGAGGAATAGCACTTATTAACAGTATATTTTCTAAAGATACTCATATCTCTAATTTCTATATCTGCTAGGTATAATTCTGTGTGTATCTTCTAAAGATAATCTATCTAATAAAGAATGGAAGCATATTCTTTTCCTTTTTTTTTTGAGACAGAGTCTTGCTCTGTCACCCAGGCTGGAATGCAGTGGCATGATCTCAGCTCACTGCAACCTCCGCCTCCCAGGTTCAAGTGATTCTCCTGTCTTAGCCTCTCGAGTAGCTGGGATTACAGGCGTCCACCCCCACGCCTGGCTAATTTTTGTATTTTTAGCAGTTACAGGGTTTCACCATGTTGGCCAGGCTGGTCTTGAACTCCTGACATTAGGTGATCCACCTGCCTCAGCCTCCCAAAGTACTGGGATTACAGGCGTGAGCCACTGTGCCCAGCCTTTTTTTTTTTTTTTTTTTTTTAGATGGTACATCCCTCTGTCACTTGGGCTGGAGTCCTAGAGTGGAGTGGCTTACTGCAGCCTCAAACTCCTGGCTCAAGCCATCCTCCCACCTCAGCCTCCTGAGCAGCTAGGATTACAGGGGCAAGCCACCAAACCTGGCTTGAAAGCATATTTTATTCGCTGTTCTACACCTTGCATTTTTCACTTAATTTTTTGTGGAAGATGATTTTATTCAGTAAATATAGGGCTGCCTCTTTATTTAGCCATAAAGCATTGCATTATAGGAATGTACCAGAATTAATTTAATTGGTCCCTACCGAAGGACATATAGGTTGTTGTTGCTATGGCTAACAATGGTGCAGTAAACATCATAGTAAATATATCCTCACATACATGTGCAAGTGTTAGCTGCATTTCTAAGTATATCTCCAAATTGCTTTCCATAGTGATTATATCTACCTGTTTCTTCACACCCTCCACAACACTATATCATTATTATTGTTGTTATATTATTATTATCTTAACTTTCAGTCTTTGCAATCTGATATATGAAAAATCTCACCTCATCAGAATTATACTTTGCTTTCCCTTAATATGACTGAGGTTAAATGTCTTTTCATAGCTTAAGGGCCATTTGCATTTGCTTCTCTGTCTCCATCCTCTGCTCATTTTTCTTTTGGATTACTCTTATTCAATTGTCCACTCTGAGAAATAAAAGCATCAAGGCACGGGGAAGGAACACTGTCCTCTGGTTCTCCCTGAACATCTACCCTGAGTCAAGGGGATGCGAGAGGTAGTATCTAGAGGTGCCATTTGAAATCAAGATTCCAAACTACCCTGAGGGCCAGGGGAGGCTGGCTGGGAAGTGGTGGGCTAGGGAGAGCCATGCTCCCCAGGAGAGACTTACCGGGTCCCCACAGCTGCTGGCACTGCTCCTGGTAGGTGAGGCACATGCCGTTGTAGCAGTAGGCCTGGCCGCCCTCACAGGGGGTACCATCCATCTGGTAGAAGTTGGTAGGGCAGTGGGGAGACCTGCCGGTACAGAACTCCGGGAGGTCACACTGCCTGGCCTGCTCGCGGCACAGGGTCCCAGGAGCCAACAGCTGAGCCAAGGAACGAGAGGAAAACACAGTCAATCTCCTCCCCGCCCTCAACCCTGTTGCCCCAGGGCTCATAAGGATCACTCTCATAGAACAGAATTTTCCATTACCATGATTTCACAGCACTTTTTACATGACCTCATTAGCCCAAACCATCTTCAGCCTTCTCATGTGAATATTGACAGAATTTCAAGCTGTTTTCACAAATGCTAACTCACTTTCTCTTCATAGAAGCCTTAAGAAGGAGGCAAGAAATAATACCTATACAACAATTTACAGTTTCCTACACGCTTTAGTAATAGCATCTACTTTCATGCAGCTCCCACTTAAGTGTGCAGTACAAATATGACTTCATTTAGTTTTCATGACAGTCCTGTGTAATATAATTATCCCTTCTGCAGATGATAAAATCTGTAGGCTTGAAGAGGTTAGATGATGCATCCAAAGACTCATAGTAAGCGGCAGAGGAGCCAGGCCCACTAATACACACACACACACACACACACACACACACACACACACACACACACAAAACTAGCATTCACATAACATCTGTGAGTTTACAAAGCACCTCAGCGATAATATATCCCCACTAAGGGGCCAGGACTGGGCTGACTGTGTGACATACACATATCTCGTGGGATCCTCACAGCTTCCATGGGATAGATAGTGCTATTTGCCCCACTTTGCAGATCAATAAGTTGATCAACAGCACACCTGGGGCACAGGGCGAAGAGTCTTACAGCCTCCCTGGGTAGTCGGTGTTACTAATACTCTTCCCATTTTACAGATAAAGAACCTAGGCTCAGACAGTTAATAGGTCGCCCCAAATCACACAGCCAGGGTTTGAAGTCAAAGTCTCGGACACCAGGGAATCCTTTCTGAGGCTCAGACTGAAATTCTTGTGTGGAATGAAGTGGTCCACTCCATGCTTATGCTTAGGCCTTGGGCCAAGACTGGAAGAACTTGACCCAGCACAGCCTCCCTGGGGGACGCACAGCCAAACCAGATGCCGTGCAAATTCCGAGAGCCAGGCAAGGAAACCTGTGACTGAGAATAGATCCCCTCCCCTGCTCCTGGGCCACTCCTCCCACCCACAGGGTCCTTCCAGGAGAAAGCAGACAGGCTTCTCCACTGGCCACCCTCAGGTCGAGACTGGGCCAGCCGAGCAGCTTGCTGAGAGTGGATGCCCAGTCGCAAGTGTGGGCATGGGTGGTGTATGCAGGAGGAGGCTGCAGGGCACACCTCTGCCACCCAGAGGCAGGTGGAGGCAAAGAGGACCCGCCCCACAGCCAGCCTGCCTGGGCACACATCCCAGCTCCTTAAACGGCAGCGGGGCCTTGGGCACCTGCTGCGTAACCTGTGCGTGCTCACTCACCCACAACTCAGGATAATAACACACTCACGGGTGATTAAACGTGAGTTAGAACGAAGTGTGTGAATGGTATCTGGCCCCTAACGAGCACTCAGCAAGTGCTGGGCAGAAGCGCAGGCCCACAGTTCCTGCCTAAAATGATGGGGCCAGATGGGGTTCAGGCTTTTCAGATTTAGAAAGCAGATATTGTAATACATAGGTCCATATGTACATGTGTGTACATATATAATTACACATGTGTATATATATATGGATGTGGATAATTACATATGTCCGCATATATAACTACATATGTATATTACATAACTCCACAGCAAGGCTGGGGATAACACCTTCTGATCAAACATATTAATATTTCTGTAATGCAATATAAATATTCACTTTAGGAGTGTTTTTTTTTTTTAAAAAGACGATAATTCGTCTCATGTCAATTCAGGTCAAGTTTTGCCACCAAATGTGTTTACATATTTTTTTCAGCTTTTAGAACTCCCTTAATTTCAGAAGTGTGGAAGAGAGATTGTGGTTCTACAGTAACATTAGCAGTAACAGACGATTTATCTCTCACGTCAATATTAGGAATGTGGGCGCCAGAGTCAGGGAAAGCTGGATTCAGTCCCTTCCTGACTGCCTGATTCCAGATAAACCTCTTATCCCCTATAAGCTCTAGTTTCCACATCTTAAAATGAGGATAATCACATATATTTTATGGGGTTTTTGTGAGGAGAGAATGACATAACGTACATAAAATTCCCAGCACAGTGCCTGGCATCTACTAAGAGGTCCATTAATGTCAATACAAATTATGATAATTATTATTGTTTATGAGCTCAATAAAATCAAGCCCACTCTCTCTGGATACTTCTTTAAAAAAGAAAAAAAAAAAAGTACCATTTCCAAAGAGGCGCCACCCTCCTCTGGGATGATCTGAATTCAGTGAGGCCCAGTATAGGAATAGTAAATTTTATTCAAGGCACCTTTCCTGCTCCATGTTTCTGAAACTCTGTTGCCATCACACCCCCAGGATGGAGGCAAATCCCCAGCCATCCACCCCAGCAGGGCAGTCCTGTGGTCTCACTGTCAGGCCAGGGCCCAAGGCGTGGAGGCAAGGGCCACTTACCTTACACTGGTGGCAGCAGGAGCCATGAGCACACTCCGCCCCTGGCCTCAGGGTGCAATTAGAGGCATTGCAGCAGGGGTTGTTACATTCCTGGGGAGGCAGTGGGGTGGATGTGAGTGGGGGAGGGCCTTCACCACCCCCAACGTTTTCCCTAACCCTGCCCACACACCCCTGGCATCCCATTTCTCTAGCAACTCCCTTTTTTTTTTTTTTTTTTTTTTTTGAGAGGGAGTCTCGCTCTGTCACCCAGGCTGGAGTGCAGTGATGCAATATCTTGGGTCACTGCAACCTCTGCTTACTGGGTTCAAGAGATTCTCCTGCCTCAGCCTCTGAAGTAACTCAGACCACAGGTGCACCCCACCACGCCTGGCTAATTTTTCTATTTTTAATAGAGATTGGGTTTTGTCATGTTGGCCAGGCTGGTTTCAAACTCCTGACCTCAAGTGATCCACCTAACTCAGCCTCCCAAAGTGCTGGAATTGTAGGCATGAACCACCGTACCTGGCCTAGAAACTTTTGACCTCAAAAATCATGTGACAGCTTCGTCACTAAGCTGATGTGTACTTATCACAAGAACCATATATATGCACAATCATTAGTAACATGACTTGGACACAGCTACATCTCTTTTTGAGACAGTCTGCAACCTTCTCCTCCTAGGTTCAAGCAATTATCATGCCACAGCCTCCCTAGTAGCTGGGACCACAGGCGCATGCCACCATGCCCTGCTGGGACACAGCTACATTTTGAGTATGAATATTTTCCAAGGCATTTTCTACACACATACATATATATTTATACTTACTTTACAAAATCATAGTATCCACGGTGTTTTTTACTTAATATAACATGCATATTTCTCCCTGTAACCATGTATTCTTCTAAAATTGACTTTTTAGCAGAGTATATGGAAATTTTATGATTTGTTTTTCTAATCCCCAGTGGAATATCCAGACACCCTGTCTTTCATGGGTGCCCTCCTGCCCCCAACCCTCCTAGGCCTTCCTATCTCATGAAAAGGGGCTGCCGGTGCAAGGGTCTGCTGGAACAACCTCTCCAAATAGTTTATGTCAACTCCTAGGCCTGTTTCCTTAGATTTTTTTCTCCATCTGCTTCTCTTCCTAAGCCCTTCCTGGCCTGGACCTTTCTGGAACAGAAGGGTTCCTTGCTCTCCCACAGCCTGAGATTTTTAAAAGATGATGAGGCATTCCAGTGACCCTGAGTGTCCTCATCACACTCTTACGTATTAACAGGCGAATCCATCAGCCATTGATGAAAAGTGTGTGGGGCTCCACACGTCTCTCCACCACAGCCTTATGAGGCAGCCTTGTCTCCATTCCACAGATGGGGACGCTGTGGCTCAGGCAAGTCCAGTAGCTGGCTGAGGGACACACCTGCCGAATTCAAGTCAGGTCTGCCTGAGGCCTGCCTCATGTTTATCAACCTTATACCCCTAACTGTCCAGGGCTCTAGCACATTGGAGAGCCACATCCCATCCCCTGACCACAGACACCTGTCCACCTGCCTCCCCTAAGAGAAGGAACACAACACTTTCCTCCATTATTCTCCCACCATGTTGGGCTCCAGGAAGACCTGTGTTCCTGCCTTCCTAATGTACCATATTTCTTCCCACGAAAGCACAGGCTCCCCTTCCACCTGAAATGTGCCTTCCCTCCTGCGTGTCTCACTAACTCCTAACGCAGCCTTCAGATACGGGCTCCAGGTCACCTCCCACACAAGCAAGGAGGTTCCCCCTCACATTATATATGTTCAGAGCACTGTGTCATTTGTCTTCCTAGCACTTGCCATGGACTGTACATATATTCTTTGGCAATTATTTCAATATGTGTTTCTCCCACTAGACTATCAGCTCCCCAAGGACAGGAACTATGCCATTTTTGCCATTCATCCTAACCCTAGGACCAGACACAATAGCCCACACTCAGTGTGCCTGTTGAATGAGCAACTGCTCAGAACCTAAGCCAATTGGCCACGCCCACTCTCAGGCCATTCCTCAACCCCAGTGGCCCTCCATGTTCATACCACTCCCTCCTTTCTGATGGGTCTATATTGATCTCTCTGGGCTCATGGTGGTGGGGGGGTGGCATCCTTGACTAGTTCTTGTTTTATTCTGAAAGTGACATACTGGCATTAAAAAAAGAAAATCACATCATAGCGGTCACAGGCTGGGTGCGGCGGCTCACACCTGCAATCCCGCTTTGGGAGGCCGAGGCGGGTGGATCATCTGAGGTCAGGAGTTTGAGACCAGCTTGGCCAATGTAGCGAAACCCTGTCTCTACTAAAAGTACAAAAAAAAAATTAACCAGGTGTGGTGGCACACACCTGTATTCCCAGCTACTCAGGAGGCTGAGGCAGGAGAATCACTTGAACCCTGGAGGTGGAGGTTGCAGTGAGTGGAGATCACGTCACTGCACTCCAGCCTGGGCAACAGAGTGAGAGAGAGAAGGCCATAAAATCAGATTTTTTTCCATTTATACAGAACCTCAGTCTCACCCCCATAATTTACTATTACTTGTTATCTACCCCAAATTGTTATGCATGTATAAACATACATATTTTCAGCCTTCAAAAAATAGAGACGAAACAATCCAGTTCTGCTTTCTGCAGAAACCACAAGCATTTGTTAAAAATGACCGGGCTCTGCCGTGTGCCCTCCACACTCACTGTGAAGATCAGAAGGAAGGAGAAAGTTTACACATAAACAGTTCCTCCTAGCAGCCCTTTTGAGACTTGACAGCACTTCTTACATTCCCTTTCCATCATCTCTCCTCCAGCCTAAACAGCATGAGCTTGTTATTTTAAGCATCCTCATAAGGCCCCTGTTCAAGCCCATATATCTGGCTGTGTGGCCTCCAGAATAAATTCCGTGCAGCTGGAGGGCCAAGCAGGCATGTGCAGCTCCACTGAGGAAGAGAGAGTCAACATGCCACGTGATCGTGGTTTCTGGTTAGACCAGACACTCACAAGAAGAAGTGATCTTGGACACTAGTGATGCTGGCCACAAACTGGGACAGGCGGCACAAACACTCCATCTAGAAGGCTTCTTCATATCTGATTTTTCACGGGGTATTGGACAGTTATATGTAGGAAACGCCTGTGACTAAGAAATTTTCAATTGTGTTCTCTTTTGACCTTGAGCTTTGAAACCAATGCAAATTCTTCCCCTCCTGCTAGCACCATTGTGACCCCTCACCTCTTCTTCTCCACAGTCACACTCTTCCCCATCTTCCAGGTACCCGTTCCCACATCTCCGGCCTCCATACAGCATCCTGGTATCTGGCATGTTGGAGAGACACATTCCACCGCCTGACTGCAGATACCTGTCCAGCTCCCTCCTGTTGCATCCATTGAACACTTTGGGAAAGGGGTGCCTGGCAGAGGACAAGGCTGGAATTAGTGGGAAGTCTGAGCATCTAGCAGTCAGGCAGGTGTCACTCCTGCTGTCACTCCTGCTACCCGTGGGGCCGACTCCACCTGGGCTCAGACCCCCATTGTCTCACACACGTACATTCTGGCCCCTTAGAACATTTACCAATACATTAATTTAGAATTCTTTCATCCTTAGTGATGAGATATTAACCATCCCATAGCATTTTATTTTTCTCACTCTGCATGGAGGAAGCATTTGAGAATCAGGAGTAGCAATTTCTGCCCATTGCATGAGGGGGCTGCAATAAGTAAAGGGTTGTGTGTTACAATAGGTCTCCCGAGCCTTAGCGCTGAAGAAAACACCAGCCAACCTAAACTTTTCCTGAAGCTGATATCAGGTGAATATTCTCTTGCAACAGAGGACCAGGCCAAAAAAAAGCCAAGATCATAAGTTGTATTTCTTTCTGGGCCAGTGATCTCATCGCTGTTCTAAGGATGCAGAGGGCACTCCAAACTCAACCAGCCAACTCATAAACACATGCTCTTTATCACAGGAGTATGGAAGGTCCTGGGTCCCACTATTGGTGAAAAGGACAAAAAGTACAACCATCTGGGTCTACAAAAGGAGAGTTATCCTGCTCCCAATTCTCTAAACCAATTAAAGGTTAAACCCTCCAAGAAACTGGAGGTTTTCCTTCAGTGGGAAGGTATGCTACAAGGAATTTGTTACTAATAATTGTTAAACTATCCAAATTTGTGAATAATTTAAAAATGAAAGGGAGTAGTAATCAATATAACTCTCAGTCATTTGTCTTCAGATATGCTTTTCAGATTGAGAGACAAAGGGGTGAGCTTAACCATGGGCTTATAGGGATCCAGGCATGACTGTGAACTTGGATCCTGCCTCATTCTTTTTTTGTTGTTGTGGTTTTGAGACGGAGTCTTGCTCTGTTGCCCAGGCTGAAGGCTGGAGTGCAGTGGCACAATCTTGGCTCACTGCAACCTTCACCTCCCGAGTTCAAGTGATTCTTCTGCCTCAGCCTCCCTAGTAGCTGGGACCACAGGCATTCACCACCATGCCCAGCTAACTTTTGTATTTTTAGTAGAGATGGGGTTTCACCATGTTGGCCAGGCTGGTCTCGAACTCCTGACCTCAGATGAACCGCCCACCTCAGCCTCACAAAGTGCTGGAATTACAGTCGTAAGCCACCGCACCCAGCCAACATCATCCTTTCCATGTCACAGCTGAGAAGTAATTTTTAAAAATTGACACCAGAGCTCTAAGAAAGCTGCACTGTTTCTTGGAGATATTGAAACACCATTTTCTAAGAATCATAAGCAGGCCCCAATGGTTTGGGGTGAAGAAACACAAGGTCCTGTCGTGATGCCTTCCAAAGAGCCTGGAAGAACCCAACGCTTTGTGTTGCCTGAGTCCAGATGCTAGAAGACAAGTCCTTTGAAGAAACTCCCTAATTCTATTCAAAGGCTCTGGTTTTAAAAATCCCTCATGACCGGCCGGGCGTGGTGGCTCACGCCTGTAATCCCAGCACTTTGGGAGGCCAAGGCGGGTGGATCACGAGGTCAGGAGATCAAGACCATCCTGGCTAACACGATGAAACCCTGCCTTTACTAAAAACACAAAAAATCAGCCAGCCTGCTGGCGGGTGCCTGTAGTCCCAGCCACTTGGGAGGCTGAGGCAGGAGAATGGCATGAACCTGGGAGACGGAGATTGCAGCGAGCCCAGATCACTCCACTGCACTCCAGCCTGGACGACACAGCAAGACTCCGTCTCCAAAAAAAAAAAAAAAAAATCCCTCATGACCACAGGGAGATGCAGCTGCCTCGCCCTGTTCCTCATGTGTAATGTGGCCAGCAAATTCCCTGAGAAGTCACTGTGGGGTGTGTGGATGGCCCTCTTCTTCAACTTGTTCTGTTACATCCGAGCTTTCAACGAAGCCTGGAATTGAAACAGCACTGATCCAACTCTCTTGGGATAGAAGAATTAAGGGTTGTGGCTATGATCAAAATATGTCCTCACCAAAAATTCATGAAATAAAAAAGACACACATGGCCAAGCCAATTTTATAACTCAACACCTTAAAACAGAAATTAAATAAATCTAGGGTTACACCAGCACCAAACCTCCTGCTGGAAAGTTAAGTTCTTGCCGCATATTTGCCTTGGTCTTCTCTCAATTTCTTTGTTGTAAAAACCACATTTTTTGGCCCCATCAGAAGTTTAAGGGAGTCTCAGTGGGGCCAGCTGGGAGGAACCCCTGGGTCACACTGTCCAGGTGTGCCCGCCCTCCTCCCCATCCTCCCTCTTCCTGTTTGACTCACCCAGTGGCAGCTGCCATGATGCACCCACCATCAGCCGCACTGGCCGAGCAGCAATCCGCGGAATCATGGGTCATGCCAAAGTTGTGGCCCATCTCGTGGGCCATGGTGGCAGCCACGCCAATGGCATTCTCAGAGTGGTCCTGCTCAGAAGACAGAGTTGAGGTCAAGGTCAAGGGGACAGATCCACCTCTGGCCCCTATCCCTGCCTTATCCTTAGCCAAGTCTTTTAGATCTCCACCAATTCCACTGTCACTAAGCATACAGATTCTCCATATGTGCCTCTGACAGCAAGACTGAATCTGCTGTCACTAGGAGGAAATCAAATGTTTAAAAGTCCATGTTTCCTGAGTTCTCAAAGGTTGCAGACCACAACTGACCTATTGATGAACTTCCAGACCAATAAATGCTTTCTGAATAAATAAAAGAGGAAGATTTTTCCCCATTCTTCTTCTGAACATATATATCTCTCCAGACATAAGGAAATCAACATAGAAAACACCACCTTGATTCAAACATAGGGTGTACTTGGCTTAGTGTTTCCTGAGAGAGCCACACAAGACAGACACACTCCAGGCACAGCACTTGGTGTATCGTCTGATGACGCAAAAGCTAAAGAAATCAAGAGGAAAAAAACCCAGCAGGAAAGAAGCAGCAGAAAGAGATTTACTAAACATGGAAGTGTATTTACTGCATTATTTCATTGAATTCCCATTCCTATCCTATGATTATCAACTGTAAAACTATCTGTTTTTTTACAGCTGAGAACACTCATTAACTCACCCAAAATCACACAGCTGTTCTTTGAACCCAACAGCCTCAGACCCTAGAGCCTGTGGTTTTGGCCATTATGCCATTTTGTCGATAAATACAGAATGGATAGAGGGACAGACAAATAGATGAAGACAAGTCTTCGTTGATATGCACTTCACAGGTTAGAAATGAAGAGTCAAAACAAATAGTCTCACGAGGTCAGAGTGAATTTCAAAAGAAGGCAGTAATTTCCTAACCATGACTTTGAGACAGGTTCTTGTTTCTTAATGACATATAACAGCACACGACCTGAAATAAAAACACTTTTAACCTCTACTCTATTACTATTTTCCAGCCCCTGGTTTGGAACATATGAGATCTAGTGATGTATGCATGTAATCTCTTCAGGGTTCCTGAACTTGAAGATACGGAATGAACTATAATAAATGAAAATTCACCCTTCGGTACCTCCGTCTCTTAGAACTTAATGACTTCATTTTAAACAATTGCCCTTCCTGATGTCAAAGCTTTTTCTGCTGCAATAATAAATATCAACTTATTATTCAAAAGATGACCTCTGGTCTTGAAAGGCAGCTCAGCGCCTTCTGCAGCACACACACACGGGCTGAGACTCACCATGTTGACTCCTCCAGACTGGTACACAGAGCACATGGCCATGAGGGGGGCCAGGCCGATGGTGGTGCCGTGGAAGGACATGCCCCTGCAGGAGGCAAGGAGAGACGGTGACAGGGGAGGGGACTGAGAGGGCTGTTCCAATGTGCCCGGGAGTAGGTGGCCATCACGGGGTTCCTTGGCCCCGCTGACTTTCCCAGGTCATTCCCAAGGGGAGAGGCCCTTGTAACCAGGCCAACTGGACAACTTCCAGCTCACCACACCTCTCGCTTCCTCTCACCTACTCCCTCATGACTCCAGAGGAACATAAAGAGAGAGAGAAAGGTCGTTTATCTCCCACAATATACCCATAGCTGATTCCTTGGAAGGAAATGGGCAGGGTTTGCAAAGCTGCATTGCATTCCTGCTGCACAGGAAAAGGTCAGAGGGAGAGGTTGATGGAAGGGTGGCACAGATTCTGATGCTGAAGTGAATCATGCCCACTTCCACCAGCTGCCGGGATCCAATACCTTATCCCTGGCTCTGTGGTGTGAGTCCCGCAGGGTAGGGGTGGGGGCATCGGGGCAGCAGCTGTGGGGCTGATGATGCTTCATTCCCACATACTCAGGGGCCAAGGAAACAGCTGTGTCCCATCAGGAGCCTCACAACGTGCAGCTGGATGCAAGAATGAGCTGTTTCTGCCTTTGTTTTGCAATGGGATCCTAATCTGCCAGCAGCAAGCTGCATTTTCCCCAGTTGAATACATCCCTCTTTCAGTTATATACATCCAGGGTAGGGGAGAAGAAAAAAAAAAACTACCAGTGTTTCTGTGCATGCCACAAACATGTAATGTATTTAAAGAATCTATACGGAAATTCATTATGCAGTACTTATCTCCATGTTTGTCTTCTCATCTAGACCATGATATCTTTGACAGCAAGACTATCTTAACTATTTTGGGATCAGTAGAACCTAGCACAGAATCTCACACATAGTGGGTATATAATAAATGTTTGCTGAATTACAGGCAGACTTATCTTCAGGGAAACAATCTGCAAAGAAATATGCAAAATCTATGCAAATTGATATGAAGTCCTACTAGTTATTTTCTAAATGTTCCAAAGTTCAGGCCAAAATTCTAATAGCCAAAGACTCTTCCTAGGCAAATGTACTGTCATGAAGTAACTATTCACAGCCCAGGTTTTTGGGGCAGTTATTTTTCCCAGTTTCTTTAAAAGGATAAGCCAAGGTTTAAATGATTATTAACTCAGCTATATTTGGGGAACAGAAGAAAAATGGTTTTAAGGCCAGGCATGTGTGGCTCACACCTATAATCCCAGGACTTTGGGAGGCCGAGGCGGGCGGATAACTTGAGGCCAGGAGTTCAAGACCAGCTTGGCCAACATGGTGAAATCCTGTCTCTATCAAAAATACAAAAATTGGCCGGGCATGGTGGTGCATGCCTGCAATCCCAGCTACTTGGGAGGCTGAGGCACTAGAATTGCTTGAGCCCAGGAGGCTGAGGTTGCAGTGAGCCGAGATCACTGCACTCCAGCCTGGGTGACAGAGGGAAACTCTGTCTCAAAAAAAAAAAAAAGAAGAAGAAGAAGACAAATGGTTTTATTATCTATATGCCTTTCGTTGTAACTGCCTCAAAATACCTTCAGAAGTCAACACTAATAAATACCAAATAATCACCCTGGGGCACTGTCACAGGTGACCCCCATCACTGTCTCTCTGGGGCTGATGAAAATCTAGCACAATCCCTCTCAATGTCTCCCTCCAACCAAACTCTCAGTCCCTGCACTGTCTAACACTGGGACTCTCTCAGGCACTCAGCCTGTGCTCCTTGGGAACCAAGTGAAGGACAACACAAGAGCCCGCTCTCCTGTGCCTGTGTTGGGAGATCAGCTCATGTATGAAAACAAAGTGCCAGGAAGATTGAGATGAGCCTCTTAGAAAGTCTAAGACCTGACCAACAGTCAGTCCCTTCCCAAATACATACACAATTATTTCAGATGCTCAATGGAATATGGGTAAGTCTAATTTTCCCATTAGACCGTAAACACTCCTTAGGACTAATGTGACTCAGGCTTTTAAACATTTTCTGGTGTATGCTGGGTACAGAGCACATATTTAGGAGATGCCTGATTCTGAGTCAGAATGACTTTGTACAAACAACACTCGCCATGGGGCAAACTCTGAGCAAGTGCTCAGTGGGCAGAGGCTTTGCAGCCAAGGACAACACAACGTATGGAAAAAGGCTATTTACGTGATTAATTGGGCATTGTCATGGTACTTCTGGGCAAGCAGCTTGCGCCTCCAACTGAGAAAGGACCAGAGGGTAGAGTATGGATTCTCTGAAACTTCACACATGTCCCCGTGAGTCCACACTTCCAAGCCCACGAGAGCAATCCGGATGTTCAAGGATCGGTAAAACTGAAAGAACACAGAAAAACCACAGTATCTGTCAATACCACCTGGGATTTAAAAGCCCCTTCCTTTCATTCTGTTGGAGGTTGAGATTAAAAGGAAAAGAACTAAAACTAAAAAATAAAAATAAATTTAAAAAAAAAGCTCCTTCCTAGCCTAAGAACTCAGAGCACAGATACCAGATTTCTCTTCTGCCCATGGCTCCAAGGGAAGGAGGCAACTGGTGTTATTGACATTTTTTTAGAAAGGGAAAATGAGATCCTGAGAGAGAGCAGGACATTCTGGTGGCAGAATTGCAGTGACTTTGTTTAGAGATGACTGAGATAGGAGATAAAACTGCTTTCAGATATGAATAGGTCTATCATGTGGAAAAAGTTGTTCTGCATGATGTTCAAGTAGGGCTTAGGTCAATAGGTAAAACAGACAGGAACATAAATTTCATTTTAAAATAGGAAGAAGGCTTTCAAACAAAGCTGGTCATGAGATAGCTCAGAGCTGAGCTTTGCTGTCTTCTGTAATCAGTGCCCTTGGCCAGGCTGTCTGGTACAATTTTTCTCTCCCAATTCCTTACGTGGGCCTTATCTTTCTTAGGGGTATCTAAAAAGTTCTCTTGTATATAGATTTTTTAAAACCACTTCATTGAGGTATAATTTGCATACCATAATACCCACCTATTTTAAGTGTACAGCTCAATACTTTTTGGTAAATTTACTAAGTTTTAAAGCCATCACCAGCCAAGCGTGGTGGCTCACACCTGTAATCCCAGCACTCTGGGAGGCTGAGGTGGATGGATCACATGAGGTCGGGAGTTCGAGACCAGCCTGACCAACATGGAGAAACCCCATCTCCACTAAAAATACAAAATTAGCTGGGCGTGGTGGCGCATGCCTGTAATCCTAGCTACTCAGGAGGTTGAGGCAGGAGAATCACTTGAACCCAGGAGGCAGGGGTTGCGGTGAGCCAAGATCGCGCTATTGCACTCCAGCCTGGGCAACGGGCGAAACTCTATCTCAGAAAAATAAAAATAAAATAAAGCCATCGCCATCATCCAGTGTTAGAATATTTTCATCACATCGGTATGATCCCTCATGTCTGTTGATAGTCATTTCCCATTCTCACCCTCAGCCTAGGCAACCATGCATCTACTTTGTTTTTATTCTGCCTTTTCTGGACATTTGTTTTACAGTATGTGGTTTTGTGTGTCTGGCTTCTCTCCCAGTTACCATAATGTTTTGCGATGTATCCATGTGTTAGAGCGTATCCATTTATGATTTCTCTTTATTACTGAAGAATATTCTTTTGTATGGATATACCAAATTATATTAATACATGGATATTTTATTATAAAATGTCTCCCACTCATTTGGGAAGTAAATGAGTATCAATGACATAAAAGTGCATAGATATGCTTACTCCTCAAATTTTCTTCCCCATCCCTGGATAGTCTCAGGTTTTGTCAAGGATGGAATAAGCAGGTTGCAGGCAATAGACTACAGAGGTCCTTGGTAATCTTCAGGGTTCTGTCCAAACCAGAGATCCTGAAATTCTATACGCAAGATCTGACTCGACCTCCTCGAGGCTAGAGCTACATCTAATCTTTATGATCTGGCATTTTTCATCTCATACAAATATAAGCAGGAGGAAGGTTTTCTTTAAAGCGAAACCACTGGAAGGTGTGGGTACAACGGGTTCTTTGTTGGGTCCACCCTACAAATACTGAGCCAGTGACTTAATAAAAAGCCCCATGTATGGAGAGGTCATATGAGCAGGAGATACCATCTTTGTCCAAAATTGGTAGGTACTGCCCCAGCTAAAAAGAATAATCATAGCACCAACATTTTTCCACCACTTTTTATGTACTAGGCACTGAGGCTTAGAGAAGTTAAGGAACTTGCCCAAAGTCTCAGCAAGAAGATGGTGGAGCCGGGATGAAGGCCCAAATTACAACCTCAGAGCCTATTTGTGACCTTTTACTACTTCAGTGCTGCAGTATCTACACATCCAGATAATCGACTCGCTCCAAGAAACGCTGGTCAAGATGGGCTCCAGATTCAGTGAAATATCAGTTTATTTCAACGGAAATTTTGACTTTTCTGTTTTGTGCCAGTTCAATCGTTACAGAAAACAAAAGGTTCGGATTCCAATTTGAATTTGCTTTACTAGGGAGCTTTTGAAGGAAGTAAACTTGGCTTTTTTTCACAGTTACAGAAAAACATTTTGGATTGGGTTCATGATTCAGCACATGAGTCCAATTCATTCCAGTTTTAGTTCAACAATAGTTCAGTTCAAGTAGCTGGGTCAGCAAGCTCCAGAGAAGTGGGCGTGGTTTCCCTTACCCGCCAGGAGTGACTAACACCAGCCATGAGGAGAGAGCCAAGACGGCTGCTGCACGGGATGCATGGGCCACCCAGGCTTAGGGCTTTCAGTAAGGACTGGGGCTTGCTGGTGCCTCTCTTCTCCCTTCGCTTGTCACCAGCGCCCTTCGTTCCATCACATACCCCACAGAGGGGATACCCAGCCAAGTTCGCACCCGCCAGGTCTCCAAACAATAGATGTCACATGGGTGAAAGCAGAGTCAGCCTCCCATATTCTCCCCAGGGAAACAAGCTTCCCTTGTTTTCCCAGATGTCGAGTGTTTGGGTTGTAGGATTATTTAAATGTTATTCTTGAGTGAGTCAGGAGCTAGAGAGAGGACTGGACTGTGTCCCTAGAGTCTGTCCTTCCAGGAAATGCCAGTGTTTGACTTTCACCTGTCACTGACCACTGACCTTTGTTTCCAGAGCCATCTAGGGCAGAAAAAAACCATGGGCATGGAAACTGCCATCTGATGACTTCAGAACACTAATACATTTGCCTATTAATCCCTAAAAAATATTTTAAGTGATCTCCTACATTCTCTAGTGTTTAGGAAAAAATGATTTTCCCTTTAGACCTGGAATTCATGAATCCCTAGCAGGCCCAAAGTTAAGCTTCATCAATGTTATGAGTATTCTAAAATTGTGCAATAAACGTTACCAGATTCTCAAAGAGACCTGTGATCCCAAACACATTAAAACCTACTTTTAAAAACTATATACTACTAGCCTACCAAGAGGCTACTGTCATTCTAGGTTACCTATTCTGCATTTTGTACTATAACAAATATCCTCTTTCATATACACAACGTATTTCCAAGTCCCAGACCAGCCTGTTCTAGTAAAATTCAAAAATGTAGGTATTTCCCAAGAGCATCTTGTAAAAGGTCCTGACCTAGGAAAGTTTTTTGTTTTTTTGTTTTTTTTTTTTTTTTTTTTTGAGACGGAGTCTCGCTCGGTCGCCCAGGCTGGAGTGCAGTGGCGCAATCTCGGCTCACTGCAAGCTCCGCCTCCCGGGTTCATGCCATTCTCCTGCCTCAGCCTCTCCGAGTAGCTGGGACTACAGGCGCCCGCCACCACGCCCGGCTAATTTTTTGTATTTTTAGTAGAGACGGGGTTTCACCCTGGTCTGGATCTCCTGACCTCGTGATCCGCCCGCCTCGGCCTCCCAAAGTGCTGGGATTACAAGCGTGAGCCACCGCGCCCGGCCTGACCTAGGAAAGTTAACCACTGCACATCCTTCCTAAGAGACAAGACATAATTTTAGGATAATTTTACAGATGGAGACTTTATAGATTAGCCCCAAGCAACCCACTTCTCAGACAATCCACTTCTCAAGGAATCCACTTCTCAAACAGCTCACTTCTCAAACAGCCCACTTCTCAACTTTTAAGGCTGTGTGTCTTTCCCACCCTGACCTACCTCAATTCCCTCCTAAGTCAGAGAATCCCTGGGCTTTGTATCTGGAAGGAACCTTAAAGAACCTTAAAGGATTCTTAAACTGGGCTCTTCCATGCCCCAAGCTGCTCGGGAGCCACTGCAGGGGTAAGAGGAAGAGGTCAGAAGGACAGTGTTCTGGGTCCTCACCCCTGCTCCCGCTTAGAGCAGTCTGTTTTCATCTAACTTTCATACTAGACATTGGCATAAGATTTCATTTTTTAAAATTCCACCAGGAAAATAAAAATAACAGAAAAAAAACCACACATTGATTTACGACAGCCCTTCTATTTATAAGTTGAAAACAAAACAAAAGAAAACAAATGCAACATAAAGAAAATGAGTTACTTGCCTAAGGGTATGTAGTTCAGGGCTCTGTCAGGACCACCCTGGGCCTCTATGGCACTGCTCATTCCCTTTCAGAAGATGGCTGGGGCAGCCAATCCAGCAGAAGGCAGCTCCAGTGCCCTTGGAAGTGCTGGCACCTGGCACCTTTCCCACAAAGTACACACCTGGTCTCACCTTATCAACATAGTTGGCGATCTCTATGAGCTTGTGTTTGGTGGCGTCCTGGTCTCGTCGATTCTTCTGAAACTAAATGGGACAAGCAGAACCACGTGAGATCACAGAACCTCTCGCAGGATGCTTCCTACGCCCCATTACTTGTCTTTGAATTTGCTCTTATTTTCTTCTGTCTTCTATGAGCCGCCATTTTTATGCAATTGTCTTCCCCACCACAGTAAGAGCTTTGGAGGGTAGGACCTGTCAATATCCACAGCTACTAGCTCAGTGCAGCACACACAGTAGGCATGCAATAATTATGCATGGAATAGAATTGCCTTCCTCTAACCCTTGAAGCACATCTTATTCTCCTGTCCTTCGAACTACAAGGCCTCTGGCAAACTCCCACTGGGGCTTAGGAGGACCGATTCAATCCTCACCTTGGTCATCACCCCAACATGAAGCCACTATCACACAGATCTCACGAGGCTTCCCTACATGTGGTCAATCAACAATGATCGAATTGTTGCTGAAAGCCTGCTATGGGCAAGGCATTGTGCTTTGCACTATGTAGGACACAAAGAAGTGTGAGATCTTGGTTCTAGCCTAGAGGAGCTTCAATTAAAACAGAGAGGGCCGGAAATAACTGTGGCAGATCCTGAGTGACAGATCCTGTACTTAAGGAGTATACAACTGAAATGATCTGAGAAAACCTGCCAGGAAAACGTGCACAGAAATAACCACAGTGGGAGGCCATGTGAATGACATGAGTGCTAACGAGGAGGACCATAAGACACTGGCAAAGAGGCTTCATCTTGCACATCACTCAGATCCACTGGCAGTGCCTTCTACAGTGAGAAGAATGAGAATTCTGTGACTGCATCGATTCAATCAGACATTTCTTTTTTTTTTTTTTTTAAGACAGAGTCTCACTCTTGTTGCCCAGGCTGGAGTGCAGTGGCGCAATCTCGGCTCACAACCTCCGCCTCCCGGCTTCAAGCGATTCTCCTGCCTCAGCCTCCTGAGTAGCTGGGACTACAGGTGCTCGCCACCATACCCAGCTAATTTTTGTATTTTTAGTAGTGATGGGGTTTCACCATGTTGGTCAGGCTGGTCTCAAACTCCTGACCTCAAGTGATCTGTCTGCCTTGGCCTCCCAAAGTGCTGGGATTACAGGCGTGAGCCACTGCGCCCAGCTGCAATCAGACATTTCTAACCAAGCACAGGAAAGAAAGCTGTGTTCCATTAGAAATATCTGCCATGGGTACCAGAAAGAGGACATTTCAGCACAAATACCTCCTATTTACCATTCCTGCCTCAAAAAAATAGATCTCTCTGAGCTGCAATGATGAAGGAAAGCTTCACAGTGTAAAGAGAAAACCTGCTACAACTGCAAATCAAATTTGAAAATGATGGGCATGTCCTGTACACTGCCATTGTTACACAGAGTCTGGGTCCTCTCTAATTTATCTTGGGTACCCACTATACATGTTATTTCAATTCAAAACCTTCACATCCTTCCTCCACCCCATCCCACGAGAATATCTAAGCAAGAAACAACAAGAACAGCCAAGTAAAACACCCTGGGATATTTGTTTGGCCAGCGGTGTGTACCAGCCCTGATACAGGGAAGAAATCCACCATTTGCCTTTCACCACAGCTTGTGGACATTCTTAGGCTTCCTTAAAACTGCCACTCACCAGAAGAGAATCTGTCACCGCTGCTTTCTAGAGTTAGATTCAGTGTGACACTGTAACTTAGACCTTTCCAAGGCATTAATCCAGGAGTTTCTCATTATAGAGGCCTCCTGTTTCTAAATTGGTCTCTCGGCACAGACAGCGTTGCAGCATTTCCATTCATTTAGTAATATTTATTAGAACATCAGGGTCAGATTTCATTGTCTTTCAAAAAAATATTAATCTTCTCTTTAAAGAACTGCCCAATGAGACCACCATAATTTAAGGAGTGAATTCTGTTGTCCAGAGTAGTCTGAAGCAGGAGTCAGCAAACCTTTTCTGCAAAGGCCAGATTAGGCTTTGTGGCCACATAGTCACTGCTACAACTCTTCAACTGTGCGATGGTGGCTCAGAAGCAGGCCTGGATAATACAGAAACCAATGGGCCTGGCTGTGTTCCAGTAAAACTTTGTTTGCAAAAACACAGGATAGGCTGGATGTGACCATGGGGTATAGTCTGCAGACCCCTGATCTAAAGAAAGGACTCTCTCAAGCTTACATTTTCTAGGGTGACACAGCAAGTACCACATGCAGCACCATCCTTTCCCCGCCACTTTGCACTGTGCCAGCATCATGGAAATCCTTTACAGGCCTATGTTTACAGCTATCCTGTCTACCCCTACAACAGCCCACCTTACTCTTTATCCCCCACTGGATTCCGTTCCACCTGGGGAATGAATAAACTGAGAACCACCCTAGAAGCTCCCACCTAGGCCCAGGGAGCGAGGAGCTGCCTGCTCATTTTTACTGCTGACAACTCTCTCTCTCTCGGCAGCAGCAGGGTCTTGCTCTCCCTACCTGTGTCTCCACTTCCTGCTCTGCATTCACCCCAAGGTGAAGGGTGTCCTGTCTCTGCAGCAGGTTATAAATCATGGTAAAGCAGCCCTCCCCTTTCCTGCCTTCCCATCCTCTCAGATTAATTAATTATCAAGAATATATTTCTGTCTGCAGAGGATGGAGACAGGGTGGAGAGGGGATGATTTGTGAGGCTGTGAACTCAGCCTAGCCTGTTACACCCCCACCCCAGTCCCTCAAATGAATCAGTCAAAGCCTTCAGCGGAGGGGTGTCCAGGACTCTGAGAAATGAGCACATTCCCTTATCCGCCACGGCTGCATGAATCACAGCCCTGTTGGGAACCCAGGGCTGTTGCTGAGATGCTCTCCTTTGTAAGAGAAAGATGGCTCTAGCTGACACCAGAGTCCTGGAGGCGCCTTGAGCGGACACTTTTTCTCTGGGGGTGTGCTGTGACTCTGGAGGTCAGGAGACAGAAGATGCCTAATCCCTGCCTCCCACCATGCTGCCCACTTCTCCAGCTGCTGGAGATACACACCCAGTGGGTTTTAAACCCTGCACAGAGATTCCTCTGAGAACAGTGCAAGGCCAAAGGGGAGAAACACTCCACCTTTAAACACAGCAGCTGGGCTCTATATGCTTAACTACTGGGGTTCCCAGGAACTTCAATGTAACCAAAGGATTCTGTAGCTGAAAAAAATGACTCAAGACCATTGTATTAGATGATCACAGATGCAGAACTTAAATGGAAAAATGTCCCAGAGTCAGAGGAGCTCAGTTTTCTTCCACCAGTCCTCCCACTACAGGCAGTCAAGCAGGGCAGGCCAGAGTCAGTTATCTCCTCCCACAACTATGGAGCCTCAGCTGGCTTTTAAACCAGCTTTGGATTTTGCTCCCCACACTATTCCCCCATCTTATACACATACTAGTCTTTGGAGAGGAAACAGAAAACATAGAACACACACACACACACACACAAACAGCTGTTGGAAAAACCAATATCAACGTCAATTAAAAAGCTAAATGCTTTTCAAAGCAGAGCGCAATGTTCCCTCGGCCTGGAATGCCCTTCACCTCCACTCCTCTGCCCAGTTAACTCCTCCTTGTCTTTTTTTTTTTTTTTTTTTTTTTTTTTTTTTTTTTTTTTTTTTTTGAGACGGAGTCTCGCTCTGTCGCCCAGGCTGGAGTGCAGTGGCGCCGTCTCGGCTCACTGCAAGCTCCGCCTCCCGGGTTCACGCCATTCTCCTGCCTCAGCCTCTCCGAGTAGCTGGGACTACAGGCGCCCACCACCACGCCCGGCTAATTTTTTGTATTTTTAGTAGAGACGGGGTTTCACTGTGGTCTCGATCTTCTGACCTCGTGATCCGCCCGCCTCGGCCTCCTAAAGTGCTGGGATTACAAGCGTGAGCCACTGCGCCCGGCCCTCCTTGTCTTTTAAGACAGCTTCAAGGGCCACCTCCTTCTGAAGCTAACTAACATCCAGTGACTAACACTCAAAGACCTTCTGGCCTGCAGCCTAGTTCTCTCCCCACTACCAGGCCCTGCCGCCAGGACACATGCTTTGGAAATGTGACTAGGTACAGCTGCCTTAGAATGAGCTCTTTAGGGAGATGGTAGCTAAACCATGTGGATGGGATACAGACAGACTGGAGTTGTGATGGGCTCTGTCCTCAGGAGAGACCAAGGCCAGTGTCTGCCCTGCTCGAACACAGCGAGCGCTCAGCTCATAATGACATCCAATGCACAGAAGACGCACTTAGTACTTATATGATGGAGTCGCTAAACAAAGTGAGAATTGGAGGTAACATCTGGCTAATTTAGGCAAATACGAGATCTGGGGCCTAAACTCACTCTTTAGGTGTCTGCTTCAATGTCAGAGAAGCTTTCCCTAATTCCCAAAACCATGTTGAATCCCCCATTATCTGCACTCTCATCCCTCCTAATGGTCCATCTTAGTGCTCATCACACTTTGGACCTACAGGTTTATGTGCTGTTACTGCAAACTCTGCGATGCCCGGGGAGGGTCTGTCTTCTTGAGATCTATATGTCCAGGGGCTTGGCACATAGTAGAAAATCAAGAGATCACTGATGAATAAATGAAATATATGATGAGCCAGGTGAGGGTTCATCAAATCTTAGAACCTGTCTGTTTGAGGAACATGGAGTTAAAGGCTGAACTGCTAGGCCTTTAGGTCAGTGGTTCTCAAACTTGACCGTGCAACCCAATTGCCCGGAGGTCTTGTTAAAACATGGATTTCTGGACCCCACCCTGACAGTCTGGGATTCAGGAGGTCGGGGGTGGGGCCCAAGAATTTGCATTTTACACAGGGGTGCTGCTGACGCTGGTGCTGTGGGGACCACATTTTGGGGACCATGGCTTTAGGTCATCATTTGGCATTGACATGATTATAAAAATGGACCCACACACGGGCAAGAATACAGTTTTCAGTCGGATGACTGGGAATATATTTATTATCTTTGTAAAAAAAAAAGTTTTAGAATTTCCATAGACAATTCCTGGGTACCTCAGAATAAACACCAGAACCTAAAGGTCTTCAGACCCAGTACAAGAAATGTTAATCAGACAACTGTCTTGATTTTCTATGTGATTGATGTCTCAAGCCAGGAGAGGCTTAGCTGTGTGTGGGGGCGGGGGAGGAAGGGGCCGGGGGAGTTGGGGGAGTTCCCCCCAACTATGTTTAAAATGGCAAAATGAGCCTTTGGTCAGATTCTTTTTTTTCTTTGAGATGGAGTTTCGCTCTTGTTGCTCAGGCTGGAGTGCAGTGGCATGATCTCAGCTCACTGCAACATCCGCCTCCCAGGTTCAGGAAATTCTCCTGCCTCAGCCTCCCAAGTAGCTGGGATTACAGGCATGCACCACCATGCCCAGCTAATTTTGTATTTTTAGTAGAGATGGGGTTTCACCATGTTGGCCAGGCTGGTCTCAAACTCCTGACCTCAGGTGATCCACCCGCCTTGGCCACCCAAAGTGCTGGGATTATAGGCATGAGCCGCTGCACCCGGCCTTTGGTGAGATTTAAGGTCAAAATCATAGATGAACTGGAGAAAGATGAATGGGCAACATTTCCCCAAAGCAGTCTGGAGCCTGGAATGGAACCTATCAAGAGAGCAGTTTTTCTGCAAGACCCATTGCCTCCCCCTTACCTCTGCATAATCAGCCACGAGGTAAAGCTCCACATACTTCATGGAGTTTAAATCTTCCCTTCTCATCTAAGAAAGAGAAACAGATCAGCGCTGTACAAATAGTGGACTTGGCCTCATTTTTTAAAAACTGCTAAGAAACAGAGCTGCTGGATAAGCAGCAGCTACCTCCGTGATGATTTTGTCATTGGGCACTAGAGATGTTCTTGGCTGTGGTGGCTGTCACTCACATAACACCTTCCACTGCCATTTGGTTATTGCTGGAGACTGCTCTGGAACACTGGTTTCAGTCCTTTATTCTCAGAAAATACTGAGATGAGCTGGTGAGCACAGGCAGGACGGAGGCCAGCATATGAGAGGGAGTGTGCTAACCACCACGTTCCCACAGAACCTCGAAACCTCGAAACACCCTGTCGTTTTCAGCATGAATCAATATGAGGACTGTGTGCATATGGTGTAGTGTCTACTCCAATAGGGAAGGCATACTTTTTTTTTCCACTTTTTAATTTTTATTTATTTTTCTGAGGCAGGGTCTCGCTCTGTCACCCAGGCTGGAGTACAGTGGCACCATCTCGACTCACCGTTATCTCTGCCTTCCGGGTTCAAGTGATTCCCGTGCCTCAGCCTCCCAAGTAGTTGGGACTACAGGCACCCAGCCATCATGCCCAGCTAATTTTTGTACTTTTAGTAGAGATGGGGTTTCGCCATGTTACCCAGGCTGGACTCAAACTCTTGGCCTCAAGCAATCTGCCTGCTTTAGCCTCCCAAAGTGCTGGGATTATAGGCATGAGCCATGGCGCCCAGCCTTCTTTTCACTTTTTAAGCTTTCTGAAGTCAGCATCTGAGTGTTTTAAAGGTAGTAGTGTTTTCCCCCAAAAGCAGTTATTCTATGATGAGGATATTTCACACTCAACAATCACTTAGAATAAAAGAAAAACACTATTTCCTTCTTCTTAGGCATCACCCTTCAATTTAGAAATACTCCTGGATTCAAAGTAAGCAACCTCAGAGGGGGCAAGCCTGTCCCCAGGTTGATTTCTGCACTGAGAGCCTCAAAACTCACCCTGCGAGGTCGCTTCTTGGTCTGTTGTGTAAACTGAAGAGCCCAGTCCCTGGTGGTGGGCTTGGAGTGCTCGAACCCACAGTTTCCCGGGGGCGGCTTGAGATGTTCAGATCTGTAAATAAGGTGTTGGCCCTCGCTGTCAGGGAGGGGCTCGATGATGTAGCTGAGGTTGCTGCTCACTGTAATCAGTCCTCTGTTGAGAGGAGGAATAGAATCTCTGGTCAAAGATTATGGTTCTGAAAAAGTCCCTTGTGTAGGTCTTAGTTTCTCCATATGCAAAATGACATAGTGGGTTTTGATCATGAGTTCTTAACCTAATTATGGGGCCATGTACCCATTTGTGAGATTCTGATGCAAGCTCATACTTCCTCTCTAGAGAAATGCACTTATACATAAAAAGTGGTGCATGAGCTCAGGGCACTTGGACCTCCCGCCCGACCCCCACCCCACCCAACCACCACCACCAAGCTCATTGTGAGACTCCAGGTTAAGAGTCTCTAGACTGGGAAACCTCAAAAAGTTCTAAAAAGGCTGTACCTGTGACACTTAAAACTTATGAAGGATGGTAGGTCCAGGATTCCAAAAACCCTCCCAAACCAAAACATGGCATATAACAAATCATGGGTCAAAACTTTAGAGACTCAAAAAAAACAGTACAGTGGCCAGAGAAAGAACAGTGGCCTGCAAGAGAGGTGACCCAGGTTCTGGATTTAGCTCCAACATTCAATTGTCACATGTTCTTCAACAAGCATCTTAAATCTCTCCAACCGTCAGTTTCCTTATCCCTAAAACGACAATGATAACTTATCAAGACTCCTGGATGATTAAGTGGAAAGACAAGGGTCTTTGTGCTTGGAAACCAGAGCTAGATGCATCAGTGATGACATGCCTACCTGTCCCACCTGCCCCACATCAGCACGGCAGTTATTTGGTGAAGTGACATCCACCACCAAGCATGAGGGACTACTTTTTTTCCCTCCCTTGATTATAGATACTAGCATTGAACTCAGAATAAACTCACGGAGTCCTTACTGTGTCCTAGACATAATCTAGATATAATCCTTGTCCTTGAGAAACTCACAGTCCTCTGGAGGACAGTCACAAACATTTACTGGGCTCCTGCTATGGGCCAGGTATCATGCTAGTTGCTGAGGATGGAATAGTGAACAAGACAAACCAAGGGCCTACCCTTGTGAAGCGTTGAGTGTAAACACTGGAATAAGTCACTCTAATGTATAACAGAGAGAGCAAAAAGTTTCATCACCCCTTGGACTGGAGGCAGCTGCTTCAAGTGTTACATCACCAAGGCTTCTGAGGGCTTTTCTTGCCTCAGCAAGAAAGAGGACCACGACTTATTATCAATTGCTATTGCTAATGATCAGTGAAGGCCCAGGCAGCAGATATCTGCCAACCTTAATACAATGAGATAAACATGATTGTAAAAGTATGTCATCAAGGCTCGGGGGAGGAGGAAGCCCAGGAGTAAGCCCCACGGACTCTAGCAGCATTTTGTATGCTCTAAAACTTCAGGCAGGCTCTCATCCATGCAGAGAGCTCAGAACCTACAGCATCTCCAACCCAGTCTTTGCCACTGTAAATTGGCAGGACCTCTCTCTTAGCTTATCTCAGCTTCCACCTCCACCACAACCGCCACTTGGGATTCCTGCCCAGATTTTGCCCTTTGGGAAGAGCCTGTGACGCTCTCTGGAAAATCAGCGCCAGGCTCTGATGGGCAGCAGCCTTTCCCGGATCCTATCCCTGGCTGACCTCATTCCAGATCCAGGAAGCCTAATGACTTCCTGGCTGCCTCACCCAGTCTGACACAGCAGTACCCAATCACCCCCTCTGACGGACCTCTAAGGTACTCCCTGAACATCTGGGGATGGGAGCGGGGCAAGGAGCAAGGGTCGCATCCACTCCCTAATCCAGCCAGGAAAGGGCAGAGGAGAGAGCTGCTACACGCATCCTGTTCCCAAGTTATCTTTTCATCCCAGCCAACCAAGGCCTCTTCCATCACCTCAGTTTCCCCTAATGGCTACACACTTTGGGAACACAGAGGGCTTGACCACCAACCAACTGATGGTTCTGTATGCACCAGGTTGTGGTTGCCAAGATTACACCCAGTGAGTGGAAAGTTCCATAGAGGAATCAGGGAAAGTTCCAATGGAGGGTCACAAGGCGCAATTGATCTGGCATCACTTGAACAAGCCTGTGAGCCAAACAGGACAGAGACCAAGCCAAAGTGTGGTGCACAATAAATAAGAATCCCCATAGTGGCTGCAGATTATAGAGCCTTTGCTATGGACTTGGCACTGTGCTAAGTGAGCATTTTATTACTCCCACCACCTTCCTAGGACCCTTACAAATATTGTCCCCAGTGTACAAATGGGAAAACAAAGGCTCAGCAAGGTTAATTAACCCAAAGTCACACAAATAGTAAGAGTAAGAGTAGGGATTTGTTTTTTGTTTTTGTTTCATCAACTTTTAAGTTCCAGGGTACATGTGCAGGATGGGCAGGTTTGTTACATAGGTAAACCTGTGCCATGGTGATTTGCTGCACAGATCAGCCTATCACCTAGGTATTAAAGGAGTCTGGATTTGAATGATTCCAAGTCCCACAACCTTACCCTGACCTTCTGCTGCCTCAGTCACGATAGTCCTGTAGAGGCTGGGCATCGTGGCTCACGCCTGTAATCCCAGCACTTTGGGAGGCCAAGGCGGGTGGATTTCCTGAGCTCAGGAGTTGGAGACCAGCCTAGGCAATATGGTAAAACCCTGTCTCTACTAAAAATACAAAACTTAGCCAGGCATACTGGCGGGCGCCTGTAATCCCAGCTACTCAGGAGGCTGAGGCAGGAGAATTGCTTGAACCTGGGAGGCGGAGGTTGCAGTGAGCTGAGATCACACCACTGCACTCCAGCCTGGGTGACAGAGCAAGACTCCGTCTCCAAAAGAAAAAAAAATACCCTGTAGAGTGAATCGGAAAGATACCACCAGTCTACAGATGGCTCCAGTGATAGTGCCAGCAGCTCTTTTCTTAGGGGTGATTGGCCTCACCTCAGTTTCCTAGGAGAAAAGACAAAGGAGGTATGCAGCCTACTTTTCACCTTCAGATGCCATTGATTGAGCTAACTAGATGCCAGGCACTGTGTTTACAAATGTTATTCTTATTTCATTCCCACATCATCATTATAAGGAGGCACCCTCATGAGTCCCACGTTATAGATGAAGAAACTGTGGCTCGGAGACATTAAATAACAAGCTCTCATGGTTAAGGGCAGTGTGGGCTCCAGGCATGGGGACTAGGTAATCTGAAGTCAACGATTTAAGGTCCACAGACTCTGGACTCCATCCCCTTAGCCTCTATGCTTTCTGCCTCCATCAGTGAGTTCCAAGCCTAAGTGTCAGAGATCTCTAGGAACAGAGGTCTCAGGGATATCTATTAGAATATGCTACAGTGTATTGAAAACACGGGTATCCAGGTCTGCTGTGGATACGGTTTATTTGTCCCCACCAAGTCTCATGGTAGAATGTGGTCCCATTGTTGGAGATGGGCCTGGTAGGAGGTGTTAGGGTCATGGGGTGGATCCCTCATGAATGGCTTGGTGCATCCTGGTGGTAATGAGAGAGTTTTTACTCAGCAAATTCTCATGAGAGTTTCCTCAAGAGCTGGTTATTAAAAAGAGCCTGGCACCTCCTCCCTTTCTTTCTCACTTCCTCTCTCCGCACTTGATCTCTGCACACACAGGCTCCCCTTCACGTTCTGCCACGAGTGGAAGCAGCCTGAGGCCCTCACCAGAAGCAGATGCTGGTGCCATGCTTCTTGTATGGCTCGCAGAACCATACAAGAGCCAAAATAAACCTCTTTTCTTTATAAATTACCCAGCCTTATGTATTCCTTTATAGCAACACAAATGGACTAATACAGGGCCCAACCTAAAAAACCCAGAGCTGCAGGCCTGAGTGTCTGCATTGTTATCAAGGTCCATGAGTAATTCCCTGCCTAGCCACACTCAGGAACTTTGGCCCGCAGACCATCCTCTGCAGCAGGCACCTGCTTTTCACCAGGCCCCCAGTAATTCTGATTCAGGGAGTGGGCAGATTACAATTTGAGAGAAACAGAGGCTCAGAGGACCCTGAAGGTCGTTCCAGCAATAGGATTCTGTGGCCACTTCCCTCCCTTCCTCCAACTGCTGTTCCTGGTAATTTGCCCATGTCACGAATGCAATCCTCTCAGAAGGCCTGGGGACGGAGGAGAGGCTGGCACAAACCCCAGCACTGTCAGTGGACTGCAGCTTTGTTGCTGGGGGAATGTCTGAGAATGTGGTTCCAGGGGCCCTCCCCACCCTCACCCCTAAATCCTTTAGCTGCCCTCTTCCAAGCACCACCAGTTGTTTATCCTTCTAGGAGCCTTGGTTGATCTGATTTGCTGAATGTTAGCCCTGGCAAAGGCAGAACTCAGCCAGAAGGCATGAGCCGGGGCCCAGGAGGCTGGGTGGCCAGGCTCACATGCCATTCTCCATTCTGTTCTCCATCCTATTGCTCATCGTTAAGAGATGGATACAAATGAAATTGTACAGGAAACCCGGGCAGGCCAGGCCAGGCAGGCAACAGGCAATTCACCTCTAACCCCTGCATAACCGAAGGATTCACCAAATGCATTCTTCAAGGAACTAGGCCAAGAACTGCTTCCTGGGGACTTGTCCATTCAGAGCTAAACCAAAGGGGACACATTCTACATCCCTATACCCAGAGGTGCCCTAAAAGGTAACTACCCTGCTACCCTTCTTTCCTCTCCCCTTCTCCGCAAATTATATCCATGCAAAAGGAGTTACGGGGAACTCCAAAGCCTGCAAAAAAGAGAAAAGAAGGCTTGTAGGTCATGTGCTTTCTCAAGGACAGGGTGCCCCCTGGATATAGCACCTGGATTCAAACTCTGGCTGTGCTGTCTCCTAGCTGTGTGGTAAGTGATGTAATAACACTGCCCATCTCACAGAGTTGCTGTGATAATGGACTGAATAGGCAATGTTTACTAATAACCAAAGCAGCATTTTAAAAGAACAGCTAGCGGTCATTGTATATTATCACGCAAAGTGCAAAGTGTTTTATTTGATAGCCATTCCACACATCTGTACTGAGAACCCAGTGTGCGACAGGAACTGTTCTCAGCACGGGAAACAGCATGATCAAAGCAAAGTCCCTACTGTCAAGGAGCTTGCACTCCTCACCTATTGTAAATCCACCAGTGATGTCAATATTGTTATTCCCATTTTATGGATGAGAAAACTGAGACTTGAGAACTTAAGTAGCTTGGCAGGGTTTAAACCAGGAAGCGTCTGGCTCCAGAATCTAAATTCATCACAACTTAATAATACTGTCCTCTGAGGGCTTAATCTGTGCGATGCCTGACACGGAGGTAGCATTTATGATCCATTCTGCAGAAGGAAGGCAAGGAATTCAAAGGTGGAAAGTACTTGCTACTTCTTGTCCAGGGCTGGCTGTGTGTACATGAGCCACCTCCTTCTGCCCCAGGCTCCCACCTCCCTGAGACTCTGCCCAACCTCTCTGCCTCCCAGGACTTCCAACACAGAAGGAAGCTTTTAATGGTCTGGTCTACTTGTTTTACAGAAGAGAGGAAAACCTACCCAAAAAAGAACTTGCCCAAGCTCACCTAGTGAGTTAATGGGAGAGCCGGGGCAAATCCCAGCTCTCCTAATGTCCAGGTTCATGACTCTGGGGTATGCCCCTGACCTCACCCCCACTGACCACCCACCCCACTCCCAGGACTTAGCCACCTTTTGGATAGAGTAGGTCCTGTGGAGGGACCAGCCTGTCCACAGCAAAGACAAGGAAAAAATTTAATGGGGAGAGGAAAACACAGAGATCCACACAGCCAGGAAGTATGTAGCTAGATCTTAAACGTGGATCCCTTGACTTTAAATTTTGAGCTTATTCCAGGCCATCATGCACACTTTCCTACACATTCTCCTGCATTCATTTTCAATCTCATATTCTCCCTCTCTCCCTCTCTCACAGAATCTGAGTCCAGGGACCACGGCGAAGGTATAATTACTGTGAGAGTGAGCCCTATGTTTTGAAGGCAGGGCTGCTGTAATATAAGGATGATCCATCAAATAGACCACTATGGATGATTTATTGTATACCTCTGAAAGACTTTCTATATAATGAAACCTGCCAGACATTAGTACAAACGATATTATGCAACCATTAAAAGAATGAGATAGATCTATGTATACCTAAAACATAATGCTAAGTTGGAAAAAAAATACAAAACTGTATGCATAGGGTGACCTCATTTGGATTAAATATGTTTATATATATATATATATATATGTACACACACAATTATGTATTTCAGTAAAGGATACCTCCAACAGTCATTAAGGATACCTCCAACAGTAATAACAGATGGAGAATGGGATTGGTTGGAAGGGTAGGACAAGATAAACAACTTTCACTTTCTAAAGCTTACACATTCCTGCATGATTTGAACTTTAACACTAAACCTGTATTAGTTATATAATGATAATTTTTAACAAAAAAAATTTTTTAAAAAGTAGACAACTTACCAACCATCTTACCAACACCTCCTGCTGATAGACAGTGAACTACAGACACACACACAGAGTTTCCCAGAACACACAGGCTCAGTCAGAGACACCGTAACCCAGTGTAGATATTTAGAGAATGTCTTAATCTGAGACAGGCTCGGGAGAATGACCCTTGACATCCCCAGTGAGATGGGATGCCACATCTTTTTATTGGTGTCATTTTTTGTTTTTTTCAGATGGGGTCTCGCTCTGTCGCCCAAGCTGGAGTACAGTGGTGTGATCTCAGCTCACTGCAACCTCCGCCTCCCGGGTTCATGCCATTCTCCTGCCTCGGCCTCCCAAGTAGCTGGGACTAAGGCATGCACCACCACATCTGGCTAATTTTTATATTTTTAGTGGAAATGGGGTTTTGCCATGTTGGCCAGGCTGGTCTCGAACTCCTGACCTCAAGTGATCCTCCTGCCTCGGCCTCCCAAAGTGCTGGAATTACAGGCATGAGCCACCACACCCGGCCTATTGGTGTCATTTATAAGTACCCATAGCTTCCAATCAATTCTCAAAGGGTCCAGAGGCCCAAATAAGATTACAAACATTATATTCCTGTATTAGTGTGTTTTCACACTGCTATAAAGAACTACTTGAGACTGGGTAATTTATAAAGGAAGAGGTTTAATTGACTCACAGTTCTGCATGGCTGGAGAGGCCTCAGGAAACTTACAGTCATGGTGGATGGCAAAGGGAAAGCAAGCACCTTCTTCACAAGATGGCAGGAGAGAGGGAACACAAGGGAAACTGACACTTTTTTTTTTTTTTTCAGACAGAGTCTCGCTCTGTCACCCAGGCTGGAGTGCGGTGGTGCGATCTCAGCTCACTGCAAGCTCCGCCTCCTGGGTTCACGCTATTCTCCTGCCTCTGCCTCCCAAATAGCTGGGACTACAGGCGCCTACCACCACGCCCGGCTAATTTTTTGTATTTTTAGTAGAGATGGGGTTTCACTGTGTTAGCCAGGATGGTCTCCATCTCCTGATCTCATGATCCGCCCGCCTCGGCCTCCCAAAGTGCTGGGATTACAGGCGTGAGCCACTGCGCCCGGCCAGAAACTGACACTTTTAAACCATCAGATCTTGTAAGAACTCCCTCACTATCACCAGAACAGCATGGGGAAACTGCTCCCATGATTTAATCACCTCCCACCAGGACCCTCCCTCAAAACATGGGGATTGCAATTGGAGATCAGATTTGGGTGGGGACACAGAGCCAAACAATATCAATTACATATCTATGTTCTTTTTTCACAAGGAATATTCCTAAAAGGATATACAAGAAACTAGTAACAACGGCTGTCTCTAGGAAGGGGGGAAATCTGGAAATCTGGGGTGAGAAAGAGATGTTATCTTTCATTGTACACTCTTTTGTACTTTTTGAATTTATTTTTGCTAAGATCATATATGACTTCTTCAATTAAAGTAACCTAAAGAACTGCTTTGGAGAGATGAGGGGGCCTAGCAACCACCTAGAAGCCCAGTTGAATTCCTCTTGGTATCATCAGCTTGAAGATCTCACTTGATAGAAATCCTACCTATTTCTCCAATCATGGGAGCATGTTTCCAGGAGAGGAGAACAATCACTATGGAGATTTTTCACTGCAGCAGTGCTTTATGAGCTTTGGGAGGCACCTTGTGTTTTGAAGACACGGGTTTGAATGTTGCTGCTGTTGCAGCTGCTCCTTCTCCAGGGTCCAGATGGAACCATCTGGCATGAGTCTCCAGCTCTTAAATCAGTCCACCCACAGCCTTGGTTTCTTAAGGCGTGTGTAGTGAGAAGGCTGGGAAAGTAAGGCAGGTGGACCTCACCAGACGGAAGCATGCAAAACAGAAACACACGGACAGCTCACCCGGTATCCCCCTCCCTTTCAGTACTGCTGCTGGCATGATTTACAAGATGCCAAGCCAAGTTCCCACTGCTCCAGACTGAGGGGATGGGGGAAGAGGCAGACAGAAGCAGGTCACACCTGCATGTTCTTTTTCCTCCTTCTTGGGACAAACTTTGTTTACTTGCAGACTGCAGGTGGCGGTGGCTGGGCTTGTAAATACCACTGTGAGGCCAGTTAGCTTGGCTCAATCAGGTTACTTAAGCAGAGGGGATTTGGGGCCACTCTGTTATTGCTTCCCATCCAAAGCCCATTTCCTGCCTGATTTCCTCCAGCCAACTCACCATGCAGCATTCAAACAAAGTCACGGCCCAATTTATAAACAGACACTTGGGACCTGCAGTGTGAGAAACCTTCCATTTGTATAGGAGCCTGCATAAGTCTTAGCATGGTTTCACTGATGTAAGATGAGGAAAAACCCTTATGTTTAAAAGTACCATAATCACAGCAATAATCTCTACCATGCCTAATAATGATGTTCACTTTATTGACAAGGAAACTGAGGGCTCCAAAATTACAATGCTGGTTTTCCCTCCACCTGTGTAGGGCAATGGCATTAGGAAGACACCCAATTTCTATTTGTGAATGAAAAATGCAATCATTGAATGAATGAATCAATCAGTCAAGAGAGGAAGAACATACAGTAGAGCCACCTCCTATCAGCTCACGAGAGCCAATCAAAGGCATATCTTCCCAATTCTGCCTTCAATAACATCACATCGGTAGCTTGAAATTGATCATGGTGGGATGATCTTTGCCAGCATATTGGCAGATGCTACAAATCAGGGCTTTTTCCTTTTTGTCATAGAGCCAGTTTACATTGGGCTGAAGTGTCTCTCACTGAGCCTGTGTATTCTGGGAAACTGTAGCTCACTGTCTATCACTGCACAGAGGCACCACATAGTACAGACAATCAAAACCCAGGCAATTAGTACATGCAACGAGATACCAGGTTTTTTAGATCATCATCCTTCTTCAAAAAAAAAAAAAAAAAAAAAGGAGGGGGAGATTGAAAGTGGTCTACATAAATAAGACTTATTACGTCAGCATACATGTGTAGATCCTACCGCATGCAAGGCATTAGGGCAGACTGGTGGAGAGAAATAGATATTCGAGATATACTCCATATTCTCAAGGAACACACATTCTCAGGTACAGACTGTAATGTGCACACAAATCACTTGGGAATCTTGGTAAAATGCAGATTAAAATCCAGTAGGTCTGTGAGGAACCTGAGATGCTGCATTTTGAACAAGCTCCCAGGTAAAGTTGATGCTGCCCATCCATGGACCACACCTAGAGAAGCAAAGGCCTAGGAGGTCACTGCATGCTGACAGTGTGCCACTGCAAGTTCCTAAGTAACATAGCTATTCACAAGCTGAATCCTCACAACAGCAGGCATATATTCTTTTTATCCACATTTTACAAATGAGACCATTGAGACCCAAGGTCACCCAGCTGGTAAACTGCTACCAGCTCAAAGCCAGGTAGTCTCACTCAGAGGAGGAAGGGTCACTCTCAAAAGCCCATTCTGGTTAGAACTTTTCAGTTGATTTTCTGTCTTGAAAATTATCCTTGCCTCTCCTTTCTCTTCCTACTCTCTGTTCATTAACCGTCCATTTCCTATTTCACCACCTCCAAATACATCTCCCAGAGAAGAACTGAGGAGGTGTGGAACCAAATGCCCAAACTCATTCATCCCGAGTGTATTAACCATGTGTCTTCTTTTTTATCTCCTGTTTCTTTGACATCTGGGTCTTACTGACTGTAGAGGGACTGCCCCTTCCAGGGTTAGCCAATTCCTGGAGATGGTCAACAATTTCCCAGCTACCTTGCCTTTCAAATGCAAGCCAACCAATCCAGAGTCCATACCCTAGCCATCTATTTTATGGGGCTGTCACCCTCTGGGCCACTATCCCCCTTCCCTAATCACCCCAGAACCAGGTATAGGACAACTAAGGACAGAGAGCCCATAAACCCCAGAGCCTGCTGAAATGATGCAAACTAGCCAATCGTAAACCTGCTTACTCTGCCTCGCCCATTCCTTTCTGCAGAAACCACAAGAAGGGCTTCTGCTGACATTTCTCCAGGCTCCCTCTGCCCGCTGACCAACCCCAGCGCCTCCCCGTGCTGCCCCCAATGGCAAAGCTGGGCCCCTCCTTTTTCTGTGAGTATGACCATCTTTTCAGTGGCAGTCATCTCCTGATTTTTTGGCCTTACCATACCTAAATAATAACAAAACCTATATTTCAAAACATCAAGTTCATCAGGAAAGTTAAATCCCAATGTATTTGTGGATCACCTAGGCTTTCCCTTGCCCTTCCTCCCAGGCTCAGCCCCTCTCTGGGCCGGCTTGCACACATTCTCAATGGACTCCTTCCCAAGGTCCTTGCCTTAGCCTTGTCTGTCTTGAAACTTCCACTCCTGGGGAGAGTGCCAGGTGCCACCTGCAGCCTCAGGGTCTCTTACCTAATTCCCCGGCAGGTGCTGAGCGTGACGCTGGACAGTTCTGTCTCCCTCACCGTGCCGTGGTAAAAGCAGTGATCCTAGCAAGGAGAAAGGAGATGGTCAGGCTAAAGAACACTGATAAGCATGGCAATGTTAATGTCTCAGGACAGTGATGGGTGACTCATGGCTTATTATATACCTACCCAACCTTATAACATCTTACAACCTGCAAAGAGCTTTCCAAGCCACCATTTCATCTGATTCCCATAATAATCCTAGGAGACGGGGCAGGGCAGATGTCTTTATCTCCATGAAGCAGATGAAAAGCTGAGGCTCAAAAGAGCAAAGAGATTTGCCCAAGGTCTCCCTGCTGATTGGGAAATCCAGAATTTTCCTAGTTCAGGGCTCTTTCAGGAATCAGTGTTTTCTGTGGCCAAAAGCACACCATGGAAAGAGCCTGCCTCCCCACCAATGTTATCTTTGCAACCCCCTGCAATGAGTTGAATAGAATCCCCCTAAAATTCATGTCCACCTCACAATGTGATTTTATTTGGAAATAGGGTCTTGCAGAGATAATTTAATTAAGGTGATGTCATGCTGAGCTAGGCGTGGTGGCTCACACCTGTAATCCCAGCACTTTGGGAGGCCAAGGCAGATGGATCACTTGAGGTCAGGCGTTCCACACCACCCTGGCCAACATGGTGAAACCCCGTCTCTACTAAAAACACAAAAATCAGCCGGGCATGGTGGTACACACCTATAATCCCAGCTACTCAGGAGGCTGAGGCAGGAGAATTGCTTGAGCCCAGGAGGTGGAGGCTGCAGTGAGCCGAGATCGCACCATTGCACTCCAGCCTGCACGACAGAGTGAGATTCTGTCTCAAGGAAAAGGAAAAAAAAAAAAAAGATGGTGTCATGCTGAATTAGAGAAGGTCCTAAATTCAATGATTTGTGTCCTTCTAAGAAAAGGGAAGGACACACAGACACATACACAGAAAGAGAAGAAGGCCATTTGAAGATGGAGGCAGAGACTGGAGTGATGAAGTTGCAAGCCAAGGAACACCAAGGATGGCCAGAAGCCAACAGAAGCTAGAAGAGCCTGGAAGGATTCTCTCCAGAGGCTTGGAGGAAGTATGGCCCTGACAACATCTTGAGTTTGGACTTCTAGACTCCAGGACAGTGAGAAAGTAAAACTCTACTGTTTTAAACCTTTAAGTTTATGGTGTTTGTTACAGTAGCCCTAGGAAACGAACACTCCTTACCCTTCCACAGCTCAAAATGCTCTTGCACACGAATCCCTCCACACCTGCATCATACTTGATTTGGCACCTGTGCCCATGAGATCTGCTGCTGCTCTCCAGCCACTGTGTCTCATGGCTGTCAGAATTCCTCCATCACTACAAAGAGCTGTGAGCACCACTATGTACCAGGCCTGGGGCCAGGCCCTGGAGACACCATAGCCAGCAAACAGAGCCATGGCTTCAGCCTTCGTGGCGCTTATGGTCTTGTGAGAGGCAGTCATTAATGAGAAATCTAAACAGATATAATTATAAACCAAAAGAAGGGGCTTGAAATAAACATTTCAGGTGCTGGCCGAGTGTTTTATAAGTCAGGTAACCATATAATGTAGGAAGCAAATATGCAGTTGAGCATGCTAAAGTGCTAAACCAGACAGATGGGGATGAAATCAGGACTGTGTCCAACAAATCGAGGGGTAACAACAAGAGACACATTCCTAGAGGCTTCCTCCCAAATAAGTCAAGAGAGATGCACTTGTCAGAACAGAGAGAAGGTAAAACCCACAGGGTAGAGTCAAGTTCTGGAAAGATCTCAAAAGGGATGGATGCAAACCACATGGTTGCAGACACGGAAGCTTTCTCTTTTCCCCCATCTCTAGGACCATGCTGCTTGCAGTTGCTTCTTTGTCCCCACCAGACAAGGATGTGACCCAATAATCAGCTACCCCGTGTGTCTGTATTCTCTGGCTCCACCTCCCTCCCAGCTCTAAGCCTGAGTATAGACGAATAATTAAATTCAAACATTTTGGCATAGCCAGGCATATTTAAATCCAAGCATATGCAGTTCCACAACCTCTCTCTGACCTTCAGTGTCTTTAGCCTCTATACTCCAGAGTGGTGGTGAGAATATCGTATATAAAGAAGCTAGTACAGTACCTGGCCCAGAGTGGCAGGCAATAAACATCAGCAACCAAATAATCATGAAATTCTCCTTTATCAAAGAATATGGCCTCAAGGCACCTGCAAGCCCGCCAAGAGGCTGAATCCAAAGCCCTAGCTGTGCCAATGCTCCATCCTATCCAGCCAGCCATGCAGCCAGATCAAAGGATACAGGCCAAGCTGACACTCAACACGGCCTCGTTCTCCAGACCACAGGTGCCCTTTCATCTGCATGTGATCCATCAGCCAGCGATGTGGCTCCTCTGCCCATTCAAGCTCATACAGTCAGGAGGAGGGACAGAGCCAACCCCTGTCTTTGCATCAAACTCTTCTGGACTTTAAACAAGTCAGATGCTACCCATGAGAGGAGCACAAAGGAAAGCCACTGTGCTGTGATTATGAAAGAAGGTGTGGCAGGCAAAACCCTCCTCCTGGTCAGGATTCCAACTGCTTTCAAATGCCAGCCTGTCATGTGGTTTCTCAACCTATCCCTGGGATCTGGGATTTGGAGGCCCCTCATGAAGCACTCAAGTCCTGAACCTGGTCCTTAGAACTCAGCAGGGGAGCCACAAACCCCGTAGCACAGGATTATTCATGGGGAGAAGAGGGGCCGGGCCTGTGTGGAGTAAATGGGACTCAGAGAAGTTGGAATGACAGAGAATCAAGGAGTTCAGAAACGTTTATCAGCTACAGTTTGAAAACGCTGGTTAACAGAAAGAACTGAGGCCAGGCGCGGTGGCTCACGCCCGTAATCCCAGCCCTTTGGGTGGTCAACATGGGCGAATCAGGAGGTCAAGAGATCTAGACCATCCTGGCCAACATGTTGAAACCCCGTCTTTACTAAAAATACAAAAAATTAGCTGGGCATGGTGGTGCACGCCTGTCATCCCAGCTACTCAGGAGGCTGAGGCAGGAGAACTGCTTGAACCCAGGAGGCAGAGATTGCAGTGAGCCAAGATGGCACCACTGCACTCCAGCCTGGTGACCGAGTGAGACTCTGTCTCCAAAAAGAGAAAAAAGAAAGAACTGAAACCCGGGGATGGCTGTGAAGAATCCCTGCACCTCTTCCTATCTTTGAATGGATGCTAATAGTGTTCACAGCCCTAGTTCTCTCGAAAATAGAGCACCTGGCTTCTGTAGCATGCTTTATAATTTACAGAGCTTTCACATACACTATCTCTTGTGACGATGACACCTACAACTTACTATTATTAACAGTAAGAGGTCAGGTGGGGTGGCTCACACCTGTAACCCCAGCACTTTGGGAGGCTGAGGCAGGCAAATCACTTGAGGCCAGGAGTTTGAGACCAGCTTGGCCAACATGGTGAAACCCCATTTCTACTAAAAATACAAAAATTAGTCAGGCGTGATGGCGGGCACTTGTAATCCCAGATACTCAGAAGACTGAGGCATGAGAACTGCTTGAATCCGGGAGGCAGAGGTTGCACTGAGTCAAGATCACGCCACTGCACTCCAGCGTGGGCAACAGAGTGAGACTCTGTCTCAAAACAAACAAACAAACAAAACAATAAGAGCTAACGTCTAACCAGGCATGGCAGCTCATGCCTGTAATACCAATGCTTCGGGAGGCCAAGGCGAGAGGATCACTTGAAGCCAGAAGTTTGAGGCTGCAGTGAGCTATGATCATGTCACTGCACTCCAGCCTAGGGGACAGAGCAAGGCCCTATGTCTAAAATAAAAGAACTAACATCTACCCAGCTCTTACTGCTTGATGAACAACTTACACAGATTTTTCCTTTTGATTCAGACCACAATCTTATGAGGCAGATATTATTATTGCCATGTTTTAAAGAGGGAAATTGAAAGAAAGGTGTTAAGTCATTCACAAGGTGACACAGCAAAGTGGATACTGGAACCCCAGCAGCCTGGCCCCAAGCTCCATCCTCTGCCTCTCCTAGCAGTAGCAAAGGAGGAACTCGGCTTGTCAGAGCTCTTTTATCCCCACCTTCTCTAGCAACAAAGGAGACAAGTTCTAGCCTAAGCCTTGCCACTTACTGGTTACATGAACTTGGGCAAGTTACTTTTCCCCTTCTCCTCTCAATTTCCTCATCTGTAAAATGTGGGGTTGGAAGAGATGTGTATGAATTCCCATAAAAATCAGTGATTCATCTTACTCTTCCACAGCCCTGCGAGTCAGATGTCAGCCTATCCAATTTACAAATGAGAAAACTCAACACTAGTGTGGTCAAGGGGGTTGTTTAAGGTCATATAACTAGTTAGAGCCAAGATAACAACCCTGGCTTCAGATTGCAAACCCCGTCATCCTTTCTATTGGAACACATTCACAGACCCATTCCCCCAACTGCCTGACCTAGATGCAGGCTGTCGCCTAAAGGCCTGGCTGATGAGTCTTGATAAGGTTCCCAGAACTCTAGCTACCCCAGGCCAACTTTGGTAGTAGAGTGCAGTCTCCAACTTTCGGGTCAAGGGCAGCTGAGTGGTTTATTCCATTCCCATTTTTCATTGAGCTCTCAGCTCCCAAATGAGAAGTCTGACTGAGAACCCCATGGGCCTGGGTGGGAGCTTTGCAAGAGTCTAGCAGCAGGGGATGTAAGCAAACAATGAGTTGTCCGTCCCAAGGATCAGCTAGGATGTGCTTCAGTCAACAAGACCTTCTAGAAGGAGGGGATTCTGGGAGAGGGGGAGTTCTCTTCCAATCCTCTCTTTCTGAAAGGCCCTTACAACATCTCTGCCTAATGCACAAGCTGAGAGCACAAAGAACAAGTCAAGGATCAGTCATGAAGTCATTGCATTCCTCAGCTTCTCAGCCTGATGGGGCCACCCCAAGGGGGCTTTCATAGCAGGAAGCATGAGCTCATGGCAAATTTGTGGACTGAGACCCATTCTTGAGCTGTGGGTACAGAAGTGGCAGGATCCAAACTCAGAGGAGAGTGTTTGAAGGAGGCTGTCATGGCTAACGGCTTTCTAGGCACGCTTGTTCCCCCATCCCACCCCTGCCCCTGGAGGCAGAGAACAGAGGTCTCAAGAAGAGAAGAAAAGTTTTGACCAAGGGGCATTGAAGAATATGAAGTCACAGCTGGACAGCCTCCCTGGGGATGAGAAGACACAGTCCAACTTTGCTGCAGGCACTGGCCACACTACCAACTCCTTCCCCATCCAGGAAAGTCTTGGTGAAGACGGCAGCACTGGTCTTCACATTCAGCCACATAACACGGCCCCTGAGCTACCCAGTTACTATGCTCCGGGTCTCTTGGATCTATCAAAAACTGTGGCCAGGCACGGTGGCTCAGGCCTGTAATCTCAGCGCTTTGGGAGGCTGAGGCGGGCGGATCACCTGAGATCAGAAGTTGGAGACCAGCTTAGCCAACATAGTGAAACCCCGTCTCTACTAAAAATACAAAATTAGCCGGGCGTAGTGGATCATGCCTATAATCCCAGCACTTTGGGAGGCCAAGGTGGGCCGATCACCTGAGGTCAGGAGTTCGAGAATAGCTTGGCCAACATGGTGAAACCCTGTCTCTACTAAAAATACAAAAATTAGCCAAGTGTGGCGGTGCATGCCTGTAATCCCAGCTACTGGGAAGGCTGAGACAGGAGAATCGCTTGAACCCAAGAGGCGGAGGTTGCAGTGAGCCAAGATCGTGCCACTGCACTCCAGCCTGGGTTACAGAGTGAAACTCTGTCTCACACACACACACACACACACACACACACACACACACACACACACACACAAATTACCTGTCCTGTGTCCCTTTCCCCATCCAGGGGTAATCTGGTGAACTAATCTGAGCTGTTAATGACTGATAGTGGCCAGTGTTATCTTGCTGGACACTTGCACTCCAGCAGGGATATTTTAAAGAATGGGCCTGGTAGAATACTCAGGTTCCATGAGAAGCTGCTGGAGGAGTACTGATGCAGGGGGACCTCTCTTGCTGTTCTCCACACCACAACTCCCAGTCTGTGTGCCTCAGTAGTCCATTATGTCCTGCCCCAAAGGCAAAGGCCACTGCTGCTCCTGCCACTGTGCGTCTTCCCTTCTTCACCCCCATTTCACCAGCCCAGACTTTGAGAATGCTCATTGGAATCCAGGGTTTCTCAACTTGGGCACTATGGATATTTGGAGCTGGATAATTCTGTTGTGGGGGAGTGGTGGGTCTGTTCTATGCATTATAGAATGTAGATGCCAGTAGATCCTCCCTGCCAGTCACGGCAATAAAAATTGCCTGCAAACATTGCCAGGTGTCCCCTGGGGTCGGGGGAACGCCATTGGTTCTCCTGGTTGAGAATCAACGTTCTGAGCCTACAAATTCCAATAGGCATCCCTGTAAGAAGAGCTAGCCACCATGAAATGTGTATCATTCACTACCTTAAATGTCTACCAGTGGAGTGTGGCAAAGCAAACTGACATGTAACCATCTGAAAGACCATTTTCTAAATGAAAGATCTTTGACATTGTATAAACATCCCTACTCAAAAACAACTTTGAGGGAAAAAATGTCCAATATGGATATAGAAGCAAAATAAGAAAATATTCATAACTTAAAAATCACATTAAAATCGCAGACTACAAAATGTATATGCACAGTGATTACAACTCTGTAAATGTTATACATCCCTTTAAAAAGGACTGATCAAACATCTAATTGCATGAGACAACAAGATTATGAGTAAGTCATTCCTTTTACTAAAACTTTTGTTAATATGTGAGTACTTAACATAAAGCAAAGAACATGTATGTTTCACAATAATTTGCATCAATTGTAATCAGATGCAATTACCCTAAAATAGTCTATGTTTCTTTAGCCATTTTAGTCAGCAAAGGAGGAGAAGCACCTATGAAACATCAAATACATGTTTTGCTTCTCTTGTTTGCTCCCTTGGTCTTTGCTTGGGGGATACACTCCCTTCAGAGGAGGAACCAATTCCATCAGGCATCACCTGGGGTCCTAGGAGTGGGGCTGGGAGAGGACAGCTGCTGGATAGACATTTGTTGACCTGAACTCACCTCTAATTTCCGTGTGGTGGTTTGAGGGTTACCACTTGAAGTATAATGGGTTTCTGTGTAGGAAGGAGCAAAAAGTTGCCTGCAAAAAATAAAAAGAGACATTTATATCATAAGTGGATGAACTCCATCCTCCTAGTAACAACAACGAGTGATTTTAACTGAACCAGGCAGGATTATCCCAAGCATCTCCATGTAAAAGAAACTGGGCAGCCACAGGGGGCTAAGGAACAAAAAGGAAAACCAGAAGTTTGTTATTAATTTTATATTTAATGTAAATTAAATATAATTTATCATCACTATGGGAACATCACTCCAACTAGATGGAATTGACAGAACTAAAGCAATGATCTTAATATTTGTCTGGGTCCTGGGAAAACAGACATGCAAACACATGCAAAATTTCCCAGGGCCTATGAACCCTATTGTGTACCTTGGTTGATTTTTCCAGCACTGGATCTACCAATTTTTAGTATCAGCAGACCAATTTTTCTTTAAGGGAACACCTCTTCGCTGATGCATATTTTGGTGAGATTGTCAATCAAGGTGCCCTACTTGGCCCTGGCCAAGGGGTGACCCGTGTTTCAAGAGAAGCCAGTGGAGTGATACTGCCAGGTCTGAACAGATGGAAGCAATGCATCTGTTCTTCTGTTCCTGCTGCAAGGGTTCCCGAAGCTTCTGCTGCCTGCCCTTTCGGACACTTAGTGGTTCAGATTTCCTGAGACCTGGTAATTTCCAATAAATTCCTTTTTTTCTTTTCTAAACTTGGACATTTGTTTCTCTCACCACAGACCCCTTGAAGTAGAGGTTAAGAATCCCCTCACCAAAGGCCAGGCAACTTCAAGAAATGTTCTTAGAATTTTCTCTAAAAATTAAAAGAAAAATATGAGTCAAATGGATGTTTCAACTATTACTAGTTCAGCCACATTAAAGGCAGAATTGATCTACAGAAAGTCAAGGTTGGCCAGGCACGGTGGCTCACACCTGTAATCCCAGCACTTTGGGAGGCCGAGGTGGGCAGATCACCTGAGGTCAGGAGTTCAAGACCAGCCTGGCTAACAGGGTGAAACCCCATCTCTACTAAAAATACAAAAATTAGCTGGGCATGGTGGAGGGTGCCTGTAATCCCAGCTACTCGGGAGGCTGAGGCAGGAGAATCGGTTGAGCCTGGGAGGCAGAGGTTGCAGTGAGCCAAGATCGCGCCATTGCACTCCAGCCTAGGTGACAAGAGCGAAACTCCATCTCAAAAAAGAGAAAAAAAAAAAAAAGGAAAAAGAAAAGTCAAGGTCAAGGGGCAAGAAAAGTTTCTAAAGGAAGGCACCATTAGAAACTGGAATCTGAAAAAAAGAGGATGATGTGGCTCTATATGTACTAATATGGGAAGGTGTCTAAAATGGAGTTAGACAGGAATAGTAAAGCTCTGAAGAGTATGTATTTTAAAAGTCCATTTCATTAAAAATCAAATACTACACACTCTAAAGCAGGTATCAAAAACAACTAGAGGTCAGGTGTGGTGGCTCATGCCTGTAATCCCAGCACGTTGAGAGGCTGAGGTGGGCGGATTGCCTGAGGTCAGGAGTTCAAGACTAGCCTGGTCAACATGGTGAAATCCCGTCTCTACTAAAAATACAAAAATTAGCCGGGTGTGGTAGCAGGTGCCTAGCTGGGAGGCTGAGGCAGGAGAACTGCTTGAACCTGGGGGTGAGCCAAGATCACGTCATTGCACTCCAGCCTAGGTGACAAGAGCGAGACTCTGTCTCAAAAAAAAAAAAAAAAAGAGAGAGAGAAACAAATGCCCTTTGTTGATGGTGATTATCTCAGGGGTTGCAGAAGATGTTCACAATATAAGCTGCATATTTCTGAAGTTGGTTGACTTTTAAATTAACTGTCAGAGAGGTGTTTTGAAAACTGAAATTTTAATTTAAAACTGCTCTTAAAAAGAAGAAAATGTAGGCGGAGGCCAGCACAGAAAGCCAAAGGAATCTGCAGGGATAACCCAGGTTTTGAAAGAGGTGACATTTCCCAGCAAGAGAAGGTCATCGTAGAGGGTCTCTAGAAATCCTCTAGAGTCACATCCAGCTCTTAAGTTCTGGGATCGCTCAGATTTCCCTCCATCCCCAGTGTGTGGTCAGAAGGCAAATGCCACAAGAATTGTCTCCTGTACTATGTCAAGGCCTTCAACTTCTCGCCTTGGACAAGAAGAAAAGAAGTCCAACAGGAAAATGTAAAAATAAAGCAAAGCACAAACCCCAGCTTTGTGAAGAGAAATTCTCATTCACACGAAAACTTTGGGTCAGTGGCTAACTTGCCAGAATCTGTCTCGCAGTCCTTTCTCTTTCTCCTTAGCATCTAACTAGCCCAAGACTTGAGGAAGGAGTCACCCATTTGCCTGAGGGAGAAAAACTGTAAGCCTCATGAGGGCAGAGGCCAAGCAGTTTTGCTCACTGGTTTATGTCAGTGCTTAACATTTGTTCAATGAGAAAACCACTTAACTAGTTACTGAATGAACGGATGGATGAGTAGTTCAGAGTGCTAGGAGCTTAGAGCATGGTCTGGACGCTGGAAAACTGAAGTTTTGATTCCAGCTCTGACATTCACTGCCTCTATGGCCATGAACAAGTAAATGTATGTCTCTGAACCTTTGTTTCCTCTTATACAAAAAAGAGGATGATATACTCATTTGATAGGGCTGTGATGAAGGGCTGTGATGAAGATCAAACGACATAATAAATGTAGCAGGCTTAATGCCATGCCTGGCACAAAGTGGAGCTCAGTAAAAGTTAGTGATAATCATTATTGCTTTCAACAGGGATTATGACAGAAGAACCCAGAAAGTTTCTCTAACTTTCCCCAGCCATGAACTCTCCAGTACACCACTTAAGAGAGGTGGTAAAACGCAATGTGCTCATTCCTGCAGCCCATTTCCTGGGTCTGCTTTCACAGACTGTGCCATGTACAGCTGGTGAGGAGTTCAGAGTTTAATGGTTCATTCCAGGTGCCAGTGGGAAAGTGTGAATTTTCCCACAGAAAATGCACTCCTGGTAAAAACATTCTCAGCCTCTTCTGAGACTTAGCAAGGGGGGAAAAATCATTCATCCAGTGACATTACCCCGTCATCACAGGACTCTCCGGCCCTCAACACTGAAAGGAATCCTAGAAATCATGTAGTCAAACCCCAATTACACTGTGAGCTCCCCAAAAAGAGGGACCTTGTGTCTTTGAAGGCTTCTTCCCGGCCCCCAGCACCTAGCAGGCAGGCAGTACATGTGCATTCTGTGAATGAGTGAATAAACTCGCAAACGAATGAATGAACCTTTTATCTCGTGTAGGAATCTGCCAAATGACCATTCACCACTGGACACCTCCAGGGAGAGGCTGCTCCTGAGACTATCCACTCCATTTCTGACCACATAGAGTAGTTAAATTTTTTACTTCAGATTAAAAACTACCCCTCTGTCACCGGCACCCACAGGCCTTCATTCTGGCCTCTGAATCTACATAAAACAATCTGCTTTCATTTTCCACCTAATCACCCTTTCTGAAGCAGCAGTATCAGCATCGTCTAGAAACTAGTTAAAAATGCAAATTGTCGGGCTCCACCCAGACTCATGAATCAGTTAGAAACTCTAGGGTTAGGGCCAGCCATCTGTCTGAACAACTCTGCAACTCCCCCAAGCTAGGTCCATACACGCCCATGTGTCTAGGTGCTGCTCTCAGAACCAAAGGACGCTGCTATCCCACAGAGAGGAGGGCACAAGGCCACTGACCAGCCCGGCCCAGCCCAGCTGCCCCATTCTCTGGCCACATCTTGTTCTCATCTCCTCCTTGACAAGGGGCTGGCTCAGCAGACCGGCAGGAAGCCGTCTCTCTCCATTGGATTGCATTAGGATTTTCAGGAAACGACTTGTGAGTGATGTGCATCCAGGAAGAGAAAGGACTGTGCAAGATTTCCCATTCCGCCCACTCCTTTTTTCTAGCTTTAATAGAAAAGCAATTTCTGTTCTACCCTGCTGCCTCCCGCTCTGTCTGCTCTGTGCTCAGGAGCCCACGGACAGGCAGAAATCAGTAGGACACTCTGCCACGTCTCGGCACCATCATAATAGTAGCCAGCACTAGAGTTGAGCAAAATCTGGGTCATTTAGATTCCAAAGTCCCTGAGCAAAACCTGCATCTTCAGACTCCCAGCTAGGAAAATAAGCTACCCCCAAATACCGGACATAAAACATTAGGTCACTCTCTAGGGAAAAAGAACTGGAACCAGTACAAGCAGCCGGGCCCTGAAAGTACACTGCAGCCTGAAAACAGCTCAGACCCATCTTTCCTAAGGCTGAGAAGCTTCAGACTCACGACGATTCCTTCAAGTTCTATTTATCATCAGACAAATTTCAAATGCCTCTCTATGCTAAACCACCCTCTAGAGAGGAAGGAGCAGTGACACTAAAATGAATTTGCAAAACATCTTCTGGGAGCTCAAACCTTCTTCCTCCTGCTTCAGATAAGCAAACCAGTGAAGATAAAGTGATAAATTTCCAAATTACCTTGAAAAACACCCTCTGCAGATGAGCTCAGCATAGGCCAGCATCACTCTGCTCATCTCAGTAGCAAGTTTTGCTGACACCTCCTTTCTCTGGGTCTTTCTGTATCTAATTCTTCCAAGAGTCTCCAGGCATTTATACCCTGATGATGCCTTGGGAGGTCCTGCCTTTCTGGTCTCTCTTATTTCACCTGGAGGGTCTTCATCCTGCCTGTGTTAGTAATAATGTCCTCACCATGCGACTTAGCCCAACAACTGCACAACACCTGGAAAGACTGTTCAAAAATACACAATCCCCTCTCTTTTCTAGGGAAGGATTAAGAAATCTGTATTTTTAATAGTTTTTTTTTTTTCAGGTGATTTATGTTTTCAGGTTCTGGGGATTATTCTACTCTATTTGAGCAATTTTAACATTTTTAATTCTTTTTTTCATTTCTAGCCTCCTAATCACCTTCCAAAAATCTAAAGATGGTGCTAGCCCAGCATAGAGGGAAAGTTGGAATGCTCTGGTTTAAGCAGCAGCCGCACTAGGCAACTGCCCTTCCAAAGCCTGGAAATAAAGCAAAAGATGACTATGGTTCCTCTCAATGTCACACAAGTGTACAGCCAGGGCCAGGCGCAATGGCTCATGCCTGTAATCCCAGGACTTTGGGAGGCCAAGGCAGGTGGATCACGCGAGGCCAGGAGTTCGAGACCAGCCTAGCCAACAGGGCGAAAGCCCGTCTCTACAAAAAAAAAAAAAATAGCCGGGTGTGGTGGCGCGCGCCTGTAATCCTAGCTACTCAGGAGGCTGAGGCAGGAGAATTGCTTGAACTCAGGAGGTGGAAGTTGCAGTGAGCTGACATTGCACCACTGCACTCCAGCCTGAGTGACAGAGCCAGATTCTGTCTCAAAACATTAAATTAAAAAACATTAAGGGAGCACAGCTCTCAGAGGCCTGTCTACGGTTCTCTGGACTTTATGGGAAGAATGTGGCTTTGAAAGATGTACTATTTACAATTAATTAGGGCAGCCCTTGTTCCACTCTGTAAGATCAGATGTTAACTTGTAAAAACTTAATAAGATACAACAGAAATGCAAATATTTCCATCTAGTAGAAAAGATAACCCCAAAGGTTATGATTTTACATCCCCTAGGATATTAACTAGTTTTGTATCTAATTTAGCAGTCTTATCTCCGCATTCCTTTTTTCACTATTAAATATACACACCCCCACACAAATACATCTTAGTTTCCCTTATCCAATTTTAAACCAGTTTTATCATCTTGCTGGTTAGCCCATTAATTAGATAAATAAAACTTCAAGAAGTGCTCACTATGTATTTGTATAAAAATTGTCTTCACGTGAGCCACATAGACCCCCTCCATTTTCTAGACTGCAAAACGAACAGACTAATAATCACCATCAATATCACAGCAATGCTGAGGACCAATAAGAAAATACACTCAAATCCTAGCTCTTATAAGTCATGTGAATTCAGACTGGTCAGTAACTTCTCCGTGCCTATGGTTTCTGATCATAAAATGAGGAGAATGACAAAATCTACTTCATAGTGCTCCTGTAAGATGTTAGAATAGTGCCTGGCATATAGGAAGATCATATGAACAAAGGTAAAAGAATTATTTGTAAAGTAGAAAGTATTTGTGTTTTACAAATATTACTATCATTTTCTCCAGCACTAGCTATATATACACGTGGCAAAATCTTGATTATTGTTAAATCTAGGTAATGGGCGTCTGAGGTTTATAATACTAGTCTCTCTCCTTTCGGGTTTGTAAATTTTGACAATATTTTTTAACTGGCTAGGTGACACGGTGCAAGTAACAAACTACTCAGACCCAGTTTCCCTTTCTATCAAACAGAAATGGCCATGCCCAGGACAGACAGGTACTGGAAAGTGTCTCTGAAAAGCAGAGTGCTATTCTAATGTCATGGCCTGCACTAGTCTAGATTTGGGACAAAATAAATTCAGTGAGTATTATTTTGTTTTCTAAGATGCTGAAAGAAAAGCAGGGAAGAGGCAGCCAGAGCTGCTTCAGAACCAAGATTTCTGCATCAGTACTCATTCCACCTCTGACTCCAAAGGAATGGAAACAAACCAACGTGCCAAAGGCATGGCCCCAAAGCCAAATAAGGGACTGATGAGTCCAGGGGGCTGCAAGCAGACACATTCCTTTATGAGGGAACAGAAAGGCCAAGGAAGGGGGAACTTTGGAGGTTGCTCCTAGAGTCAAAATGTGGGACCTCCTCCTATCCCAGGGACTCCCTTGAATAAGCACCATCATTGCCAGAGGACCAGCTTTGGAAGCAACACTGCGAAGGCAAAATGGTGCCATCCAGAAGCCTGGCAAAAGGCCAACGCTACTCAGTATGTTTTCTTTAACTTCCTATTAAGGAAGTTTCCAAACAATGCGTTAAGTCAACACTCCCTTTCACCAACCACTTCCCACGACATCTTCTCCCAGTCCCCACAAGACCTGGCACCCTTCCGACCGGTTTCTGGTCCTGTGTTTTGCTTTTACGTTATATACCAAAGGATGTTTGGATGAGCACCACTGACTCCTTTGGCCAGCAGGGCCTTTACTTAATCCTCTTCAGGCCTCCCTCGTGGCTGCCTCTATGAAGATGGGTATCCACTCTGCACAAATAGAGCTGACTTCTTGAGATCAGACAACTTAACTGGCAGGGACCTGAGGGGCCCTCAAAATGGCTCACCCAAGAAGAGTTCACAAATTTGTTTTCCAGTGTCCTGAATAGCCCATTATGTGTATTTGTCGGAATTAGATAAGAACAGTTCAGGGAAATGAGGTGCTACCTTTAGTATTTCCGAGAAAAATCTAAAAGCAAAAATGGTAAGTAGGAGCAACTTCTCTAGCAACCAGTTTTTGGTAAATAACCACAGTGTTTATCAGATTAGCCGATACCACAGAAAACCTGAAGGGAAAGACGAATGTAAGAGATATGAGTCAACAGCCACATCATAAAGAAAAATGGTGTGGATAAGACACAGGGGAAATGCAGAGAAGGACCCTCTGAGATCATTGGAGCTGTGAGAATATGCTTAGAAAAAAGGGAATAAGCGGACTACTCCTTGAAACTAACAAACAAACATAAAACAGGTAGGTGAGGACCACAAACCAGCCTGCTAAATGTAGGTGCTTAGCCCTTTTTAGGCTCTGATTAAATATCCCAGTAACTTTCATAAACTTGCCCAGTGTTTCTTAGCATACTAAGACACAGACCACACCCAAAGCATAAGTCAAGGATGTCAGAACTTGGAAAGCCCTCCTAGATCATAGTGGATACCTATTGTCGGAGCCTGCCCAGCATCCATGCCACCTTCTTGAGGTAACAGTGGCCCGATTTGCATTTAAAGAAATACTCCCCTCTCATTGCATTGCTGACTAGGGCACCTGGAGTTGGTCAAGGTCCCTGCCCTTGCCTGGCCAAATGAACGCTTCATGATATGCCTGGACAGTCAGATCTCATCTTGGAATTTCAAGATGATAGTACATGAAGGGACCGTCTATTCATTCTGGGATCTCAACCTTTCCAAACCTTAGTTTTTCAACTTTTCCCTCATTCTGTGCGTTGCCCCATATCCTTTCCAAAAAGATTGTTTAGGAGAAGTGAGGGTTAGTGTGTAAGTTACAGAGTCTACCACAATGAAACATTATTTATATACCACCCTCTCTGCCCAACCCTGACCTCCACTTTTACAGATGAAGAATCTGAAAAAAAGCAAAAGCAATTTGCCCAGCATCACACAGTTTTTGTTTCTAAACCCATCATCTCAATAAACTAGAGTAAGCTAAATGTCAGTAGTAGACAAGCCAAGAGTTGGGCCATCCAGACACACCCAGAAGGCAGAGAGAAAGGCTATTCATGCAATCTCATGAATAACTGCCTATTAAGCAGTGAAATGTGGTACAAACTACAGGCCACCTGGCATCGGGAGGCCAGAGTTTCTCACAGCTTGATTTCATCATTATTTGCTGGGGGTCCTTGGTTAAGATGCAGCACCTTTTCTGAGCATCAAGCCCTGCGGGTCCTGCATCTGCAAGTCCACTTGCACATTCCACAAACATTTATGGAGGTCCGTGATGTGCAGGCACTATGCTAGGGGATGGGGCTTCAGCAGCCAATGAGGCAGGCCTAGGTTTCCTGCCCCTCTCCTGGCTTGGCACCTGCAGCTCCCAAGTGCTTGGCAAATGCTGACACCATGCAGAGGGCAGGTATCACTGTCTGGTCCCCAGAAGGCAGTGCTTCACAGCTCATCTTCCTTCCTGGAACAGCTGCAAACCAGTGTGGTAACCAATTTCTAGTTTCTCCTAACAAGCTGTCTACACAGTTATGGAGAAGGGATGTGTGTGTGCATGCGTGTGTGTGTGTTGAGAGCAGACAGCAAGGCCAGTCTAGGGATCAGGAATTAAGGATACTCACTCAACATGGCTGCCCTCCTTCTCCAAACCCATATTCCTATCAGCATATCCCTGAGAAGCCAGTTTGACCTTTGCATTCTTACCCAAGCCCCAAATCTAGCATCAGTGAGTCAAGAGACAAAGAGCTTCTAGAATACAAAGAGCCTGACATTCCTCCCAACACTTAGATCACCCTTTTCCCCAGCACTCCAGTCTCCCTCCAAAGGAGTCCCTTTCCATGACTTGCCCTTCCCTTCCCCAGAAGGGGGGCCTTGGAAAAAGAAACCATGCTTGATATAATGCAGCTATTATAGCTCCTTGGCCCTTCTGGCCCTCTCCCCAGGGAGACTGATGCAAGAGGAGAAAATGTGGAGACTGCCAGTTTTCTGCAAGGAGGAAAGGGGGGAAGTGAGACACATGGGAGCCATGGAAGAGGCTGGAAAAGAGCCACAAGTACAGAAGTCATAAAGACCCCATTTCTCCTTCAACTGGCTGAGGAAAGTCCGGCCCAGCTCCACCTACTCAATGATATCATTGTTTTCAACAAAAGCCGGTTTCAGAACCCCTAGAGAGGTCCCCAATGAAGCCTCAGCTGCTGGAATGGGCAGAGGTCTCACCAGCTCCTAAGAGACCAAGTGCTTAGAATTTTAGATAAGGAGGAAAAAACAGAGAAAGCCAGGGGAGGCACAGATTTTGATTCTGCTGGGCCTGTCAGCGTTATGGAAAGAGTACAGGACACTGCTTTTCACATAGGTTTTATTATTGCATCCCCATGATAATCCTGCCAAGTTGGTGCTTAGGAGTTATTACCTAGTCTAATTAGTCTATTGAGTCTAATTACCTATCTAATGAGAAAACTAAAGATCCAAGGAAAGAAGTGGCTTGTCCAAGGTCCCACCACAAGCTAAGGAAAACTCCAGGGACAGACACCACCATTGCTGTGGTTTGAATGTGTCCCCCAAGAAGCCTGTTTTGGAAACTTAATCCCCAATGCAACAGTGTTTGAAGGTAGGCCTGATGAGGAGTGATTAGGCCATGAGGGCTCCACCCTAATGAATGGATTAATGCTGTTATAAAAGGGCTTGAGGCTGCAAGTTTGCTCTCTTGCTCTTTTTTTCATGTGCTATCTTGCCCTTCTGCCTTTCACCATGGGGTAGCATAGCAAGAAGGCCCTGACCAGACACTGGTACCTTGATGTTGGACTTCCCAGCCAGCAGAACTGTGAGAAACAGATTTCTTTTCTTTATAAGTGACCCAGTCTCTAGGATTCTGTTTTGCCAATGCAAAATGAATTAAGACAACTATCCTGCTACATATTCAAGCTAGAAACTTTGGACTGTCCCTTGAAACCACCCTCTCCCTCAGCCCACATGCAACCCATTTCCCAGTTTCCATGATTCCACCCTATAAATATCTCTGGAATCTATCCTCTTCTCTTTATATCAGCTACCTCTGCCCTAAATTAGTCCTTCTCAAATGCATTTTGGATGATGTCACTATGTGACTTTTAAAATATTCTTCACCTGCTTCCCATTGCCCTAGAGATAAAAGCCCAAACTCTTTAAGGTGCCTACAAGGCCCTTTAAGGAGGACTCACCTCTGCCTGCCTCACCAATTTCTTCTCTCATCATTTCCTTCCTCCTGCTCTCTGTTCTAACTATAGAGAACTTTTCATTTTCAATGTCATTCTTGCCTTTGGGCCTTTGATCCTGTGATCTGTGCTGCTTGGCACATACTCCCTATTGTGAGCCAACTCTGCCACACTCTCCACCACCACCACACTCCCCCTTTTCTTTACTTCCTCCTATCAGACTTCCCGTGCCCCAATCCAGGGGAAGTTCCCCTTCCCCATGTTCCTACAGTACCCTCTACTTCCTCCCTCCTAGCAGGTCCCACATTGTTCTGTAACTGTTTATCTGTCGCCTCTACTACGTTCTAAGCCCCATGATCCATGATGGCAGAGACTATTTTGATCACCATTGATTCTCCCAGGAATAACCAGGACCTATCCCAGTGCCTGCCACATAGTTGGCACTCACAATATTTGTTTAATGAAGGAAGAGAAGAAATGAATAACATAAATTAGGAATTCTCCATAAGTAGTCCAGAGCTCAAGCCCAGTACACTGGGAAGAGACTTGCCAGAAAAGCCAGGGATTCTCTGACTCAATACCTGCCCCAGTTGAGTTTGTGCAAGACCTAGCAACTTGCCGTATAGTACCCAGAAGACTATTCACTTAGTTTATTCAAGGGGTCAGCCAAAGGTCTGTGTATGTCACAGAGTTCTAAATAAAGAAAAAGCAAACCTTAATTGCTCAAAATCAAAAACATCTCCTGGGTGAAATGTAAATGTAGTTTCATTTTCAGGACAGGATCTGTCCAGGGGCCACATTGTCAGCCTCCTCTCATTTTTCTCCAGGATAGTCATGCTCCATTGCCCAAGCACAAAGGGTAAAGAGTAGGAAACACCCTCCAATTTCCAGAGAGCCTAGATGAAGAGTTTAATCACATCCTCGGAGCTGGAAGAAAAGAGAAGGCCAAAAGGGCCTCTCCCAAATCCAAATATATATCCATAAATCTATCTGCATCCCGCCCACCAGACTTGCATCTCAGGAAGCTTCCCCATCTACAGAAGTTGTGAAGAAGCCATCAATGCCTTATGCTCAGCCCCTTCCAATCCATGGGCTCCATCCACCAAGTACACCTCCATCCTCTTGGCTCAGCCCAAATTGTTCTTCAGTGGGGAGGGGTGGGAGGAAAGCTGCTTCTCTTCCAAGATGTAGAAATACAGCCTAGCTTTTAAGCGCACTTCAAGTATGTTTCCTAGAAGTAGCTCACCTACTTCCCTTACCACATGGGTCTACCTGAGGCAAGAGAATGCAACTCAAAGTCAAAAATGAGAGAATTAAAATATTGAGCTCTATGCCACTCAAATCCTCTGGTAGCCCACCAGTGGAAGGAAAAAGCAACCTGTTCCCCAACCTCAACATAACGTTCTTCTGAATTCAAATGATTTGGCTAGTTAGGGATACTAAATTCCTAAAAGATTAGTAGCACTACAGTTTTAGGTTCCCTTTGATCCAGACCAAACATTTACACATTGTTTTCTCAGTCTGAACTCCTTTCTCATTCTCCATTCATCTCATCTCCCTCCTTCATCAAAAGCCTCCCCTCATTCTGCAAGACAATATTCCAAGTAATCCTCATTAGGGAAGGCTCCCCTCTTCCCCAGTCACAAATTCCCATTCCTCTTGCCTTCACAGTTCTTTACTTTCAATTCTATCAGGTAAATTTGTAATCTGTCTTGGATTATGCTGTTTGCATGCTGTTTTCTCCCCCACAGTCTAAACTGCCAGAAGGTAAGAATATCCTGTTTTCATGCCTAATCTCTACAGCACCTAGCACAGGACTTTACATAGAGGTGCTCAATCAGTATCCCCTGAAATTAAACTTGTAGAATGGAGAAAAATTAGCTCGAGCTTAAAAGGCAGCTCTATCAGCTAATGAATGGATTAACAAAATGTGGTATATCTATACAATGTAATACTATATAGCAGTAAGAAGAAATACTGATACATACTGCAACATGAATAAACCTCAAAAACATTACCCGAAGTGAAAGTAGCCAGTCAAAAAGACCACATATTGTATAATCCCATTTATATGAAACATCCAGAATAAGTAAATCTAGAGACATCAGATTTATAGGACATCAGCTTCACAGGACTGACGTGGGGTGGGGGAGAATTAAGAATGACTGTACTAATTTTCTAGGACTACCGTAACAAAGTGTCACAAACCAAGTGGCTTAAAAATCGGAAGCTTACGTCACACAGTTCTTGAGGCTAAAAGTCCAAGATCAAGCTATCATCCTCTCTCTGCAGGTGCAAGGAAAGGGCTTATCCCAGCCCTCTCTCCCGGCTTCTGAGTTCCTTCACCTGTGGTGGCATAACTCTAACCTTCACATGGCATTCTCCCAGAGTGTGTGTCTGTTTCCAAACCTCCCCCTTCTAAAAGGACACCATTCATGCTGGATTAGAGACCTGCCATACTCCAGTATGATCTCATCTTAACTAAACACATCCACAACTCAATTTCCAAATAAGGTCACTTTGACATACTGGGGATAAGGACTTCAACATATGAGTTTGGGGGGACACCATTCAACTCATAACACTGCTGATGTTTTCCTTTTGGAGTGGTGAAAATGTTCTAAAATTAGATTATGGCGATGGCTGCATGACATTGTAAATATACTAAAACAGATGAAATTGTATACTTTAAATGAGTGAACTATATGGTATGTGAGTTATATCTCAGTAAACTGTTTGTAAAAAAAAAGACAGAGAGTTTGGGTTTAAAGAGTCTGCCCAAGCTCAATAATCAACTCAATGGTGTGTTTGGGAAAACAGGATCTCTTAACAAGGGTAGTGAGATATAAACTTGTAGAGGAGCCAAGGGCAACTTGCCTTTATATATCCATGTTACATGTAAATTCTCTTTGACTCAGTTGGGTATACAGTGATTCATAACATCATTCTCTCTACTCTGCACGTTTGATAACTTTTCATTATAAGAAACTGTAAGAGTTAATCATGCATACACATAGAATATAATATCACACAGCCACGAAAATGATAGTCTCTTCAATAAATGGTGGGAAAACCATATGCAGAAGAATAAAACTAGACCCCTATCTCTCATTGTATACAAAAATCAAATCAAAATGGATCAAAGAGTTAAATCTGAGACCTCAGGCCAGGCACAGTGGTTCATGCCTCTAATCCCAGCACTTTGGGAGGCCGAGGCAGGTGAATCACCTGAGGTCAGGAGTTTCAGACCAGCCTGGCCAACATGGCAAAATCCTGTCTCTACTAAAAATAAAATAATTAGCCAGTGTGGTGGTGCACGCCTGTAATCCCAGCTACTCGGGAGGCTGAAAGAGGAGAATCAATTGAACCAAGAAGGCAGAGGCTGCAATGAGCTGAGATCGCGCCATCGCACTCCAGCCTAAACAACAGAGCACGATTCTGTCCCCCCAATGCCCCCGCCCCAAAAAAAAAAAACAAAAAACAAAAAACTAAGACCTCAAACCATTAAACTGCTACAAGAAAACACTGGGGAAAATCTCCAGGACATTGGTCGGGGCAAAATTTCTTGAGCAATACTCCACAAGCACAAGCAACCAAAGAAAAAATGGACAAATGGGATCACAACAAGTTATAAAGCTTCTGAACAGCAAAGGATACAATCAACAAAGTGAAGAGACAACCCAAAGAATGGGAGAAAATATTTGCAAACTACCCACCTGACAAGGGCTTAATAACGAGACTATATAAGGAGCTCACACAACTCTGTAAGAAAAAAAAACCTAATAATCCAATCAAAAGATGGGCAAAAGCTTTGGATAGACATTTCTCAAAAGAAGGCGTAAAAATGGCAAACAAGCATATGAAAAGGTGCTCAACATCACTGATCATCAGAGAAATGCAAATCAAAACTACAACAGGCTGGGTGCCATGACTCATGCCTGTAATCCCAGCACTTTGGGATGGATCACTTGAGGCCAGGAGTTTGAGACCAGCCTGGTCAACATGGCAAAACCTCATCTCTACTAAAAATACAAAATACAAAAAAATTAACCAGGTGTGGTGGCGTGCACCTGTAGTCCCAGCTACTCAAGAGACTGAGGCACGAGAATCGCTTGAACCCGGAAGGCGGAGGTTGCAGTGAGCCAAGAACGCACCACTGCACTCCAGCCTGGGGGACAGATTAAGACTGTCTCAAAAAACAAAACAAAGCAAAACAACAAAAAAAACTACAATAAGATATCATCTCATCCAGTTGAAAGACAGGCAATAATAAATGCTGGTGAGGATGTGGAGAAAAGGGAACCCTTGTGCACATTGTTGGTGGGAATATAAATTAGTACAACCACTATGTCATGCTACCATATGATCCAGCAATCCCACTGCTGGGTATAAACCCAAAAGAAAGGAAATCAGTGGGCCAGACACGGTGGCTCATGCCTGTAATCCTAGCACTTTGGGAGGCCGAGGTGGGTGGATTGCTTGAGCTTAGGAGTTCGAGACCAGCCTGGGCAACAGGAGTTTGAGACCAGCCTGGGCAACAAGGTGAAACTCCGTCTCTACTAAAAATAGAAAAAGTTAGCTGGGCATGGCGGTGTGTGCCTGTAGTCCCAGCTACTCGGGAGGCTGAGACAGGAGAATTGCTTGAACCTGGGAGGCGGAGGTTGCAGTGAGCCGAGATTGTGCCATTGCATTCCAGCCTGGGTGACAAGAGCGGGACTCTACTCAAAAAAAAAAAAAAAAAAAAAAAAAAAGGAAATCAGTATACTGAAGACATATCTGCGCTCCTGTGTTTGTTGCAGCAGAGTTTACAATAGCCAAGATTTGGAAGCAACCTAAGTCTCTATCTGGGATGAATGGATAAAGAAAATGTGGTATATATACACAATGGAGTACCATTCTGCCATAAAAAAGAATGAGCTGCAGTCATTTGCTACAACATGGATGGAACTGGAGATCATTATGTTAAGTGAAATAAGCCAGGTACAGACAGAAAGACCAACATCTCATGTTCTCACTTATTTGTAGGATCTAAAAATCAAAATAATTGAACTCCTGGACAGAGAGAGTAGAAGGATGATTACCAGAGGCTGGGAAGGGTGTAGTGGGGAGATGCAGGTCGTTAATGGGTACAAAAAAAAATAGAAAGAATGAATATGACCTATTATTTGATAGCATAACAAGGTGACTACAGTCAATAATAATTTAACTGTATATTTTAAAATAAAGAGTATAATTGGACTGTTTGCAATGCAACGGATAAATGCCTGAGGGAATGGATACCCTTTTCTTCATGATGTGCTTATTTCACATTGCATGTCTGTATCAAAACATCTCATGTACCCCATAAATATATACACTTAATATGTGTGTATTCACAAAAATTAAAAATTAAAAAAGGAAAAGATAAAATTACTCAGACTTGTTTTATGGGCTAAAAAGTAAGTAAAAATAAAACTTCTAATCAATTTTTTTAAATATGATAAAGGTACATGGAGACATATTTATAATATACTCATAATGCGAAATGGTACATTCAACCTCTGGGGAGGTATCTGTTGTTGTATAAATGCAAAACGGTACATTCAGCCTTTGGGGAGGTATTTGTGGAGTGAGAGGTACAACCTGTCAAAATTTAAAAACGTTTTCATTGTGTACCCCACAGGATCCTGTAACTCCACATCTAGGTATCAGTCCTACAGAAATACTTGCAAATGTGCTTAAGGATTATGTACAATCCTACTGCTAGGATTATTTGTGATAACAAGAAATCAGAAACCTAACTGTCAGTTAACAAGGAAATTAATAAATTTTGATTCATCCATTCAGTGGAATCCTATGTCACCATTAAAAATAATGAAACAGGTCTATAAATGTGCTCATGTGGAAAGACACTGAAGACAAAAAATAAAAAAGCCAATTATAAAATAGTATATAAAGTACGATATCATGCATTTAAAAACTCTATAACTTGTTTAATTTTTCTCTGAAGTTTTATTATGAAAAATGTCAAACATTCCAAAAAGTTCCATGTAAAATCTTTTAAATGTTTTTATAATGCCCGTGGTATATTTCCAAGTGAAAAAAATAGGTCACAAAAACCAAGAATACAGTATGACCTCATTTGTATATAAATACACATAGAGATTTTTAAAATCTACATAAAATATTAAGTTCATGGTAAATGCTCACTCCCTCAATGCCAGCTATTGTTGTTATCTGAAGGTAAGCAGCCTGATGATAAAGGGATCCCCAAACTCAAGCATCCTGACTCCTTCCAAGTCCACAGCTTCCCTTCATTCGGATAAGGGTCCATCTAAGGCCAACACGGTAGTTGACAGCTTCCTCCCATTCATTTTACCCCGTGCTCCTGCTGAAGAGCAGCCAGGAGAAATAAGCTTGAGACAAAAGAAAACCGTGGACATCCTTCCTGGCTGCACAGGCAGCCCTGGTTGCAGGTCCCTGGAAGGAGAGCCGGAACCAGTGAACAAATCCCAACCTCAGACTGGACAGTTCAGGGCCTCATCTGATTCTGCAGGCACAGAAAAGAGGTACAGTTTGGCCCACTGGAGAACACTGCAAAGCAGTGTTTTCGAGATATAATTAGGTCAAACTGGGCATCGCTGGAGAGCAGAAGTAATTTCCTCCCAGGGGCAATGGGTTTTAAGGTCAACTCTTCTTAATTACATTTGGAAACCAACTCAGGGGAATTCCCTCTGACTTCATTCTTAAATGTTTTTCTGACCCTGCAAAACACAAATAACAGTGTCTATTTATTGTGCTCTCATAGTGCACCAGGCACCCTGTAAATCCTTTAAGAGCATTACGTTATTGAATTCCACACACATCCTATGAGGTTATTATCCCCATCACGTAGATGAGAAAACTGAGACTCTCAAAGGTTGAGCGACTTGCCAAAGCTTACACCTCCAGGTAGTGCAAGGAGCCAAGCTCAGGATGCACACCTGCCTGGATTACACTATCACATTACACTGACATGCAAATTCTAACCAGGGCCTGGGAAAGGTAGGAGGAAAGGGAAGGGGGAGAATAGAACAATGGAGAAGAAATGCCAGCGCTAACCAAAGAAGAGCCCAAAGCATACTGAGCCAGGACTATGCATCTGAGAGGCAATATATTGCCCCAGTTAAAAGTCTGGACTTGGGAGTCACACAGATCTAGCTTCACATCCTGGCCCTGCTCTTCCCACCCACATGACTTTGAGCAAGTCACACTGCTCCACACCTCAGGGTCCCCATCTGCCAAATAGGGCTAATATAGGAATCTACTCTTCATTGGTTGGTTGTGACAAGTGAAGTAGATGACCCATGTAAATACCACAGTACGATGCCTGTTATACAGGCATCTCCTACTTTTTAGCTATCACCATTTGTTAATATGTGACAATCATTCCTAGTTATCCTCAGCCAGAAGTTCCCTAAGGGCAGACAGAGCATCAGAGAACATGACCCAGAACTTAGGTAATGTAGATAAGCAATAACCACACAGATTATTGCTCAATATGTTTTTTTCTCTTGTCATTTTCATGCTTGAAGAAAGCTGCAAGGGCCACATGTCACGGCTTGCATCCCCAAAACACTTGAAAACATTTGTTCTGGACTTTGCATTAATACAAATTAGCATGTATTGAAAACCTGCTTGCTATGTGCCAGACGTTGTACTAAGCACATTGTAATACATTATCTCCTAACCTCACAAACCCTATGCGTGTGTTACCCGGGCCTAGTGTGTAATAAATTGTCACAAATTTGGTGGCTTCAAACAACAGAAAGTTGTTTTCACACAGCTCGAGAGTTCAGAAGAATGAAATCGGTATTACTGGGCCAAAATCAAGGGGTCAGCAGGGCTGCGCGCCCTCTGGGAGAATCTGTTTCTTGCCTCTTCCAGCTTCTCCTTGGCTTGTGGCTGCACCACTCTAATCTCTGCCTCTGTGGTCACATCACTGTCTCCTGTTCTGTCTATAGTCAAATCTCCTTCTGCCTCCCTCTTACAAATATATTTGCCATTGTATTTAGGGCCCATCCAGGTAATCCAAGATAATCTTCCCATCTCAAGATCTTTAATTTCGTTGTTGTTGTTGTTGTTGTTGTTGTTGTTGTTGTTGTTGTTGTTGTTGTTGTTTGAGACGGAGTCTCGCTCTGTTGCTGAGGCTGGAGTGCAGTGGTGTGACCTCCGCTCACTGCAACCTCTGCCTCCCAGGCTCAAGTGATTCTTCTTTACTGCAACCTGTTTTATCAGCAAGGTTTTTATAACCTGTTTTTTTTTCTTTTTCCTTTTTTTTTTTTTTTTTTTTTTGTTTTTTTTTTTTTTTTTTGAGATGGAGTCTCACTCTATTGCCCAGGCTGGAGTGCAGTGGCACAATCTCAGCTCACTGCAACCTCTGCCTCCCGGGTTCAAGCAATTCTTCTGCCTCAACCTCCTGAGTAGCTGGGATTACAGGGGCGCACCACCACGCCCAGCTAATTTTTGTATTTTTAGTAGAGACCGGGTTTCACCATGTTGGTCAGGCTGGTCTCGAACTCCTGGCCTCAGGTGATCCACTTGCCTTGGCCTCCCAAAGTGCTAGGATTACAGGAGTGAGCCACCGCGCCCAGCCTCAAGATCTTTAACTTAATCACATCTGCAAAGATTCTGCCACATGTTCCAGGGATTCGAATGTGGTTATCACTGGAGGGGAGAGGGTGCATTTTTCAGCCTTCCACACCCTGCAATGAAGGTATCAATGTCTCTATTTTCTGTGCAAGTGCTGTAATGTAGTAAGAGGCAGGCAGGACTGAGTTTGACTCCTGGCTATGCCCAATACTGGGTAAATTACTTAAACTCCTCATGCTTGAGTTTCATTATAAAATGCAGACAACAATATCTCATTCAAAGGGTTGCCATGAGGATTCAATAAGACACTGTGTGAAGTGCCTTTTCCAAGGTATCCATTCTCAGCAAATACTCACAAAGCAGTGAGTATTATTACTATTATTTGAGACAGCGTCTGGCTCTGTCAACCAGGCTAGAGTGTGGTGATATGATCTCAGCTAATTGCAACCTCCACCTCCTGGGCTCAAAAGTTCCTGCCACCTCAGCTTCCTGAGTAGCTGGGACTACTAACAGTAGTATTACTATGAATACAGACGAAGAAGTAAAACTTAGAAGGCAAGTGACTTACCAAAGACCATCCAACCAGGAAGTGTCAGTATCTGGAATTGAATCAGGGTCTCTGGGACCAAAGTCTAAATCTGTTCTACTCTATGGATTACGATGTTTAAGGCTTGTGTGCACAAGGCTTTCAGAATCAACACATCTAGGCTATTTCAATTTTGGACGCTCTCTGATACCTTAGGCAAGTGTATCATGAAGCTGCATCCCTTCAGATCACCAGGCTTATTATTGAGTCTGAGCTTAAGCAATGGACCCTAAGAAAGTGATATCATGTTTCCAACAATTTAAAAACAATGGCATCTTAGTCCATTCTGGCTGCTATAACAAAACAGCATAACCTGGGTAGCAAATAAGCAACAAATTTACTTCTCACATTTCTAGAGTCTGGGAAGTCCAAGATCAAGGCATCAGCAGATTTGATGTCTAGTGAGGGCCCTCTCTCCGGTTCATAGTCGGTAGCTGCTAGCTGTGTCTTCTCCTGGTGGAAAAGGTGAGCTCATTCTCTGGGGTCTCTTCTATCAGGGCACTAATCCTATTCATGAGAGCACAGCCCTCATAAATGAATCATATCCAAAAGGCCCCACCTCCTAATACCATCACCTTGGGGACTAGGACTTCAACATAAGAATTTAAAGGGAGACATAAACATTCAGTACATTGCAAATGGAGACCCTGCTTATGCAGGGGTGGGGTTGAGAGTTTGGCTTATAAAAAATCACATCAGACTGGCTGGCAATCCATTTGTTCTGCAACTCCAGGCATTTGGGACAACATGGGAATTGCAAATGAAATCATTCTCAGTCTACAAAGCTACAATTAGAAACTACATCTCAAACAGGACTACCAGGTCTCTCTGGGATGACGTGCCTAGCACAGCACTTGGAATTTAAATCCACTCATGCATTCACTGCCTTCAGCGTCAACACAGCAGGGTTAAACCAGTTCTTGATACTTCCAAAGAACATGGGAAGAAAATTTCAGACACCGCAGGCAGCTCTCATCAAATTCTGGTGTCCCCACCCATTCATCCAACTGTTTCCTCAGCACCCGTCTCCCTGGGTTATACAACCTTAGCCATGGGGAATGGGGAGCCCAGCTGCGAGTAGAGTTTGGAAAAACATTTTGAATACTTTAGATCTGCCAAATACTTGGTTAAAGAATGATATCCTTTAATTTCTTGAGCCATGTGTATTTTAAGTGCAATGTAATCCATATGTCTATGACTCATTTAAATGCAACTCAGTGAAGCATGGTTTACTAAGAGCATTGGGATACCATCTAAGCCTTTCTAAGCTGCTCTTTGATCCAGGAAATTGAATTTTGCCAACAACAAATGAAGCTCCTGACAAGAGAGGGTCAAAGAGAGCTGTCCTTTATCCTAGGTAAGATGTTAAAGTCTACTCTTGACCTGGGAGGAAGTTGGGAGGGTGGAGGTGGGGAGAGCTCCACTGCCTAAGTGGTATTCAGGGTTTTGCTTTGGGTCTGCTACTATTTCTACCAGGTCTCCTTGAAAAAGAAGCGCAGGAATAAGAGATGGCAACTAATCTGCCCGTGTGTTGCTGAAAAATCCCTTTCCTGCCTGCTAATTCTGCCCTTCTTCAATTCTACCAGTATTATGCAATCCAAATTGTATAATGGACTTGAGGAAAAATGAGAAGGTTAGGGAGCTAGATTACTCCATTAGCACTGAATGACTGTTAATTTTCCAGATTGTAGCTTGATTTCCAGGACAACGAAAGCCTTCTCCTTCCCTATGATATCACTGAAGGACTGATAAGAAGTTAGGGATAGGAAGAAAGATTAAAGTCAGAAGTAATGATGGATATTAAAATCAGTAAACCTCTAAATGCCCAAATTCTGCCTTGACAATTGCAGTTCCCCAGGTGGTTTGGAGGTAAATACACTCACAAAAGAAAACAAATGCCCATTCTTATCAACTAAACTTGAGCAAATGGGATCTCTCTTTAGCTAACTCAGCTGGAGCACAAATGGATGGGGTGAGACCAAAGGACGTCTCTCCCTTTCTCAAGCCATCGTAATTTGGACTTGAGGAAGGACAGTATATTGAAGAGATGAGAGTCCTAGAATGTGTTTAAGATACTAGAAGACAGAAGCATATGGCCAAAGAGCCTCTGGGCAAAGTGCCTACTAGTTGAGCCGTTCATTTGCTTTTGCAGGTGATCTTGTAAAAGAGTGATCCTGCTCACTAGTAATGCGGCCCGGTGAGCATCCAGGAATCTGGTTGAGCAATTCAGTGTGCCCTCCTTTTGGGAAAAAGCCAAGAAAGGACAGGAGATGGCACTGGGGCTCACACAGCCCTGTTCATCTCCCTGGATGCCTGTAGCTAACTAAGGAGGATTCCATTTGATTTCAGCAAACAAGTTTTTGTCACATATGGGTTCCTGGGTTGGTGAGGTAGTCTCAGGACATGGGGAAAAGAACATGGAGAAAAAATATGGATTAATGCTCAAATCTGTGGGTTGTGTAAACAGCAGTCTATAATTTCTGCACTGTAGTTTCCCTTCTTGTATTTTCTGTTGCCTGAACCAGCGGGTTCTGACCTAGAAGTTCATCCCCAACTTCAAGGTCCCGTGATTTGGGGCACCCTTTTCCTTTATCCCACTGCCCAATATTTCCCAGGATGTCTCCACAGGTAGAGCAAATTTCCTGAGGCAGAGACTTCTTTTGCATTTTTCTACTCACAGAGCGTCCTTTAAAGAGGTAGTGCAAGAAGAGCCTTCAGAGCCTATCCGGGGCCAAAATCTGCATTTTACAGATGAGAAAGCTGAGGCTCAGGGGAGCTGGCTGGCTTTTTGACCAATTCCACATCATCTGTCTCTGAGGTCAATGCTATGTCCACTGTACCACACTGCCTCAATCACAAGTTTCTCCAACAGCAGCTATGCACGAATCTTTGCAAATTATGCGATTACATGTGTGTATAAATATTAAACAATGTAATATATACTTTATTAGAGCAGAGGACTGTCTTCATGACATCCAGTTGAGTTCAAAAAAGGAAATGCTGGAGCAATATGTCTGGCGTAATCTCAGTTCTGCTCCTCCCTGCCCAACAAAAATAGCAGCTTCTGTGTGACTGTGTCTGTATGTGACTGTGACTGTATGTGATTGTGTCTGTGAGGATTCGTGTGCATGTCCTTGTATGCATAGAAAAGACCCAGGGTTTGCTCACCAAACAGCAGTGGATTTTCCTTGTGGGAGGGAAACTTTCATTCTTTTGTTTATTTGGAATTGCTACATGTTTTACAATGAGCATGCTTTGCTTTTGCAATTTAAAAACAATGAGCAAGAAATAATCATAGCTACTGTGAGCTTGGAATACAAACAAGGCACTCTGCTAAGTCCTTCACCTGCACCATCTCATTTCATCCTCCCTGTGGCTCTATGACATGGGACTATAATTACACCCCAGATGCACAAACTGAGGCTTAAAGAGGCTACAAGGTAGTAAGTGACAGAGCCAGGATCTGAACACAGGAATAACCGACACAAAAGCAATGCTCAGATCATCCCTAAAGGGTCACTGTTTTTCACCTGCACTCAATAGAAAAAAGCATGTGTGCTTCTCACGGATGTCATCTGTTTATCCTGAGTTGCTTCAAAGCAGGGACAGGCTGCCGGCTGCCGTGCTATTGTAAGACACCTCAGTGTGTCTGCCGCCTGAGCTGAAGCTCTCTTTGCTGTGTTCCCCCTCCTCTCCTGGCCCATGCCCCATGCCTTTCCATCCTCACCATTCTTGGCGATCTCTCCATGTGTGAATTCCATTAAAGGCTTGCTCACTGCTATTTTGGGCGATGCATTAACACGTGGGCTTTGATTTGATGGGAGAAGGCCAGACATGGCAGGATGATGAAAAAGAAATTTAAAATGTCCTCTCCCTCCCCCCAGAGTCCCAGAAGCCCTCCCTCACCGCTCCCAGGAGACCTGAGAACCCAGTGTATGGGGAAATGTACAGAGGGAGAGTGGAAACCTTCATCATCTGTTAGGGCCTTTGAACGTGGCTGTTCCCTCTCCTTGGAATTGTCATCTCTCAGCTGCCCATATGGCTCACTCCATCACCTCCTTCAGGTCTTGGCTCAAGTATCAGTTCACCTGAAAGGACTTCCCTGACTGCCATTCAGAAACAGCAGCTCCTTTCTACCTCCACACTCCCCTGGCCCCACTCCCTATGTTCCTCTGTCTCCTGCGAAGCACCCATCACCTGACAGACGGTGCACTCACTTGTCTGCTTACCGTTTCCCACTAGAATAGAAGCTCCATAAAGACTGAACTGTTTTATTCACAGCTTTATCCCCAGTACCTGCACTGGTGCCTGAAATGTCACAGAGGCACATAGATTAAAAAAAAAAAAAAGTATACATTGATCGAGGAGGTTAAGAACAAGAGGCTGAGAAATGGCTTGGCCCAGGGCCTAGTTTCCCCCAAATATCATGAGATTATAGAAACTTCAACACAGTGATTTGAAAAATTAGAAAGTCATCTCCCCCGCTCCAAAGCTGTTTTGAATCTGAACTCGCACGCACCATGAATGAGAAGGCTTTGGGAAATAAACACACTAGGAAGTCGTGTGCAGTTGGAGTTCCGCTCACTAACACATGTTCAAAACAAAAAGCCCAATTTGGATGAAAATAGCAGGAAGTCGTCCCCCAGGGACACCTGGTGAGGTCATATTGCTTGGCTCTGCTGCTTCCATTTTTACCAACTCTGCTGCCTTCTGCCAACTCAAGGAGGCCAGGAACCACATCCAGCCCCATGCGGCTCAATGGGAAAGAGCTGCTCTCGGAAAAGCAGATGCTAGAACCACAGCCCCGGGCTCTCCTCTGGAGCCTCAGTGTGGGACGATAAAAATCCCAAGGGTGGCTGGCCACTCACCACGCGCTCTGCAAGCACTTCCTGCACTTCACCTCATTTATCCTCACAACCATCCCACGAGGCTGGCCTTATTACCCTCATTTTACAAACAAGGACACTGAAGTTCCAAAAGATTCAGCCATTTGCCCTGGGTCACGTTCTGTAACTCCAGACTCACACCAAAAATACACATGATCCTAGTTTCAGCTCTTTCATTTACTTGCTGGGTGGCCTCAGACAAATGCCTATCCGTCTCTGAATCAAAACTTCTGCATCCATAATTTCAGAGTTTTCTAAGATCATTCCATTCAGTGTTTTCTAAGGCATCTTCCCGCCTTAACTTCCTATGGTCTGTAGCAGATGTTTCAAAATAGGAGGGAAGGATAGAGACTTGAGTCCTGGGACTCCTGCTTGGCCAGTCCAACTCCTAAAGATTTTCCCACAACGCCGACACTATCAGTTGGGCTGACCAGAGGAAACTGAAGGGCCACAGGCTCTACTGGGGGCAGAACAGGAGAGATTAGACACAGGCAACAACAGGGAACACTTAGACTAGAGTTAATGGGAACAAAGCTGCCATGAGAAATAAAGGCAGGCCCCCGAGAGACACAGTCAAGAACAAACCCTCTAAGGGCCTTTTCTTATAGGACCAAAGGAAGACAACACAAGGAAAAATCCAGGGCCAATAGATGCTGCACTGCCTGGGGACGCAGCTGGCCAGGTCTATTCCAGGGACACAGGAGAGAAGACACACAGCCTAAACTGGCTTTACTCTCAAGAGAGGAACAAAAATGACTGTGATCCCCATCTTTCTGGCTTCCCAAGGCCACCATGTCCTGGAGGCAGAGGAAGGATGTGGATGAAGCCCCACCACTGCACAAGCTGTGAGTTGTATTTTAACCACACTCGGGACACCACTCATCCTCCTTTGCAAGTGCCCAAAAAGCCCAAATTTGGAATAAATTATATTCTCCCTTTCCACCCAAGCCTAAAAGCTATTCCCATCCTTTTGTATACAGGAAGGTCCTTCTTCATCCTTTTCTTGGCAGTGATGCATTTGATTACTCATTGGCTTCCAGGGGGTTCTGGAGGCTGCCAAGAGGAGACAGGCAGCTCTCCAAGCCATGCAGCCTTATCTGCGACGTCTGTGTGGCAGAACGAAAAGTGGGACGGTCGGTGGGGAAATACCAAATGTTTTCAGAGTCCCTCGGCCAAGTAAGGAGAGCTCTTCATGGCTAAGTAGATGGGGAATGGCCAAAGAATGAGCCACAGACATAGCCCTACATCGTGCCCATTCACCTCCTCCATTACATGAATCCAGATATGACTGCGTCTGATGGCAAATCAATGTGCAAGTGCCTCTGAGCCAGGCTACCACCCAAGATGAATGAGGTTAGGAAGAGGGAAGAGCCGGGCCCGATGAAGCCAGGAGACTGTTGACGATGCCCTGTTGACAAAATCTCAGATGCAGCTGAACCAGAACACATGGAACAATCTGAGTCTGAGGCTCCAAGCCCCAGCACACCCTGCTTTGCTCGCTCCTCTCTGCTGTTTTCCTCTAATCTCCTTGATTTCCTGCCACGCACTGGGCTGGCGCTAGTAAGGCAGCTGCCAAAGACCTCCGGTCCATCCACTCCCTTAATCTCACACATACACAGACCTCTGTGTGCCCGCAGTGAACTCCAGGGGCCCCCGAAATACTGCCTAAGGAAATTTTAGCAACACATTTAGCAGTCCAGCAATCTCACATCAACTCAAGAGGCTGTGGAAAGGCTCTGGCTTTGCAAGATGCTGCCTGAAAGGCACCAAGGACTGACAGCTTGGGGTCACTCCATTAACTGCTTCCTTCCAGAACAGCGACACCTGCGTCCGGCGTTGACACAGAAGTTATTTGTTTCATTTTAGACAAAGGAGGAGTCCACTTACTCATTCTTCTCCAGGTCCAGGATCAGTTCTCGCCCCTCAGCCATTACCCTGAGCTCAGCTTTGAGTGGATGCTAAAAGCAACAACAAAACAATGTCAGTTCCTAAAAGCCGGCACCCTGGCTCCCAGGGTCGGGCACAGGATCTAGCACAGCGCTCCGACATTGATCCACAGGAAGTGAATGAGCAAAGGTCAATTGCATTTCCAGCCCACATGTAAAATGACCTCAATCCCAGAATGACCCAAATCCTTCCCCCATCTGCTTTCTCCTGAAAGGCATAGGGAAGAAACTCGAGGCTGCAATGTGGTGTAAGTGTATGTACGTGGTGCAGTGAAGGGAAACACTGGAAAACACGATCTCCAGCAGTAAATGTCCTGCAGAGTCAGATCTGGATTCAAGCACCGGCTCTGACACCTGCAGCTGTGTGAAGTCGGACACGTTGCTGAGCCTCCCCACATCTCAGTTTCTTCATGTATGATACAGAGATAGTAATAGTCAATTTGATGGGCATCTTGTAAGGATTGAGTGAGATAATTAGCATAAATAATGTATCACAGTGCCTGGCACACGGCAAGCCATGATACATGTTGCCTATTATCTTGTAAAATACTAGGGGATCCTCTTCGTAGTGGGTTCTTATCTCATTTTGGCTCTCCGTTTAGAAAACCCCAATCATCTCAGAGGAAGCAACTAAGAGATCCTCAAATTAAGGTTTTATAGGCCAAAAAGTAGATACATTTTACACATAAGCAGTTTGGTAGTGGCCACAGGTGCTACATATCCAGAACGGATCACTTAACATATACCAGTGGTTGATAAGCACAAAAACTATGTTCAGCATCGCTAATAAACCACCTCCCCACCTCCAGAAAAAAAAATTAAAAATAATAAGTTACCTTGAAAAAAATCAAAGTGCCAGAGGTTATCTAAAACTCTAAATCACAATGCACAATGCCCACTGTAAACTGGGCACTCGCAATCCCTACCACTGAGAATTTAAACTGACGGCAACTCTCTGAAAGATAACATGACAGTATGCACCGAGAGTTTAAAAATGTTTAGACTCGGCTGGGCACAGTGGCTCACGCCTGTAATCCCAGCACTTTGGGAGGCCAAGGCAGGCAAATCAGAAGTTTGAGACCAGCCTGGCCAACATGGTGAAACCCCGTCTCTACCAAAAATACAAAAATTAGCCAGGCATCGTGATGGGTACCTGTGACCCTAGCTACTCAGGAGGCTGAGGCAGGAGAATTGCTTGAACCTGGGAGGCAAAGGTTGCAGTGAGCTGAGATCACGCCACTGCACTCCAGCCTGGGTGACAGAGCGAGACACTTTCTCAAAAGAAAAAAAAAAATGTTTAGACTCAGGAATGTGAGGCTGTTTGAAAGGAATAAATGGAGGCACAGGCAAAGGTTTGTACATAAGGACATTTATTACTTATAATAATGAATAATGGGCCAGGCGCAGTGGCTCACACCTGTAATCCCGGCACTTTGGGAGGACGAGACGAGTGGACCACTTGAGGTCAGGAGTTCGAAACCAGCCTGACCAACATGGTGAAACCCCGTCTCTACTAAAAATACAAAAATTAGCTGGGCGTGGTGGTGCACACCTATAGTTCTAGCTATTCAGGAGGCTGAGGCAGGAGAATCGCTCAAACCTGGGAGGCGGAGGTTGCAGTGAGCCGAGATCATGCCACTGCACTCTAGCCTGAGCGATAGAGTGACACTCGGTCTCAAAAAAAAAAAAAAAAAAGTAATGAATAATGAAATGTAACTTAACTGTCCTAAATATAACCTGTTAGAGAATGGTTAAATAAATGATGATCCATTCATATGAAAGAACACCGAATGATCATTAAAAGCAGCAACTTTAAGTAGTTGGTAAGTTACTGACAAAATGTACACAATAATCATTAGTCAGAAAGCTCAAAATACAACACTGAATATTTTATTTAAATACACTTTGCAAAGGGAAAAATGTAGAGAGAAATAAGCCTAAAGGTTACCATAGCTAATGGGATCATGAGTTAATTCTGTTTTCTTTTGCACATCTTTCCACATGTTTATAATTGCTTTCATAGTTTAAGAAAAGAACTTTTTATTAATCTCTTTCTACTTTATTATTGTGGAGAATTTCTAAGAAATTTAAAATCCAAGTCATAAAAAATCTCCATGCTTCAACAATTCAACTTAAGGCTACTGAACTTTTTTCGAAGAAATAAATTATTTATTTAAAAAAGGATATTTACATATTTAAAACAGAACAGATTCTTTGGAATGTTTTAAACATAAGCTCTCTATTTTGGGACTAAGGAACTGACAACTTTTTTTGAGACAGGGTCTTGCTTTGTTGTGCAGGCTGGAGCGCAGTGGCACAATGATGGCTCACTGCAGCCTCAACCTCCCAGGCTCAAGCATACTGAGTAGCTGGGACCACAGGTGCGTGCCACCACACTGGGCTAATATTTTTAATTTTTTTGTAGATACTGGGGTATTACCATGTTTCCAAGGCTGATCTTGAACTCCTGGGCTCATGTGATCCTCCCAACTCAGCCTCCCAAAGTGTTGGTATTACAAGTGTGAGCCACCTCATCCAGCAGATAAATTCTTGAAGTCCCTTTCAATCCACAAAATCATTGCTAGAGTAGAACTTCTAGCCCTTCTAAGGTTGACCTCAAAGCTTAGTTCTTGCATGTCTGAGAAAGTAGGTCACCTGTTCTGCCGCCTCTGGTTAGAAGCCTACCTCGTCTAAGCACATTCCCCTTCCTCGCTGCAAACCCCACTCTGCATTAGGATTTGGGCATTTCTGAGACTTTGAGGTCACCAAGGGCTCTGATGAGATCTCAACATTCCGATCAACGGCTCTTGGGCAACCCTGGTCATTGCCTAATTAATCATATTACTTCATCTCAAGAAGGAACATTTCAAACCCACCGGAGTAGGAAGCTGGGGAAATGATTGACCAATAACTTTCACTAAGAGATTCACTTCTCTGTTTGTCATGCCCTGATTCAGCTCTGCCAACACCTATTCTGGTTGCAGATCCTTTGCCACTTTATGGAGTTTTTGAGGCAGTGCCCTGCACAATCACACTGAGCATCAGGGACCCCAGCCCCAAGTGGGCATTTAAGAAAGACCACACAGACTGGGCACGGTGGCTCACGCCTGTAATCCCAACACTTTGGGAGGCCGAGGTGGGCAGATCACTGGAGATCAGGAGTTCGAGACCAGCCTGACCAACATGGAGAAACCCCATCTCTACTAAAAATACAAAATTAGCCAGGCATGGTGGCGCATGCCTGTAATCCCAGCTACTTGGGAGGCTGAGGCAGAAGAATCGCTTGAACCCAGGAGGCAGAGGATGAGGTAAGCCCAGATCATGCCATTGCACTCCAGCCTAGGTAACAAGAGTGAAACTCCGTCTAAACAAAAAAAATAAAATAAAATAAAAAGGAAAGAAAGAAAGACGACACAGAAACAGAGCTATAGCAATTCCCTCATCCAAGAGGTAGGTAACCATGCGACTGCCCCCACAGAGAATGAATACTGCCCCAAATCAAAGCACTATCTTCCCCTCCCCCAAAGAGACACAAGCTGCAGCAAGAATAGTAATCTTTTTTTTTTTTTTTGACAGAGTCTTGCTCTGTCACCCAGGCCGGAGTGCAGTGGCCCAATCTTGGCTCACTGCAAACTCCGCCTACCGGGTTCAAGCCATTCTCATGCTCAGCCTCCCAAGTAGCTGGGATTACAGGTGTGCACCACCACGCCTGGCTAATCTTTGTAATTTTAGTAGATGGGATTTCTCCATGCTGGCCAGGCTGGTCTCGAACTCCTGACCTCAGGTGATCCACCCATCTCAGCCTCTCAAAGTGCTGGGATTACAGAGCATGAGCCACCATGCCCCGCCAGGAGAAGTAATCTTTATTTTTATGTGGGTGATCCAAAAATAATTCTCTCTATTCTGGAAGGTGCTCAGGCACTGATATTTAAAAAAGGATGTTCCCTTTTTCTATGGGGCATTTCAAGCAAAACAATGAAACTGCATTTTAAGGATCTATGAAGCTTTTCTGTTCAGCTCTACTGATGAGCTTTTCTGATGAAACTCCACTCTGTATTAAGAAGAGGCACCATCAGCTCTCCTCTCCTAGGAAGTACAGTAAGCTGACCCACTGTTTATACCTCTCCTAGGGATGGGTTAAAAATTTTTTCTCCTTCAGTCTAGATTAAATAGATCTTTAGCTCCATAGGGTATCGGAAATCTGTCCTATATTTGCATTCCCCTTAAGATCTAGTATAATATTTAGTATACAGTATAAGTGTTCAGTTAATGTTTAATGAATGTGAGCTTTAAGTCAGTGATGAGAAAAAGAGAAGAAAAAAATGTTTAATGAGTGAATTAATTATATAAATGAGAATGAGAGGCCTAAGTGAAATCCAGCCTCTAGTCTCTCTCTCTTCGACATTCATTCATTTGTTCATTCAACAAATAGTTACGGTGCCAGGCACTATGCTGACTATTCCTACAGAATACAATGACCCATATGCTGGGCAGACAATGATTGGGAACAAAGACAGGATCTGGTCCTCTGCTTTGTTCTCAGGCCCTTCCTGAGGATGCCCGGCATCCACATCTGGAGAGAACAAAGAAACCTCTATAAAAAGTAGCAGGTCCATTCCTCAGGCAGTATGAATAGGTTGCAATACCCAAGATCTTAATTGTTAAAAGTAATCTGCTCTAGGATGACCATCCATTAATTTGTCAAGACTTTTCCTGAAGCTATTTTCAGCCTCTCCTACTTTTTGATGAAATGAATTCCATGTGTTTACTGCCTTTAGGACAAAATGTTACTTGCTTTTATTTGTCCTGATTTTTTTTTTTTTTTTTGGGACAAGGTCTTGCATTGTCACTCAGACTGGAAGACAGTGATGCGACCATATCTTACTATAACCTCAAACTCCTGGGCTCAGACGATCGTCCCACCTCAGCCTCCAGAGTAGCTGCGACTACAGACACACACCCCTAGGCCTAGCTAATTTTTTCTTTTTTTTTTTTGTAGAGGTAGGATCTCAGTATGTTGCCCCAGGCTGGTCTTAAATTCCTGGCCTCAAATGATCCTCATGTCTCAGCCTCCCAAAGTGCTGGGATTACAGGCTTGAGCCATCGCACTTGGTCTGTCCTAAAATTTACACTGTTAGGTTCCCTTGGTAAATCCAAGTTGGAGCCTTTTTGGACATGTCTGTATTATCCTGGCCAGAGTTTCAAGGATCCTGGACATTACTCCTTTCCATTTATCTTTCCAGATTCAACAGCCACAATGTCTGAAGTCTTTCCTGACACATCTCTTTCCTGCTATAATCCTGCTCCTATATTTTGCCCAATAAATCACAAATCGTTTTAACCCAAAGAGATCTTAGAAAACAACCCCCCTCCCCAGCTTTCTTTTCTCCTTATTCTCTCTAAGCACTTTTTTATAAATGAGGAAAATCTACCACTTCAGCAAGTGGCAGGTCACATAGCTGGTTACTGGCACACAACTTGCTCTTTCACGTCTCACTTGGGCTGGAAAAAGCAAATCACAGTGGGGCACAGTGGCTGACGCCTGAAATCCCAACACTTGGGGAGGCCGAAGTGGGTGGATCACTTGAGGTCAGGAGTTCGAGACCACCCTGGACAACATGGTGAAACCCCATCTCTACTAAAAATACAAAATTGGCCTGGCTTCGCAGCACACACATGTAATCTCAGCTACTCCAGAGGCTGAGGCATGAGAATCGCTTGAACCTGCAAGGTGGAGCTTACAGTGAGCCAAGATCATGCCACTGCACTCCAGCCTGTGCGACAGTGAGACTCTGTCAAAACAAACAAACAAACAAAAAACAAAATAAAAAACAAAAACCAGAACCACAAAGAATATCCTAAATGCTCAGGTCCTCTCTGCAGGAACAGGACAGTGTTTCTTGTTTTCTCCCCAATCTCTTTGATAAAGCCATGCATTTTCCTGGTGTTCTGGCCAGGGGAGCCTACTGGATTTTAAGATACATTCCCCAGTACTAGGTCTCTACGCTGCCTCTTATTAAAATAGTTTACATTATTATCCTTTTTCTCTCCAAGTACATTATTCCTTCAAGAAAATGAAGTATGTATTATGCAGAGTAAAAATAACAATGACAATATTTAATGAATTCCAATCAAGACTGATTTCTGTGACACTAACACATTTGCACTTAGCTTGTGTCAGCATTAATGTGAATTTTCATTTCCTCAACTAATAGCATTTGGAAGTGTTCTAGAAGTTTGCCATACAAGGAAGGAAAGTCCCGTCTGTGATATCCAAAATGGGCACCCAGAGGATAGAGTAGGCTGGAAACAGAACTAATGGTGACGACTGGGATTCTAAGAAAGTTGAGTAGGTAGCCCAAACCTCAGTTGTCAACTCCTGCCAATGTAAATGAGGTCTTTTGAGTCTTACCTTTTCTCTCACGGGGCTTTCTGAAGTCTTCCACTGAGGTATGATTAGTTCATGCTGCAGCTTGGGGCTGCCTTCCCCACTTCCTCCTGCCAATACAAGATGCAAAACCATTGGAATCCCAGACCTCTATACCCCAGCTAAGCCACACTTGCACTTTCTGTGAGCTGCCCCTGCACTGGGTCATTAGAAGACTTGCTGGATTTCAGGCTCTTGGCACTTCCTAGGAACTAGGCACTCTAGGTGTCAGTGACATTGTGGTAAATAGGACATATAAGGTCTCTCTACTTGTAAAGGTGGGAGACAGACGATGAACAAATGTTCTCACATGCTATTAAGTACCCTGAAGAAAATAAGTTGGGGTCATGGAATAAAGAGACATCTAGCAGGAGGTGCCTATTTGAAACAGGATGATCAGCATAGATGGCATTTGAGTCCTGAGAAGCCAGAAGGCAGCCATGCAAAAACTTGGGGGAAGAGTGCCCCAGGTAGAGGAAATAGCAAGTGCAATGGCCCTGCCTGAGCAGAAGTGAACTTGGCCTGTTGAAGGCACAAGCATAAGGTAGGGGTAGCTGGTAAATGAAAGAGGAAGTTGGTATGAGATGTGGTCAGCAAGACAGCCATGGGTCTGATAATGCAGAGACCATGGAGAGTGTCTGGATTTTCTTATAAATAGACTTGGAAGGCACCGGGTGTTTTAAATACAGAGCAATATGATCTGTGTTGTTTAAAAAAGATCACTCTGCCTGCGTGGTGGAGAATGGGGGTGGGGTGAGGCAGAGCGGCGAGAGTGAGAGCAGAAGCAGGAAGGCCAGGCTAGAGATATGCCGGAGCCCTGGTGAGAGATGATGGTGGCTCAGATTAGAATGACATCAGTGGAGAGGAATGAAGCGGTGGGATTCTGGGCATATTCTGGAGGTCAAGCCCATGAATATTGCTCCCGTGGAGCTTTAGTTTTCTTGCCTGTAAAATGAAGACAATGATGCCACCTGCCCATCTCACAGCTTTATTGTGAAGAGTCAATATGAAATTGCCTCCTATTTCGCAGAGCATCAAGTTACATTAATTGGAACTTCCTAACGGCAAGTTTGCATTTGTATTCCACTTTCTACTTCCCAAATCACTCACCCAAACCAGTTCTCCTTCAGGCTCAGGGCAACCCTGGGAAGTAGGAAGTAGGAGTCCTGTTTTCTTTCGAGACTCCGTCTCGCTTTGTCGCCCAGGCTGGAGTGCAGTGGCGCAATCTCAGCTCACTGCAAGCTCCGCCTCCCGGGTTCACGCCATTCTCCTGCCTCAGCCTCCCGAGTAGCTAGGACTACAAGCACCCGCCACCACACCCGGCTAATTTTTTTGTATTTTTAGTAGAGACGGGGAGGAGTCCTGTTTTGCAAGAAAGAGAATTTAAACTATAGGAGAGATTTGTTCAGGGTGCTGGAGAACTCAAATACTGGCTGCAGACCATCTTAACAAAATGGTAATTTCCCGACACCTAAACGGACTGGTCCCCGTAGTGCTCCTGGGAATGGGGCCGAGGACCCCAAAATCTATTCTGTCTAAACTAACTACATCAATCATACAGAATATGAGTGATAAAAAGATGGCCGGTCGGGCGCGGTGGCTCACGCCTGTAATCCCAGCATTTGGGGAGGCCGAGGCGGGCGGATCACGAGGTCAGGAGATCGAGACCATCCTGGTTAACACGGTGAAACCCCGTCTCTACTAAAAACACAAAAAATTAGCCGGGCGCAGTGGCGGGCGCCTGTAGTCCCAGCTACTCGGGGGGCTGAGGCAGGAGAATGGCGTGAACCCAGAAGGCGGAGCTTGCAGTGAGCCGAGATTGCGCCACTGCACTCCGGGCTGGGCGAAAGAGCGAGACCCCGTCTCGAAAAAAAAAAAAAAGATGGCCATAGTTGTTCTGTTAGAGTGGTGATTATGAGTAATTATTAACATTCCCTTCAGAATACCGATATAATGCACTTGCAGTCAACATAGATTTTAAAAATAATCTTATTGGACCAACACCAATTCATCAGACAGGCAAATATTAGAAACAATGCATTCATATATTTATCAAATATTTTCTGAGTACTTAACTATGTGCCAAGTGCTATGCTATGAATAGCTGCTTAATATTCATAGAGGAACAAGACAAGCACACGGCAGGACAGGAACCTGTAATCTCAGCACTTTGGAGGTCCGAGGTGGGCGGATCACCTGAAGTCAGGAGTCTGAGACTAGCCTGGCCAACAAGGTGAAACCTGTCTCTACTAAAAATATGAAAATTAGCTGGGTGTGGTGGCGCATGCCTGTAATCCCAGCTACTCAGGAGACTGAGGCACGAGAATCCCTTGAATCTGGGAGGCCAAGATTGCGCCATTGCACTCCAGCCTGAGTGACAGGGCAAGACTCCATCTCAGAAAAAAAAAAAAAAGACAGGCATCGCTCTTGCCCTGGTGGCTCTGATAAGTCTAGATTATTTTAAACAAAAAGGAATTCTATAATATTTAATGGAACATTTAATGAAATTAAATGATATCTATGATTGTAAAAAAAATAGTGAAAGCAATCTAAAGTCTCACCAGAAGAGGAACACAGTACATGTTAAGAAAAGGTCTCCAAAACTTAGAAATAAGGCAAAGAGCAAGCAAGATGTCTTCTCAATGTCATATCAGAGCATTGTTTAACAGACCACCCACGGATTATTGCATTATCTAGGGGAATGTACCATTGACTTTTTATTTACCATTGATTAAAGGCTATACTCTGTGAAGTTATATAATCTATATATATATCTACAGATTTCTGTCTGACAGAGATGTAAGTGATTTCAGCATAGTAGAAAGATAACCTGGCCAGGCACAATGGCTCACGCCTGTAATCCTAGCATTTTAGGAGGCCGAGGCGGGCGGATCACCTGAGGTCAGGAATTTGAGACTAGCCTGGCCAACATGGTGAAACCCCGTCTCTACTAAAAATACAAAAACTAGCCGGGTGTGGTGGCACATGCCAATAAGCCCAGCTACTCAGGAGGCTGAGGCAGGAGAATCACTTGAACCCAGGAGGCAAAGATTGCAGTGAGCCCAGATCGTGCCACTGCATGCCAGCCTGGGCAACAGATAGAGACCCTGAAAAAAAAAAAAAGAAAGAAAGAAAAGAAGGAAGGAAGGAAATTAAAAAAGAAAGATAACCAAGAATTATGGTTTTGCTTCATGGGGCATCCACCATTTCTGCCTCTGTCCTGGGCCACATGATTTCAACATTCTTTCTCCGATGCTTGTATCACCCCTTTCTAATGCTCCCTGAATCAGCTTTACTCTCCTGTTTGCTACCTCATTAATGAGTTGAATAAATCTTGGCCACATTTGTATGAGTCGTGCTTTTAACTTTTGAAAACTTTGTATAGAGTCATTAAAATCATGTTTTACAGAGAATTTAATGATGTGGAAAATGCTCATGGTGTGAAGTGAAAAATGCAAGACACAAAACTGTACTTATGGGTATGGTTCCAATTTTATCAATATATACCCATAGGAACACACAAAGAATGGGGAGGGGAAAAAAAAACAAAATATCAACAGCAACTGTGGATTTGGGGGTTGCAGATCATTTTCTTTTTCACTTTTCGTTATTTCCCAGATATTCTACAGCAAGTGGTCTCCAAGGACTCAAAACTCAGAGAAGGCGCCTGTGCTAGGAGCAGTAACTTGCTTTCCTTGCCTTTCTTCATGCTTTTCTCCTGCACTAAGCACTGACACAGGCCTGGTGCTACCCTAGAACCTCCTGTGCCTCAGTTTCCCCTTCGGTACAATAGCTTAAAGGGCAGTTTCTTTGAGCCCTTTGGGAGGAACGCCCGACCTCGGCCCCTGGAAGTTCCGAACTGTCGGAAGAGCTCTCAGCCTCTGGGTTTGAGGCGGCCCGGGGGTCCAGCCAGCCCACCCTCGCTCCGCCGGTGCTCGCTTTATTTGAAAACGCTGACTGTTGGTCCCCCAGGCAGCAGTCTGGAGTCAGCCCAGCCCGTCTGCAGCGGTGGAGCCAGGGCTAAGCCTTCTCCGGTCGTAATGACAGAACCCGGGCACCGCCCCCCGGGACCATTCCTTCCGCGAAATTTGCGTAGAGCCCCCGAGGGATGGAGCCGGGGAGGGGGTTGGTGTCTGGGAAACTAGTCGTGAGAAACACGGACATCACCCGGCATTTTAGCTGGAAACATCGAGTCAGACCCCTTCGCTTCACAGAAGGGGAAACTGAGGACCAAAGAAGGCGGCCGTCGGGTTGGCGTGGAAAGAGAGCCCTGGTTTCCAGTGCCACCGCGGACCTCAACCCGTGGCGTGGCCATGGGCAAGTCCTTTCCCTTTTGTGGGCCTCGGTTTCCCCATCTGTGAAATGGGTGCGTTTGACTTGGCCTTCGGTAGGGCTCCTGCCAGCTCGGGGATCCTAAGTGTACGGCTGGAGATACCCAGCAAGCCATCCCCCAGCAAGGCTACCACAGTCTCCAGCGGGCATTTCATGTCCTACCCCACCAGTGTGGCAGGCACCGAGCCTGGTCCCAGGAAGCCGCTCCCAGGCCACACGGGCAGGGCGCTCGGGATGCTCGGCGTTGGCGAGTGCAGCGGGCGGTAGAGAGAAAGACAGAGAGGCGGAGCGGACACGAGGGACCGTGAGAAAACGGAGGAGGATAAGCCCCGAGAACGGCGGAAAGAGAAGCCAAAAGCAGAAAAACAGAGGAAGGAGAAGGCGAGAGGGGAAGGCAAGCCAGTGAGCCGACCGGCTGTTTTCTGGCTGCGCCGGGTTTCCCCGACCTCCGCCACCTCCCAGGGCGCACAACGTGGGAACAAAGCCCGGGCTCCCAGGCTGGGGGCGGCGGGGGCGCAGGCCCCGCGGAGTTGCAGGAGGCGCAGGGGTCGCGGTCCCAGCGCTCCGGAACCGCAGGGCTACTCCCAGGTCTCCGGGCCACCCAGTCTCCATCCCCCGGCTCCTGGCCACTTACTTGTCCATCCAGGCTCCCGCGCCGCCCGCGGCCGGAGGAGCTGCAGGGCAAGCGCCAGCAAGCAAAGCCGGGCGGCGCCTGCGCCCCCTGGCATGGTGGCGGCGGCCCTTAGCACTCGGCGCTCACACGCCCTCAGCCATGCCTGCCCCCTGCCCGGCGGTGGAGGCGCGTCTGGAACCCCCCGGCTCGCCCCGCGCCTCCCCACCCGGCTCCCAGCCCTCGGCCGATACGCTCCGCCCCCAGCCCCGCGGGGCTCCGCCAGGGGATGGAGGAGGGGAGGCTCCAGCCCGGAGGGGGCTGGAGGGAGGGGCCGGGGAGGAGCTGGCGAGACTCGGGGGAGCGGGGCTGGCTCAGGTGAGGGAGACCGCGGGGAAGGGAGAATCCGAGCCCCCAAGGAGGAGGGATTCGTGGTGGACGCGGCCTGTAGAGGGTCGGGGACTCGGGCTTCCAGGAGTTAAACTGGACCCCTCTCCGCACAGCGGCCGATTTACTGTCCCGCACTGTGCCAGATGCCTTGGGTGACACTCAGAGGTGACTCACCCAGCGCTGTCCCCCCAGGGGCCTCCACTCTCGGAGACAGGCTCAGAAAGAGTTAACCCAACCGCCAGGCACAAAGAACTAAGTGCTATATAGACTTCTTTTTTTTTTTTTTTTTTAAGCAGGACACAAATCCAGAAGACATTCCTTCTGCCTGGGAGGAGGGAGTGGTGAAGACCAGAGGAATCCCAGAGGAGAAGACATCTGAGATCGGGAGAAGGAGAAATGGAACATCAGGCGGAGGAAACAGCCCAGACAATCGCGCTGGGACCTGAAAACCCTTGGGCTGCATGGGGGGAGAAAACCAGAATTGGGGATGGTTAGGGTTTTGGAGGGAAACACAGGGAGATGTGACCAAAAATAATAATAACTACTGTTACTTATTGAGGACTTTCTATGTACTAGAATAAGAAAATCGTGATAGCTAAGACTGATAAAACGCTAAGTGTCAAACACTGTCTTCAGCACTTTACACATATTCACTTATTTAATTAATCGAAGAAAATAACTTTTATTAGCCAGGGACTCTGCATACATTATCTCTTTTCATTAGCCCAATAAACCCATGGGGTAGGTACTAGTACTATCCCTGTTTTAGAAATGAGGAAATCAAACCTGAGAGGCTAAACCACTTGCCCAAGATTACACAGCTGATGTCAGTGCCGAGATTCAAACCCACATCCGTGTAACTCCAGAGCCTGATGCAACACACCTTATTTTCCAGGTGGAGAAACTGATAATGAGAGAGAAATGACTTGCCTAAGATCCCTCAGCAAGTTTTAGCAAAGCCTCGTTGTAGAAACCCAGCCTCAAACCTCGTCCATCTGTTCCTTTTTCTGAGCCTCTTTAGTCAAACCCAGGTTGACTAGAGAAGTGCTATGTGTTGGAGAGGGCAAGGCACTCCTGAAGATGATGGGTAGGTAGGTCTATCAAACCCTACTCATGGGCACCCATGAGGGAAATCAAATAAGTGGTTCTGGCCATTAATGTCGTTTGGGACTCCATTAGTCTCCTCCAGCTGCCGTAAAATTCGTATCTTTCTGTGAACCCAAAATATCTGGGAGAGGTCTCAGTCAATTTAGAAGGTTAATTTTGCCAAGGTTAAGAACGTGCTCATGACATAGCCTCAGGAGGTCCCAACATGTGCCCAGGGTGGTCGGGATACAGCCTCCTTTTATATATTTTGGGGAGACTTGAGACATCAATCAATATGTGTACGATGTACATTGCTTCCAGTCCGGTAAGGCAAGACAACTCCAAGCTGCAGAAGGGGTGGTGCTTCCAGGTTATAAGTAAAATAAGAAACAGAAGAGGTTACATTCTTTTGAGTCCTTGACCTTCCACCGAATACACAATTTAGTCTAGCTCAGTGAATCTGCATTTTTACATAAACAATAGGGCAGAAGAAGCAATCAGATATGCATTTGTTTCCGGTGAGCCTCAGAGGGATGACTTTAAATTCTGTCTGTCCTTTGTCCACAAGGAATTTCCTTGTGTGAAAATTGTGAGGAAGGTATGTAGCTGTTTACCTTTGTAGCTATCTTATTTAAGAATAAGATGGTGGCCTGGCACTGTGGCTTATGCCTGTAATCCCAGCACTTTGGGAGGCCAAGGCGGGCAGATCACCTGAGGTCAGGAATTCAAGACCAGTCTGACCAATGTGGCGAAACCCTGTCTCTACTAAAAATACAAAAAAATTAGCCAGGCGTGGTGGCACACCTGTAATCCCAGCTACTCAGGAAGCTGAGGCAGGAGATCGCTTAAACCTCGGAAGTGGAGGTTGCAGTGAGCCAAGATCACACCACTGCACTCCAGCCTGGGCGACAGAGTGAGACTCCATTTCAAAAAAAAAGAAAAGAATAAAATGGGAGACAGGTTTGCCTGACATTGTTCCCAGCTTGACTTTTCCCTTGGCTTAGTGATTTGGGGGTCCTAAGATTTATTTTCCTTTCACACTTCTCACATGCAGAATATATCCACCCCATCCCAGCAGCCCAAACGTCTTCACTCATTCCAGCATTAATTCCAAGTCTGAAGTGTCATCTATATTTCATCTGTATTAGATATGGGTGAGACTTGAAGTTTGATTCACCCTGAGGCAAATTTCCTCTCAGCTTCCAAATACAATGTGGTGGGACAGGCATAGGATAGACGTGCTGATTCCAAAAGAGAGATACTGAAAAGAACAAGGTGACAGGTCCCCAAAATTGCAAAACCTAGCAAGGCAAATTCCATCAGATCTTAATGCTCTACAACAATCTTCTTTGGCTGGATGTTCTGCCCTGTAGGCCCACTGGGTCAGCAGTGTCACCCCCACAGCACCAGGCAGTGGTCAGCACCATAGCTCTTTGTCACAGTCCCCCACCCCAAGGCACTGGGCAGGGGCAGCCTGGCCTGTTTAAGAGAAGGAGACTCCACCCTTTCACTCCCTGCCTCCCCAACCGCCCGCTGTGGTGGGAGTGGCAACCCTGATGATCTGTGAATCATTTTTCTTAAAGAATGAAGCGAGCTGTATTGTCCTGTCCGGTAGAACAAAATTCTAAAAGCCTTCCTTTGTTTCATCCTGTCTTTATTCCTTTTGGTCTAAACTGGCAATGTCTTTGCTGGTAAAACCCATCTCTACTTCTGGCTTCTAAAGAGATGGCTGACTAGCTCCGTGGGTTATTGTCCAGCCACACCCTTCGTGTCCTCTCCAGAAAATCCTTTTTCATTTTTTTGCAATATGAATAGGCCGATAATTTTCCAAATCTTCAAGTTCTGTTTCCTTTTTGCTCAGCAATTCCTTCCATTTATCTCCATCCACTCGCATTTTACATAAGTACCGAGGAGAAGCCAGGCTCCATCTTCAACACTCTGGAAATCTCTGCAGCTAAATATTTAAGTTCATCACTTGCAATTTCTACTCTCCACAAAACACTAGAACACAATTGGTGGTGGAGAAAACACAAACTCGAAGTGCTTTTTCCTCTTCTCTCACTCAACACGACAACCATCAACAGAGAAGACCTCTGTAATCAAAGATGTGGGGGCTTTCCCCACACGCCAAGCAGCAATCAATTTGGACACTATAGACAGCATAAGATCCCACAGGTTGAGGGCTCAGTTTCCAAGACTGGACCCCCTTCAGACACCAGACTTGTGTTCTTCCAGAACTTCTGACCGACTGGCTTCCAGTTGGGGTTCCCAGGACACCTCTTTGGGTTCAATTAGTTTACCAGAGCAGCTCACAGAACTCAGGGAAGCACTTGTTTACATAAACCCAGCAAGGCCTGTGTCTTTAGATTCTTCTTGACCTCTCTGTGCAATATTCCTTCCTCAAGAGTATAGGGCAGCTTGCTTCAGCACTACATCTATTAAATTGGAAAGATACAGAGATTACCCTGGCTCCTGTGGAAGGATGACATGAAAATTCATGACGCATTCTATACTTGAAAAATAAAAAATAAAGAGTATAGGGCCGGATCATCTCTGCAATGAGGGTCTATGACCCACAATTAGATTATAGTCCTGCTGTAGGCAGGTGAAAGAAGGGCAGAGGAAGGTCAGATTCTCTTTCCCGACACCTGTTTCTGAGGCCTAAAGTGCCCCAACGTCATAACAAAAGACTATAACAAGGGCTATGGGAGATATGAGCCAGGAACCATGGATGAAAACCAATATACATATATATCATAATATCACAGCAATTCAGCTGAACCCTTTGCCACGTTGTAAGTAGTATTGGGTTTCAGAAACCAATAGCCCAAGATATGGCACTTTGACACATTAAACTAAAGAAGTCTTAAGGTCTCTTTGACCTTTCCCCACACTCTCCTGTCTCTCAATCCTTTGTCTCTCCCAAAGCACAGCATGAAGTTGTTCTCTGAAGTTCCCTTATCTGCCTAAAGTCTGGACCTGCCAAAGAAGACAACAGTCTCGGGTGCCTTCCCTGTGGTTTCATTAACTGCATTCATATCGCAGGAAGACTGAAGTCTGTCAACATACCTGAACAGACTTTTGTCACAAACTATTGTCAGGTCTGTGGGCCAAAAGACTCTGTCCTAGGCCATTGTATGTTCTTCAAGCCCACTGAATTCCCCTAAACATCATGTACTATCCCCCTAAAATCATCCGCACTCCCCTATCTCCCTTTCCGCTAAGAAGTAGGGTATATAAACCTCCGTACCCCAATGGGATATTGGACAATCACTCTGTGATTCTCTCCCATGCATGGTAATAAATTTGTATGCATTGTCTCCAGTTAATCTGCCTTTTGCGAGTTGATTTTTTGCTGAAACTTCAGAGGGCAAAGGAGAAGTTTTCCCTTAGCCCCTACACAAGAATCACCTTTCCTCCATTTTCCAATAACATGTTCCTCATTTCCATCATAGACCTCACCAGAATAGCTCTTAATATTCATATTTCTACTAATATTCTGTTCCTGGTGGTATATGCAGTCTCTAAGATGACAGAAGCTTTCTCTATAGCTCTCCTCCTGTCTTCCTGAGCCCTGGCCAGAATCACCTTTAACATCTACACTTCTATTAACAGTCCTTCAAAGCAATCTTGGCTTTTTCTAGCATGCACCTCAAAGCTCATGCAGCCTCTACCCATTACCCAGTTCCAAACTCACTTCTGCATTTTTAGGTATTTTGTTATAGCATAGCCCACTTCTCAGGATCAAAACCTGTATTAGTCTGCTAAGGCTGCCAAAACAAAATAACACAGACTGGTGGCTTAAACAACAGACTTTTTTTTTTTTTTTTGAGACAGAGTCTCTCTCTGTTGCCCAGGCTGGAGTGCAGTGGTGCTATCTTGGCTCACTACAACCTCTACCTCCCAAGCTTAAGCAATCCTTTCACTTCCCAAGTAGCTAGGACTACAGGCACACACCACCACACCTGGCTAATTTTTGTATATTTTTGTTGAGATGTGATTTTGCCATGTAGGAGAGGCTGGTCTCAAACTCCTGGGCTCAAGCAATCCTCCCTCCTCAGCCTCCCAAAGTGCTGGGATTACAGGCGAGAGCAACCACACCCGGCCAGAAATTTATTTTCTCACAGTTCTGGAGGCTAGAAGTCCAAGCTCAAGCTCCCATCAGGCTTGCTTTCTGGCAAGGCCTCTCTTCCTGGCCTGTAGAATGGCCACCTCCTCACTGTGCCCTCACATGGCCTCTTCTCTGCACATCAGTGAGACAGAGAGGAGAGTGGAGGGGATGCGCTGGTGGGTCTCTTCCTCTTATTATTTTATCTTATTTTATTTTATTTTTGAGATGAAGGCTTGCTCTGTCACCCAGGCTGGAGTACAGTGGCACAATCTCAGCTCACTGCAACCTCCACCTCCCAGATTAAACAATTCTCCTGTCTCAGCCTCCTGAGTAGTTGGGATTACAGGTGTGTACCACCATGCCCAGCTAATTTTTTGTACTTTTAGTAGAGATGAGGGTCTCACCATGTTGGCCAGGCTGGTCTCGAACTCCTGACCTCAACTGATCCACCCACCTCGGCCTCCCAAAGTGCTGGGATTACAGGTGCAAGCCACCGTGCCCAGCTTCTCTTCCTTTTATTATAAAGACATCAATCCTATCGGAGTAGGGCCCCACCCTCGTGACCTCATTTAACCTTCATTACCTCCTTAGAAGCCCTATCTCCAAATCCAGTCACATTAGGGGTTAAGGTTCCAACGTATGAATTTGAGGGGTGGGAGAGACAAATGTAGTCTATAATTATGGCTATAACCCTAGAGCCATGAGACTAAAATTCTAGTCCCAGTTTTCTCTCCAACCAGCTCTGTGACCTTGGCTGGGTCACTTCTCCTTTCTGGGACTGAGTTTCTGCTGAATAACTTGGGAACGGGAATGCCTGCCACCAGTGCATCTCACCCAGGAGCTGTGACGAGCAATTGAGATGATGGAAGTGAAAGTTCCATGACAAGTGGAAAATGCTGAAGTGCCATGCCTAACTGACTTTGTAGACAGGTCTCCTTGCAAAAGACATACAAACTCCATACTCAAAGTTCCCTTCCCTTTATTGGCCCTCAGCTGATCAATATTTAATCAGCACATAGGCCTGAAAATTGGGAGGTGGCTCACAAGACAAAAAGTCCAGTGATTCATGCACGACCAAGGAGTCACCGAGTTCCCAGTGTAGTCTCATCCTACTCGTCCTCCCCACTTATCCACAGGAACGAGTATATATACAGCTTTGACCTCATAGAAGCCTTCCCATGTATTTGTAAAGAATGTATATGTTATTTATAAAGAATATTAAGTCGCTACATAATCTTTGAAATATTCATGACATTTAACCTAGTAATTACATTTCTGGGAAACTATCCTAAAAAAATAATCTGCAATGCACACACAGATTTATGGACTAGAATGCTCATAATGGTGTTATTTATAATAGTGAAAATATTGGAAACAACCTAAATATTCAACTGTGAAAGAACAGTTCATAAATTATAGATTATCCATAAGATGGATTATTATGCAGCCGCTTAAAATGTTGGGAGTTTCTGCTCTGATGGTAGGTGAAAAAAAGCAGGGTCCAAAATTACATTTAAGTCTGATCTCAGCTATGTAAATAAAAGATATTTTTAAAAAGACTAGAAGGAACCATGCCAAAATGTTAACAGTGGTTACCTCTGCATGGTAAAACTATGGATGACAGGGGTTTTTTTTTTGTTTGGTTTTGTTTTACTGTTTGTTCTTTCTCTCTCTTTCATTTTCTACAATAATGAAGGACAGTCATGCATTGCTTAATGACAGGGATACATTCTGAGACACATCATTAGGCGATTTTGTCATGGGAACATCATAGAGTGCACTTACACAAACCTAGATGGCATAGCCTACTATACAACCAGGCCATATGGTATAGCCTATTGCTTCTGGGCGACAAACCTGTACAGCATCCTACTGTACTGAATACCGTAGGCAACTGTAACACAATTGTAAGTACTTGTGCATCTAAACATAGAAAGTACAAGGCAGTGAGCTACGACGGGCTATGATGCCATTAGGGGACAGGAATGTTTCAGTCTTATGGGATCAGGCATCTGTCTGGCATCTGTCTCGTTGACTGAAATGTCATTATATGGCACATAACTATATTAATTTAGTCATGGGAGGGTGGGTAAGTATTAAAAACAGAAAGGAACACAAAAGGAAAAAGAGTTTTTCCTGGTATGTTAAACAGAGAGTTTTGCAAACTTGACCTCTGTATATATGACTGACTTTCTCCTCTGACGATGGGAAAACTGAGCCAAAGTTACAGCAACCAGTTCCAGAATGTGGGAGTTGAGGTGACACAGGTCACTGTTTATCTCTAGCTGGAATATACTATTAACATTATGCTTAGGAAGTGGCCATCCTGCCAGGCGTTAAATCCCTTTTCTGTCCCTTCGTAACTGTGTGAACTTGGGCCACTAAATTTTTCTGTGATGTTGTTGTCTCATCTATAAAGGACAATGATAATGACCGTTTTTGTGAGGCTTAAATGGGTATTTAGAATAGCACCCACCACATAGTAGGCAGTCAATGAATGCTAGCCAGAATTGCCCTCCTTCTACTACTAAGGAGTACTAAGAGGTGGGGTGTTATTTATAATGCCTACCTTGTGCTTTTAGTTGTATAATGTGTGAAGAGTCTAATTATACTTGTTCTCTAATTATTATCAATGATAATGGTCATGTTATACTATTATTGTCTTTTTCCTATCCCCTTTCCCTAGATCGTGAGCCCCTTGTGAATAAGAGCTGGACCTTGTTCTTCACTAAGCCCTCCAGCATTTGGGAGACACAATCAATGTTTAATTAAACAAATTAGAAGTTAAACAATTAATAATAATTATCTCATCCTGGCTCAGCACAAACTTTCAAGTCCCTCATTGAAGAATCATCTTTGTTGAGTCCCTGTTATGGGAATAATGTTTGACCTGTGATAACTTCGCTTTGTGAACCATTTTCTCAGCAACTTGCTCTTTTCTTTAAAGTTCTGTTTACTTAGATATAATTTACATATATTAACATTCTCCATTTTTTAAATCTATGGTTCCATGAGTTTTGACAAGCACACACAGTGGAATAACCACTTGCACAGTCAAGACCACACCAAAAACTTTCCTCCTATCTCTTTGCATTTAGCCACTCCCCTCACTCCTGGAATCACTGGTCTATTTTACGTCCTTCTCAAGTTGCCTTTTCCAGAATGTCACATAAATAGAACCACACAGGATGTAGACTCTGGATATGGTTTCTTTCACTTAGCATAGTGCATTTGAGATTCATCCAGGTCATTGCATTATCAATATTTCCTTCCTTTTTATTGTTCAGTAGTACTCCATTGTATAGATGTATCATTGTCAGTTTATTCAGTCACCCATGAAGGATATTTGGGTGTTTCAGTTTTTGGTGATTATGAATAAAGTCACTATATATATATATTCAGGTTTTATGTAAACACAATCTTTCGTTTCTGTAGGGTGAAAGCAATTCCACTGGGTATTGTGGTTAAGTGTATGTTTCACTTTACAAGAAACTGCAAAAAATATTTTCCAAAGTGGTTGTGAAATTTTGCCTTCCCACAAGCAGGGTATGAAAGTTCTGGTTGCTCTGCATCCCTGCAGCACTTGCTATTGCCAGTTCTTTTGATTTTAGCCATTGTAATGGATGTGTAGCTTCTTAGCAATTATCTTGTTCTTCAAATACTCCATGATGTGGCCAGGTAGGATGATTATATTCATTTCGATGAAAGGAATTAAAGCCTAAATAGAGTCTTTTACTCAAGTTTTATGGATATATTAAAGACTTCAGTCTTTATTTCTGTTTTTTTTTTTTTTCAAATAATTCACAAGAGAAGCAAATCTCCCTAAACCCTGGATAACTCACAAAGCTCATGAAATCATTCATTCAGCAAGCGTTCAATGAGTACCTATTATGTGCCCAGCATCTGCTAAAATCTACAGAGAGTCTGAGATAAGGTTTCCACTATAACAATTATGGTAGGGGGAGGGGCATAAAAGAAAGGAGCTGATAGGAACTGACAGGTAAATTAAGTGACCAATTACAGCGGAAGATCAAGTTTCTTGACATATGACTTGTGTCCTTAGATTTGTCAGCATTGGGTACTGTCCCCAACGTGGTGCATAATAACTACTATCATATCTGGAGTACCCTGACTGGTTCCAAGCACAGTGCCTACATCATCTCATTTAATGCCCATAACAGTCCCATGAAGAGATCTTAGGTTAAACTACGAGGAAGTGTTGATTTTGTAGGTCAGAAATAGTTAAGCATTGGTAATGTCATATGGTTCAACTGAATAATAATAGTTACTATTGATTGGACAAGGCTTACAATGTGCCTAGTGCATTACCTCATTTTATCCTCTCTGGTAAGTACTACTGATACTCCTACTTTACAGATGAGGCAACTGAGCCTGGAGGTAGTGGTACAATGGGAACTAGAAAATATTCATACAGAGTGAACAGGCAACCTACAGAATGGGAGAAAATTTTTGCAACCTACTCATCTGACAAAGGGCTAATATCCAGAATCTACAATGAACTCAAACAAATTTACAAGAAAAAAAACAAACAACCCCATCAAAAAGTGGGTGAAGGACATGAACAGACACTTCTCAAAAGAAGACATTTATGTAGCCAAAAAACACATGAAAAAATGCTCATCATCACTGGCCATCAGAGAAATGCAAATCAAAAACACAGTGAGATACCATCTCACACCAGTTAGAATGGCTATCATTAAAAAGTCAGGAAACAACAGGTGCTGGAGAGGATGTGGAGAAATAGGAACACTTTTACACTGTTGGTGGGACTGTAAACTAGTTCAACCATTGTGGAAGTCAGTGTGGCGATTCCTCAGGGATCTAGAACTAGAAATACCATTTGACCCAGCCATCCCATTACTGGGTATATACCCAAAGGACTATAAATCATGCTGCTATAAAGACACATGCACACGTATGTTTATTGCGGCACTATTCACAATAGCAAAGACTTGGAACCAACCCAAATGTCCAACAACGATAGACTGAATTAAGAAAATGTGGCACATATACACCATGGAATACTATGCAGCCATAAAAAGTGATGAGTTCATGTCCTTTGTAGGGACATGGATGAAACTGGAAAACATCATTCTCAGTAAACTATCGCAAGGACAAAAAACCAAACACCGCATGTTCTCACTCATAGGTGGGAATTGAACGATGAGAACTCATGGACACAGGAAGGGGAACATCACATTCCGGGTACTGTTGTGGGGCCTAATGCTAAATGACGAGTTAATGGGTGCAGCACACCAACATGGCACATGGATACATATGTAACAAACCTGCACATTGTGCACATGTACCCTAAAACCTAAAGTATAATAATAAAAAAAAAAAGAAAATATTCATACGGTAGCCAGGTTGGAGCCAAAGCCTGGATTCAAACCACAACGTGAGTAACACTAAAGTCACTGTGCTACTCTGATATTACCATAGATGAGCAAACTGAGGCCTGAAGAGGTGATATTGCCTGAGGGGTCCATGGACTGTCATGCCAAGGTTCATGGGTCATCCCAGCTTCAAACTCCTGGCCAAATAAGTTTTTCTCATTGCCTCCTTGTCACTCTGGAAATTGGGCTGAATTCAGGAGGCCTGTCCTTGGAAACACTGACATCTGAATGATGCCTCCTCAGCTCAAAGAACAGCCAGGAAAGAGGCACCAATGCCTGTTTTCTCCCATATGACCCTAATAGAAACATTTTTTTAATTAATAAACTTTATTTTTAGAGAAGTTTTAGGTTCATAGCAAAATTGAGAAGCTAGTACAGAGAGTTCCCATGTATCTCCTGGCACACATAAACAAAACCTCTCCCCCAACTATCTATATCTCACACTGTAGATTTGTTACAATTGATGAACTTATATTGACACATCATCACCCCAAATTCATAGTTTACCTTAGACTTCACTCTTGACACATTCTATGGGTTTTAACAAATGTATGCCATTACAGTGACATACGGAATAGTTTCACTGCCCTAAAAATCCTCTGTGTTCTGCCCATTCATCCCTTCCTCCCCACTAATTCTTGATCATCACTAATCTTGTTTACTGTCTTCACAGTTTTGCCTTTTCCAGAATGCACGCAGTTGGAATCACACAGCATGAAGCCTTTTCAGACTGGCTTCTTTCACTTAGTAATTGGCATCTAAGTTTCCTCTATGTCTTTTCATGGCTTGATAGCTTACTTCTTTATTCCATTGTCTATATATACTGCAGTATATATATTAATTCCCCTATTAAAGGATACTTTGGTTGCTTCCAAGTTTTTGGCAATTATGGATAAAGCTAGATTATGAATAAACATTAGTGTGTAGATTCTTGTGTGGACATAAGTTTTCAATTCATTTGAGTAAATGCCAAGGAGCCTGATTGCTGGATGGTAAAATAAGAGTATGTTTAGTTGTGTAATAAACCGCCAGACTTTGGTGGGATGCAGTGGCTCATGTCTGTAATCCCAGTACTTTGGGAGGCCTAGGTAGGTGTATCACCTGAGGTTGGAAGTTTGAGACCAGCCTGGCCAACATGGTGAAACCCCGTCTGTACTAAAAACACAAAAATTAGCCAGGGGTGGTGGCACATGCCTGTAATCCCAGCTATTTGGGAGGCTGAGGCAGGAGAATCACTTGAACCTGGGAGGTGGAGCTTGCACTGAGCTGAGATCAAGCCACTGCACTCCAGCCTGGGTGACAGAGTAAGACTCCATCTAAAAAATAATAAAAATAAAAAATAAAATAAACTGCTAGGCTGTCTTTCAAAGTGGCTGTGCCATTTTGCATTTCCACCAGTAATGAATGAGAATTCCTATTGCTCCACATCCTCATTGGCATTTGATCTTGTCAGTGTTTTGGATTTGGGCCATTGTAATAGCTATATAGGTAGTGGTATCTTGCTGTTTTAATCAGCAATCCTCTAATAACGTACGATATTGAACATCTTTTTATGTGCTTATTTTCCATCTGTGTATCTTCTTTGGTAAGGTGTCTGTTCAGGTCCTTTGCCTATTTTTCATTTGGGTTGCTAATTTTCTTATTGTTGAGTTTTAACAGCTCTTGATATTTTTTGGATAAAGGTTGTTTATCAGATATGTTTTCTGCAAATATTTTCTCCAAATTCATGGCTTATGTTCTCATTCTCTTCATATTGTCATCACACTGCAGAAGTTTTTATTTATTTTTATTATTATTATTATTATTAGAGACAAGATCTGGCTCTATCGCCCAGGCTAGAGTGCAATGGTGCACTCTTGGCTCAATGCAACCTCTGCTGCTGGGCTCAGGCCATCCTCTCACCTCAGCCTCCTGAGTAGCTGGGACTACAAGTACGTGCCACCGTGACCAGCTAATTTTTTTTTTTTTTTTTTTTTTTTTTTTTTTGGAGAAACCAGGTTTCACCTTCTTGCCCAGGTTGGTCTCAACCTTGGGAGCTCTAGTGATCTTCCCACCTCGGTCTCCCAAAGTGATGGGATTACAGATAGAAGCCACCACACCTAGCCAGAAATTTTTAATTTAATGAAGTCCAGCTTATCAATTGTTTCTTGCAAGAATCATGCCTTTGATGTTGTGTCTAGAAAGTCATCACCATACCCAAGATCATCAAGGTTTTCTTCTATGTTGTATTCAAACAGTTTCACAGTTTTGCATTTTATGTTTAGGTCTATAATATCCATTGTGAGTTAATTTCTTTTTTTTTTTTTTTTTTTTTAAGACGGAGTCTCGCTCTGTCTCCCAGGCTGGAGTGCAGTGGCGCAATCTCGGCTCACTGCAAGCTCCGCCTCCCGGGTTCACGCCATTCTCCTGCCTCAGCCTCTCTGAGTAGCTGGGACTACAGGCGCCCGCCACTACGCCCGGCTAATTTTTTGTATTTTTAGTAGAGACGGGGTTTCACTGTGGTCTCGATCTCCTGACCTCGTGATCCGCCCGCCTCGGCCTCCCAAAGTGCTGGGATTACAAGCGTGAGCCACCGCGCCCGGCCGTGAGTTAATTTCTTAACGAGGGTAAGATCTGTGTCTAGATTCTTTTTTTTTTTACTTATGAGTGTCTAGTTTTTTTGTTATTGTTGAAGTGACTAGCTTGACTCCATTGTATTTGCCTTTGCTTCATTGTCAAAGATCTGTATTTTATGAGTTTTATTTTTGGGTTCTACTACTCCTCATTGATCTATTTGTCTATTCTTTCTCCAACACCACTGTCTTGACCACTATAGCTTTATAGTAAGGCTTGACAGATAGGTCCTCCAAATTTGTTCTCCATCAATATGGAGTCGGCTATGCTGGGTCTTTACCTCTCCATATAAACTTTAGAATCAGTTTATTGATATCCAAAAAATAACTTGTTTTTTTTTTTAATACAGTTTCACTCTGTCGCCCAGGCTGGAGCGCAGTGGCATGATCTTGGCTCACTGCAACCTCTGCCTCCAGGGTTCAAGCAATTCTCATGCTTCAGCTTCCCGAGTAGCTGGGACTACAGGTGCTCACCACCACGCCCAGCTAATTTATTTTTTCTTTTGTATTTTTCGTAGAGCTGGGGTTTCACCATGTTGGCCAGGCTGATCTCAAACTCCTGGCCTCAAGCGATCTGCCCACCTTGGCCTCCCAAAGTTCTGGGATTATAGGCATGAACCACCACACCCCGCTGTTTGTGTGTGTGTGTGTGTGTGTGTGTGTGTGTGTGTGTGTGTGTGTGTTGTGTGTGTGTGTGTGTGTGTGTGTGTGTGTGTGTGTGTGTGTGTGTGTTTTAATGGAATTGTGTTAATTCTACAGATCAAGTTAGGAAGAATTTGTATCTGGACAATAGTAAGTCTTCACATTCAGAACATGGAATAGCTCTCTATTTAGGTTTTTTTAGTTTTTGTAGTTTTTCTCATCCAGATCTTGTACATATTTTGTTAGACGTATACCTAAGTATTTCATTTTGGGGAAGGTGCTAATATAAATGGCATCATAGTCTGCTTTCTGTTGCTTGCAACAAAATACCTGAAAACTGGGTAATTGATAAAGAAATGCATTTGTTAGAATTGTGGAGGCTAAGAAGTCCAAAGTTGATGGGCGGCATCTGGTGCAGGTTATCTTGCTGGTGGGGACTGTCTGCAGAGTCCCAAGGTAACACAGGGTAGCACATGGTGAGAGGACTCAGCATGCTAGTCCAGTTCTCTCCTCCTCTTATAAGCCACCAGTCCCTTCCCATGATAACCAATTAATCCATTAATCCATGAATAGATTAATCCATTCATGAGGGCAAAGCCTCTTAAAGGCCCCTTCTCTCAGTACTGCCACATTGCGGATTAAGTTTCAACATGAATTTTTGAGGGGACAAACATTCAAACCAAAGTCATATGTTTTTAATGCAAATTCCAATTGTTCATTGATGGTATATAGAAAAGTGACTACCTTTTGTATATTAACCTGTATCTTATAACCTTGCTATAATTGCATATTAATTCCAAGAGTGGTTTTGGTTATTTTGTTTGTTCTGGTTAATTCTTTGAAATTTTCTTTTTTTTTTTTTCTTTTGAGATGAGTCTTGCTCTGTTGCCCAGGCTGGAGTGCAAGAGCTCCATCTTGGCTCACTGCAACCTCTGCCTCCCAGGTTCAAGCAATTCTTCTGCCTCAGCCTCCGGGGTAGCTGGGACTACAGGCATGTGCCACAACGCCCAGCTAATTTTTTGTATTTTTAGCAGAGACAGAGTTTCACCACGTTGGCCAGGCTGGTCTTGAACTCCTGGCCTCAAATGATACATCTGCCTTAGCCTTTCAAGTTGCTGGGATTATACAGGCATGAGCCACCATGCCTGGTGAAAGTATTTTTCTAAATCTCCAAGTATCTGGGGATTTTCCATCTATTTTTCTGTTATTGATTTCTAATTTCATTCAGTTGAAATCTGACTGAAGCCTTTGTATACTTTCTATTCTTTTAAAATTGTTAAGGTGTGTTTTACCGCTTAGAATGGGGTTTATCTTGGTGAATGTTCCATGACATCTTGAGAATGTATAAATCTGCTGTTCTTGAATGAAGTACTATTGGGTTCAACTATGCCCTTACTGATACTCTGCCTGCTTTATCTATCTCTTACTAACAGAGGAATATTGAGGTCCCCAACTATAATAGTGCCTTCATCTATTTCTCCTTGTTGTTCTATCAGCTTTTGCCTCACATAGTTTGATGCTCTCTGTTAGGTGCATACACTTTAGGGACTGTTAGGTCTTCTTGGAATATTGACACCTTCATCATTATATAATGTCTCCCTTTATTCCTGATAACATTCCTTGCTCCGAAGTCTGCTCTGTTACACTACAATCACTTTTGATTAGTATTAGCAGAGTGTATTTTTCTCTATCCCTTTCCTTTTAATCTGTATATGTCTTTATATTTAAAGTTGAGTTTATCACAGACAACAAATAGTTGAGTCTTCTTTTTTGATCTACTCTGATCTGTCTTCTAATTGATATATTTAGATCTTTGACATCTAAAGTGATTGTTGATATAGATGAACTATTACCTATCATATTTGTTACTTTTTTCTATTTGTTGCCCTTATTCTGTGTTCGTATTTTTGTCTTTCATATTTTCTCTGGTTTTTGTGGCTTTGAGCATTTTCATGATTTTCTCTCCTTTTTTAGCATATCAAGTTGTCCTAGGGTTTGGAAAATACATTTACAACTAATCCAAGTCCACTTTCAAATAACACTGTACCACTTCCTAAGTAGTGTGAATACCTTATAACAAAATAGTCCTGATTCCTCCCATTCCTTGTATTATTGCTGTGATTCATTTCTCTGACAGATAATCATGCACAAGTATATATAAACATTTATAATTGAATACATTGTTGTTACTATTATTTTGAACACAATGTTATCTCTTAGAAGAATTAAGAATAGGAAAAATAAAAGTTTCCATTTTATTGTCATTTATTTATTCTCTGTTGCTCATTTTTTCTTTATGTAAACGTGTTTCTGACCCTATATCAATTTCATTCTCCCTGAAGAACTTTTAAAAAATATTTATTGGCCAGGCATGGTAGCTCACGCCTGTAATCCCAGCACTTTGAGAGGTGGAGACAGGCGGATCATGAGGTCAAGAGATCAAGACCATCCTGGCCAACATGGTGAAACCGCATCTCTACTAAAAATACAAAAATTAGCTGGGCCTGTAGTCCCAGCTACTCAAGAGGCTGGAGAATCACTTGAACCTGGGAGGTGGAGGTTGCAGTGAGCCGAGATCACGCCACTGCACTCCAGCCTGGGCAGCTGAGCGAGACTCCGTCTAACAACAACAACAACAAAATGCTTGCAAGGCAGACCCATTGGCAACAAATTCCTTCCATTTCTCTCTTTGTTTTTTTTTTGAGACAGAATCTCATCTTTGCCAGGTGAGCAGTGTGCAGTCTCAGTCGTGCAACCATCTGGGTCAGAGATGGTGTTTCACCACTTTGGCAAGGCTGATCTCGAACTCATGACCTCAGGTAATCCACCCACCTCAGCCTCCCAAAGTGCTGGGATTACAGGCGTAAGCCATTGCACTCAGCCTCTCCTTTATTTTTGAAGAATTCTATACCATGGTGTACAGAATTCTGGATTGGTGGGATTTTCTCTTAACACTTTAAATATTACACTCAATTCTCTTCTTGCTTGCATGGTTTCTGAAAAGCTAGGTCCAATTTTTTGCTCTTCCTTAAGTAAGGTGTTCTTTTTCCCCCTGGTTTCTTTCAAGGTTTTGCCTTTGTGTTTGATTTTCAGAAGTTTTATTATGATATGACTACGTGTAGTTTTTCGTTTGTTTGTTTGTTTTAACATATTCCTTGTGTGTGACTAGATGTCCCTGTTTTTTGTTTGTTTGTTTGTTTGTTTACTTGGCATATATCCTGCCTGGTGTTCTCTGAGCTTTTTGGATCTGTGGTTTGGTGTCTGGCATTAATTCAGGGAAATTCACATATTGCTTCCACTCCTTTCTCTTTTTCTTCTCCTTCTGGTATTTTCATTGTGCGTATCTGTACCTTTTGTACTTGTCTCACAATTCCTGGGTATTCTCTTTTTTTTTTTAGTCTTTTCTTCTCTTTGCTATTCAGTTTTGCAATTTTCTATTCTCACATCCTCGGGCTCAGAGATTTTTTTCTTAGCTGTGTTCAGTCTACTCATGAACCCATCATAGATTCTTCATTTCTGTAACAGTGATTTTAATCTCTAACATTTCTTTTTAATTCTTAGAATTCCCTCCTCTCTGTTTACATTATCTATCTGTTCTTGCATGTTGTCTCTTTTTCCATTAAAGCCCTCAGCATATTAATCATATTTAAATTTTTTTTCAGTTGGTTGGGCGTGGTGGCTCATGCCTGTAATCCCAGCATTTTGGGAGGCCAAGGCAGGTGGATCATCTGAAGTCAGGAGTTAAGACTAGCCTGGCCAACATGGTAAAGCCCTGTCTCTATTAAAAGTAACAAAAATTAGCTGGGCATGGTGGCACATGCCTGTAGTCCCTGCTACTCAGGAGGCTAAGGCAGGAGAATCGCTTGAACTGGGGAGGCAGAGGTTGCAGTGAGCTGAGATCACGCCACTGTACTCCAGCCTCAGCAACAGAGCAAGACTCTGTCTCAAAAATAAACTAATTAATTAATTTAATTTAATTTATTTTTCAGCTGATAATTCCAGCTTTCTTGCCATATTTGACTCTGGTTCTGGTGCTTATTCAGTCTCTTCAAACTGTGTTTTTTTATTTTAGTGTGCCTTTTGTGTTTAAAAGTAGACATACTGTACTGGGTAAAAAGAACTACAGTAAATAGTCCTGTAGTAATGTCATGGTAAGGTATGGGGGAAAGAGAAATGTTCTGTAGTCCTATGATGAGGTCTCAGTCTTTTGGTGAGCCTGTGCCCACGGACTGTGAACTTCACAAGTGCTACTCGGTCCCCTTCCCGACCTTAGGTGGGATGAAATGGCTAGAGGGAGTCAGAGTTGGGTATTCTTCTGTCCCCCAGGTAGGTTAGGTTCTGTTAAAACCCCAGCAGGTTAGGGGTCTGGTGAAATAGTTTCTCCTGAGGGCAGGCCTTAAGAACAGAATGCACTGGTCTGTTTCAAAATGATTCATTTTGACCTTCTCCTCCCAGAGTACAAGGGGATTTTTCTTGGATATTCACTGTGAAAACCTAGTAGAGTTTCTGGAGGTAAAACCCATAAAAGTGCGGGGACCACCTATGACTGGGTCCCCCTAGAGTTTTAACTCTCAGAGTTATCCACACTGAGTCTTTAGCAGTTTGTCAATTACAATTCCAGTTTTCTCCCCCCAGCACCTCCCAGGAGGTTCCTGCTGGCGGGTTTCTGCTCTGATATTATGATTCTCTGTATCTATATGTTTCTCCAGTTTTGTGGGCAGCAGTTTGCCATATAACCTCACTTCTCTGCTGGACATAAGAAGAGCTTATTTTTCAGTTCGTTAAGCTTTTTACTTGTTGTTAGGACAGAGTGGTGACTTCTAAGCTCCTTTCATGCAGGACTAGAAACCGGAAGTCAAATATTTTTAATACATAATGATGCAAAATGTATCATAGGAGCCAGCTTCCTGCAGCTGTTTCCCCTCCTCAGATAGCAGCCACCCTTCCCTAGGTGCTTTTTCCCCTTTCTAGATAAAGCCTCGGTGGGATTTAGAGGTTACACCAACCTTTTGCAGACATTTCACTCCATAATCTTATTTGATCCATTCAAAAAGCCATGTGAACTGGGTGTTAGGATCCCATTTCACAGAAGAGAAAATTGGCATTTTAGGGGTAAACAACTTCCCCAAGGTCACACAGCCAGGACACAGTTCCAAGAGGGAAAAGGAGGAAAAAAAGATAGAACCCTAGCATGGGAGTTTTCTCCCACGGGGATGACGTGGGGATACAGATTTCAGAGCAACAATCTTTTGCATTTATAGCCACACCCAAGGGACATCTGGGTCTATGAATTTTTCATTCAGCTGTATGCAAAGCGCTATGACTTGCCCTGGAAACAGAGGTTCCTGGGTAAGAGCCCCTGCCTTCTAGAGCCTCACTAGCCCAAATGTGGTCCACAGACCAGCAGCATCAGCAGAACCTGGAGCCTATTAGAAATGCAGACTCTCAGTTCCCACCCAGACCTCCTGAATCAGAAGCGGCATTTGAATAAGATCCAAAAAAAAAAAAAAAAAAAACCAAGGTGATTTGGCTGCTACTTAAAGTCTGAAAAGCATTGCTAGGAGACAGTCCAAACTTGATTTTACATATGGCAAGAGAAAACAAGTGTTTTCCTGGAATGGAAGCTAAGGATTGGAAAAGCCCAGAAAAAGAGAGATTGGGTATAAACAAGGACTGTAGGAGGCTTCATGAAGGAGGGGTTTTGAAGTTGAGCCTTGAAACAGAAAAGTGCGTATGAACAAAGGTACAGAGATGGGAAGTGTTTAGTGTTTGGGGAAAGGCAAACGGCCCCATGTGACAAGAGGGAGAGAGCGGGAGGTGAAATTAAGAATAATAGGAGCAAATGGTCAAGGATGTTTTCTGTATGGATAATAAGGCAGCTGGAATCCTCTCGGTGAGAGGTCATGAGCTAGTGACCCGTGGGCCAACACAGTGTTGTAAAAATAATTTGGATTGTAGTTGTGTCCAAAATATTTTCAAAATGTTAAAAATTTAATTATCATAAAAATACATAGTGAGCATTTTCCAGGTTTTAATTAACTAATCAGAGAACCAGCAAGATCACCAAGGTGGTTCAAAAAAGGACAGGAAAAACTGGACAAAAGGAACTATAAAATAAGATTGAGATCCAAACTGGTTAATGACCTACAGGGCAATAAAACTACATTCTTTGGGGTTATCTTCTCTACCAGACAATAATCATTTACAGCTTTACTGGACAAAAAAAAAAAAAATCATTGACAATTTATTCGTTTTCTGTAATTTAACATCCAACTTTAGAGAGTTATAAAATGTCAGACCCCTAATTAATCATAAACAGTAAACAGCAGGTGAAACAATCCTGTGTTCCCCTGGAGTTAGACAATGCCCTGAACAGAAAAGACAGTGAGTGGTTAAGGGCAGTGATTCTCAAACCTAAGCTTAAAGCAAAATTCCCTGAAGGGCTCATTACAACACAGAATGCTGATCTCCAACCTCGGAGTTTCTGATTTAGTACATCTGGGGCAGACTGATGATTTGTTCTCAGTTGATGCAGATGCTATTCACCAGGGAATACCCTTTGAGAACCACTGATCTTAGATGCCACGAATGAAAGAAACTGCAGTCATTCTTTTGCCTCATTTCCAAACTTTGGATATTTTTTCTGAACAGTTGCCAAATGTTCAAAAATCAGAAAAAAAAAAATTCCTGATTCTGCTTCTTATGAAAAATTAGACAGTCAGACAATAGTAAGTCTAAATTCTCCTGTGGTGACAATTGCTCAAAGCTCAATATCAGCTGCTCCTTTTTTTTTTAACACTGCCCCAACCTACATCACTCATTTATTTTGCTGACATTTGATTTTGATATCCCTGCAAAACATGGTGGAAACACAATGCAGAATTTGGAGGAGGAACATGAGCACAGCTGGTTAGCGCCTATCTCTGTATCACATCTGATCAGCTCAGGCACCCAGGGCTGGCTTCCCAGAAGTAAAACCCAGGCAGTTGCACAGGGCATCATTCTCAGGAGAGCCCCACACTTGATTTAATGCTCTGGTATTGCCATTTTGCAATTCTTAATAATTTTTGGAGAAGGGGTCTCACATTTTCGTTTTGCATTGGGACCCACATATCATATGACTGTTTTGCAGCCACCTCAAAGTTTGGAATACACACTTAAAGGTGACCCTCTCATCACCAGATTGCTAAGGAGACGAGGAGGTAATTCCAGAATCAGAAACCTAGGGGACACTTTAGAAACCATCTTGTCCTGCAGATAGGGTCACCATTTCATTTTATAGCTAGGGCTACTAAGGTCCAGAAAGAGGAAATTGACTTCCTCAGGGTCATGGACAAATCCTGAAAAGGGAGCCAAATTAAAAGTCTGAAGTGGTGAGTCTGCAAGACTGTGAATACTAAGGCTGCCAGCAAGTTTATGTATCTGATATACCCCTGCATACCAATATGAAAATTCCTGTTTTTCACTTAGCTCAGTCAATTTTGGAGTGATCTGTTTGAAGCAGGAGAAGGATGTGGATAAAACGGGAAGAGTGGGGGTGTGATCTTTAAACAGATCAAGAAACTTGTATAAACAGACCCATTTAGAATAAGGATTGTGAATGGAAAAAATCTTATATATGAAATCCACCCCTATGTTTGTTACAAAGCACAGATCTCCACCTAAACCCCTTAATAAACTGCAGAGGCAAAAGCATTCAGGAAAAACCCAGCAATATACTACCCACTTAAAAATGGCAATCAGCTCAACATCCCTAATCATCACAGAAATGCAAATCAAAACTATGATGAGATATCATACTCTAGTCAGAATGGCTATTATTAAAAAGTCAGAAAACAACAGATGCTGTCAAGGCTGTGGAGAAAAAGGAATGCTTATACACTGCTGGTGGGAATGTAAATTAGTTCAGCCACTGTGGAAAGCAGTTTGGAGATTTCTCAAAGGACTTAAATAGAACTACCATCAACCTAGCAATGCCATTACTGGATATATATCCAAAAGAAAATAAATCATTCTACCAAAAAGACATATACACTCGCATGTTCATTGCGGTGCTATTCACAATAGCAAAGACATGGAATCAACTAACCGAGGTGCCCACCAGTGGTGAACTGGATAAAGATAATGTGGTCCATATACACCATGAAATACTATGCAGCTATAAAAAAGAATGAAATAATGTTCCTTGCAGCAACGTGGATGCAGCTGGAGGCCATTATCCTAAGCAAATTAACGCAGGAACAGAAAACCAAACACTGCATGCTCTCATAAATAAGTGGGAGCTAAACACTGAGTGCATATGGACATAAATATGGAAACAATGGACAATGGGGACTACTAGAGGGGGAAGGGAGGGAGGGGGGCAAGGGTTGAAACAAAAGCTACTGGATACCATGCTTACTACCTGGGTGAGGGGATCATCCATATCCCAAACCTCAGCATCATGCAATATACCCATGTAACAAACCTGCACATGTACCCCTGAATCTAAAATGAAAGTTGAAATTATTGTTTAAAATGGCAATCAGTAAAGCACTTAATTTCAGGTGGCTCCACTTAGCCGGAAAACAGCTCGATGACTTGTAGGTCTCGGCTGCCTAGTTTTAGGTTAATGGCTGCACACACTCAGAAAGTCGAGTTTCTGCAGCTGGTTGAGTGGTAAGTTGAAGTGAGAATTAGGCAAATAAGTCAGCCCTTGCTAACATCTGCTCTTGTGTTCTGAGCGGGTGGATCTTCTTCTCCTCCCCAACCACTGCTCAGGAATAGTCAAGGACACACGGCCTGGGTGTAGAACTGCATCATTAAACCCACTGTGCTTGGCTCAGTGATGGATATACGGCCCTAAGCTGGACCAATGGGCATCTTCCCCAAGACTCTTGACAGCTCTTTGCTTTCTTCTCGTCTGAGATGGTAAGCAATGTAAGTTTGGGGCTATGAGTTGACTTCTTGCTGCCATGTCAGGAAAGAACCTGTCTAAAAAGTGAAGTCAAACAGTGGTAAGAGATATGGAGAAAGAGAGAGACAAGGTCCTAGTATTATCATTTGAACCTGTGGATTTAGCCATGCCTGAAGTCAGCCCCCTCAACTTTTCAACTACATGAGCCAATAATTTTCTTTTTTGCTCAAGCTGGTCTGAGTTAGAGGTCTGTCACTTGTGACTGAAAATATCTCACTCATGCAGAGGCCTCCTCCATTCTAGGCACTGTGCTAGCTGCTGGGATTATAAGAGTGGACAAAGACACATGTCATTCCTATCTTCATGGTACTTAGCGTGTAATGGGAAAGATGACAGTAAGCAAGTGAGCAAATACACAGATACATAAAATATAATAATTACACATTGATATTTGTAAACAATTGATGCTAAAAGAGAGAATGAGAAAGGAGGACTACTTTAGACAGCATGGTGGGGTAAGGCTCTCTTGAGTTGTTTTTTGAGCTGAGAGTTTGCGGTATGAAGAACAGGGGGAAGAAAGTTTCAGGTGGCAGAGGCAGCAACCGTTCTCAGGCTTGAAACGCCTCTATTCATTCCAGGACCTGAAAGAAGGCCTTCGTTCATTCACCCATTCAACAAACATCTGTTAGACGGTGTCAAGTGCTAGGTACAAGGAGATAAAAGCAGCCCCTGGAGAGTTGATAAGAGACATTGAAAGCTATACAAATGTTTGAACCATGTTATTCAGCAATTCCACTTCTAGAAATTTAGTCAAAAGAAAAAAATAGGAATTTCTGCAAAAACATAGCTATCAGGATGTTCATTGCAGCGTTATTTATTTTTTCAACTCTAATTGAAGTGCCACAAACATACTAAAAGAGTGCACATAGACCGGGTACGGTGGCTCACGCCTGTAATCCCAGCATTTTGGGAGGCCGAGGCGGGCAGATCATCTGAGATCAGGAGTTAGAGACCAGCCTGGCCGATATGGCGAAACCCCGTCTTTACTAAAAATACAAAAATTAGCCAGATGTGGTGATGCATACCTGCAATCCCAGCTACTCAGGAGGCTGAGACAGGAAAATTACTTGAACCCAGGAGGTGGAGGTTGCAGTGAGCCGAGATCATGCCACTGCCCTTCGGCCTGGGTGACAGAGCAAGAATCTGTCTCAAAAAAAAAAGGGGGTGTACATAGCACAATAAACAGTTCAACTATTTTCACAGCCTGAACACACCCACATTATCGAAAGAGAAGAGAACATGCCCTGCACTCCATAAGTCCCCTTTTGCCACCTTCTAGTCACAAATCCCCCTTCAATCAATGGTAACTACTAGCCTGACTTCTAATAATATAGACTAATTTTGCCTCTTTCTACTTTATATAAATAGAATCATCCAGTATATAACTTGGGGGAAAGGGATATGGGAAGGTCTTGGCTTCTTTTGCTTAAGTTTTGTGTTTGTGAGATTTCACTATATTGTTTATGTAGCTACAGATTGTTTATTCTGCATAGTATTCCATTATCAGAATGAACCACAGTTTATTCATCTGTTCTACCATTTATAGATATTTGGGTTGTCTCTAGACTGAGACTATTACAAACAGTGCTGTTGTGAGCATTCTTTTGGTTAATATATATTTGCATTTCTTTTAGGTATATATCTAGGACTGACATTGCTGAGTCATAGTATATGATCAGCTTTAGAAGATATTGTTAAACAGTCCAAGAAAATGGTTTTATCCATTTACACCTCAATCAACTTTGTAAGAGAGTTCTGGTTTCTTCACATGGTTGATAACACTTGACATTTTCCATTTTTTAAAAAAATTTAGCCATCTGGTGGGTTTGTATTGGTATTGACTTTTGGTTTCAACTTTCATTTTCCTGATGGTGAATAAGATGATTAGTGAAAACCTTGTCATCTCTTTTTTGGCCGTTAGATATCCCCTTTCCCGAGGAGCCTGTTCAAGTCTGTTTTCCATTTTTCAAGTGAGCAAGCTGTTTTTTTCTGTTGGTTTGCAGGAGTTCTTTAAATATCCTGGCTACAAGCCTTTGGTCAGTCATATATATGAAAATATATTCTTCCACTTTACAGGGTACGTCTTTACTCTCCTTTGATACAAAGCAATTCTTAACATTAATATCTTAGAATTCATCATTTTTATGAGCACTACTTTTTGTATCCTATTTAAGAAATTGTTGGCCAGGTGCTGTGGCTCACGCCTGTAATACCAGCACTTTAGAAGTTTAGAGGCCAAAGCAGACAGACCTCTTGAGCCCAGGAACTTGAGACCAGCCTGGGCGGCATGGCAAAACCCCATCTCTACAAAAAAAATACAAAAATTAGTTGGCTGTGGTGGCCCAGGAGGATCACTTGAGCCTGAGAGGCAGAGGTTGTAGTGAGCCAAGATCACACCACTGCACTCCAGCCTAGATGACAGAGCGAGACCTTGTCTCAAAAAAAAAAAAAAAAGAAATTGTTTCCCACCCCAGGAGCAGAAAAATATTATCCTATGATTTTCCTCAAAAAACTTCACTACATTCATTTTACATTTAGATCTATAACCTATCTGAAATTTATCTTTATGATGTGAGGTAGACATCAAGATAATTTTTTCCATTTGGCCATGTTTCCCAAACGGTGCACCAAGTCACCCTTGGGCATTGCAGTAAACTCACAGAGGGGCCATGGGACATTTTACCTTTTTGTGGGAAGCACAGTGACAACTGTTGGATACCATATAAACTGTTAGCGGGAAATCATTCACAGTTGCAATGTTAAATCATACTCCATTCCCTTCAATGACATGAAGTTTTTGCAAAGCAGGGTTTTTTGAGGTTGCTATGATAAAAAGTAAATACCATGTGAAATCAGGAAATGAAAATGATGATGTTGTCTGATTCCAAGACCTGAGAAGCTGTGCAGTGCTCAACAGGAGCACAGTCTACTGTCTATTGGTCAATATTGTGGTTACTTAAAAACAAAATACTTTTTCTTCCAATTTACAAGTATTTTTTTTTCCAAACGATTACTACGTTGTTAAGATATAATTATTCATTAAGTTGTTTGGATCTAACTACTTAATAAATAGAACTGTTAGGTATTTCTTTTTCTTTCTTTCTTTCTTTCTTTTTTTTTTTTTTTTTTTTGACAGTCTTGTTCTGTCGCCCAGTCTGAAATGTAGTGGCATGATCTCAGCTCACTGCAACATCCGCCTCCTGGGTTCAAGGTATCCTCCTACCTCAGCCTCCCAAGTAGCTGGGATTACAGGCATGTGCCACCATGCCCAGCTAATTTTTGTATTTTTAGTAGAGATGGGGTTTCACCATGTTGGCCAGGCTGGTCTCGAACTCCTGACCTCAGGTGGTCCACCTGCCTTGGCCTCCCAAAGTGCTGGGATTAAGAACTGTTAGGTATTTCTTTTGACTGAGGGTTGCTATGAAAAAAATTACTGAGACATTAAAGGTACCATATATGGAGAAAGTGTGGGAACCTTACTGAGGCAGACAGACTCCAGGGCAGTCCCCACAGTTCCCATCCTAGTGTTTGTGTTCTTCTGTGATTCCTGCTCTTGAGTGTGGATGGAATCCCTGTCTTGCTTCTAAGCCATAGAATACAGCAAAGGTGACTGATGTATGTGATTGTACATACAGTACATGACTGTGTTACATTAGATTGTAACACCCAACTTGGGAGGAGACTGCCTCCCTTGTTGGCTTTTAAGAAGCAGGCTGCCTTGTTGCGAGCTACTCTGTGGAGAGGGCCATGTGTCAAGGAGGTGAGGGCAGCCTTAAGCCAACAGCCAGCAACTAACTGAGGCCCTCAGTTTCCATCCTGTAAGGAACTGAATTCTGCCAATAACCACACAAGTTCGAAGCAGGTCCTTCCCTGGTCAAGCCTCAGAAAAGACTGCAACGCTGGCCACCACCTTTTTGTTTTTTAAGATGAGGTCTTGCTCTTTGCCCAGGCTGGAGTGCGGGGGCACAATCACAGCTCACTGCAGCCTCCAATTCCTGGATGCAAGTAATCCTCCTGCCTCAGCCTCCTGAGTAACTGGGACTACAGGTGCAAACTACCACTCCCAGCTATTTTTTTTTTCAGAGACAGGGGCTTGCTATCTTGTCCAGGCTGGTCTTGAATTCCTAGCCTCAAGTGATCCTCCCACCTTGGCCTCCCAAAGTGCTGGGATTACAAGCATGAACCGCTGCACCCAGCTGCTGGCCAACACTTTGACTGCAGCTTTGTGAGACCCTGAGGCAGAGGGCCTGGGTAAGCCATGCCCAAACTCTTGTCTACAGAAACTGTAAGATAATAAGTGTGTGTTGTGTTAAGGAGCAAGTTTGTGATAATATTGTTACACAGCAATAGATAACAAATGCACTCACCATATAGATAACTTACTGATCCAGCATCATTTAGTGAAGAGACCATTCTTTGTAGTGTCTAGTCTTTTTCATAATAGAAGTAGAAACCACCAAAATTTCTTTTATAAAAATGTGTTTTATTAGGCCGGGTGCGGTGGCTCACATCTGTAATCCCAGCACTTTGGGAGGCCGAGGCAGGTGGATCACTTGAGGTTGGGAATTCGAGACCAGCCTGACCAAACATGGAGAAACCCCATCTCTACTGAAAATACAAAATTAGCCGGGCATGGTGGCGCATGCATGTAATCCCAGCTAGTCAGAAGGCTGAGGCAGGAGAATCGCTCGAACCCAGGAGGCGGAGGTTGTAGTGACCTGAGATCACGCCACTGCACTCCAGCCTGGGCAACAAGAGTAAAACTCTATCTCAAAAAAAAAAAAGTGTTTTATTTCCTTCTTTTTTTGTTTTCCTAGGCTCTTAAAAACCACCAAAATTTCTAATAAAAGTTTGATTAATAGACCGTGATACATTTCATCCACATGACAGAATAATAGACAACCCATAAAAATTATGTGGAAAATATCTAATAACATGAAAACGTTTTCACAGTAGATTACTAAGTGAAAAATATGAGTTTAAAATCATATGTTCAATTATATTCCAATTGTGTAAAATGTGAGTATTATGTGTATCCGCATTGTAAAAAGACTGTTTAAAAATGCCTTTGGCAGAGAGAGGATTACAGGTGTTCAACAAGTTTTTTGTGTGTTTTTAAAATTGTCTACAGAGAAATTGCCAACAAATTTCCTATAGACAGAACATATTAGTTTATACACATACAGATTCATATACATTTTTTTTTCCTTAAAATGGAGATGAGTCTTGCTATGTTGTCCAGGCAGGCCTCAAACTCCTGGCCTCAAATGATCCTTCCTCCTCAGCCTCCCAAAGTTCTAGGATTACATGTATGAGCCTCCATACCTGGTCCACATACTTTTTAAATCAAAAAAAAAAAAAAAAAAAAAAAAAAAAGTGCCTGTGTTGAAGGAATTTATAGTGAGGAGGAAGGAGACAGGGTGTAGACAAATAAGAGGGCTGTAACATTAGAGACTGTATATTCAGGACCCTTTAGAGACCCAATGGAAACCATCTTAACACGGAAGGGAAGATATAAGCTCATGGACTTTGACTGGCTTTTCTTGGGTTATATGTCATCGTTGGATCAATTACAATAGACAGAATATGGCATTCTGGGCCAAAATCAGGAACCTATGCTACAAGCCCTGCCTGTTGTCTGCACCATGTGGCAAGGGGTGGGAGATGGCAAGATCTTTCCTGTTTTCCCAAAAAAGGGTGCCAGAAGAAGGGGGATGAGAAAGGTAATTGTGTGAGACCAAGCATGAAGCAGTTAGTTTTGCCTGGAGGAGAGGCGCAAAGGCACAGAAGAAGTGATACTCACGCTGAGTGTTCAAAGACGGAGTGGTGTTTCCAGGCAGCTAGTGTCAGGAGGGCATCTGTAGAGGAAGAGGGGGTGTGTTATGAGCAATGGGGAAGGGAGCCAGAGAGATAATCAGAGGCGAGATCTGGATGTGGCTTCCGGGTCAGGTGAAGGTGTTGAGCCTTCATTCTGAGGGTCATGGGGAGCCCCCAGAAATAAAGATGAGGACATGTGTGTTTGATTGCCTTTGCTTCTGCAGCAAAATACAGTGCCTGGCAAACACTTTTACAAGCAATGATAGTAATAATATGGCTGCCTCCTGCACTAGACTCTATGACTCTCTGATGGCCATGAGGAGGATGGATTTGGGGGCCTTTGACAATAGCCTCCACTAAACCAGTGTGTTTCCAATGTTTTTGACTGTGATCCTCAGTAGGAAATACATTTTACATTACAATTCAACTAAATTTCACTGAATTATGCTAAAAAAAAAAAATCCCCGCCCTGGACTACCAACTCCGTCGTGGCAGTGACCATGACTTATAACTCTTGAAAATTACCATAGGTTTGATGTCTGGTGAACTGTCCCATGGTGGGCCCGTAATATTACTGTTACTACTAAATGCATAGTTACTGAATGAACAGGTGCCGATATCGATAAATGATTCAAAATATTTGCAAACTACAAAGAGTTATACAGGTGCAAAAAATTGATGTTAGCAACTAACTCAGACACATATTGATGAGCCTGTATGTTAGACCAATTGCCAGAGCAGGCAGCGGGAGGTGATGCTGAGGGCAGAGGAAGGGGGTAGAGGGAATTTACTGCCCATGGTGGGCGGTTCTCCATGCACCACATTTCAATGATTCATGCTACTTCCTGGGCCACAGTTCTCCTCCATAACCGCACATCCTTTTTCACAGACTGTGAGTGATTTCAATAGTATATGAAAACCATGACTCAGAGGCTGGAAATCAAAGGGTTTTCTTTGAAGGCTGGAAAAATTTCATCTCAAAGAGAGTGCAACAAACGCACAAGGTAGTCTTTTTCTCTGAATGGAGACGTGGGTTTAAAACTAGGAACAGTAAATGACACAGGCACAGAGACGGGAAAAAAGCCACTGTTGTAGATATCTTGAAAGTGCATTTGGCTCACGGAGGGTCTCCAAGGACCACTGAAGCCCATCATTTCCATCCCACCTATTGAAGCTTATTGATTAGTACAGTCACAAAACCCTTCCCATGTGTTCTCTGCAACCAAAGTTCTCTAAGTAAAAAGCCAAGCCCAGGAAACAGCTTTAAAAGGAGAAGTTTACCTAAAGATGAGAAATACTAACTGGGACTGAGCACTGGCTTCCTCCCAGTGTCAATATTCCTGCAGGGTTTAAGGACTGGGATCCCATTTGAAGAAGCACTTGTCGGAAGAAATAATGATTTTCTGTCTTTTTCAAAGAATCGTAAACCTTTGTGATGAATGAAGTCGTCATTAAAGATCTTTAGCTCAGGATTGCACTAGCAGTTTGATAGTTACGGATGACTGAGGAGAAATTTCCAATACCGATTACATGGAGCCTCTTTCTTTCCTTCTTTCTTTCTTTCTTTCTCTTTCTTTCTTTCTTTTTTGAGACAGAGTTTCGCTTTTGCTGCCCAGGCTGGAGTGTAGTGGGGTGATCTCGGCTCACTGCAACCTCTGCCTCCTGGGTTCAAATGATTCTCCTGCCTCAGCCTCCCGGGTAGCTGGAATTACAGGCATCTGCCAGGCCTGGCTAATTTTTTGTATTTTTAGTAGAGACAGGGTTTCACCATGTTGGCCAGGCTGGTCAAGAGCTACTGACCTGAGGTGATCCACCTGCCTCGGCCTCCCAAAAGTGCTGAGATTACAGGCGTGAGGCCTACATGGAATCTTTTGCATTCAACAAACAAGCAGACAGTTAAGATAATATTCTAAAAAGGCCTTAGAGTTCCAGATTAAGGGACCTTGGGACCAGGCTGATTTAGGCTAAATTCCACTCTCTCCCTCATGTCACAGGTAAGATCCATGCCTTGGAAGTTAGGTGGTTTTTGCCCTGAACATCTTCAGTAATCAGCTTGAATTTTCTAAATGCAACTTCATCATTCTGCAAATCAGCAAGACTCACTTCAAACACATGACCCTTCAGACTACCAAGTGCAATTTGGGTTCCCTGGGTCCTGGTGACTAGTGTCTTTCCAGTATTTCTTGTACTGAACATAGCATGTGCTTTCACATCACACCAATCTTTCTTAGAAAATGGATCAACCAGCCGGGGGTGGTGGCTCACGCCTGTAATCCTAGCACTTTGGGAGGCCGAGGCAGGTGGATCACCTGAGGTCAGGAGTTCAAGACCAGCCTGGCCAAGATGGTGAAACCCCGTCTCTACTAAAAACACAAAAATTAGACCAGGCACAGTGACTCACGCCTGTAATCCCAGCATTTTGGGAGGCCGTGGTGGGTGAATCACCTGAGGTCAGGAATTTGAGACCAGGCTGGCCAACATGGTGAAATCCCCGTCTCTACTAAAAAGACAAAAACTTAGCCGTGCGTGGTGGCACACGCCTGTAATCCCAGCTACTTGGGAAGCAGAGGCAGGATAATTGCTTGAACCTGGGAGGTAGAGGTTGCAGTGAGCCGAGATGGTGCCACTGCACTCTAGCCTGAGCAACAGAGCAAGACTCTATCTCAAAAAAAAAAAAAAAAATTAGCCAGGCATGGTAGCAGGCACCAAAAAAAAAAAAAAAAAATTAGCCAGGCATGGTAGCAGGCACCTGTAATCCCAGCTACTCAAGAGGCTGAGGCATGAGAATTGCTTGAACCCAGGAGGCGGAGGTTGCAGTGAGCTGAGATCATGCCATTGCATTTCAGCCTGGAGGATAGAAAAAGACTGTCTCAAAAAAAAAAAAAAGAAAAAAAAAAAGAAAATGGATCAGCCACTTCTTGGCTCCCTTTTTGCTGTCTTTCGTAAGGTGCTTGTTCTTGCCAACCACCATGTTGCTGCTCAGAATGATCTTTTCAATAAATGGTACTGAAACAACTGGACAGCCATATGAAAAAAATGAACTTTGACCTTTAGCTCACATCGTACACAAAAATTAATTTGAAATAAATAATAGAGACAAAAGTTGTGAAAATAAATACATTCAAAAGCTGTTGGAACCCCCAAAGCACTTTTTTTTTTTGTGGCAAAGTCCCACCTTAGCCTCTGAGTAGCTGGGACTATAGGTGCGCACCACCACACCCGGCTAATTTTTGTATTTTTTTGTAGAGACAGGGTTTCGCCATGTTGCCCAGGCTGGTCTTGAGCTCCTGAGCACAAGCAATCAGCCCACCTTGGCTTTCCAGCATGCTGGGATTATAGGTATGTGCCACCACACCTGGCTTCCAAAAAGACTTTAAACCTTGAGAGAGAACTGACTGTGATCTGAGTCACTTAGCATGTAGTTGCAACTTCTGCTTCTTAGATTATAGATCAACTCTCTTTTCTCATTGTTCTTGTGCTATAAATGACTGGGAGAGACCGGAGACCAGATGTCCTCCCCTTCTAATTGTCTCCTGCATTATTCTGTACCTAACTCAACCAGATGGTGCAAAAGACCTCATGACTGTCTCATCTTCAGTGTGGAATGTTAAGTATATCTTTCCTGAAAGAAAAAGATGACCTCCACCAATCAGACCATTGTAATTATGCATTAAGCCTTACATAAGGCCGGACATGGTGGCTCACAGCTGGAATCCTAGCACTTTGAGAAACCAAGGTGGGAGAATCACTGGAGCCCAGGAGTTTAAGGCCAGCCTGGGCAACATGGCGAAACTCTGTGTCTATAAAAAATTGACTGGACATGATGGCACACACCTGTAGTCCCAGCTACTCAGGAGACTGAGGTGGGAGGATCACCTGAACTCAGGAGGTCGAGCCTGCAGTGAACCCTGATGGTGCCACTGCATTCCAGCCTAGGTTGCAGAGTGAAAGTCTGTCTCAGGAAAAAAAAAAAAAGCCTTATATAAAAAAAGTTAAAATTCTGATATTTTCTCCTAAACTTTGTCTATATAAACCACCCCAAACTTCTGCACTTCAGAGCACATCAGTACAATTCCATCTTTGGAATTTGTGCTTCCTGGGTGGCTGTCCTCAAGCTTTGTGCTCAAAAAAACTCTACATTTAATCATATTTTCTAAATTTTATTATTTTAGGTTGACAAAGTAAAAGCTAAAACTATAAAACTTCTAGAAAAAAATAGGAGAAAATGTTCACAAACTACAGCCTTGAGGTAGACAAAGATTTCCTGGACAGGACACAAAAGTATAAACCATAAGAGAGAGAGAGAAAAAAAGATAAATTAGACTTCATTAAAATTTAAAAATTGCCTGTACTTTGAAAGATACTATTAAGAAACTGAAAAGGCAGGCCACAGTCTGGAAGAAAATATTTGCAATGCAAATATTAGATAAAGGACTTGTACCCAACATACATAAAGAACTCTTAAAATTCAATGAAAGAAGGCAACTCACAAAAAAAAAAAAAGAAGAAGATTTGAACAAACACTTCAAAAAAGATGATATATGAATGGCCAGCAAACACATGAAAAGATGTTCAACATTATTAGTTATCAGGGAATTGTAAAGTAAGTCCACTGTGAGATACCATTTAGAAGAATATTCAGCTTTAGAAAACAGTTTGGCAGTTTATTTATCCCTTACCCTATGACCCAGCAATTCAAATCCTAGGTATTCACTAGCCTGAGAGAAATGAATCACCTAGGCCCTTTATTTAACTTCTCACAACTTCACTGATTCACTCTGTGACATTGGCCAGGTTCTTCCCATCTCTGGCCCTGTTTTGCATCTGTGGAAAGCAGATGCATGGGTTGGGCTAGGTCAGGGATGGCAAACGACTTTTATCTTCAGTACAAACTCCTTATCACTGCCAGGGACTGCCCAGACCACCTCTGTGATGAGAAGGAATGTCTGATAGAAAGTGAGAGCTCTGTGACCCACTAACAATGTCTGCTAGAGACATGAGAATGACCCAGAAAGGCCACATACTTCCTATGTGCTATATGCCCACAAAAAGATTTGTGCATGAATGCGCATAGCAACTATATTCATAGCAATCAAAAACTGGCAATAACTCAAATTCCAGATAGATTGTGGTACATCCACAAAATAGTTTATTACTCAGTAATATGAAAGCTATTAATATATGCAACAACATTGATGATTCCTTTCTTCATATTAAGTGAAGGAAACCAGAAACAACTCTATGAGTCAATGTATGTGAAACTTCCAGAAATGACAAAACTAAGCTATACTGACAGGAAGATCAGTGGTTGCCTGGGGCTGGGGTGAGAGAGGGGACTGGCTGGAGGTGGCAGGAGACTTCTGAGGGAATGGAAATGTTCTAAATTTTGATTGGGGCAGATGCACACGTTTGTCAAGGTTCATCAAGTTGTGGCGGGGGGCAGTGGCTCACGCCTGTAATCCCAGCACTTTGGGAGGCTGAGATGGGCAGATCACTTCAGATCAGGAGTTCGAGACCAGCCTGGCCAACATGGCGAGACGTCATTTCTACTAAAAATACAAAAATTAGCCAGGTCGGTGGTGGGCACTTGTAGTCCCAGCTACTTGGGAGGCTGGGGCAGGAAAATCTCTTGAACCCTGGAGGCGGAGCTTGCAGTGAGCCGAGATTGAGCCACTGCACTCCAGCCTGGGTGACCGAGTGAGACTCAGTCTCAAAAAAAAAAAAAAAAAATTATCAAGTTGTATGTACACTTAAAATGGATATATATTAATATATGTCGATCATACCTCAAAAAATGATTTTTACAAAAGTAGCTTTGAAACGTAATGAACTGTTCCACGAGCACATAGCAGGAAGAGGGCCTGCTGCCAGGTATGCTATGGGAGAAACATGGAAGTAAGAAAGGACAGGGCACCTTCAGAAACACATTAGTTTGTAAAATCGCTCTCAGCTTTGCCAAGACCTTTCAGGCGTGCTCAGAGAGGCTGGCCAATTGCTTCTCAGATCCCTTGTTAGAAATTTGACCATGGGCCTAACAGGAACAGGGCTGCCACGGAGCATGGAGAGAGGGCCTGGAGCCCAGGACAGATCATCTGACTTGGTTGTGAGTTCTCCATAAAAAACCTCATGGCCTTTCTCCTCCTCCAGCCTCACGTGCCCCACCTCACTTCCTTAAGAATCTAGGCTCACAGCACGCAGGCAGGCAGCCGTCAACCCCAAGCCCCTTCCCCTTCTCCTTCGGAGAGAAAGCACTGGATGGAATAAGTCCCGTCAGTCCCAGCATTCAGACATTCTCATAAGTACTGTTCTTTTAAAAAGCTGGAAAGTTGGGTTAAGGAGTTTGGGGCTATTATTAGTGCCAAACACTATAAAAAGGAAATGCCACTGATAATCTTAGATGGCTGTATTTTCATACGGGGATAATTCAAGCTTCCTTCTTAGAGTTCTCAGTCATAAGAAACCCTTCATAAAAATACTCCCTCGGGCCATAGCCTCAAACCTAGCATTGCTCAAATCCTTTGGGACTATTCAAGTCAGGACTGACCGGGAGAACTTAGCTGGCATTTTTTAGCCCATTTTTATGGCTGCCTCCTTCTGAGTTGCTCATGTTGTTCTACCAGAGGAAAATAACGAATCATTCAACCTATGCACAAATATTTATTTGCACTGCTTATATGGAGGCAGAATAGCAAAGGGCCTTAGGGGGCGGGCTCTTGTCAGGCTTAGCTGAGCTCTGTCCCTGTGTGGCATCAGGTAAGTTGCTCTTCCTTTCTGTGCTTCCCCTACAAAATGAGCTGTCAACCCTAGGAGCTAATGCCTGGTGCCTGCCACTTAGTAAACTCTACACGAATATTAATTTGTTATTACTATCACTGTTATGCATTCAGTTACATCCACCGTGGGTACAGCAAAAATGCCATTTCACCTTTGAGAATCCTACATTCCACCTTGCTACACAAAGCGTACAGACAGGAGAATAAGAGAACAACAGAAGTGATGATACCCTACCCTGTGACGAAGAAGCTGCTAAAAAGCATCTCCTTTCATCTTTCATACACTGCTGGTCCCGTGCTTTGAGTGTTATTGAGAAGCAATGTGTCAATATGTGTCAAAAGTCCTTAAAATGTGTTTGCCCTTTGACCCAGATTCCCTCTAGAAATTTTCATAAGAAAACAATTACATTTGTGAGCAGAGATTTCTCCTGGATATTACTGAGAGTAGCAAAAATTTGGTAACAGTCTGTCTGAATGACTAACAACGGAAGTTAAATGCATATTTAGACATTATGATTGATGAACCTTTATGCAAAGCAGGTCACAAAACAATATATGCAGTGTAGGTCCATTTCGAGGGTATGACCTGAAGTAGGATTTTTAAATTGATACATAATAATTGTGCATAATTATGGGGTACATATAATTAGATACAGGCTTATGTGTGATGATCAAATCTGGGTAATTAGAATATCCATCACCTCAAACATTTATCATTTCTTTGGGTTGGGAACATTTCAAATTTTCTCTTCTAGCTATTTTGAAATATGCAATAAATTATTGTTAACTGTAGTCACCCTACTGTACTATTGAACACTAGAACTTATTCCCTTCTATCTAACTGTATGTTCAGACCCATCAGACAACCTTTGTTCATCCCCCCCTTCCCCACAAATAGTGGTTTGTTTTTTTGTTTTGTTTTATGAGAAGGAATCTTGCTCTGTCACCCAGGCTGAAGTACAGTGGCGCAATCTCAGCTCACTGCAACCTCCACCTTCTGGATTTAAGAAATTCTCCTGCCTCAGCCTCCCGAGTAGCTGGGATTACAGGCATACCACGCCCAGCTAATTTTTGTTTTTGTTTTTGTTTTTGTTTCAGTAGAGATGGGGTTTCACCATGTTGGCCAGGCTGGTCTCGAACTCCCGACCTCAAGTGATCCCGCCCGCCTCAGCCTCCCAAAGTGCTGGGATTACAATCATGAGCCACTGTGCCTGGTGTGAAATCGTGTTTTTGTTAAGGATTTATTGTAACCAGAAACTCTAAGAAGGAAGCTTCAATTATTTCCATATTACAGATAATATCTATGTACATGTATATATAGAAAAGGTATATAGACCTTACTCACCAATGGTTTTATTATGTGTGAGTATTTGAGTGGGTTTTTTTCGTTTCATTTATTTGTACTTCTATAGAGTGAGTATTGATTTTAGATAAGGAAAAAACCAGAAAATTAGGAAAAGCCAATTCAAATAATGTAGAAAACCAAAAGACAGAACAAATACAGCACAATAGGCAAAGTAAGCAGTAATATGGTTTTTCCTTGACATTTGTAAGAATTCTAGGCCTTTTATTTAGCTTCCCACAAATTCACTGATTCATTCTGTGACATTGGCCAGGTTCTTCCCATCTCTGGCCCTGTTTTCTATCTGTGGAAAGCAGATACATGAGTTGGGCTAGGTCAGGGATGGCAAACGACTTTTATCTTGAGTACGAACCCCTTATCACTGCCCGGGACTGCCCAGACCACCTCTGTGATGAGAAGGAATGTCTGATAGAAGGTGAGAGCTCTGTGACCCACTAACAATGTCTGCTAGAGACATGAGAATGAGGAATGACCTAGAAAGGCTATCCACTTCCTGTATACTCCGTAATGTAAAGGGCTCCTACAACTCTATGAGTCTGGCACATCTTTAAGCAAAAATATTAATCTGAATTTGGAAAGTCATAGGGGTTGGGGGTTCCTAACTACATGATTCATTTTTGGTTAGGTTGCACTGAATCACTAATTTTCCATCTTACTTCACAGACCCCAAGACATAACTTAGGATTTACTAAAGCAGAAAATGGTCATGGTGGTGGTGTCTCAATTTTATCTGCACCCATTATGTCCAATCCTAAGGACAAGGAATAGATCTGCAGCTGTTGTTTCAGCCTCTTCAACCTGAAACGATCTGAAAGCCACAGCTGTTGCAAGCATAAACCTGATCCTGGCTTTGTCCTTGGTTTATGTCTCATGTTTTGGGGAACTCCGAAAGCCACTCTTCTGGGATTGATTCAGAGAAGGCCACCTTTAATCATTACCCTCCTGGAAAGCAGAAGTGCTAAATGCACGTTTGTTAGTGGACTTTCCAGCATGGAGTGGGACCCACTCCTGTCTTGACTCAAGGCCCACGGAGGAGAGATGACATTCCTAAAGTCACGCATGAAGTTCAATCTACGGCCAGCTTTGCCTGCAGGCAAGCAAACATGGATTCTTTGGTAAAAATCCACATCAGGCTGTCAGCGGCTTGCTATTTGGAGGAAGGGGCAGTCTGAAGGGCTTGACTGCATCTCAGCTGAACCACACTAATCTACCATAGCTTCCACAGAGAACAGCGGGCTGTTTTCAGGGATCTCAGCAACAGCTGTGCCTTCCAAAGCAAGACACTTCAGAAAAACGATCTGAAAGTGGGCCGGGTGTTTCAGCAGGATTTGGTGGGACTTTCCTACTCAAATGGCCCTTTGTGTGCTTTTAAAAGACAGGGCATTAACCTCGCGCGTGGCTAAAGCATGATGGATGACTTGGAGTTCTCCATTTACATTTGGCTGGTGGCCACAGAGGAACCGTCAAAACGCCTGGGTATCGGATGGACAGTACCCGGCTTGTTCAGACTTGTTTCTGATGGAGTGAGTGGATCCTGGGGCTTTTGCTCTGCCCAGGTTTGATAAACTAAACATGGCCAGGTTGTTAAAAAGCTGACTCCAGGGTTCCTCTCATGGCAGCAAAATTCAGTGTCCTGAATCCATAGCCTCTTTAATCATCTTTGTTTATATTCAGCATCTTTATCTACTTCAGAGTTACTCTGATCTCTGCCCATTTGTTGCGAGATGTGTGTGGTCCTGCCCAAGACTTGGGCATCAGGAGCACAGGGCCTGTGCTCATGTTGCTTCTACCCAGCTCCATGAAGTCACCTGCTTGATCCTTTTACCTTCTCAGTAAGATGCTTGGCAAGTGAGAGTGAATCTGGATGCGTCAGTTCTCCAGACAATCTTGTCAGGCCAGAGGGAGTCAGAAGTTGACCTTCTGCACCATGCTGGCACCATTATGTGAGAGTATGCAGCACTCTCAGGCAGGAGCTAGCTAGGGTAAATTATCAGGTTCTTTTCTGGCAGATCTGGGTCCTGCTCTTCCATTTAAGAGGAGCTGTTTACGTCAATTGCACCTCACTGGGCCTCCGTTTGTTCACCTTTCACTTGTGTTTTTCATGAAGCTCAAAGGAGAAAACAAAGTGTTCTGAATGACTTTATACAAACATGAGGAAGTGGCCAGTACCCTCCTAACAATTGTCCCATCACATCTTGAGGAGAGAGAGAAGCTAAACACTAGCGCAAGTGGACACTTAAGTAAGATAAACTTATTTCCCTTCTAATCATTTTTTCAAGCTTGGCCTTGTTCTAGCAGCTTGGAGGATTTCAACTGGGTGTCCCAGAGACATATAAAATAGAGCAGAGGGGGGACGCATTGATCTATTGCTAATAACACAAGAAGGGAATACTGGAACATAATTACTGCTAATAATAATGACAAACATGTTAGTATTTATCATCACCCAATACTGTGTATAATCATTAACCTTCCACAGCAATCCTGTGAAGTATGTACAATTATTATTCTTATTGTACGGAAAACTGAAGTTCAGAGAGGCAAAGTTACTTACACGGTTTCACACAGCCCTAAAAGTGATGGAGCCAGGCGTCTTTCCTAGATATGCCTGATCCCAAAGCTGATAGGTGAAAAATGTGCAGTATAAGAAGCATTCCCTGGGCTTCAAGATGTTGACCAGCTTCTTTTTCTTCTTCTTCTTCTTTTTTTTTTTTGTTTGTTTTTATTTATTTTTTTTTTTTTTGAGACAGAGTCTCGCTCTGTCACCCAGGCTGGAGTGCAGTGGCGCGATCTCGGCTCACTGCAAGCTCCGCCTCCCGGGTTCACGCCATTCTCCTGCCTCAGCCTCTCCGAGTAGCTGGGACTACAGGCGCCCGCCACCACGCCCGGCTAATTTTTTGTATTTTTAGTAGAGACGGGGTTTCACCTGGTCTCAATCTCCTGACCTCGTGATCCACCTGCCTCAGCCTCCCAAAGTGCTGGGATTACAAGCGTGAGCCACCGCGCCCGGCCTTTTTGTTTGTTTTTAATCATTATCAGGCAGCCTCCCAGCCAGAGTAGGCTCAGGGACTTCCTTGACTGGCTTCTTGTGTCACACAAGGGGCCTGTTTATATGTCCCTGAGTTTGTCCAGACTAATTCACAATAAATAAAAACCCACTACCACCACAACCAAACACAAAAACAAAAACCTTGAACTAGCGAACTATTCAAGAACCAGTGAGGATGAGCCCTGCAGGAAATGGAACCAAAGACTCAAAGAGAGTCGGGCTCTATGTCTTCCTGTCTCTGCTTCTGCGTTGCGATGATTTGCTCCTCCCAAAGATGGGTTTTACCCAAACCCCAGAGAACACGGCCAGGAGTAGATCCAGGCTCGCATTCTTAGAGAATCATTTTCCATGAGGAAAGCAAAGTTGCCTGCCCTGGAATGTCCACTTAGAAAAATCCTTGTGAAGGCTCTGACTGGCCTGCTGGTAGGACACCGAGCCCTGGGCCAGTCTCTGTGACCGGGTGCACTATTGTGATCAGCCGCACCAGAACTAGAGGATCTCTCAAAGGAACAGGCAGGAATGGGGGTGGTTATCTCAAGCAGACAGGCAAGGTAGCAGGGATCCATTGTGCTCTGGCAGGTGGCGATGGAATTAGGGATGCCTTGGTGGCCCCTTTAATCTTGCAGCTACCTTTCATGTTTTCTTCCAATCCTAAGCTAGCTCAGGATCTGGACAGGGCATTCGTGTCTAGGGAAGAAAGGACTTAATCTGAGAGTTCTACTTGACGTGGATCTTACCCCAGGATTGTTTGTCAGCAAGGTTAACGTGGCAGAGCAGAAAGAGTGCTGAGTTTGGAGGCAGACAGACTTGAGTTCGGGTCTTAATTCTTCATCACTTGCGGGGTGGTTTTGGATATATTGCTTCACCTCTGTAAGTCTTCGATTTTTTCATTGGCTAAATAAAGATGATAACACTTATTTACAAGCTTGTTGTAAGGACTAAGCGAGATAATCACATAAACCATCAGATACAGTGGCATGTACTAGGTGCTCAATAAAGTGTACCTTCTACTAATTAATTCAACAGATATTTACTGAGCATGCAATACATTGCAGGCACAGTGGTAGGTGTTAGGGATAATGCATCAAGCAAGAGATATAATGTTCCCATTCTTTTGGAGCTTCTAGGAGTGGGGGTTGGTGGGGAAAAAATAAGTGAAGAAATAAGACAATTACAGGTAATAATGAGTGCTTTGAAAAAAAAATTCTTTTTTTTTTTTTTTTTTTTTTTCTGAGACAAGTTCTCACTCCCTTGCCCAGGCTGGAGTGCAGTGGCACAATCTCAGCTTGCTGCAGCCTCTGCCTCCCATGCTCAAGCAGTCCTCCCACCTCAGCCCCCTGAGTAACTGGTACTACAGGCGTGTGCCACCATGCCTGCTAGTTTTTGTGTTTTTTGTAGAGATGGGGTTTCACCACGTTGCCCAGGCTGGTCTCAAACTCCTGGACTCAAGTGATCCACCTGCCTCAGCCTTCCAAATTACTAGGATTACAGGCATGAGCCACCACTCCTGGACAGAAAAAATGAAATTATTTTTATGCTTATATTTATTATTAGTGTGAAAACCCTCCTGCAACGATGTTTGAATCTCCCTGTTCAGTCTCTCACCACCCATTTATCTATGTGTTGGGAACCATTCTCAGAGTGCAACAATTGCTTCAAGCTTGACTTTGGAAAGGGACTGAACTATTAGCTCTTAAAGTGACATGAAAGAAAGGAAAGGAAAATGGGATGTTGATAGGAGGAAAATCCCGATGTTATCCCTTAGCTCCCAAATTCCTCTTTTTTTTTTTTTTTTTTGAGATAGCCTCTTGCTCTGTCACCCAGGCTGGAGTGCAGTGGCATGATCTCCACTCACTGCAACCTCCACCTCCCAGGTTCAAGCAATTCTCCTGCCTCAGCCTCCCGAGTGGCTGGGATTACAGGTGCGTGCCAATATATCTGGCTAATTTTTGTATTTTTAGTAGAGATGGAGTTTCACCATGTTGGCCAGGCTGGTCTCAAACTCCTGACCTGTGATCCACCGACCTCGGCCTCCCAAAGTGCTGGGATTACAGGCATGAGCCACCGTGCCCGGCCCCAAATTCCATTTTGCAACTCATTACCTGGTGGATTTCAAAATCACCTCGGAAGCTTTAAAAGATACAGATTCTCAGGTTGCATTCCAAATATTCAAATGCCAGTGGTTCAGGGAATTTCTTTTTTTTCTCTTTCTTTTATTTTTAAGTTTTGTGGTAATTTATATGGGCAATCAGACATAAGAAGCACTGCTTGCCAGCCAGCCTATGAATTCCATTAGTCAGGTTGAGAATACAGGGCTGCATCTGTTACTCTGCTAGTCAATGTATACTTCTTTTTCTAGTTTCTAGGAGAAGACATGGGTTGTGGTTGGCCCTCAGGGAGCTTAGAATCTAGGGGGAGATATAAAGAAAGTTGCTATTAGAACACAAAGCAGGAACAATTAGCCTTTGAAAATTAGAGAATACTTTCTGGAGGGAAGAATTCTGAATGAGTTAGAATTTGGTTCAGTTGCATGTGACACAGAATACAAGATTATAGTGGATTAAACTAGGTAGAAGTATATTTTTCTCTCATACAAAAGTCCCGAGGAAAGTAATCCAGTGCTGATATGATGCTCCCATCTTATTTTTTGACCCTCCGCAGCATGAGTCCTTTGTGGTCCAAAAGGGTTGCTCACATTCCGACCATCACTTCCATATTCCTGACAGTAGGAAGGACAAAAGGGCAGAAAAGGGCATAACCTCTCCCTTTAAAAGTATTTTCTGGAAGGTGCACATGAAACTTCCATTGTAATGTTATAGTCCAGAACTTAGGTACTTGGTCACACCTTGCACAGGAGATGAAACAAAGTCTTTATTCAGAATGGCCATGTACATAACTAAAAACTCAGGTTCTATCACTAAAAAAGAAAAGGAAAGCAGCCATTGGGAAACAACTGGTAGACCTCTACACTGAGCTATGAAGAATGAGTAGCAATTAGGCAGGGGAAGTCACATAGCAAAGACTGTCGTCCAAGAAGGAAAACTAATGCGTATCATGTCCCCCTTGGCAGGAGGGACACCAAGAACCACCCTTCTTTCCACATCTTCGTTCTCATCCTTCATGTTTTGATCTAAAGCCCTCCTGGATAGTGAAACCCCATCTCTACTAAAAATATAAAAATTAGCTAAGCATAGTGTTGGGGACCTGTAATCCCAGCTACTTGGGAGGTTGAGGCAGAACCATTACTTGAACCTGGGAGGCAGAGGTTGCAGAGAGCTGAGATCACTCAACTGCACTCCAGCCTGGACAACAGGGGGAGACTCTGTCTCAAAACTAAATAAATAAATGAAAAATAAAGTCCTCCTGGGATGAGTCTGCCGGCCCTAGCTATTCAGTGCTTGGATTTACAGTGACCTCAGCACAATTCTGACCTCAAAGCCCTTCATGTCACTGGAATGATGGCTGCTTTGAGAAAACCCCTCCTTTTCATCTGTCGTAAGAGAACTCACTCTAAGATCTCATCATTGACATTTACCAGGACAAATTTCTGAAATCTCTTTAGAAGAAATGACAATCCCAACTCTTTGATATGATTAGTTATGGCATATCTGCCTGAAGCAATATTATACAAACATGGAAGGTGATCATTTATGAAAGCGTGGAGTATGAGAAACAGCTCGTGACAAAATATGGAGAAAATGCGAGACTGTGCATGTGTTGTGATTATAATCATGTGAAAAATGTGTGTGTATATAAACAAATACTAGAAAGGGCATCATAAAATAAAAATGATTACTGGATGGTTAAAAGCTTTGTTCTCCTTGGAAAATTCCCTTTAGTGTGGTTATGTTGTTTTCATAAATAAAATTTGGAAATAAGTCTTGCAAGCATTACGTGTTGTCAAAAAAAATTTTATGGTGTCATTGGTAAATATACTTAAGAATCACCTGAAAAGCTTACTAAAAATGCATATTCACAGGCTCCAGCCCAGGAGATTCTGATTCTATAGGTCTGAGGAATGGCTGCATTTTTAACAAGCATCCAGAGTCATTTTGTTAGAAGTGGTGCGTTGACCACATTTGAAAAACACTGCCATAGATGGTGTCTCAGAGTCACCTAAAAATAGAGTTGGGATATTATCTGTGCCAAAACAGCCTAGCTTTGTGTTGCACCAAAAACTCTAGGCCAGGCCGGGAGCAGTGGCTCATGCCCGTAATCTAAGCACTTTGGGAGGCCAAGGTGGGTGGATCACCTGAGGTCAGGAGTTTGATACCGGCCTGGACAACATGGTGAAACCCCATCTCTACTAAAAATACAAAAATTAGCCGGGCATGGTGGCGGGAGCCTATAATCCCAGCTACTCGGGAGACTGAGGCAGGAGAATTACTTGAACCCAGGTGTGGGGGGGATGGAGGTTGCAGTGAGCTGAGATTGCGCCACTTCACTCTAGCCTGGGCAAAAGAATGAAACCGCGTCTCAAAAAAAAAAAAAAAAAATACTCTAGGCCAATATTCCTCTATCATTGTTGGGGAAACAGTAAGAAAATGTAAAACAAACACTCCAGGTTAAGAAAAATGCACTCTCCCTGGTTTGTAAAGTGAAATATCACTAAAAGGTACAGCTTTGATGATTTTTCTTTGAGTCTTCCAAGTAAACTTAAAGCTGTCTGATAAAAGCAACCCAATTTTGAACAGTTACATTTCTCCAGTTCCCTTAGAGTCCCACACTTCCTGTATCTTATTTCATGCCTTCCTAACAGGTGCCACGCAAGTTCAGCTGTAATCTGCCTTCAAATGTAAGGCATGGTAATTTCAAGCCCTACAGCTGGATAACATACTCTGCATAAGCCAGCCTTCTGAATAATTCAATATTCATTTTCTTTATTAGTGATGTAGGATGTTTCTTCTTGGTCACTTTGCAGGCTGGGGACCCCTGGCTGGTGACACCCTGCCCAGACCTCGCTCAGCCACGCTGGCATGCCCCAGCTCACCTGTGTGATAGTTTGTACCCACATTGGGTGGTTCTTGAGCTCTTGTACCACACCCAAGAAGAAAGAAGATAGGCAGGACATTGAAGGGTGAGGAGGGCAGAGAAGAATTTTATTGAGTGATGACACAGCTTTTAGCAGAGAGGGGACGTGGGGCTGGTCCCCCTACCTGAAGACGGGAAAGTTCTTCGTGTGGCTGGTTCTGCCTTTTTGGACTCAGAATAAGGATTATGTGCTGATTGGTTTGTGAGTATGCAAAAAAGGTTAAACAAAGATACCACTCAAAGGAGGGCATGATAGTGTAGAAAACCAATTAGGAAAGGATAGGTATATATAAAATAGGTGAAGGGTAAGGACCAATCAGAGGAAAGCGAACCAAACGGGAAGACAAATTCTCAATCCAGTCCAAAGATTTAACTCGTAGCTTGGCTTTCAGGCTTTAAACTGTCGCTGGCTTGGAGTGGGGTTTTACCACAGGCCCGCCCCTATCTGCCTAGGCATTTGGCAGCCGCCTGCCACTCTCATTAGGGTGACCAAGCCATCACAGTTTGCCCAGGAGTTTCCTGATGTTAGCACTGAAAGTCTTATGTTTGGGAACCCCCTGCTCCTCAGTCCTGCGCAAACCAAGACCGGGACAGTTGGTCACCCTAACCTTCCATACAGCTTAAAAGAAAAGACATTCGCCAGGAGGAGGAGTCAGCCTCCACAGTGTCCCCAGGGAGCACAGGCAAAAACTTAGCTTTCTAAAGAGAAAAAAAATACAGGTAAGGTGCTGTTCTATAGATAGATGATAGATGATAGATAGATAGATAGATGATAGATAGATAGATAGATGATAGATAGATAGATGATAGATAGATAGATGATAGATGATAGATAGATGATGATAGATAGATAGATAGATAGATAGATAGATAGATAGATGATAGATGATAAATTTTTTGAGACAGAGTCTCGCTCTGTCACCAGGCTGGAGTGCAGTGGTGCGATCTTTGCTTACTGCAACCTCCAACTCGCCAGTTCAAGCGATTCTCCTGCCTCAGCCTCCTAAGTAGCTGGGATTACAGGCGCGCATCACCATGACTGGCTAATTTTTGTATTTTTAGTACAGACGGGGTTTCACCATGTTGGCCAGAATGGACTCGATCTCCTGACCTCGTGGTCCACATGAGCCACCGTGCCGGACCTGCTGTTCATTATTTTAAGAAATAGGACATTTCGGGCAGGGTGCGGTGGCTCACGCCTGTAATCCCAGCACTTTGGGAGGCCGAGACAGGCAGATCACTTGAGGTCAGGAGTTCAAGACCAGCCTGGCCAACATGGTGAAACCCCATCTCTACTAAAAAAAATACAAAAATTAGCTGGGAGCGGTGGCACGTGCCTGTAATCCCAGCTACTCGGGAGGCTGAGGCAGGAGAATCACTTGAACTGGGGAAGTGGAGGTTGCAGTGAGCTGAGACCGCGGCACTGCACTCCAGCCAGGGCGACAGAGTGAGACTCCATCAAAAAAAAAAAAAAAAGAAAGAAAAGAAAGAGAAGAGAAGGGGAGGCGAGGGGAAAGGACATCTCGGCCAGGCACAGTGGCTCACACCTGTAATCCCAGCACTTTGTGAAGCCAAGGCGGGCAGATCACTTGAGATCAGGAGTTTGAGACCAGCCTGGCCAACACGGTGAAACTTCATCTCTACTAAAAATACAAAAATTTAGCCGGGCTTGGTGGCGCACTCCTGTAATCCCTCCCAGCTACTCAGGAGGCTGAGGCAGGAGAATCGCTTGAACCCAGAGGGCAAAGGTTGCAGTGAGCTGAGATTGCACCATTGCATTCCAGCCTGGGCAACAAGAGTGAAGCTCTGCCTCAAAAAATAAAAAATAAAAAAAAATATATATATATAAAAGAACATTACCCTTAAGTGGTTTCAGAGAAGGACCCAGAGATGTAAAGGTGTTGTAAGCACTTTCCTATTTCCCCCCTCTTCTTACAAACGTTCATTACTTTGAGAAAATTTTACTAAGATTTGTGCATGTTAAACTCATCATCACAAAGGAGAGATTTGGAAAGCTGGATCGGGTGGGCTGAAAGCAGAATTCAGAGATAAAGGGTAAAACTGTAAAGAGGATGTGAAATTTTTCATCAAGTAGAATTTGATAAAAGGCAACTCCTACACTTGTTTTTAGATAAGTAGTTTTATTGTGATGCCTTTGAAAATTCTCTTAAATCCTAAAAAGTTATTAAGATGACCCAGAAAGCTAAAAAAAATGATGTGTCCCAGCAGAATCTGTTCCAAAATGTAGGACAAAAAATTTTCAGAATCACTCTGCCCACATCAAAATTATACTACTTTAAAATATAGCAAGCAGTTCATAGAATCTCCAGAAATTCATTTCAAAATCAGTTCCAAACTACAATTTTCAAAAGCAGTTCATATTTTTGGCTCAGAAGTAATCCTACCAACAGCTAGTTGACACAGTGAAAAACATACTTGTGTATCTATTTAGCACATTTGCCTACTTGAATTCTTGGGTGCAATATCAACTTTCCTTAAAAAGCCAGTTTAAATAGAAAAAGAGGGACTCCTCCCTAACTCATTTTATGAGGCTAGCATTATCCTGATAACAAAACCTGGCAGAGACACAACAAAAAAAGAAAATTTCAGGCCAATACCCCTGATGAACATCAAGGCAAAAATCCTCAATAAAATACTGACAAAACGAATCCAGCAGCACATCAAAAAGCCTATCCACCATGATCAAGTCGGCTTCATCCATGGGATGCAAGGCAGGTTCAACATATGCAAATCAATAAACATAACCCATCACATAAACAGAACCAATAACAAAAACCACCTGATTATCTCAATAGATGCAGAAAAGGCCTTCAACAAAATTCGACACCCCTTCATGCTAAAAACTCTCAATAAACTAGGTATTGATGGAATGTATCTCAAAATAATCAAAGCTGTTCATGGCAAACCCACAGCCAATATCATACTGAATGGGCAAAAGCCGGAAGCATTCCCTTTGAAAACCGGCACAAGACAAGGATGCCCTCTCTCACCACTCCTAGTCAACATAGTGTTGGAAGTTCTGGCCAGGGCAATCAGGCAAGAGGAAGAAATAAAGGGTATTCAAATAGGAAGACAGGAAGTCAAATTGTCTCTGTTTGCAGATGACATGATTGTATGTTTAGAAAACCCCATCGTCTCATCCCAAAAGCTCCTTAAGCTGATACGCAAATTCAGCAAAGTCTCAGGATACAAAATCAATGTGCAAAAATCACAAGCATTCCTATACACCAATAATAGAGAAACAGAGAGCCAAATCATGAGTGAATTCCCATTCATAATTGCTACGAAGAGAACAAAATACCTAGGAATACAGCTTGTAAGAGATGTGAAGGACCTCTTCAAGGAGAACTACAAACCACTGCTCAAGGAAATAAAAGAGGACACAAACAAATGAAAAAACATTCCATGCTCATGGATAGGAAGAATCAATATTGTGAAAATGGCCATACTGCTCAAAGTAATTTATAGATTCAATGCTATCCCCATCAAGCTACCATTGACTTTCTTCACAGAATTAGAAAAAAAATACTTTAAATTTCATATGGAACCAAAGAAGAGCCCATATAGCCGAGACAATCCTAAGCAAAAAGAACAAAGCTGGAGACATCATGCTACCTGACTTTAAACTATACTACAAGGCTACAGTAACCAAAACAGCATGGTACTGGTACCAAAACAGAGATATAGACCAATGGAACAGAACAGAGGCCTCAGAAATAATGCCACACATCTACAACCATCTGATCTTTGACAAAGCTGACAAAAACAAACAATGGGGAAAAGATTCCCTATTTAATAAATGGTGTTGGGAAAACTGGCTACCCATAGGCAGAAACCTGAAACTGGACTCCCTTGTTACACCTTATCCAAAAATTAACTCAAGATGGATTAAAAACTTAAACATAAGACCTAAAACCATAAAAACCCTAGAAGAAAACCTAGGCAATACCATTCAGGACATAGGCATAGGCAAAGACTTCATGACTAAAACACCAAAAGCAATGGCAACAAAAGCCAAAATTGACAAATGGGATCTGATTGAACTAAAGAGCTTCTGCACAGCAAAAGAAACTATCATCAGAGTGAACAGGCAACCTACAGAATGGGAGAAAATTTTTGCAATCTATCCATCTAACAAAGAGCTAATATCCAGAATCTATAAGGAACTTAAACAAATTTACAAGAAAAAAAAAAAACCCATCCAAAAGTGGGCAAAGGATATGAACAGACACTTCTCAAAGGAAGACATGCATGCAGCCAACAAACATATCAAAAAAATCTCATCATCACTGGTCATTAGAGAAATGCAAATCAAAAATACAGTGAGATACCTATCTCACACCAGTTAGAATGGCAATCATTAAAAAGCCAGAAAACAGATGCTGGAGAGGATGTGGAAAAATAGGAATGCTTTTACACTGTTGGTGGGAGTGTAAATTAGTTCAACCATTGTAGAAAACAGTGTAGCGATTCCTCAGGGATCTAGAGCCAGGAATACCATTTGACCCAGCAATCCCATTACTGGGTATTTACCCAAAGGATTATAAATAATTCTACTATAAAGACACATGCACATGTATGTTTACTGCAGCACTATTCACAATAGCAAAGACTTGGAACCAACCCAAATGCCCACCAGTGATTGACTGGATAAAGAAAATGTGGCACATATACACCATGGAATACTATGCAGCCATAAAAAAGGATGAGTTCACATTCTTTGCAAGGACATGGATGAAGCTGAAAACCATCATTCTCAGCAAACTAACACAGGAACAGAAAACCAAACATCCCATGTTCTCACTTATAAGTGGGAGTTGAACAATGAGGACACATGGACACAGGGAAGGGAACATCACACACTGAGGCTTGTCAGGGGGTGGCTAGGGGAGGGATAGCATTAGGAGAAATACCTAATGTAGATGATAGGTTGATGGGTGCAGCAAACGACGATGGCATGTGTATACCTATGTAACAAACTTGCACGCTCTGCACATGTATCCCAGAACTTAAAGTATAATTTTAAAAGCCAGTTTAATAGCCAGTAAATTAACAACAATTATAAGTTTCAGTTTTTCAATCTTTTAAAACCATTAAGATACAATGAAGAAAAGTTTATTCAGCCAGTGCTTTCACTAAGGAATTTGAACTGCCCAATGCAGAAAACCATGTGAGAAGTCAACAATTTTTAAACCAAAGCCACCAGCTATTATTTGTTTCTGAAGGGTGCTCTGTGAGATGTTAGTAGGTAATATGTTAACACAAAAATTTGGGGGGAGTTCACACTAAATAAGATTGGGAAACGCTGAAATAGAGTTTAACATGTTTCTTTACTGTAAAACTTTTGAGACATAACAATGATAATGGACACTGACACTCTTCAAGGTGGGGTGTCACATGTTTTTTCCAAACTTATTTGCCAAATTTTGTCAGAATATCTAAAAGGCTTGGATTCTCACTGTCGAATGTAGAGAAATACTGCTCTTGTCCTCTTAAATTTGGTAACTCCGCTCCTTGAAAGTTCAGACTAACTCTATTTTCAGTCACTTTGCAGTGAAACTAGTTTTTTTTGCAAATAGCCAGAGCAGCTTTGCCCAAAGCATAGAACAGTTTGAGTGACGTTCTAAACATATTGAGATTTCAACATATTTTGAGACTATTCTTGTAACAAATGTCATTACCTAACAAACAAGGCAATGAGACCTACTAGAAAGTACTTGTGGCTTTGAACTTGGAGAATTTCACTTTGATGACTTAGAAAGGCAGATGAACTACTGCCAATGGGGCAGGGCTTTGTTTGGACTGTAGATCTCTAGTTGGTGGTTTGAAAAGCTGTAAATGATCAGATACGGGCGTTTGTAGTTGGGAATGCTTATCTGCAATTGGGTACTTTATAAATGAAATACTCTTATTTCCCAGCCCAAATTGTACTGTGGATCTATAAACAATCCAAACTCCTGGCTTCTGATCCCAGCACTGAGGAAAAGGAGGAAGAGTAAAAAAATAGCCCAGTGCTAGCCATTAAAAGAAAAGTTTAAGGAAAGAATCGGAGAGGGCAGGGCTACCCTACAGACAGGCAGTTAGGATACACCGACCTGTGCTCTATCTTATTCACTGCTTTACACAGTGATTTCATCAACCAATTTGTCTATAAGAATAAGGTCTATGGTAAAAATCCAGTTAGTCACAAAGGTGCTATTAAATGAGATGAGGTAAAATGGGTCAAATTGTTGCATACATTTCTCCTTAATGGTATAGACACCAAATGTGTAGACAATCAAATGTTACTTAGGTCAGATGTGAAGTGACATAATGTTTGCTTTCTATCACGAAGAAATTAAAGTTCTACTCTTTAACGACATCAAAATGACATTGGGCATAGTAATAAAGAACATAAAACCATGAAAACAAAATTTGTATTGGGAAAGAAAATGTCATGTACAATAAATGTAAGTCTGATGACATGTATTAACAAATTTTGTTTAAGGAACAAACACAGGTTTAGTAAAGGAAGAACGTGGAAGCTTAGAAGAGATTTCCATACACAATTTCCACACAGTTTTAAGTAACAAGATCTCAATTTGCATAAATTATATAGATCACTGAGGGAAAAGTGTATTGGCTGGTGAGTATTTCCCATCATCAATTCACTTTGTACCTTAGAGATCTTTTACCATGATCTCAACTTTCATAGTCCTGATACTGTTCTAAAAAGGCCTTCTCAATCCCTAACTGGGTACTTACCAGGAGGTTATGTCACAGGTAGGGTTTTTTTTGTTCATCGGGAATTAAATAAATTCCACATGCTCTTAAATAAACTTCATGGTTTTCAAGACAGCTGCTTGAGCCAAATCTGGAAGAGCTCTTCCATTCTGGGACGTGCTTAAGTCACATGTACATATGTGTAAAGAGTTTGGAAATGGCATCAGAATGTATGTGCAACTTTGTTGATACATGTTTAAGTCTCATGTGAGCTAACAGAATCTATGCAATTCTGGAGACTATCAGGTAAAAATGAATATCTGTATATGGTATAGAAAACAATCTTCTATGCACAATACTCTGTTTGCTTATTTCTATCCCCCAAACAGAAAACATCCAACAAGAACAATTTTATCTATGTTTATTTAATTACAACAAAGAATAATGTATGCCAAATGGAAAAAAATATTTTAAAATGATAAAATATTTAAAAACAGAAATGACTAAATTTAGCTGAAGAATCACCCAGGTGCCATTAAAACACATTTGGAACTTATAATTGGTTATTAGTGTTAAGTTAAATTTAGCAACCGAGTCCAAGTTCACTAAGAGTTGTCAAAATACTTTCAAAATGTTACATCAAAAATTGACAACATCCATAAGTATTACATAAAAAGCAAACAAAAAATCATTTAAAAAAATGTATCCTGAGATAAAATAAAAATCACACTATGCTAGATTTATACCCCCTTTCTCCTCACATACAACTGTGAGGCTTCAGTATTTTGCATGTTCCAGGATAAAGTAATAATACATGTTGATACAAATTTCAGCCATTAAAAATAAACTACTTAATAACTTAAATATTCCTACAATGAAACATCCAGACTCTAGTTTCACTAATCAAAATTTTATGAAGACATAAATTGCAATTGGTTTTAACTCCTCAAATCATGCCTGAAAACTTTCAACAAAGAATTCTAGGCTTTTTTTTTTCTCATACCAACTGACCCAGAATATATTTTAAGAAATGTTTATTTTCTGTGCATATTTGTTTTAAAATTATAAATCCCTGAGCACTTTTTCTTCTTCCTCCTCATCACTGTCAGTGACATTGACTTGCTGGATGCTAGAAGGAGTTGATGTCGGGGCTGTGAAGACATTCTCCAAGGTTCCAATGTCCAGCTGAGGCACAGGGTTTAAGTCTTCTTCCCCACTGTAGCTATGACTGTTATGGTAAGAAGTTCCATTCATGTTCTCACAACTCCGAGAATTTTCGCTGTGTGTGCATGCACTTGAGTAGGCTCTAAAAGAATAGTCTCTATTTAAAGCTGAAAATACACCCTCATGTTTTGGGTACCTGTCTTCATAATAACTAAGGCATTCTGGCACTGAACTCGGAAAATTTCCATAGCCAAAGGGAGGCCGACTGTAAGGGCATGTACTGCGGCAGAAAAACACAAACAAGGAATTAGGTCTTGCCCACATATTGCCTTGCATACAGACTAACAGAGCAAGTTAATGCATCCTCTTTAGGGTTTGGAAAAGTTCGTTTCTGCAAACAATTCATGTATTCCTCTGCTCTTTTACCACTGCTCAGTCCCCACCCACAAGAAACAGGAAAGGAAGCTTGTGACTGGAATACTCAACAGCACTATTATCTATCGTTAGCCTCAGGCTTCTTACCTTTGACAACCAGGATAACAAAATTGCTTATTCTGGTCTTTCTCTCATGATGCCTCATACCATATAAGGTTTTGGAAATGCAGATGTGTGTTGAGCTATGCTAAGAAAATCCCAGCACTTTGGGAGGCCGAGGCAGGCGGATCACGAGGTCAGGAGATCAAGACCATCCTGGCTAACACAGTGAAACCCCGTCTCTACTAAAAATACAAAAAATTAGCCAGGCATGGTGGCAGGCGCCTGTAGTCCCAGCTACTCGGGAGGCTGAGGCAGGAGAATGGCGTGAACCCCAGGGGGCGGAGCCTGCAGTGAGCCGAGATCGCGCCGCTGCACTCCAGCCTGGGCGACAGCGAGACTGTCTCAAAAAAAACAAAAAAAAAAAAAAAAAAAAGAATTGACACTTAGTGGTTGGGCGTGGTGGCTCACGCCTGTAATCCCAACACTTTGGGAGGCCGAGGCGGGTGGAACATGAGGTCAAGAGATAGAGATCATAGTGAAACCCCATCTCTACTAAAAATACAAAAAATTAGCTGGGCATGGTGGTGCATGCCTGTAGTCCCAGCTACTCAGGAGGCTGAGGCAGGAGGATCGCTTGAACCCAGGAGGTAGAGGTTGCAGTGAGCCAAGACTGCGCCACTGCACTCCAGCCTGGTGAGGGTGAGACTCCATCTCAAAAAAAACAAAAACGAACAAAAAAAAACACAGAATTGACACTTAGTAAACAATGCAATAGTGCAATAGTTGTTTTTACTGGTATTTGAAAGGAAGCTCATGGTGGGGGGAAAATGTGTAACTAGATTGAAATCAAGAGATCCAGAATATTGAGGCACTGGAACAGAATACAACTTAAATTTTTTCATTGACATTCAATAATAAAGTAAATTTAAAACACTGTTACTACTAGAAAGATTTAAAATTGATAGTAAACTATGGTATTAAAGGTCTTTTCCAAAACATTTTTTGGAGGGCAGGAATGTGAAGAATCAAAAAGACATTTTGCAGTTTTACAAATTACGGTTTTTTGGTCGGGCGCAGTAGCTCACGCCTGTAATCCCAGCACTCTGGGAGGCCGACGGGGGCAGATCACAAGGTCAGGAGATCGAGACCATCCTGGCTAACACGGTGAAACTCTGTCTCTACTAAAAATACAAAAAATTAGCCAGGCGTGGTGGCGGACGCCTGTAGTCCCAGCTACTCAGGAGGCTGAGGCAGGAGAATGGCATGAACCCGGAAGGCGGAGCTTGCAGTGAGCCGAGATCACGCCACCACACTCCAGCCTGGGCGACAGAGTGAGACTCCATCTCAAAAAAAAAAAAAAAAAACAAAAAACAAAGGCAAATCCAAAATTTCTGCCACTTGCTGGGCATGGCAGTGCATGCCTGTAGTTCCAGCTACTCAGGAGGCTGAGGCAGGAGGATTGCTTGAGCCCAGAAGTTTGAAGCCAGCCTGGGCAATATAGTGAGACCCCATCTCAAAAAAAAATTTTTTTTTAAAGATTATACCTCAAAAATTATGCTACTCAAACCCATTTGTCAATTTTTTTAAAGTATTATTATCTCTTTCAAAGGCATAGAGCAGGAATTATAGGAAGAGGTAGAGTCCAACCATCTAGTGACAGATAACATAAACATAATGACCATACTCATCAGCAAAACCCATGGCAAGTTAAGTGTTTCATTTCTGGCCTTCACACACACACACACACACACACACACACACACAGTCAACTCTGTTACCTTACTTTTAAAAACCTAAGTATGACAGACATACTAGACTATTATCTCAACCTCTGAAACTATGCCCTACCCCCAAATCTTCAAGTGCTAGGTACCTTGCTCATGTTAATTATAACAAATGAGGTAAAGTTTCTAAAATTTTTCAGGTTTCCATGCCTACTGCCACTCTTAGTTCAGGCATTTTAAATTTAATACACATGTCCTGAATATACTGTGCTTCTTTTTTTTTTTTTGAGACAGAGTCTCATTCTGTCACCTAGGCTGGAGTGCAGTGGCATGAATTTGGCTCACTGCAAGCTCTGCCTCCCAGGTTCAAGCAATTCTCCTGCCTCAGCCTACCGAGTAGCTAGGATTACAGGTGCCCGCCACCATGTCTGGCTAATTTTTGTATTTTAGTAGAGATGGGGTTTCACCTTGTTGGCCAGTCTGGTCTCGAATTTCTGACCTCAGGTGATCCGCCCACCTCAGCCTCCCAAAGTGCTGGGATTATGGGTGTGAGCTACTGCGCACGGCCAAATACACTGTGCTTCTGGCTAGCACAACTTTGCTCATATAGCAGGTCTCTCTATCCATTGAATTCCACAGATAATTCAGGGATGAAAAGAGGCTGACTATGGGTACAAACATACAGTTAGACAGAAGATGTAAGTTCTAATGTTCAGTAGCACAGTAGGGTGCCTGTAGTTAGCAACAATGTCTTGTGTATTTCAAAGTAGCTATAAGAGAGGACTAAAAATGTTCCCAATATACAGAAATGATAAATAATCAAGGTGACAGATAACCCAAATGCCCTGACTTGATCATTACACATTTTATACATATTTATGACATGTACCCCATAAATACGTAAAATGTTATATATCAATAAAACAAAAATCTATCCCTTCCACAAAGCCTTCATTTCAGCTAGAAATAATTCACCCAATAACTATCTTCTTCAGTACTCAATGTAGGCAAGATGCTATGTAAGGCTTGGTAGATAATTTTTTAAAAAACATAAAATCTAGGTATATATTAGACATGTGCTAAAGTCTATAATGCCAGCATTATAGTGACTATTTTGGTGTGGTAAAGACGAGTTAGTGTTATATTCAGAGAACAAAAAGATCAATTAAGACAAAGGCAATCCTAGAAGGTTACATGAGTGAAAGTAAAAAACTATAAAAGCATCATGGTGTAGGGGGAAAAACATTAATTAGGATACTTCAAATAATAATATTATCCAATATGTAAGCATTTACTATTTTTTAGGCATTGGCCAAGGAGTGTATATGTTATTTCAATACAACACTGAACAACACTCAGAATGACCCTAAGACATAGATACTATAAATATCTCCACTGTATAGATGAGGAAATGGAGCTTTAAAAATGTTAAGTAACTTGCTCAAAGTGATATAATTAGTAAGTGGTAGGCAGAATCATGCAATTTGACTCCAGAACTTGTTCTCCTAACTACCATGCCACCCTACCCAGGCTCTAGTTCTAGCTATGCCACATAAGAACCTGGTAAACTTAAGTAAATCTTACTTTATCTGATCCTTGTATCCTTCTTATATAAAATAGGGATAGCAATGCCTGTTCTGTCAACGTAAAAGGTCTGTCATAAGGAACAGGAGAATATAAGTAATGGAAACTAGAAACACTATTTCAACGTATGATTGGTAAGTCTTATAAGAAGTTACTGCAATTTGTAGCTTGAGGATATGTATTTGGTTCTTTTTTTATTTCTATCTCCTTATTGATATGATCTATTTGGTGAAATATTGTTCTTCTGGTTTCCTTTAGTTCTTTGTCCATGGTTTCCTTTAGTTCCTTGAGCATATTTAAAACAGCTGATTTAAACTGTCTATTAAGTCCAATGTCTCAGCTTCCTTGGGGATAGTTACTATTAATATTATTTCGTTGTGAATGCCCTACTTTCTTGTTTCTTTGCATATCTTGTAACTTTTTTGTTGAAAACTGGATGTTTTGAATATTATAATGTGATGCCACTAGAAATCAAATTCTTTCCCTTATCCAAGGTTTGTTGTTGTTGCTTGTTTGGGGTTGTAGTTGTTTATTTGGTTTTCTAGAGTATTTTTGTAAAGACTGTATTCTTTGTTATGCATGGTCATTGAAATCTCTGTTCAATTAGCTTAGCGGTCAGAAATTTGATACAGATTTCCTTAAAAACCTAGAAACAAAAACAAAACAAAACATATTTTCCTGGTCTTTACAGATTGGCTTTGAATTGGGGCACTCCTTAAATACTTAGCCAGGCTATTTTCAATTCTGCCTTAGTCTTTACTTCCTGCTTATACAGAGCCTACAGATCAGTCAGAGTTAAAAGCTTGGGGTCTTTTTGTGTATTTTCTGAACATGGGTCTAGCTCTGGATATGTGTGTGGCCTTCTGGATTTCCCATTTATATATATATATATAAAATAAATATTATCATTACTTATATATACCTATATATATATTATATATATAATTTAAGAGATGGGGTTTTGCTCTGTCACCCAGGCCAGAATGCAGTGGCATGATCATAGCTCACTACAGTCTCAAATTGCTGGGCTCAAGCAATCTTCCTGCCTCAGCCTCCCAAGTAGCTGAGACTACAGGTACACCACAACACCCAGCAACTTCCAGAGACTTGAATGATTGGTTTTTAAAAATAGTTTTCACCACTTACACTTGTTTGCTGGAGAATGGGTCCACGGAGCTCCCTGTGCTGCCATCTCAGAAATGAACCGTACTCTCACTTACCTTTTTAATTATTTGATTCTATTTCTATTCTTGAGCTTTGCTCTTGGGTGCAGTTAAATTACTTAAAAACAAGTTGGTCTTTTCGGGTCTTGCTTTTAAGAATTTTGAGCTGCGCGCGATGGCTCACACCTGTAATCCCAGCACCTTGGGAGGCCGAGGCATGTGGATCACCTGAGGTCAGGAGTTTGAGACCACCCTGGTCAACATGGTGAAACCCCATCTCTACTAAAAATACAAAAATAAGCTGGGCATGGTGGTGCAGCCTGCAGTCCCAGCTACTCCGGAGGCTGAGGCAGGAGAATCGCTTGCCGAACCCGGGAGGCTGAGGTTGCAGTGAGCCAAGATCGTGCCACTGCACTCCAGCCTGGGTAACAGAGTGAGAATTCGTCTCAAAAAAAAAAAAAAAAAAAAAAATTAGAGCACAATGGCTCATGCCTGTTAATTCCAGCACTTTGGGAGGCCAGGAGTTTGAAACCAGCCTGGGCAACAAAGTGAGGCCCTGTCTCTACAAAAAAATGAGAATATTAGCTGGGCATGGTGGTGCACACCTGTAGTCCCAGTTATTCAGGAGGCTGAGGAAGAAGGATCACTTAGGTCCAGGAGTTCGAGGCTGCAATGAGCTATGATCATGCCACTGCACTCCAGCCTGGGTGACATAGCAAGACCCACCCCGTAACTAAAGAAAAAAAAAGAATTTTTAGTTGTGACCACAGCAACATTTAGGCTAAGGCTATCTGAAGCAACACCCTTCTGAGTACCCAATGTTCTGTGCCCCATAAAAGTTTTCCAATCTAGTTGGTGGGACTATTCACAGCACTGTGTTAGTGCATGATTGCCAGATACTGTTCTCTCTAATCCTTTCAGGTGGTTCTTTCACTGCCTTGGGTTTTTTCTTCACAAGCATGCACTAATTAGTACTTCGCTGAATACTCAAGAGGGACCCTACACAGTCATCTGGAGTTCCCTCTGTGTGTAGCTCTCTTTTCTCTGGTACTGTATCCTGAAAAGTCTAGCTAATCAGGTCTCATTGGACTTCCAGTAGAGACGGGTGAAACCCCATCTCTACTAAAAATATAAAATTAGCTGGACATGGTGGTGGGCATCTGTAATCCCAGCTACTCAGGAGGCTGAGGCAGGAGAATCACTTGAACCCTGGAGGCAGTGCAGTGAGCTGAGATCATGGCATTACACTCCAGCCTGGGCAAAAACAGTGAAACTCCATCTCAAAAAGAAAAAGAAAAAGAAATGTCTGCATCCAGTGGACAGGGTGATTTTAGACTCTGAACCAACGTGTGAAACACCTTGGGAATTTTATTTCTAATGAAAATCACATAGAGTCCTGAGTAAAAACAAGATTCTTTCTGTGCTTTACCTGGATCAATGACAAAAATGTTATATTCCTTTTGTCAAGGTTAAGAAGTCCTTCCAGCCAGGTGTGGTGGCTCATGCCTGTAATCCCAACACTCTGGGAGGCCAAGGCGGGCAGATCACTTAAGGCCAGGAGTTCAAGACCAGCCTGACTAACATGGCAAAACTCAGTCTCCACCAAAAATACAAAAATTAGCCAGGCATGGTAGCATGTACCTGTAATCCTAGCTACTCAGGAGGCTGAGGCACGAGAATCGCTTGAACCCCGGAGGCAGAGGCTGCAGTGAGTCGAGACCACACCACTGCACTCCAGTCTGGCAGACAGAGCAAGACTCTGTCAAAAAAACAAAAAAAGAAAAATTCCTTCCAGGGTCTTGGCTTTATAGAGAGGTTTTAGTTTCAGTACCTATCCCCACCTTGAACAGGGGAGCAGAGCAGGGTCAAGACCTCATCTTTTTTCCCTTCACAGACATTAAAACTCAAGTTTAGGTTTTTTCTGTTTTTGTTTTTGTTTTAGAGACAGGATAACAATTTGTTGCCAAGACTGGCCTCGAACTCCACCTCAGCCTCCCAAGTAGCTGGGACTACAGGTTCATAACAGCACATCCAGCTTAAAACCCAAGTTTATAACCAATTAAACTATTTCTGAATCTGAAAATCATCTCTAGGACCACTATAACTAGTTTTCAACTTGTTGATCATTTTGGCACATGGTGAGTTCCTAGCTGGTGAGTTCAGGTAGGTATTAAATTGTTCATATTTAAATTCAACATTTCTAGCTAGTTATAGCAGAAGGTATTCTATGTTAACTAAGTCTATCATGTTTTGGGACTGTAAGTTTCCCTCCTCCATAAAAGTTTAGGGAAAAGTTTGTATATGTATGTAGATATGCATTATTATGGAAGAAGTCCATAACTTCAATCAAATTCTCAAATGGGTCTCTGACCCAAACAAAGGTTAAAGAGAATTGCTTTTAACCTTTGATTCATTTGCCTAAAATTTTACAGTTTAGATGCTATTTCTACAAATCCAGGAATTATTTGAACTTACTTTCCCTACCATATATCTGAGTGTATTTTCCATATATTTCAAGCTAGTAAATCCCCATTTGTCTTCATCTCTTTTCTTTATTCCTAATTACATAGATTTTAAACATATTTTTTACTCAATGGCCAACAGAATGAAGATCCTATGTATCTCCCTTGAATGTGAAAGCCCAATATACTGCAAGAGGAAGGAAGAGGAAGGGGTAGGGAGAAAAGAACTAGTCTGAAGAATTAATGTAGTACACAGAAAGAGAGCATTTTGACAAACACAGTATGATGATGGTTAAGATCTGAAGGCAAGAATAAGATGTTAGTCCCAGAGATGGGGAGCAGCACTTCTGAGTGTCCATCCGTTTTGTAAAATGACTCCTTGATTAAACCACCTAGCCTACTTGATTTTTACTCTACATACACAGGGCAAAGTGAACTGTTTAGCGAAAAGAAACATTTTTTGGTTTTTTGAGACATGGTCTCACTCTGGTGTCCAGGTTGGAGTGTAGTGGTATGATCTTGGCTCACTGCAGCCTTCGCCTCCCAGGCTCAAGTGATCCTCCCACCTTAGCTTCCTGAGTAGCTAGGACTACAGGCACATGCCACCACGCCCAGCTAATTAAAAACAATTTTGGGGGTAGAGACAAGGTCTCACTAAATTGTCCAGGCTGGTCTCAAACTCCTGGGCCCAACAGATTCTCTCTCCTTGGCCTCCCAAAGTGTTGGGATTACAGGCGTGAGCCACCATGCCCAGCCAAAATTTTTTAATAATGAATAATCATAAATATATACATATATACACAAAATATGCATATATATCTCAAATGTCCATTACAATTCTAACATTGAAATAGTTGGAATATTCCACATATAAATAACTAGAGTAGGAAGGAAATATATATATAGTTTCACTCTTGTTGCCCAGGCTGGAGTGCAGGGGTGTGATCTTGGTTCACTGCAACCTCTGCCTCCCAGGTTCAAGCGATTCTCCTGCCTCAACCTCCCGAGTAGCTGGGATTACAGGTGCCCACCACCACACTTGGCTAATTTTTGTATTTTTAGTAGAGACAGGGTTTCATCATGTTCACCAGGCTGGTCTCAAACACCTGACCTCAGGTGATCTGCCTGCCTCGGCCTCCCAAAGTGCTGGGATTACAGGCGTGAGCCACTGCATCTGCCTAGAAATATTCCTTACAGAAGATTCCATTATCAGTTGGGAGAAGAGAAAAATTGAGAGATAATCGATTAATTTTGGCATTTAGAGTTTACTGAAATATACTATCTAGACAGTCATAAATAGATTATCTATTTCCTTGGGAAAATTATCATCAGACACATACAGGTAGAGTCAGAAAAACAACTGAAAAATATTATAATTGATAAGGCTAGTATTCTTTTCTAAAAAACTATGCATAGCTTAATGTTTATAGTTGACATACTGCTCTGACATTCTTAAATGAAATAAAATTCAGTATAATAGCTAGTCACTTCATTTGGTTCTTCCAATAGCATTATTATTAATTAGCAATAATAGTATTAACAAAAAAGGTAGTTTCTGTCTTCTAAGAACTTACTTTTGGGTGGGAGCAGTGGCTCATGCCTACAATCCCAGCAGTTTGGGAGGCTGAGGCAGGTGGATCACCTGAGGTCAGGAGTTCGAGACCAGCCTGACCAATATGGTGAAACCCCATCTCTACTAAAAATACAAAAATAAGCTGGGTGTGGTGACAGGCACCTGTAGTCCTAGCTACTCGGGAGGCTGAGATAGGAGAATTGCTTGAACCCAGAAGGCGGTGCAGTGAGCCAAGATTGCGCCACTGCACTCCAGCCTGGGCAACAGAGCAAGACACTGTCTCAAAAAAAAAAAAAAAAAAAGGACTTACTTTCAAGAGCTTCCTTTTAAAATGTTCCTTAAAGTGTCAGATAATTTATACATTAACAGCCAAATCTTATAAGCCTTGTCCTGAATGAGTAAGATAGACTTCTATGATTTAATCTATGTAACATGTAAGGAAACATTACCTGCCCCAACGTCCACTTGACTATGTGAGGTTTTTATTCAAAATATATTTTTTCCATATGATTTTCTGCTAGCAACTAACAGCTGCCAATCAAGAGGAGCTGTCATAAAAGAAGTCTTACCGATATAGTAAAAAAGACAAATATGAAATTCAAAATCAATCAAACCTGAATTTGACTATTGGCTCTGCAACTGTATAATCTTGATGAGGCTATTTATTAATCCATTTATTTAACTGAAAAAGTAGGGGAATATTATACCCAAGTCACAGGATTGTTTTAAAAACTACGTGTAAAAATTCTTAGCTCTCAAATCACTAAAAAGAAGAAAAATACAACAAACAAAAAAGCAGTAACAGCTAGAGTGAGACTGTGGTACATAGCCCATTGTAACTGACTCTTCTTTGCCTATCCTGTGAGTAAGTAGGGTCCAAGCATTTCCCATATTACAAAATTAATTATGGAGCAGATACAAGTTCCACAATTTTTGTTATAGGCCTCAAGATTCTAACTAAGGCCAAGTGTTCCCAAATTTACTCATTCATTAAATTCAATCTACATCCTTCATATTCTTCTTATATGTAGGAAACATTTTGTAAAATTCTTCAAAATTCCTGTAAAATCCTAGATCCTTGCAGATAGCAATGAAAAGAGATTATCAACCTCCCTGGCCTTAAATTAAAAGTCTCTTGAGGTTTGATCCCTTGAACTAAAATACTTATTAAGGCTGCAAAAGATAAAAAGATTCTACATAAAACAAAACAAACCCTAGATGACAAAAATCTTCCTTTCTCCTGATCTAATCCTCTGGTTCCACTTTCTTCCAGTCCTGAGCTAAGGACCCAAAAGCAAGCAATCGATTATAAACTGAAGCAACATAATATATACCTCAAAAGTTGTTTCTATTGAGGTGTAGGTATACCCTAGTGGGAAGTAGATTTACTTGTTAAGTAAGAAACAATAAAAGATTGGTGTTAGACACTTTAATACTCCCGTCTCAACAGAAACCATCTTTGTCTACACATTTAACAGTAATCGAAAAGTAAAGGCTAGGCTGGGCATGGTGGTTCACACCTGTAATCCCAGCACTTTGGGAGGCCGAGGTGGGCAGATTATCTGAGGTCAGGAGTTCAAGACCAGCCTGATCAACATGGAGAAACCCCATCTCTATTAAAAATACAAAAAAAAATTAGCCAGGCATGGTGACGCATGCCTGTAATCCAACTACTCAGGAGGTTGAGGCAGGAGAATCGCTTGAACCCAGGAGGCAGAGGTTGTGGTGAGCCAAGATCGCGCCATTGCACTCCAGCCTGGGCAACAAGAGCAAAACTCCGTCTCAAAAAAAAAAAAGGAAAGTAGAGGCTAATACTATTCTATCAAAATACTTCCAAGGGAGTTAAATTTCTATCATTCCAAAATGAAGTTACACATTTGTTTTCCCTAGATACTTCTCTATGAAAATTAATTCCTTTATCGGTAATTTATGTGGGAAATTTTCTAATTTGGTAAAAAGGGCACAAAGAGGTAGTATAACTTTGGTCTAGTCATTTAACCTAGGTAAATAAACAATTTTTCACTTAGACCAAGTGCCCTCCTCTATACCCTTGCTATTCAAAGTGTGGTCCATAAACCAGCAGAATTGGCAATCACTTGGGAGCTTGCTAGAAATGCCAAATATCAGGCATACTATAGCCCCATATGGGATACTACTATACCCCAGACCCAATGAATCAGAATCTGCATTTTAACAAAATACCACATGATTTATATACACAATAAAGTTTGAGAAGCACCCCCTCTATACAATAAGCACACCTCAATACATTTGACTAAATGATCTTAAGGTCCCTTATAGTTATTTTGCATGAAAAATTGTATCTGACAACATTAAAGCCTATATTCTCGTTCTTTTTTTTTTTGAGATGGTCACCCAGGCTGGAGTGCAGTGGTGTGATCTCAGCTCACTGCAACCTCCGCCTCCCAGGTTCAAGTGATTCTCCTGTTTCAGCCTCCTGAGTAGGTGGGATCACAGGCACATGCCACCACGCCTGGCTAATTTTTGTATTTTTAGTAGAGACAGAGTTTTACCGTGTTGGCCAGGCTGGTCTCAAACTCTTGACCTCAAGTTACCCACCCACCTTGGCCTCCCAAAGTGCTGGAATTACAGGTGTGAGCCACTGCCTGAAGCCTATATTCTTATGTAACAAGAGTCAGCTAGAGCTGAGTTAGAGCTGCACTCTCTCTAGCTCCCCCAGTCCTCACCTGGCCCTCTCCATCTATTTATGTTAACTGCTTGGCTCCTAGTCAGCAGAATTGAAGAAGTCTGCTTTTCAGTATTTAAAAACAAACAAACAAAAAAATGTCACAGGTAACAACTCATTAGCTGAATGTTTAGGTAAAAGGAAAAAAATGTCAATTTACCTTGATGGGAAGTAGTGAGGTCCGGGTAGGAAGTAAGGGTGATGAAAAGAGAATCTTGGTGGTGTCCCCAACAGTGTGGCTGGATGGCCAAGGGGAGGGGGCTGGTAGACATGTGGGTGTGGAATGGCAGAAGCCTGGGGGATTGGAGCACTTCTAGGACAAGGGGAAATGCTGGAATACTCCTTAGGAGGTTGGATGGTCGAAGTTGCAAATCTGGCATGGGCAGTACTTGCACTACTTGAAATCCTGTTAGTGCTCTCTAGAGAGACAGGGGTGGGTTGCTTCACAGTGTGAGTGGCTTCAGAATGCAGCTGATGAGTGTCTGTTTGGGAAGGCTCAGCAAAGCGTTGGGGTGGGAGTGCTGGATAGAGAGGTAGACTTGGATCCTGGACAGCCACCTGAGCAGCACTGGAGACGCTGGGCTGGAAAAGTGTGACAGGGCTTGGGCGCTGGACTGCAGGTGTGGGCAGCTGGATAGCAGGTGAGGTTTCACCTTTAGAAATAGAAATAGCATAAATCAAGAAATAACTGAGTCATTCCATGTTTTTCTTCTTTTGGTAAAGTTTAATAAATTGTATAAGCAGAGACCTTCATCAATCACCTTACCTAACTGCATCATCATATCAAACCACTCTATTTCATTTGCAGCATTTTGAACAAACTGAAGTTATCTTGTTTTCTTGTTTATTTACATTTTTTGTCTCTCTCCCTCTCAACTAGACTCTAAGTGCCATGAGAAGAGCAACCTTTTCTGTTTTGTTTGCTGCTGTATCCCCAGGGTGAAACATTCTGTCTGGGGCAGAAGAGGCCCTCAACAAATATTTTTTAGATGAATAAACAAATGAACAAAATTATTGATAGATATATTAAAAGACAGAAAACACATAAATGCTGGTATGCATATATACATTTAAAAATAATACTAATATGAAGCTATTGAAACTAGTTACCTTTAAGGAGCCATGATCTAAGAGAGGGGACAGGGCAGTGGGGCAGGAGGAAAAGCTAGACTTTCATTTTATACCTACTGGTACTATTTGAATGTTCTGTTTACCTAAATATATTAATCTTATTTTTAATATTACTAGGGGTTTCAGAGCAGCAGTATGGGTCATTTTTCTTTTCTTTTATAAACTTCTCTATATTAAACTAAATTATAAATGACATTTAATTGTTTTATTTGAAAAAAACTTACACAACAAAATTATTTCACTGTATTGTATTAAATATGAATACGAAAGGAAATTTCACTTGCCACATGCCAACCATTGGTGACAGATATAAAAGGAATACTATTGCGGCAGAGCATGAAAGATATGGCAAAATTTTTAAAGGTAGGTGAAACAATTAATGTGTTTTAGCTTTCTGTTCCTGAAGAAGACAGGACTACTGATTGAGCTGCTAAGTGACCCAAATGACACACCCAGCATAAATTTAATTCAACTTTCCTGAAGAAATACAGATGGATGCCACAGCAAGAGAGTCGTGATCTAATGCATTCCAGTACAGTTCCGAATCCATTAATAAAGAATATGCAGTCTAAGAAATTCTGCGGTTGGACATGTCTCTGTCATAGACTGAAAGAAATGTGGATCTTTTTCCAGCCTCATTCAGGTGACTTCCCTCTCCCTTCTTTTCTCCAGATAAAGCAGATAATGCCCCTCTTAAAGCAGGAAGTAGGGAATTAAGGGACATAGCCACCTGTCTGAAGATGGGCTCTGACCCAGTGAAGTAGAGAAACAGGATGTAATGATGCTGCCCTGATTCTCACCTGATGAGGTTATATGGACTAGCCCTCCTATCTGTGAGGCACAGGCCCTACTCAGGCCCTTCCTGATTTATCAAGCACAGGTTAATTTCCCTTGTCCACGTTCCCTCCAAACCTTGTAAACCTATCACCTATCATGAAATAGTGAAAATCTTTGTGATTATTTGCATGTCTGCCACCCCAACCATGATCACCCAACTGGGAGATTGAGAGCAGGAACTCTCAATTTCTATTCGTATCGCAGTATCTAGCCAGAACCTGGTTAATAAAAAAGTTAAGAAAAGTATGAATGGATACACCTTTTATAAAAGTTCCAAAGCCTTTAAATGAATAGGAATACTCATATAAAAAGAGGATGCTGGCATAACTGGCATCACAGACATGTAATCAAAGATCTGAAGAGAATTCCAGACTACCATGCTATAAGCGAGACAGGGTAGTGGGGTAGGGGGGATCATCTCATCTTCACTCACATATTTTTCCATACATGCCCACTGACCACCAGACCTTGCAGCAGCACCCCCACTGACACCATACCCATTGACTAGACCTTGCAAGCTGTCTGAAAAAACTAAGATAAGCAGCATTCCACCACAAATCTTACTCAAGGGAATTAACTCTATCGCCTGCATGTGCACAAGGGCTGCATGTGAGAATGGCCTCCTGGCAAATTCTAGAATGACAATCTAGAATTAGAATGACGATCCTAACCCCTAGGATTGTAATACTAAAATCTCTAGGATTGAAATACTAAAATCTCCACCCAGGGAGATTTTCTGATCATGATCAACATATGAGTTAGCATGATTCCTTACTTGTCTGCACACCCTGCATTCCACCTCGCATATGTAATGACACTCACCTACCTCATGAATTATGCATATCACCCTCCTGAAGACACCATAATGTACTCCCTTGGAGAGCCAGCCAGAGAACCCTTTCTCCTGCGCTGTCTCTCTTAACATCCAATCTTTCCAGGCATAAGCCCTAACAACCCCTGTCTAGGAAAAGTTTGCCTGGCCTCTTGTTAATTTCTATTACACTGACAGCCAAGAACCTTGCGCCAGTAACATAAGCACTTTCAGAAACTAGAAACAGGTTGGGTGCCATGGCTCACATTTGTAATCCCAACACTTTGGAAGGCCAAGATGGGAGAATCACTTGAGTCCAGGAGTTTTGAGACTAGACTGGGCAACCTAGCAAGACCCCATCTCTACAGAAAAAAAAAAAAGAACTAGAAAGAGAAGAGGAGCTTGGGAGATAGTACTAAATGTGAGTGACAGAGTAAACAATGCACCAGACATAAAAATAATACCAGACAAGGGCTGGGCGTGCTGGCTCATGCCTGTAATCCCAGCACTTTGGGAGGCCGAGGCAGGTAGATCGACTGAGGTCAGAGGTTCAAAACCAGCCTGGCCAACATGGTAAAACCCCATCTCTACTAAAATACAAAAATTATCCGGGCATGGTGGCATGCACCTGTAATCCCAGCTACTCCAGAGGCTGAGGCAGGAGAATCGCTTAAACCTGGTAGGTGGAGGTTGCAGTGAGCTGAGATCACGTCACTGCACTCCAACCTGGGTGACAGAGCAAGATTCTATCTCAAAAAATAATAATAATAATACCAGACAAGAAGGTAGATTCTATCAAAGAAATAGTAAAAATAGTTATATTTATATCTATACTTGCTACGACTACCTAATGAACTCTTTGACAGCAAAGACGATAAAAAAACTTTATATATTGTTCCTAGCAGAGTTTGCCCCCATAATAGGATTTAAGAAACCTTAGTAGTGAAGGTGGCAGGTAAGCAGGCATACAAATGTGCCACTGGAATTTACTCAGAAGATATCTGAGATAAAACTCACTGTTACAGGGGAGAATACCAAATTAAACTGCCAGATTTTGAATATATTTACTGAATATCTTAATGTGATAAAAGTGTACTGGGAAGATCTAGTACAGGACAAATGATTGATTAGAACAAAAAGGTTTGGTAGAATACACAGTAAAATGAAATCAGCTTGAGGGCCGGGTGCAGTGGCTCATGCCTGTAATCCCTGCACTTTGGGAGGCTGAGATGGGCGGGTTACTTGAGTCCAAGAGTTCAAGACCAGCCTGGCCAATGTTGCGAAACCCTGTCTCTACTAAAAATACAAAAATTAGCCAGGCATGGTGGCGCTTGCCTGTAGTCCCAGCTATTCAGGAGGCTGAGGCAGGAGAATCACTTGAACCTGGGAGGTGGAGGTTGCAGGGAACCAAGATCACGCCACTGCACTCCAGCCTGGGAGACAGAGTAAGATTCCCTCTCAAAAAAAAAAAGAAGCAGCTTGATTGAGAGCCAAATAATGGAGAAATATTACTAGAAAATCCATGAATTCAGTGTGTGAAATATTATGCGGTAGTAATCACAACATATTTAAATTTATGATCCTGGCTAAAGAGAAAGTCAAAAAAAATCTACCCTGGGGTTATTCAATTTTTGGAATATTGATATTGGCTAGGGAAAAAGGCTGATAGAGATTAAAATAAAAAGTCCATAGAAAAATGGAGATTATTTTACATGACAATGCTAAAAACACAGAAGAAAGAAATATGCCTCAAAGTCACAGTTACTATGGCTAACTGGCAAAAAAATAAATAAATAAAAAATAACAAAAATAACAACAACAACAAAAAAAAACCTTCAAAAGCTTGTCCAAATGTACAAATGAGCCCAACTGCGGTGAGGCAAATGCAAAAAAATTAGGTAGTCCAAAGGAAAATTGAAGGAGCCACATCTGAGAGACCTCAAAGTCAATACTAATTGACTCCAAATATTTTTACAAAAAGGAGAGAATCAGTGGAATTATTTAGTCATTACAGTATAAACAGCAACTGACAGAGAACAGAGAGACTCAATAAATCCTTTCTACTAAAGAAGACCTTAAGAAGATTTCTGAACCCTAATTTTCAAAGTAAATAGGTTAAAAATATTAGATCAACTACAGTATAATGACAAGTTCAAAGAATGTTCTAATCCAATTGACAAAAGGAATGTAAATAGATCTTAGATGGCATTCACCTAAGAATTTTTTTTTTTAAAGAAGAAAATGGAAACAACAACAACAACAACAACAACAACAAAAAACCTCTGTCCAGGCATGGTGGCTCACACCTGTAATCTCAGCACTTTGGGAGGCAGAGGTGGGCAGATCACCTGAGGTCAGGAGTTTGAAAAACCAGCCTGGCTATCATGGTGAAACCCTACTAAAAATACAAAAATTAGCCAGGCATGGTGGTGCATGCCTGTAATCCCAGCTACTTGGGAGGCTCAGGCAGGAAAATCACTTGAACCTGGGAGGTGGAGGTTGCAGTGAGCTGAGGTCGTGCCACTGCACTCCAGCGTGGGCGACAGAGTGAGACTCTGTCTCAAAAATAATATAAATATAAATATTAAAAATTGTTTTAAAAAATCTCAAGCGTGGAACTGAGAAAATTTTAGACAAAGTAGGTACAAATGGCTTCTGCCAGAGATTTTTAGAAAGTTAACATGACTTCCAGCTATTGAAACTGATGACCTTGAGAACTCTAGCTTGGTGTGTCTATTATCTACACCTGAAATGGTGGTGAAATGTATACAGTATGATATTAATGCACAAAGCTTGCTACAGAAAAAGAGCAAATTGTTTCTATATGAGAAAAATCATATACCTCACTATCTTGATATCTTTCTTCCATGGAAATAAAGCAAACATGCTTGAAAAACAAAATTACCATAACTTCATATTTAGAATATGAAATTACTTGAAACAACAAAAAAGTATATAAATTAACAACTGTATATGACAAGATATTAAAATTATGATTCCCCAAGATTATAGCACACAAGATATGTGTACTATAATCTGTTCTAACTTAAGCTTCACAAATGATTTAGAATATTAAATATACAGTGAAATTTCCAAATTTGCAAGTGATACTGACTTCTCTAAATAATATAACGCCAAGTTGATGAGAACAATCTATAAGAATATATTTCAAAGCTATATGATTGGGGAACAAAATAGCAGATAAATTTTATGATTTACTGTTAAGGTGTATATCTTAATAATTCCCAAATTATGCTTATAAGATAATGTTCTCTGTTTATCTTTTGAGGTGCAAGAAACAATTTTGTTTGTTTGTTTTTAGAGACAGTGTCTTGCTATGTTGCTCAGGCTAGTCTCGAACTCCTAGGCTCCCAAAGCACCAGGATTACAGGCATGAGTCACCACAGCTGACCCAAGAAATAAATCTTTACTGACACTATATGTCACCAGAAATAAGGGATATTGTAAAAAACAAAACAAAACAAAAAACTAAGCACAAACAAAAAAATCATTCTTGTCTTAGATTTGATTACTGTTGTGCATAGCTCTGAAGTGCTTCCTATAATTCTGCCTACCATACTTAAATACAACATCATGGAGAAAGAACCCTACCAACATTAGAAGAAATCTTCCAACTTCTACTCAACTCTTATCTTTGCTCAGAATGGCATAAAATTAATGTATCAAATGTCAGCTGCTTCAAATAAGAACATTGTTAATTCTATTTCTGGGAATAGAAAATATACAGCATTTAACAGTAGGTAGAAGCAGATGTAAGTGAGGTCTTAGAAAAACGGATAAAAAGAAGAAACTTATATTATGAAAACAGAAATCATAACATAACACAGGCTGGGCATGGTGGCTCACCCTGTAATCCTAGCACTTTGGGAAGCCAAGACGGGTGGATCACTTGAGGCCAGGAGTTCGAGACAAGCCTGGCTAACATGGTGAAACCCCATCTCTACTAAAAATACAAAAATTAGAGGGGCATGGTGGTGTGCACCTGTAGTCTCAGCTACTCGGGAGGCTGAGGTGGGAGAACTGCTTGAACCCAGGAGTCAGAGGCTGCAGTGAGCCGAGATCGCGCCACTACACTCTATCTTGGGTAACGGAGCAAGACTCTGTCTCAAAAAATAAATAAATAACATAACAGAAAAACAAGGTAAGCGAACAAAGTCACAATTAAGCCTGGGTTGAAATACAAGATTAAAGAAGTCACTACCAAACAGTGAAGACTGAGAGTGCCTGACTGTGCTAGGACAGAACAGGGCTATAGGATCAGCTTTCTGCACCTCTCTCTTGAGTCTAGACATCTGGAATGTAGCTTGTTGCTATCGATTGCTAAAATGATACATTAAAAACAACAACAACAACACTGAAAATGCCTAAGATTCTAATAAGTCAGTTTCCAAGGTATCTAAAACTCTCAGCTCATATGGGTGGCTTTATTACCAGAAGGATTTAAACAGGTTAAAAAAAAAAATAGAAAAAGCAGGTTTAAGCAATCTTAGTAGTTTTAAGAAAGTGGGCCGGGTGTGGTGGCTCACACTTATAATCCTGGCACTTTGAGAGGTCAAGGTGGGTGGATCATTTGAGCCCAGGATTCGACACCAGCCTGGGAAACATAGCAAAACCCCATCTCTAAAAAAATACAAAAATTAGCCAGGCATGGTGGTGTGCACCTGTAGTCCCAGCTACTAGGGAGCCTGAGGTGGGAGAATCACTTGAGCCTAGGAGGGCAAGGTTGCAGTGACCTGTGATCCCACCACTGCACTCCAGCCTGGGCAACAGAGTGAGACCCTGTCTGGAAAAAAAAAAAAAAGCGACAGCAAGTAGTGAATGTATAAAGCTCTCCCTTAAAGACGGTTAAAACATGTTTTGGGGGCCAGGCGTGGTGGCTCACACCTGTAATCCCAGCACTTTGGGAGGCCAGGGCGGGCAGATCACCTGAGGTCGGGAGTTCCAGACCAGCCTGACCAACATGGAGAAACCCCATCTCTACTAAAAACACAAAATTAGCTGGGTGTGGTGGTGCATGCCTGTAATCCCAGCTACTCGGGAGGCTGAGGCAGGAGAATTTCTTGAACCCAGGAGGCGGAGGTTGTGGTGAGCTGAGATTGCACCATTGCACTCCAGCCTGGTCAACAAGAGCGAAAACTCCATCTCAAAAAAAAACTGTTCTGGAAAAACAAACCAATGATGGATAGCCCTATAACAAGTTATTAAGATATTAGGTTCTCAATTTTTGGTTCTTAAAATCAATAACAGGAATGTAAAGAACTCAGAGGAGACATTTAGAGAGATTAATATAATGAACCAAACAAATATTTGGTAGAAAATAGATTACTTCCACTGCTTTTCTAGAGCAGTGAGAGAATGGTCTCAACAAATCAGTATCATTACTAAGTTCCAGGACAGGATGCCTCATACCCCATTAGCAAGGCATTCTTTTATGCTGTTAGTAAAAAGACTCTCCTTTTTCCTATTGAATTACCTCAGTCATTTCCTGCATTATCTGCCTAATCTATGGGCTCATCCTAATTTGCTTAAAAGGTCTGAGGTTTTACACATGGATTATTTGCTACTCTGGCAAACCAAGTGTTTTGATCTCTACTGAAATTTTTCCTTCTCCTATTTAATGTTCTCACTTTCCCTCTTCCTTTTTTCTTAATATTGTTGTTACAAATTCTTAAGACTAACAGAAAGAACACTTCAAACTTGAGGTAAAATTTTCTTGCAGCTATTTAAAAAATAGTAATCTACAATAAAACTAACTCACCAACTGGATGAGTGATGGGATTCTGTAGGCTGGGAATTACCACAGAGTACGTAGGTGAGCGGTAAGGATAAACTGTTGTAGGATTTGTAGAGACGATATTCTGTGTGGTACCAGAAAATACATTGGGAACACTTAGAGGGAATCGTTTTCGCTTCCCTGGACGAGGCTGATAAACCCAACCTATAGAAGACAAAATATGTTTAAATGTGTAGACTCCATTTAGCCTTTAAATAATTTTTTTCATACTAAAATGCAAAGCACTTTAAAGTGTTTTAAAAACAAATTATTGTCTAAAGTATCTTTTCCAGTTCCGGGATATTATTTCAGTGAATGACTTCTCCACTGTGTATTTTAACATACATATCCAAATAGCTCCTGACTAGTGGCCAATGTTATAACTCATCATTGAAAAGAAGAGGGTCAATTTTTTTTTTTTTGAGACGGAGTCTTGCACTGTTGCCCGGGCTGGAGTGCAATGGCACAATCTCGGCTCACTGCAACCTCCACCTCCCAGGTTCATGTGATTCTCCTGCCTCAGCCTCCTGAGCAGCTGGGATTACAGGTGCATGCCACCACACCCGGCTAATTTTTTATATTTTTAGTAAAGACGGGGTTTCTCCGTATTGGCCAGACTGGTCTTGAACTCCTGACCTCGTGATCCGCCTATCTCGGCCTCCCAAAGGCTGGGATTACAGGCGTGAGCCACTGCGCCTGGCCAAGGGTCAAATGTTTTATAACCAATGACACAGAATGAATCTGTAGTAGAGTCAACATCAAAACCACTGTATTTGAATCCCAAAGCCTTTCCTCCACCTTATCAAATAACGCCTCACTATGGCATTATTCATCTCATTTCCTCACTTTCCATAAGTTACAATCGTCTATATCTTACAATGCAATAGTCACTAATGATCAGTCACTATTTTTTTTTGAGACAGAGTCACACTCTGTCGCCCAGGCTGGAGTGCAGTGGCACGATCTCGGCTCACTGCAAGCTCCACCTCCTGGGTTCACACCATTCTCCTGCCTCAGCCTCCCAAGTAGCTTGGACTACAGGCACCCACCACCATGCCCAGCTAATTATTATTATTTTTTTTTTAGTAGAGATGGGGTTTCACTGTGTTAGCCAGGACGGTCTTGATCTCCTGACCTCGTGATCCACCCACCTTGGCCTCCCAAAGTGCTGGGATTACAGGTGTGAGCCACCACGCCTGGCCAATCAGTCACTATTTTTATGCCTAGTTCAAGAAGAGTCACTCTCCTAAACTCAGCAATCTCCAAGTCCACAAATAATTTCTTCCAAAGTCAGAACAGTGGAACTGTGGCTTTTGTAGCCACTGTGTAATCAGAACAATCACTGGTTCCCTGTAGTTGCTGCCTCTGACCTTCATTCCTAGAACCTCTCTGCCAATGTTTCAGAAAATAATAAGTTTTGTCCTATCTTGCACAGACATGCTGGCCATACACTGTGCATTTTCCAAGCTTAATCCCAATGTTCCCACTGCTAGGGAGAAATCGGACTCATTTCACACTATATCATGACAGGGCTAAATCTATCAATCAAAAGGCAGGACCATGTTCTGACAATCTGACAATATGTTAAAATGGAATATGGTGACAATCCCTGCATTCTCATTAAGCGTAGACTGCATTTTTTTTCTGTTGCTATCATTTTAACACTTCTATAGTTTACTTGCAAAATTATAGCCTAAAGCTTTCGAGATGTACTTTCATTAAATTTATATCTATCTAAATCAAAACCACAATAAAACTGCGTTTCCTCTGATTTGTATGGGTTGGTGGATATGAAATCAGATATCCCTTTGCTTGGTTCTATTTAAGGAAACTCATGCCCAGTGTCATTTCAATCATTGTTATAATATTAGTCATTATTCTCTTTATTGTATATATCAGAAAAAAATTATATATTTTTGTCTTTCAATCTCAACCTACCCTAATCTTTAACTAAATAAATTCATTGAAAAGAAGTAAGAGGCATTATTTAATTTGATTACCAGGAAATTCTTCTCTGTGCTTTTCTTTAATCTTTTGTGCTTCATCGTAATAGGGTTTCTTTTGTTCTTCACTAAGTTTGTTCCACTCTAACCCAAGCTGGACACTGATTTCTGCATTGTTGGCTGCTGGGTTAGCTTTGGCTAGTGCTGGTCGGTGGATCCTTGCCCAAACCATAAATGCGTTCATGGGTCGTTTCACATGACCATTTCTGTCCTTACTGAAGGGAGTATCTGGTATGCCTACATGACAAAAATTAAGAGGTTAAATTAATGTGCCACACACACACACACACAATTTTAAGGTAAAGTGCACCTCTGTCTATACTTATTTTTGAAATATCCGGAGGAAATATACACTTCAATATAACCAAAAAACCTGCCAGTATTCCACAATTCCTGACATCCCCTGAACTCGCCATTCTGAACTGTAGTTTAGAATGACTCCTTTTCCTCAAAGAGAATAACATTGTTGAAGATACTGTGGAAATAATCATGTTGAAGAGAGTAAATTGTTGGCTTATTACTTCTTTGATCTGTATTATTAGTACCTCTAACAATAATTAACATTTAGTTTATTTACCAATAAAAATATTCTATCATTAAGGAACAGGAACCATGCATGACTTACTCATGACTATAATCTTAGCTAGGTGGAGGTTCTCTAAACATTCACAGGATCTCATCTACATGCTGCTCTTGTGTTCTTTCAAGCAAAACTATTTATAATGTTATACTACTATATTAGTTGTATTTCATTATGAAGGTGAAGCTCCTACCAAGTGGAATCATCAACACTAGTCCTGTGTCCCAGGAGAAAAATGAGAGAAAACAATAAAAATAATTTTTTGGGCCGGGCACGGTGGCTCACACCTGTAATTCCAGGACTTTGGGAGGCCAAGGCAGGTGGATCACATGAGGTCAGGAGTTTGAGACCAGCCTGGCCAACATGGTGAAACCCCATCTCTACTGAAAATACAAAAATTAGCCGGGCATGGTTGCTCATGCTGTAGTCCCAGCTACCTGGGAGGCTGAGGCAGGAGAATCGTTTGAACCCAGGAGGTGGAGGCTGCAGCGAGCTGAGATCATGCCACGGTACTCGATTGGGCAACAGAGTGAGACTCAGTCTCAAAAAAATAATTTTTTGAAAGTCACAGAAGGCAGGCGCAATGGCTCACACTTGCTTCTGACCTTCATTCCTAGAACCTCTCTGCCAATATTTCAGAAAAAAAATCAGAGAAAATAATAAAAGTAATTTTTTTGAAAGTCAGAGAAGGCAGGCACAATGGCTCACACCTGTAACCTCAGTACTTTGGGAGGCCGAGGCAGAGGATTGCTTCAGCCCAGGAGTTCGAGACGAGCATCTCTTTTTCATAAAATAAAATTTAAAAAAAAGAAAGTCACAGAGCCAGTAGAAATTTCAACAAAGGAAGTTATCTAAATTCACATCTCTCATGTATTTTATCAAAAATAACTGTCCATAAATTTATTATATTATTTTAGGATTACTTCATATATTAAAAATTTCTTAAAAACACTAAGGATGAAATAAGTAGTATAAAGAAAGCTTTCCCTTTCTTTCCTTTAGAAAACAAAAATAAAATCTAAAAACTACGAAAGATAAAAGCAACAGGGTGGAGTGGAGAGGAAGAATCAATACAGAAAATTATAAAAAAAAACATAAAGTTAATGAAAATATGAACCAAAGATTAATATGACTTTCCAAGATGTTCATTGGCAAAGTATTCTGTGTGAACTAAATCTTAAAATAAGAATTTGCTAACTATATATCTGGAAATACTGAATAGAAATAAAAACATGTATTTGTACTTGTTACTGCTGCAACTACTCATTTCTTTAAAAACAATATTTATGGCTCATTCTACTGTATTCTTTTCAATATTTCTATAAGTCATTACTTTTCAGAGGAATAAACACTAAAATATTACATTGAATCACGTATTGTTTTCTGCTAGAAGAATGTTTATTGTTCATTTTTAAAGATAGCCTCTATAATCGGTATAAACTTTCCTGTTTAATTATAATCAATTTTTTCATTAAACACCATTATTTCTTCTATTTCTTGATACATATAAAAGTACTGAGCTGTTATACTACAATATTTTTAATCTTGATTATTTGTAGCATATAAACTGAGGGCTCTGCACTGTCTAGCAAGAATACTTCTATTTTTGTGTACAAAAACTAGTGCTATCTAAATACTGGGCCTTAAAATCTATTTTTTAAAAAATACTTGAGAATCTTGAAGGCATTCGTGTATTTTACTGCTATATGTGCAAGTCGATCAGAAGTGATACCTGTGCAGACTCTGCCCTGAAAAGAATCAGTTCCATTACTTTACTTTTGTAGTTTAGACTTGGGAACTGCTGACAAAACAGCTATGGGCAACACAGACGCAGTTTTGAAAACCCGACTCCCCTGCTGTCTAATACCTGCATCTGAGGGCAACACGGTGAGCGAGACATCTTTGGTTTCAATTTTTACAGAAGGCTCCAGTAGGGACTGCATTTTAATAGGCACTGGTGTCAGGGGGACCTTGGTCAATCTTATCAGCTCTGAAGGCGGAGCTCCCTGAAACTGGATCCGGGCCCCAGGGGGGACCGTGTGGAGAGTCAAAGGGATCCTAAGGTCTTGCTGGTGCGGCCCAAAGGCACCGGACGTTGGGGCCAAGATGACCTCCGCGGTGCCATGAACCAGGCCATTGGACGCGGGCTCCGCGCCAAGCCTGCAGTCCTCGAGGAGTCTCTCGGGTTCCTCCGTTTTGATCACACCTTCTCGGATGGCCGTCGGGCTTTTGCCTTCCTCGCCTTTCATCGCGTCTTTCATGACCTCCTCCGCCTCCAGCTTGCCCTTCTCGTCCCCTCGGAAGTAGCCGAGGGCCGGCCCGGGGCCTTCCAACTTGACCACCCTGGAGGCTCTAGGACCGGTTTCGACGGCCCCCCGAGGCCCCACTGACTGATCCAGGCTGGGCCCCAGCTCCTGCTTCTTGGCCTTGAAGTGCAGCACCAGGGGCTGCACCGGGTGCAACTCGGGCCTGGAGGTGGCGCCGTCTAACGCTGCCGGCGGCGGCAGGAGCCGCAGGTCGGGCCTGAACTGCAACAGCCGCGCCTGCGCGGGCGAGGCAGCCGCTTCCTCGTTCCGGGCCTGAGGCTGTGGTAGCAGCAACACTTGCTCTGGCTTCACCTGCAGCAGCCGCCGCACCGCGGGCTGTAAGCCGGACGCCACGGCCTCCCCGCACGACGAGGCCAAGGGTGCACTGGCGGCCGCGCTCAGTGTGGGAGACGACGGAGGGGGCTCCATGGCTGCTGCCCAAAAGGAGGTGTCCTCGACCGGCAGCGGGGGCGGACCGGGACGCAGCGGGCGCGGCTGAGGCGACGGCTCCGGTCTGGCTCTCTCCATGGGGGAGGGGGACGCCCCGGCCTGGATTGTGAGCTCAGCCGTTTGTTGGCGACCTTTCCCCCTCCCCCTTTCGGTTAAGAGCCTTGCAAGGCCTTTGCTACCCAGAACCCTACGCGGTTCAAAACGCAGCTGTCTGTCTAGGCCTCACCCAATCACAAGCGACCGATACCCGTGGACGGCCAATCACAGGCGGGTTTTCCGGCTCTTCCCGGTCCCTACTCTCGCCTCATGCTGAGTCCTCGAATCACCTGCCATGGCAGGAGCCGCCGCACTTGTTGCACATTTTCGCTCTGACTCTCTCTTGTGGAGTTCTCTCCCGGCCGTTGTCTGTAGTCATCCCTCCCCCGCCCGGAGCTGCGACAATGGCGTTGCCCAGGAGACGTTGCGCTTCCAGGCCACTGACATCCAGAGAATGAAGTCTTGCGTCACAAGGCGGGTGATGGCCTTGTGCACGTGCTCTGTGCGCCTGAGTAATCTCTCGGCCCTGAGTATCACCAGGGCTTTTGAATCTTTGCCAAGGGAGAATGGGGAAGATTTTGCAACTTATCAATAACCTATTAGCTAATCTTGCTGGGGAGGATCTTCGACTTTGTGTGATTATTGTGCTAAAGTTTCAATTAATCACCAGGGCCTGTGGCCCTACTTCCAAAATATTATACATCCCAAATTCATCCACTGTTTTGTGTCTCTACCTGCCATTATCCTGTTCCAGGCTCCCAGCATCTTTCACTGGGATACTGCTGTAACCCTGTAAATAGTCTCCCTGCTTGTCACCCTTGCCCCACTACACTCCAGCTGCCAGTGATCTGTCGAAAACGCAAATCTAAGGTTGTCACACTTTTCCTAAACTTTCCATGGCTCCCCACTGATCATGTAATGAAAGTCTAAAATTCTTAGCAAAGCCTTAAAAATCCCCCAATGGCTTGGGATCTAACCTCCTTCTACTGCTACTATTAAATTGGTGCAAAAGTGATTGTGGTTTTTGCCATTAAATAGTTATTGAGACTTTGGGTTTCAGTCACATTGGCCCCCTCATCATTCTCTTTCTACTGAAGGGTGTTTAAACATGCTCAGCAAGCTACTCTTTCCTTTGTGTCTCCTTAATTCCTCCTGCACATTTTTCAAATTGCAGCTCAACTGGGACTTCTCCAGAGAAGCTTTTACTGGCTCTGAAAATCAGATAAAATCTTGGTCTACCTATATCTCTATCACTTCGTTTGCTTACCACAATTTGTAATTAGAATTTTTATGTGATGATTCCACTGCCTCTCCCACTTGACTATAAAGTCCTTGAAGGCAGAACAGTTTGTATTTTGCCCATCACTGAATCTGCAATGCAGACCATTGAGCCTGGTATATAGTACTCAATAAATACTTGTTGAATAAATAAATGAATAGCGACTGTGATAGGGTAATAATAAAATAGTAATAATCACTACCTGTGTTAAGGGCTTACTCTTATGCTAGACACTGTTCCAAATCCTTTCCATGTATATGTTTCTCCTTTTACCAGGATTATGTTTATTTCCATTAAACATCACCAAGAAAAACAAAAAGAAATCCTGTATTAACATTTGCTGCATTTCTAAATGACATTCTGGCCAAAAACTATAGTTTATCTTGACGTAGTTGATTTTTGCAATCAAAACAAGTTATCACTCAACGAAGACCACTCCAATTTATTGTCTAATCCTCTGGTAACAAATGTGGTCAATAGGAGTTCTTATACCCGGCCGATAGACAAGGGCAATGGTTTTCAAACTTTTATCTCAAGAACTCATTATACCCATAAAAACTATTGAAGATCCTGGGCTGGGCACGGTGGCTCACGCCTTTAATCCCAGCACTTCAGGAGGCCGAGGCAGGCGGATCACTTGAGGTCAGGAGTTCGAGACCAGCCTGGCCAACATGGTGGAACCTCGTCTCTACTGAAAATACAAAAATTAGCTGGGCGTGGTGGCACATGCCTATAATTCCAGCTACTCAGGAGGCTGAGGCAGGAGAATCACTTGAAACTGGGAGGCGGAGGTTGCAGTGAGCCAAGATCGTGCCACTGCACTCCAGCCTGGGCAACAGAGCAAGACCCTGTCTCAAAAAAAAAAAAAACGATTGAAGATCCCAAAAAAGCTTTCGTTCATGTGGATTTTATCTATCAATATTTACCATGTTGTAAATAAAAACAAATTTTAAAGATAGTTAGCAACTCATTTAAAACGTCAACAATAAAACCGTTCTGTGGTAACACATTTTCATAGGAAAAAATTATATTTTCCCCACCTTACGCTCACAAGAGAATGAAGTGAAAAGAGCAAATATTACATTAGGATTATTATGAACATAGTTTAACCTAGCTGACTCTGAAAGTGTCAGTCCCCACACCACACTTTGAGAACCACTGTACTAAGGTTTAAATGGGAGAGGCAACTGTATGCATGAGCAAAAGCTGATAAAAGAGGCAAATAAATTGTCAGAGGTGTGTGAACCAGAGCACCTCCATCTTGAGTAGGTGCTGGGTAAAATGAGGCTGAAACATACTGGGTCGCATTCCCAGACAGTTAAGGCATTCTAAGTCACAGGATGAGATAGGAGGCTGGCCCAAAGTACAGGTTATAAAAACCTTGCTGATAAAACGGATTGCAATAAAGAAGCTGGCTAAAACCCACAAAAACCAAGATGGTGATGAGAATGACCTCTTGTCATCCTCACTGCTGCACTCACACTGGCAGCAATGACAGCTTACAGATGCCACCGCAATGTCAGGAAGTTACACTATATCGTCTAAAAAGGGGAGGCATGAATAATCCACCCCTTGTTTAGCTTATCATCAAGAAATAACCATAAAAATGGGCAACCAGCAGCCCTTGGGGTTGCTCAGTCTATGGAGTAGCCATTATTTTATTCCTTTGCTTCCTTTTTTTTTTTTTATTATACTTTAGGTTTTAGGGTACATGTGCACAATGTGCAGGTTTGTTACATATGTATCCATGTGCCATGTTGATTTCCTGCACCCATTAGCTCGTCATTTAGCATTAGGTATATCTCCTAATGCTGTCCCCGCCCCCCCACCCCCCACCCCACAACAGTACCCGGAATGTGATGTTCCCCTTCCTGTGTCCATGAGTTCTCATTGTTCAATTCCCACCTATGAGTGAGAACATGCGGTGTTTGGTTTTTTGTCCTTGCGATAGTTTACTGAGAATGATGTTTTCCAGTTTCATCCATGTCCCTACAAAGGACACGAACTCATCATTTTTTATGGCTGCATAGTATTCCATGGTGTATATGTGCCACATTTTCTCAATCCAGTCTATTGTTGTTGGACATTTGGGTTGGTTCCAAGTCTTTGCTATTGTGAATAGTGCCGCAATAAACATACGTGTGCATGTGTCTTTATAGCAGCATGATTTATACTCCTTTGGGTATATACCTTTGCTTTCTTAATAAACTCGCTTTCGCTTTACTTTATGGACTCGCTCTGAATTCTTCCTTGTGCGAGATCCAAGAACCTTTTTCTGGGGTCTGGATCTGGACCCCTTTCCTGTAACATCTTTCTGGTGACCCAGGTGGGATTATCGTGCGTAAGCCCCCAGTAAGTGGTGAGGTCCTGTAACATCTTTCTGGCAACTATGGAATGGACAACAGTATGGAAACCCTGACCCAAAGGCTAACCTTGGGTAAGTGGTGGGGTCCAGTAACATCTTTCTGGTGAACCCTAAGGGGACGATACTTAGGAGACTCCTGACTCAAAGGAAATAGACTATAGCACTGATTGGACAACTTTGGGTAAGTGGTGGGGTACCCAGATAAAGAATGGGATTGGGTTAGAGGCCCAACTTAGGAGGGTTAGAGTCCCTTCTAAGATTTAGGGGGCTAGAAGCCCCTCTCGGTAAAGTCCCTTTTGGCTAAGAACAGGTTTGGCACTATGGGATGTTAACTTCTATTCTCCTTGTAATAATCTGCCTTGTACTCTTTGCTGACGGATGCGGATGACAGGGTTAGGAAGGTACAGTATCCTGGGACATGAGGAGCTTTTTCCTCCCGTAAAGGGGAAACTTGAGAGCCGATGGGACTGCTGGAAAACATCCCTTCACTACCAAGAAGTGGCCACCTGAACTCTTCACTGTCACTGCAGTGGGTGGATCTTTCTGTGGCTTCCCTGAACGCCTGGCCTTCCCCACCTTGCCTCAGGCAATGCTATCGTCTCTCTCTGTGCAAACTGGGTGTAGGAATGGTAAAAATCACTGTTTCTTACAAAGTTTTGATTAATGGAAGAAAGGATTTGTGAGGCTAGTCTTAAGGTGTAGCCAATCTGGTGTGTTTCCTGTGTCATTCTGTATTGTTCTGTCATAAAGATGGGTACCTTAGGATAGAACATGGGCTTAGGACACCTGTAAGCCTGCTGTTCAAGATGGCCCAGCAAACTGATCTTACAAACTTTGCTGCAGGTCCCTGAAAAAAACTGGATGAGGTTTCTCTCTTGTCTTGTATGTCCTTGGGAGCTTGACCTTGTAACCATGTGGCTGTGCTTTCTCTTTCACAGTGGTGGCCCGGGTTCAGGGCTCAATTCCTATCTTAGGAGATGAGTCCTTTATCTTCTGTCTGTGTATTTATATGTGTCATGTGTGTGGTATTTGTATATAACAGAGCTTTGATTAATTGGTTAAAAATAATAAGTGCTTAAGTCATATTTTTGTGAGAAAAATTAAACGTATAATGCCTTTTATATAGTTCACATGACTTAAGTAATCTTTGGGAAATGAAGACAGTTTTAAATATTATTGGTAAAATAAAAATATCTTAAAATGTAAACATTTGGTCTAAATTATGCAGGTCAGATATTAGGTTTGCTAAATGCTTTAAGGTCATAAGCTGCTGCTTTCACTTTTGAAAATTGTTTAATTTACCTACTTTGACCATATTAGAGTCTAGATAAGGCCTGGGGACATGTGATGTTAGCCATACCCCAAGCAATGCTAGAAAAAGTCAGACCTTGAAGGCACTTCTGTGTCCTAGGCTCCACACCTAGTACATAATTAAAATGCTTACCAACCAGGGTTTTCACCAAAAGTAAAAATCGCTGAAAGTTAACATTGTAACATGTAATTGAGACTACTGAAGAATAGTTCTACACATAAGGTGTGTAAGGAAAGTGAAATGTGGTTTTGGTAAAAGATTATTAGAAGTCATGAGAATGTACATTTTCTTCCTTAGATTAAATGGTTAAATTATTGTTTTAAGTTAGATAGAATGAAGCTGAAGGTTTAAGCAAGTATTGGAAAGTTTGTGAAAAATTAATTGTAAGACATTCTGTGTGTTAATATATTGGTTAAAGTTAAAGGGGTATTCAGTTTTTCTATAAATTAAACATTGGAATAAAAGCACAAGTTTTTTTAGAGCAAAAACCTGCTATGATTTGCTCTTTAACAAAAATATATAAAGGGTTATAAAAGGTTTATGAAAATCTTACCTTACAGTCAAACTGATTAAGATTGAATACATTTGTCTATAAGGTTTTATAAAGAATTGGGTTTGTCATCAATAATGCACTAATGCAACAGTCACATTTGGCTTATTTGGTACAAAAATCATACAGGAAGCATTATCAAATGTAAAATGGTGTTTGGATTTTTGGGGGCTGTAATTGTATAAATGTATGATTGGTATATATTGAAAATTATTTTTAAAAGTCTTATAATTCTGATATGACTTAGTGTATATTGTGAATAATTATAATTGTTATATAAAATCATTGTATACCACAGAAGGAAGCAAATTTCCTTATCAACTGTGACTTTAATAGTGGCTGTCCTAAGACTTTTTGTCATCCACACACAATTGTTGTCTTCTTTTAATCCTCTTCAAAAGTTGGTTTATAATCAACTGTAGAACTCTAACAGGTGTTCTTAAATGCAGGTTTCTGATAGCTTTGGAAATTGTGATATTAAAATAAAGGAAAACACTTTCAGAATACTCATAGAGAGCTGAAATGTTCAGGAATATCAAGCAGAACAAAAGTTAACTGCATTGACTGAACTAATAGAAGACTAAAGTAATCTTTTTTTTTATTATACTTTAAGTTTTAGGGTACATGTGCACAACGTGCAGTTTAGTTACATATGTGTACATGTGCCATGTTAGCATGCTGCACCCATTAACTCGTCATTTAACATTAGGTATATCTCCTAATGCTATCCCTCCCCACTCCCTCAACCCCACAACAAGCCCCAGTGTGTGATGTTCCCCTTCCTGTGTCCATGTGTTCTTATGGTTCAGTTCCCACCCATGAGTGAGAACATGTGGTGTTTGGTTTTTTGTCCTTGTGATAGTTTGCTGAGAATGATGGTTTCCAGCTTCATCCATGTTCCTACAGAGGACATGGACTCATCATTTTTTATGACTGCATAGTATTCCATGGTGTATATGTGCCACATTTTCTTAATCTAGTCTATCATTGTTGGACATTTGGCTTGGTTCCAAGTCTTTGCTATTGTGAATAGTGCCGCAATAGACATACATGTGCATGTGTCTTTATAGCAGCATGATTTATAATCCTTTGGGTATATACCCAGTAATGGGATTGCTGAGTCAAATGGTATTTCTAGTTCTAGATCCCTGAGGAATCACCACACTGACTTCCACAATGGTTGAACTAGTTTACAGTCCCACTAACAGTGTAAAAGTGTTCCTATTTCTCCACATCCTCTCCAGCACCTGTTGTTTCCTGACTTTTTAATGATGGCCATTCTAACTGGTGTGAGATGGTATCTCATTGTGGTTTTGATTTGCATTTCTCTGATGGCCAGTAATGATGAGCATTTTTTCATGTGTCTTTTGGCTGCATGACTGCCTTCTTTTGAGAAGTGTCTGTTCATATCCTTCGCCCATAAAGTAATCATTTTAACTTTGCTTAACATGCTGCTGATCCTTCGTTTTGTTTTTCAGTCAAGGAAACTTATCTTTTGAGCTATTCGCAGCTTGTAGCAATTGAGTAAAGTCTATTGCTGTGAATAACATTTGAAGCATATTTGGTTCTCTCTACCTAATTTCTACAGAATTAGGAAACTATTTGTGAGTATTCTTACATTATATATAGTTATTTGCATAAGTGCAATAAGAACCTGTTTTCTTTTGCAACAGGACACAATTGGAAACCCTGGTTATTTTACCAATGCTTTGACTGGAATGGTGTGTTTTCCTTTAAGGAATCCAACTTGACTTGTAAAGCCAATAAAAGCCCCTTGGGGAATTGGCCTCAGACCTTGTCTACAACAGCCCCTGTACAGGGTTTCTGACCTGTGGTAAGTAAAGAATGTCACTTTCTAACAGGTCCAGGATCCCCAGGTTATCTTGGGACCCCAAGAGGAGGGGAATTTACTCACCTCATAGTTATTTGAGGGTACAAACCTATGGCAGGGCTCAGCTCTAAAAAAGTCTTATCTGAGATTCCTTCTATGGAATAAAGTTGCATCAAAGCCAATTTAAAAAGAGATTATGTAAAAAATAATTATTCTCATTGCACTTTATACAAATAATCAGGCCAAGTATAATAAAGCAAATCAGTCTTACCATAATTTGTCTTTAGTAAAAATGGGAAACTGGAGAGAGAAACTATGTTTCAGAAACTGTGGTACACTTATTATTAAATTCTAATCTCATTAGTGGTTTTTAAGTTTGTTTCTGCAATTTAGGCTAACCCTGCTTATTCCTGTGAACCAACTAGTGACATCTGACTGCTGCTCAGAGGAAACAAGAGGGATGGGTAATGTAAAAATCTAAATCGGTATTCTAATTCTGAGCACATATTGGACTCAGATAACAACCCCATGTCAGCTTGGTTCCAACAGCTGCCCAGTTCATGGAAAGCCCTCTAATTTAGTTTACTTGGAATAATTTTATTTCTTTTGCTTTACTGTTGTGGAATATATTGCTGTTGTACTCTTTGTTTTAGGAATAAGGATAAACTTACTCGTTTTCTTAAGTTAAACACTTATGAATCTTCCAGATATCACCTTTTGTCAAAACTCGCAGTTATGAATTGCCCTCACCATACTGATGCTTTCTGACTGAGCTCCTCTCTACCCTGAATACAAGAGACTCTCATAGTTAAGCAGGATTATCATTGCTCCTATTCAGCATGAAGAAGTTGCAGAAGATGGAATTTCAACCCTCTACAACCCTTAGGATTAAAATTATACAAACCCTTAGGATTATAAAAGGGAGGGGGTAATGTCAGGCATGTGAACCAGAGCAACTCCATTTTGAATAGAAGCTGTGTAAAATGAGGCTGAAACCTACTAGGCTGCATTCCCAGACAGTTAAGGCATTCTAAGTCACAGGATGAGATAGGAGGCTGGCATAAAATACCAGTCATAAACAGCTTGCAGATAAAACAGGTTGCAGTAAAGAAGCTGGCTAAAACCCACGAAAACCTAGATGGCAACAAGAGTCGCTTCTTATCATCCTCACTGCAATGATCCCACCAGTGCCATGATAGCTTACAGATGCCATGGCAATATCAGGACATTACCCTATATGGTCTAAAAAGGGATGCATGAATAATTCACCCCTTGTTTAGTGTATCATCAAGTACTAACCATAAAAATGGGCAACCAGCACTCTGTCTATGGAGTAGCCATTCTTTTATTCCTTTACTTTCTTAAACTTGCTTTCACTTTACTCTATGGACTCACCCTGAATTCTTTCTTGTGTGAGATCCAAGAACCTTCTCTTGGGTTCTGGACCTGGACCCCTTTCCTATAACATCTTTCTGGTGACCCAGATGAGCCTATAGTGCAGATATTCCCAGTAAGTGCTAGGATCCTGTAACATCTTTCTGGTGACCATGGAATGTCCCACTATACTGTGGAAACCACCAACCCAAAGGCTAACTTTGGGTAAGTGGTTGGGTCCAATAAGAAAGTTGGTGTTAATTTTGTGCAAGGTTTCAGTTCATATTCTGATTTCAATTATCAAAATGTAATTGACAATAGATGCATGGGTGTATTTCTGAACTCTCTGTTCTGTTCCTTCCATTCCTTCCATCTATGTACTGTAAACCAAAAGTATCTGAGGCAAGCCTCAATCAATTTAGAAGTTTATTTTGCCAAGGTTAAGGACATGCCCCTGACACAGCCTCAAGAAGTCCTGACAACATGTCACCAAGGTGGTCGGGCTACAGCTTGCTTTTATACATTTTAGGGAGACATAGGACATCATTCAATACTGTAAGATGTACATAGCTTCAGTCCAGAGAGGGGTGACAGCTCAAATCAGGGCTTCCAGATCACAGGTGGATTCAAAGATTTTCTGAATGGCAATTGGTTGAAAGATTTATCTAAAGACCTAGAATCAACAGAAGGGAGTGTCTGCGTTAAGATACGGGGTTGTGGATACCAAGGTTCTTATTATGCAGATAAAGCCTCCAGATAGTAGGCTTGAGAGAATATCAGACCTAAAAAGTCTATTCTGTCAGTCTGAAGGTCGCTGTTTCTATGTTAATGCTGGTCAGCTGTGCCTGAATTCCAAAGGGAGGAATGTTTAATGAGGCATGTCTGACCACCCATTCCCATTGTAGCCTGAGCTAGTGTTTTAGGTTTACTTTAAAATGCCTTAGCCTGGAGCAGTTGTTCATGCCTGCATTCCCAGCACTTTGGAAGGCTGAGGCAAAAGTATTGCTTGAGTCCAAGAATTTTAGACCAACCTGGGCAATGTGGCAAAATCTCATCTCTACAAAGAATACAAAAATTAGCCAGGCGTGATGGCCTGTGCTTGTAGTCCTAACTACTTGGGAGGCTGAGGCTGGAGAATTGCTTGAGTTCAGGAAGCAGAGGTTGCAGTGAGCTGAGACTGCACCAGTGCACTCCAGCCTGGGCGACACAGTGAGACCCTGTCTCAAAAAAAAAATAATAAAATAAAATAAAATAAAATAAAATAAAATAAAATAAATAAAATAAAATGCCCTTGGCCAAAAGGAGGGGTCCACTCCATTGGTTGCGGCATTTAGAATTTTATTTTTGGTTTACAGTATCTCTTCTTTTTTTCTTTTGTTACAAATGGGGTTCTTACTGTGTTACCCAGGCTGGATTACAGGCATGAGTCACCATGCCAAGCTATATACATATTTTTATGCCAGTACGACAGTCTTGATTACTCTAGCTTTATGGTAAATTTTGAAATTTTGAAATCATGTAAGTCCTTGAACTTTGTTCTTTCATAAAATCTTATTGGCTTTTCTTGGTCCTTTGGATTTAAAAGAAAAATTTTAGGTTCATCATATCAATTTCTTTTAAAGCAAACCTTAATGGTATTTAGATAGAAATTGTATTGAATCTATGGATTAATTTTGGGAAAACTGACACCTTGATGATACTGTATTTTCCTATTTGCAAACATGGGACATATCTCCATTTATTTAGGTCTTAATTTCCTTTGACAATGTTTTATAATTTTCAGTGTACTGTCCTGTACTTCCTTCATTAACTTGATTTCTGAATACTTTATTCTTTTTATGTTGTTGTGAATGTAATTTTTTAAAATTTCCTTTGCAGTTGGTTGTATGTTGATTTTTGTATTTTTATTTTCTCACCTTATTGCACTGGCTGGAACTTTTAGTCCAAGGTTAAATAGAAGTGGTGAGAGTGTACATCCTTTTGCCTTGTACCCAGTCTTAGGAAGAAAGCATTCAGTCATTCACCTTTAAGCATGTTGTTAGTCATAGGTTTACGTAGCTGCCTTTTATCAAAGTAAGAAAGTTTCCTTCTATTCCTAGTTTATTGAGAATTCTACCATGAATAGTAGTTCAGTTTTATCAAATGCTTTGTCTGTGTCTATTGAGATGATTATATGGCTATTTCCTTTAAGGGTCAGCAAAATTTTCCAGAAAAGGCTATATAGTAAATATTTTTGGTTTTGTGAGGCATATGAGCTCTTTTGCAACCAATCAACTCTGCTTTTGCAGCAGAAAGCAATCATAGACAATATGCAAATGAATGGGCTTGGCTTTGTTTCAGTAAACTTTATTTGCAAAAACAAATGTCATGCCAGATTTGGCCCAGGGGCTATAGTTTGCTGACCACTGATTTATTCTATTAATATATGTATTACATGAATTGATATTCAGATGTTAAGCTAAAGAACGTTCCTGTAATAAATCGACCACACTTGGTAATAGTGTAAAATACTTTTTGTACATTACTGGATCTAATTTGTTGTTATTTAAACAATTTTAGCATTTACATTCATGAGGAATGTTGTTCTATAATTTTCTTGTGATATCTTTGTCTGTGGCTTTTAGTATCAGGGTAAAATTAGCTGTGAAGTGTCCCCTTTTCTTCTATTCTTGAAAAAATTTCCAACGGATTGGTATTATTAATTATTTAAATGTTAATAGAGTTCCCAGTAAAACTATGCAGGCCTGGACTTTCCTTTGAAGAAGATTCTAAAATAATTTAATTAAATACTTTAATTAAATGCTTTATTTCAGATTTCACTGATCTACATCTATGCAAATTTTATAATTTCTTTTTGAGTCTACTTTGATCATTTCTGTTAATGAATCTGCCCATTTCATCTAAGTTGACAAATTGTTGGCATAATGTTGTTCAAAATATTCCTTTATAAGCCTTTTAATTTCCATAGGGTTCAGAATGCTTCCTCTTTTAATCCCAATTTTGGTAATTTCTGTCTTCTCTTTTTTTTTCTTGGTCATTTGACTAAAAAGTTATCAATTTTGTAGATCTTTTCAAGGAATCAACTGTAAGTTTCACTAATTTTCTCTACTGTTTTGCTGTTTTCTTTTTATTGATTTCCGCTGTGGTCTTTAGTCCTTCATTCTAATTTGGCTTTTCTTTTTGTAGTTTCTTAAGGTGGAAGCTTAATTAATTTTTCTAGGTTATTAAAGTCTTCCTTTCTAATTTTTAAAGCTATAAATTTCTCTCTAAATATTGCTTTACCTGCATTAATTTTGATATGCTCTGATTTTATAGTCATTCAGTAGAAAATATTTTATAATTTCCCCGGAGGTTTTTTCTTTGATGTGTAAACCAAAAATAAAATTCAAAAGCCTCCCCCACAAAAATCTGATTGGACTTTCTCCTCAGTCAGGGAACTCTAAAATTTAACCTGAAAGACTGGTTCAGGCCATGAAAGGAAGTAGGGGTTGGACATGCCTCATTATACTCCTCTAGCATTAACCAACACAAACCTTATATCTGATAAGAAACATTGACAGTCTTCTCTCTAATGCCTGCTGGAGGCTTTGTCTGCATGATAAAACCTAGGTCTTCAAAACCCTTTATCATAACCCAGACATTCCTTTCTACCGATAATAACTTTTTCAATCAATTGCCATTGGAATATGTTTAGGAATAAGTTGAATCCCTGAATAGACCAATAACAGGCTCTGAAATTGAGGCAATAATTAATAGCTTACCAACCAAGTAGGACCAGACGGATTCACAGCCGAATTCTACCAGAGGTACAAGGAGGAGCTGGTACCATTCCTTCTGAAACTATTCCAATCAATAGAAAAAGAGGAAATCCTCCCTAACTCATTTTATGAGGCCAGCATCATCCTGATACCAAAGCCTGGCAGAGACACAACAAAAAAAGAGAATTTTAGACCAATATCCATGATGAACATCAGTGCAAATATCCTCAATAAAATACTGGCAAAATGAATCCAGCAGCACATCAAAAAGCTTATCCACCACGATCAGGTGGGCTTCATCCCTGGGATGCAAGGCTGGTTCAACATATGCAAATCAATAAACATAATCCAGCATATAAACAGAACCAAAGACAAAAGCCACATGACTGTCTCAATAGATGCAGAAAAGGCCTTTGACAAAATTCAACAACGCTTCATGCTAAAAACTCTCAATAAATTTGGTATTGATGGGATGTACCTCAAAATAGTAAGAGCTATTTATGACAAACCTACAGCCAATATCATACTGAATGGGCAAAAACTGGAAGCATTCCCTTTGAAAACTGGCACAAGACAGGGATGCCCTCTCTCACCACTCCTATTCAACATAGTGTTGGAAGTTCTGGCCAGGGAAATCAGGCAGGAGAAAGAAATAAAGGGTATTCAATTAGGAAAAGAGGAAGTCAAATTGTCTGTTTGCAGATGACGTGATTGTATATTTAGAAAACCCCATCGTCTCAGCCCAAAATTTCCTTAAGTTAATAAGCAACTTCAGTAAAGTCTCAGGATACAAAATCAATGTGCAAAAATCACAAGCATGCTTATACACCAATAACAGACAAACAGAGAGCCAAATCATGAATGAACTCCCATTCACAATTGCTTCAAAGAGAATAAAATACCTAGGAATCCAACTTACAAGGGACGTGAAGGACCTCTTCAAGGAGAACTACAAACCACTGCTCAATGAAATAAAAGAGGATACAAACAAATGGAAGAACATTCCATGCTCATGGGTAGGAAGAATCAATATCATGAAAATGGCCATACTGCCCAAGGTAATTTATAGATTCAATGCCATCCCCATCAAGCTACCAATGACTTTCTTCACAGAATTGGAAAAAACTACTTTAAAGTTCATATGGAACCAAAAAAGAGCCTGCATTGCCAAGTCAATCCTAAGCCAAAAGAACAAAGCTGGAGACATCACGCTACCTGACTTCAAACTATACTACAAGGCTACAGTAACCAAAACAGCATGGTACTGGTACCAAAACAGAGATATAGACCAATAGAACAGAACAGAGCCCTCAGAAATAATGCCGCATATCTACAACTATCTGATCTTTGACTAACCTGACAAAAACAAGAAATGGGGAAAGGATTCCCTATTTAATAAATGGTGCTGGGAAAACTGGCTAGCCATATGTAGAAAGCTGAAACTAGATCCCTTCCTTACACCTTACAGAAAAATTAATTCAAGATGGATTAAAGACTTAAATATTAGACTGAAAACCATAAAAACCCTAGAAGAAAACCTAGGCAATACCATTCAGGACATAGGCATGGGCAAGGACTTCATGTCTAAAACACCAAAAGCAATGGCAACAAAAGCCAAAATTGACAAATGGGATCTAATTAAACTAAAGAGCTTCTGCGCAGCAAAAGAAACTACCATCAGAGTGAACAGGCAACCTACAGAATGGGAGAAAATTTTTGCAATCTACTCATCTGACAAAGGGCTAATATCCAGAATCTACAATGAACTCAAACAAATTTACAAGAAAAAAACAACCCCATCAACAAGTGGGTGAAGGATATGAACAGACACTTCTCAAAAGAAGACATTTATGCAGCCAAAAGATACATGAAAAAATTCTCACCATCACTGGCCATCAGAGAAATGCAAATCAAAACCACAATGAGATACCATCTAACACCAGTTAGAATGGCCATCATTGAAAAGTCAGGAAACAACAGGTGCTGGAGAGGATGTGGAGAAATAGGAATGCTTTTACACTGTTGGTGGGACTGTAAACTAGTTCAACCATTGTGGAAGTCAGTCTGGTGATTCTTCAGGGACCTAGAACTAGAAATACCATTTGACCCAGCCATCCCATTACTGGGTATATACTCAAAGGATTATAAATCATGCTGCTATAAAGACACATGCACACATATGTTTATTGCAGCACTATTCACAAAAGCAAAGACTTGGAACCAACCCAAATGTCCATCAATGATAGACTGGATTAAGAAAATGTGGCACATGTACACCATGGAATACTATGCAGTCATAAAAAATGATGAGTTCATGTCCTTTGTAGGGACATGGATGAAGCTGGAAACCATCATTCTCAGTAAACTATCGCAAGGACAAAAAACCAAACACCGCATGTTCTCACTCATAGGTGGGAATTGAACAATGAGAACACATGGACACAGGAAGGGGAACATCACACACGGGGACCTGTTGTGGGGTTTGGGGAGCGGGGAGGGATAGCTTTAGGAGATATACCTAATGTTAAATGACTAGTTAATGGGTGCATCACACCAACATGGCACATGTATACATATGTAACAAACCTGCACGTTGTGCACATGCACCCTAAAACTTAAAGTATAATTTAAAAAAAGTAAAACAAAATAAAATTAAGTATATATTTATTTTAAATATATATTATTTATATTAAATAAATATATATTATTTATATTAAAAATATATATTTATTTTAAATAAATATATAAATATTTAAATAAATATAATTATAATTTATAATTTATTTACAAATTTATCTATAATATAAATAATTATAATTTATAATTAATTTATAATAAATAAAAATAAAACTATATGGAGCCCTTAGGTGTTTTAGGTACTTGACATCTATTATGCATTATTACCCCCATTTAATAGTTCAGGAAACTGAGACTCAAAGAGATGGAGGAACTTCACTAAGATCACACAGTGAGTCACTGCAAAGTTGCAAACCCTGGTCTGACTGACCATCTTGCAGGATATTCCCTTTTTTTTTTTCTTAGATGGAGTCTCACTCTGTCACACAGGCTGGAGTGCAGTGGTGGGATCTCGGCTCAAATTTCAAAGCAATGAAATTCTTGAAAGCCACTTAGTTATTGGGAGAGAAGAAGATTAAAAGAAAGAAAAATTAGTGAGTGAAGAATGGAGAGGTATTGGATGGGAAGATATTGTGGGAGAAATGGAATCTTGAAGCTAAGGAGATTGGCCAAAGGTTTTTGTTTGTTCGTTTGTTTGTTTGTTTGTTTGTTTTGAGACAGGGTCTCACTCTATCACTCAGGCTGGAGCACAGTGGAACAATCATGGTTCGCTGTAGTCTTGACTTCCTGGGCACAAGCGATCCTCCCACCTCCACCTCAGCCTCCAGAGTAGCTGGGACCACAGGCACATGCCACCATGCCTGGCTAATTTTTGTATTTTTGTAGAGACAGGGTCTCGCTATGTTGCCCAAGCTATTCTCAAACTCCTGGGCTCAAGAGATCCTCCCATCTCAGCCTCCCAAAGTGCTGGGATTGGTGTGAGCCACTATGCCCAGCTGAAAGATTCTTTAGTCCAGTAGACACACACACACACACACACACACACACCCCTACCTCAGTTCAAAGGAAATCTCACCTGGGATCCCATTCAGGTCATCAAAATCATTAGCATATTAACATTTATTGAGCCCTCATGTGCCAGGTATAAGGCCCAGCTCTTTTCAAACATGATCTCATTGAATCCTCCCAACAGCAGAATAGGTAATTTTATTAGCCCCATTTTATGGATGAGGTTTTTGGTTTTGTTTTGTTTTGAGATGAAGTCTGGGTCTGGCGCCCAGGCTGGAGTGCAGTGGCACAATCTCAGCTAACTGCAACCTCCACCTCCTGGGTTCAAGCAATTCTCCTCCCTCAGCCTCATAAATAGTTGGGATTACAGGCATGCACCACCACACCCGGCTAATCTTTGTGTTTTCAGTGGAGACGGGGTTTCATCATGTTGGCCAGGCTGGTCTCCAACTTCTGACCTCAGGTAATCCACCTGCCTTGGCCTCCCAAAGTGCTGGGATTACAGGCGTGAGCCACCATGCCTGGCCAAGGTCAGCTCTTTAACATCAAAGCTGGACTCCAACCCAGGTGTCTCTTCCACCAGGTATCTGAAGAACTTGTCACCCACTCTGAGATGGACAGGCCATTAGGGAGAGTTAGGCTGGGTTAGGGAGATGTGGATGAGGGAGAGGCTCACCCAAGAAGTGGAGGGATGGGACATAGGAGTCCTGACTGCTGCCCCAGACTCCTATGAAATAAAGAGATGAGCTCAGCTTGTCACTGGAAAATCTCTGTGGAGTATTCCTTGTGCCCGAAGTTCTATGATGATGGCAGTGGACAGATGAAAAGTACTATCTCTTAAAGAGATTAAGTATGTTTGAACACAACTTCATTTGTTGTTGAAAATACATTTCATTTCCCCTCCCTTCATTCCCCCACCAAATGCATTTCACTGCTTTAGAAAACCTTGGAAAAACCAGTTTAAAAACCTTGAGGCTGGGTACAGTGGTTCATGCCTGTAATCCCAGCATTTTGGGAGGCCAAGGTGGGCGGAATCACCTGAGGTCAGGAATTTGAGAACAGCCTGGCCAACATGGTGAAACCCTGTCTCTTCTAAAAATACAAAAATTAGCCGGGTGTGGTGGCAGGCCCCTGTAATCCCAGCAACTTTACTCGGGAGGCTGAGGCAGAGGAACCACTTGAACCCAGGTCACAGAGGCTGCAGTGACCTGATATCATGCCACTGCCCTCCAGTCTGGGCGATAGAGCGAGACTCCATCTCGGAATAAATACATACATACATACTTACATACGTACACACATACAAACCTTGCTGGATGCACAGTACACTGTTCCTTCCCTCTACAGCATTTCTCCATGACCTGGAACAAAAAGAAGGGAACTTCTGTTTACTGAGCACCTAGGACCTGCAAGGCATTTTATATCTTACCTCATTCATTCCCCACAACAACACCTGTCAGGCATCACGCCTATCTTACAGGCAAGAAAACCAAGGCACAGAGAGCTGGAGGAACTTAATGTCAGATGTGAACCAGGCCATACGATGCACAGGGCGTGCTCTTCCCATGCCAGGCTGCCTCCCCAGTGATTCTCAGCTTCATTATGAGCACAGAGTTTATTTCAGCCATTATTGGCCAAAGGAATTGCTCTGTGAGGGATGCCCATGGTTGGAGCCTTCATTTATGGTCCCTGGCCACTGACTCTTCTCCTACAGCTGTAGCTGTTGAGCACAGTGGTTGACAATGTGTCAAGAAGGAAGCCTGGGATGAAGACTTCTTCCCCACACTGCAGGTCCTAGCTCCAGGCTGTCAGGCAGGGGCAGTGATTTCAGAATGTGAAGATTCAGAATTTGATGGGTCCAGAGGATCCTGCCAAAGGGTTAGCCAGCTGGAATCAGAGGGGTAACTTGTCAGGGAGCGGGGGGGTAGGTAGCTGCTGAAGTTGCTGCTAAGAGTGATCCCAAAGTTCTGACATATCTGTCTCATCCATCCATCCATTCATCCATTCACTCACCACTTCATCCATCCATCCACTCATCCATCCAACCATCCACTCATCCATCCCTCCACTCATCCATCCAACCACTCATCCATCCATCCATCCATCCATCCACTCACCTATCTATGTGGCCCTTGAACACACAATCACAACATAAAGGTGGAAGAACGGATTTTCTTCTTTGCTGTGACACTTCTGGTTTTTCCTGATCAGTGATGGGGACCTGCAGACTGGGAGTGCTTCAGCTCTGGTTCACTCTGATCTTGGGCAAGTCACCTCTCCACTCTGAGAGGTTGGGAAGGTGGAAGAGACCATATAGCTCTCTTGTGAAGATCGCCTCTCCTATTTCATCGATAGGTGACTGAGCCTGGGAGTAGGAAGGTGACTTGCCAAGGTCAGGTAAGGAATTAGTGGTAGATTTGGTACTGGATCCCAGGATCCTGCTGCTCATTTGTAAAGTGAGAATGGGAATCCCGGCTCTCCTCACTTCCCAGGATTGTAGAGAGGACCCCATGAGATAAGTGGTGGGAAAGCATTTTGACAGGTGAGGTCACGAGGCCAAAAGGTGCCAAATGTGCACCTGGGGCTCTGGCTGCTAGACTAGGGCAGATCCCACAGAGACCAAAAGGGGTCAGCAGAGGCTTGTGCTTAAATGCTCAGCTAGGATCTGCTGCAAGGCACAATGCCTGGGTGCTGGGATTGGGGAGGGAGGCAAAGTCATTTAATTGATTTATTTTTATTAATTAATTAATTTATTTTTTGAGACAGAGTCTTGCTCTGTAGTCCTGGCTAGAGTGCAGTGGCACTATCTCGGCTCACTGCAACCTCTGCCTCCTGGATTCAAGCGATTCTCCTGCCTCTGCCTCCTGAGTAGCTGGGATTGTAGGCAGGCACCACCACACTCGGCTAATTTTTGTAGAGATGGGGTTTCACTGTTTTGGCCAGGCTGGTCTTAAACTCCTGACCTCTAGTGATCTGCTCTCCCCGACCTCCCAAAGAGTTGGGGTTACAGGTGTGAGTCACCGTGCCCATCAATTTTATTTATTTATTTATTTATTTATTTATTTATTTATCTGAGACAAAGTATTTCCTGTCGCCCAGGCTGGAAGTGCAGTGGCACGATCTTGGCTCACTGCAACCTCT